>NC_141687.1:1601778786-1602378786 GCF_964263255.1 Lissotriton vulgaris | reverse complement strand
TTGTCCAGCTCCTCCCTACTTCTATCATCTAGAACCGGGCATTCAGCCCCAAACCCCTGACATGAGGCTGGTCCCCCCGCCTCCTGGTCATATAATTTTTGATAAAATTTCTGGAACACTCCTACTATCTCTTTCGGGTCTGAATACTCTGTCCCATTATCCTCTATTCTGGGGATATTATTTTTATTATTTTCTTGCCTAATCCGCAGTGCTAGCGCTCTTCCAGCTTGTCCCCCTGTCTCGTAGCGCCTTGCCCTTGACGCCTGATACTCTCGGGTTTCCTTTTGTGTAACCACCCTCTGAATTTCTCCCTTGATCACAGCCATAGTTCTCGCCATTACCCTACCATCCTGGCCTAGCCCTATTTCTTCAATATGCCATTTCTCTGACATCCCCAACTCCAAGATAAGCTTCTCTACTATATTTCTATCCTCCTTCCTTAACCTGGCAGAACAGCTTATCGTTTCCCCCCTTAAGGAGGCCTTAAAGGCTTCCCACACCCCATTACGGGATGAGCTATATCTGTTGGCGTCAAAGAACTCTTTCGCCCATTGTTTGAGGTGTCTTACAAACCTATCATCATTTAACAGTTTCCTTTCGAATGTCCACCTTGTTGCTTTCCTCGAGATATTGTCCACTTGGTATAGTAGTATCAAAGGATTATGGTCAGATACTGTTCTGGGAAGCTTGGCAACTTTAACATTACATAGCTCCCCTACCGAGACAAAAAAGTAATCCAACTTAGAGTATTTCTGGCAAGGATGCGAGAAATAAGTAAAGCCTGGATCAGCGGGCTCTTTTTCCCCCCAGACATCAGCTAGCCCATGCGACTTCAGTAGGTAACCTAATGCCCGGACTACTTTGGGTTTACGTCCCGTATATTTAACTCCCTGCCTTCAATCGACCGAGATATTCATATCTCCACACATAACAATGGGGGTCCCCCAATCTGCCAACTCCTCCTCCAGAACATCAAATACTGTTGGATCATCCTCATTCGAGCCATAAACCACACATAATGTAATACCTACATTCAGTTCTGCTAGAACCCATCTGCCAGTCCCGTCAGACTTAGTGCGTCTCACACCCCCCACATTCCATTTTCCCATGATGGCGACTCCCCTTGTCATTGACGATTGCGACGAACAACCTAATAGGGCATACCCATTCATATTCAATAAATTCCTTTTTACCCAAGGCAGATGGGTCTCCTCTATACACAATATGTCAATATTATTAAACTTAGCGGAATGGCTCAACCTCTGCCGTTTCTTCCAGTCATTTAGCCCCCCAGCATTAATAGTACAGATCTTAATGTGTGACATCACTGGTGTTACTGCTGCATCCAATCTGCCTGCTCTTATCCATTATTCTGCTAAATACCAACTCCTTGCCCATTACCATCTCGATTCTTTTTGCTTTTCTCCCCCCCTCTCCTTCCCCTCTCCCCTCCCCTCCCTTCACCCCCTCTGACCCCTCCAGCCCCTCCCACCCCCTCTTGTCAGAGGCGCTCAGACCTGCTGGTCTGTGCACGTGATGGCTCGCAGTTGAGGCCGAGGAGATTTCTAATAACCTACAAGAAAAAAAACAAAACCTAACCCTTTAATGTTAGAACCCCCATCTGTTGCGCCCATGTCCCCACCACCCTACACACCACACCCCACACACCACTCCTGATAACCATCCCCCTCTTTTTTTCCCCCTTTTCCCCCCACAATCATTGTCCATCAAAAAGTCATCTTTAGTCCTCTTTAAATTATTTAAATTATTTCTTTTTTTTTTTTAAACCAGTTTCCTTATTCTAGTCTATCAACACGTTGGGTTTCGAACTCATCTTTAACCATTAGATCCCTGGTCGCCTCTACTCTTCAGTGTGTTGCTAAACCCTTTGTGCGTCCAAATACTCCAGGCTTTAACCTCAGAAGAGAAGTACAGGGTTTTGCCACTGTTTATTATTTTTAGCTGAGCTGGGTTGATCAGATATGCCTGCATACCCTTGTCCTGGAAGGGTTTTATCATCTGCCTTAGTCTCCAGCGTCTCTCCACGGTAACGTGGCAGAAGTCCGGACGAACAAAAAAAGTGAAGCCATCCACATCCTTTTTCGAGTCCGGTCTTGCCTTTTCTGATATTGCCTGCCTCAGATTATAGTTACCCAGAAAGATAAGAATTGTTCTGGGCTTATCCCCCTCCTTGGCGTTTTTATGGATTTTGAAAGGGGTGCGATGGGCCCTTTGGATCTCCTTTGCCCAATCCCATCCCTTCAGCTCCGTGAAGGCATGCTCGAACAGTTTGGTCACAAAAGCTCTCATGTCCGACCCCTCTGATCCCTCCGGAATCCCCAGTACGCGTAGATTATTCTGTCGAGACCTGTTCTTCAACGCCTCTAGCTTCCATTGTACATCTGTCATCTGTTCACCCTGGAGATCTACCCTGCTTGAGGTGGCCGCTGTCTCCGCTTCGGTCGATACCACTCTCTCCTCCAAATTTGTAACCCGATCTCCCAGATTCACACAGACTTTAGCCAGTTTCCTCACCACCCCTTGCATTTTTCTCACCGCCGCCTGTGATTTGCGACTCTCTTGGCGAGCCTCTTCCCTGTGCGCGATTATCTCCTGGTGTATCACCTCCAGAAGTGACATCTGTGCCGCTTCCCCTCCCGGGCTCTTGAGTAGGGGGTTAGTTGTCGGATGATCCCATCTGTGTCCTTGTGTTTTTGCTCCTGTAGTGGACTTCACCGCCGTTGTTGGGGGGTTGAAATCCTCCTGGTCCAGGTCACTATCCGTAACCGAGCCACTGGCTTCTTGCTCCAGGCTGTCGTCTTCCTCAGACCATTCCCCCCCCTCCGAGACCGAAAAAAAGATCTCGCTTGGAGTCTCCTTCTTGTCGCCCGCCACCTCCTCCAACACTTGGGGGCCTGAGTCTATGTCCTGGGTCACGGGGGTACTATTATCAGCTTCCCCCAGGAGGCCAACATTCTCTTGCGGGTTCGTTAGAACACTTGACTGAACTGGGGTGTCAACTATATCTTCCATGGCCCCTCCACAGTCTTTCGGGCAACTAACCACCTCAGACACTTCAGCTGCGGCCTCATTTTTGGGATCTTTTTCCTTGGTCACTTTTATAAAGATATCGGAAATAGGGGTAGTACCTTGTTTGCCCATGATTGCTGCTTGTTGCTGCACTGTCTTCCTCGCGGGGGACGTTTGTTTTTTATTTTTATTGCCTTCATGTTCCTTCTCCGGGGCTGTTTCCGCCAACTCTGCTGCAGCTTTCCTTCTTGAAGCTGCCTTAGCGCTTGCACTCGCTTTGGGGGCCATAATCTCCCTTCTCCAAACTTTATCGCCAAATTCCTCGCCGGAATCCAGTTGAGTATTGCCCCTCTTCTTTTCCACCTCCACAGACTCCAGAATGCTCCGTGTCTTCTGCCGCTGGTGTGCCTGCTGAAGCCGCTGATGCTTCCTGAGCCGCAACTCCGCCCGACTCCGCGAACTCCGCTCCGCTAGCAGGCCTGCTCCGAGGACGTCTCCTGACGTGAGCGACCTCAATGCCTGCGTCAATTCCAGAAGGAGCCGCTTGAGCGGCCGGCGGCAGGTAAGAAACATAGTGCAGTCTCTCGGTTTGTTGATTACTCTGCCGTACTATGAAATTATTTTCCCTCAACTTTCTCGATCCTCGTTGGTGTGATTTGGTGTGTGTATGGCGGGCAGCGCACTGATTCCCTATCTCAGAGCCAGAACCGCATCTCCTCTGCCTCACTGCTTCCCGGCCGTCCTAAGCGGCCGCCATCTTGCCTCCCTCCCTCTTACCCACGTGGCCCCCATCTGCTTTCAGTGAAGGATTAAAGTGGAAAGGATCAGAAATTCAAGATATATATATATATATATATATATTACCTACTGGCGGTCGCCAGTAGGTATATATAGTTAGGATTTTTTCTCTATGGGATTTTTGAAAATTCTATGTCTAATAACTTTGGCGTTTGTGGACGGAATTGGCTGAAATTTTCAGGAAAATGGAACATTTTGTTTCTGAGCAGCCCCTGACAATTTGGGGGGGTTTCATAAAGGGGGGGCCGAGAAAAAAGGGGGGTCCCAAAACGCATTTTTCCCATGTTAATTTCCATAGGGCGGTTGGCCTCACTTTTAGCTCGAACGGCTGAATGGATTTGCACGAAACTTGGCAAAATTGTAGGGACTGTTAGCCTGATGTGCCTTTGCTAGGTCTCAATATATGTGCTCCAGTGGATTTTGAGTAATTTAGGTTCAAAAAAATATATATATCTGGGCGGAGCCTAACCACACATCTGATCTGATTGGCTGTCAGCACTTCATCCAAGAAGTGTTGGCAGCCATCTTGGGACCAATATACATGATAGCACCTCATTAAAAAGCATTGTAGTTAATAGAGGGTTTTAGGACTTTAGTTACATTATCAATCATTTGTTGATGGTACCATACTCGTTTTAGGAATTGTGGTGGGTTCTAAGGTGATTTTACCATGTGAAAAAACCTTCTGCTGTGATATCATGAATATTGTTTGAAAGAAAACTAATATCTCATGATTTTCCCACAGTGGTTTGGAAGGGGATCTATAAGCTAAACTGAAAGCATATTTTCTGTAAATTCACATTATCTTTCTCAGTCATGTGAAAATGAAGTCTGACATTCTCAGTAAAACATGTACATCCAACAAGGACAGAGACTGTCAGTTGATTCCTTTGTGTTCTACTGCAGCCTCCTAGAGTGTTCTAAAGAACAACTAGAGCGCTAACAGTCCTACTTATTACAAAGGTATGGCACACCTGAAGCCATCTTGATTGGAATAAAGTGGTAACTCTTAAAACATTTAATTTAAAAAGAAACAACATGAAGGGGTATATTTTGCCATAGAAAGTATGATTAGTGCTGCAGAATGAAAAATTAGGGCACATTTTGAGTGACTTCTCAAATCCTTTTCTATTTCATTAAAACATTCTGACATGCAGTCTCCCAAAATGGCCACCAGAGACAAAAGAGCCCAAATGTAGCCCAAATATCACCCAGATGTAGCCCAAGTATAGCCCAATGACAGAATGTCCCAGAGTGTTCTAAAGAACAACTAGAGCGCTAACAGTCCTACTTATTACAAAGGTATGGCACACCTGAAGCCATCTTGATTGGAATAAAGTGGTAACTCTTAAAACATTTAATATAAAAAGAAACAACATGAGGGGGTATATTTTGCCATAGAAAGTATGATTAGTGCTGCAGAATGAAAAATTAGGGCACATTTTGAGTGACTTCTCAAATCCTTTTCTATTTCATTAAAACATTCTGACATGCAGTCTCCCAAAATGGCCACCAGAGACAAAAGAGCCCAAATATAGCCCAAATATCACCCAGATGTAGCCCAAGTATAGCCCAATGACAGAATGTCCCAGAGTGTTCTAAAGAACAACTAGAGCGCTAACAGTCCTACTTATTACAAAGGTATAGCACACCTGGAGCCATCGTGATGGGAATAAAGTGGTAACTCTTAAGACATTTAATTTAAAAAGGAACAAAATGAGGGGGTATATTATGCAATAGAAGGTATTATTAGTGCTGCAGAAAGAAAAATTAGGGCACATTTTGAGTGACTTTTCAAATCCTCTTCTATTTCATTAAAAAATTCTGACATGCAGTCTCCCAAAATGGCCACCAGAGACAAAAGAGCCCAAATGTAGCCCAAATATCACCCAGATGTAGCCCAAGTATAGCCCAATGACAGAATGTCCCAGAGTGTTCTAAAGAACAACTAGAGCGCTAACAGTCCTACTTATTACAAAGGTATGGCACACCTGAAGCCATCTTGATTGGAATAAAGTGGTAACTCTTAAAACATTTAATTTAAAAAGGAACAAAATGAGGGGGTATATTTTGCCATATGAATTATGATTACTGCTGCAGAAAGAAAAGTTAGGGCACATTTTGAGTGACTTCTCAAACCCTCTTCAATTTCATTAAAAAATTCTGACATAGTCTCGCAAGATGGCCACCAGAGACAAAAGAGCCTAAATGTAGCCCAAATATCACCCAGATGTACCCCAAGTATAGCCCAATGACAGAATGTCCCAGAGTGTTCTAAAGAACAACTAGAGCGCTAACAGTCTTACTTATGACAAAAGTATGGCACACCAGAAGCCATCTTGATTGGAATGAAGTGGTAAGTCTGAAAACACTCAATTTAAAAAGGAACAACATGAGGGGGTTAATTTTGCCATAGAAAGTATGATTAGTGCTTCAGAAAGAAAAATTAGGGATCATTTTGAGTGACTTCTCAAATCCTCTTCTATTTCATTAAAAAAATTCTGACATGCAGACTGAAACATGCACTTTGAATACCAGCAGCAGACGTCCCTGGTGAGCAGTAGCTTTACTACAGTGATCTAATGTGCAACTAGAGTGCTAACATTCAGAATTTATGGCAAATGTGTGACACATCTGAATGCCTTCTTGATGGAACCAAAGTAAACAAGCATTGAAAATGCAATAGATCTCGCCCTCATTTAAGTTAAAGCCATTCTGTTTGTAATGAGGTGGCTTTTTAGCTTTGCTTTTATTAGTGTTTTTTCAACTTTCATGTAAATAACGCACCGTTTTCACCAAATCGACTTTGCCCAAGCACACCCTTCCCTTCGGCCAACAAATCCCAAACATTCGGCACACCTGCCGATCCACTCTCCCTACAGCTCACCCAAGCCCCGTCCCTCTAGCGCAACTGGAACACCCCAAATTCACCTTCTCCATGCGCACCAAAAACTCCCATTGAATAACATGACAATTCGCTACTCCGCACAAAAATTGCTCTTTAAAGCACTTCCACTGCTCCGATCCGCTTCAAACTTGGCTGGACACTAGTTCCAGCGATTCCCTAACATCTCACCAAAAATCAGCCCAATCCATCCACTGGAACGGGGACGAATTTCAACCCGAATACGCGCCCCCCGCAAACACAAAAAAAAGCCATAAAACGGCCAAATCTCGACCAAAAACCGCCAAAATCCCTCAAAACCTTGCCAACACCAATACGCACGAAACTGAACCGGCCCCTCAGCCCTAGGCTCCGGGAACCCTACTTAATTGACCCAAAAGCCCTAAAAAAGCAACATAATACACACGAAAACGCCCTAACAACCCTAAAATGCATATAAGTATATGTATGCATGCATTTATGTTTGTATTTATATGTAGATATACAGATGATATATGTTTATATATGTATGTATATATATATATTCACTGAAAAAACCATAGGCTATAGACCATATATAGTTAGGAATTAGCATTTACAAAACCTTGAAAATTCACTGGAAAAACCGTAGGTTATAGACCATATATAGTTAGGAATTAGCATTTACAAAACCTTGAAAATTCACTGAAAAAACCATAGGTTATAGACCATATATAGTTAGGAATTCGCATTTACAAAACCTTATTTTACTCACACAAAACCATTGAAATTCCATATATAGTTAGTTGCACTAACTATATATCGCGCACCCGCAATCCACTGCTGATGATGTCACATATTACATCATTCATGACATGGTCAGTGACATCACTGATGGCATCACTGATGACATCTCAAATGACATCACTGATGACATCACTGATGACAACATCCAGTGACTGTATGTTTCTGTAAAGTTAAAATATGTCTTACATATTGAAGAATGAGTGGATGTATAAGTGTCTGGATGAAGGATTTAGTAGGTGCATGACTGACTGTATGAGTGAGTGATTAAATGTGTCTCACTGAGTGCATGGGTTAGTGACTAAACTGTCTTAATTTGTGCATCATTATGTCTGTTGTTCTGTAAACTGTTGCATGTGTTGATAAGTAGCTATATGAGTAACTATATGGGTTATTGATTGGTTGCCCAAGTATTTGTATGGGATACTGAGTGTGTGTGTGGGTGGCTGGGAGGTGTATGACTCTGTGCATAGATGTGTGAGCAGTTGATTCACTAGATGTATGGTTTCAAAAGTGCATGTGGAAACAGCTGTATGGGCGGTTGACTGTGTGCATGAGTGTATTGGTGAGTGAATGGATATCTCAGTGCTACATGTCAAAGTAAGTACATATGTAAAACACAGTACATGTGAGAGTTGACATATATAAATAACTGTGCATAAGAGCCAGTGAATGTGTGAGTGGCTGTATGGATCATTGTGAACTTGTATCAGGGATTGTATAAGAGAGTTAATATGTGTTAGTATATGTTTGAATAAGTAAAGTTTGTATAACTGTATAGTTGAGGAAATGGAGGTGTGATTGATTCTTTGATTGACTGACTAGGTGTGTGAGTAACTCCATGGATGAGTGACAGTCTGTGAGTGTCTGTTTACACTGATTGTATCTAAGGTTATATTAGAGTCTGAAGAGGTTCATCGTATTATCACATGAATGATATCATCAGTGATGTGATCAGTAATGTCAAATGAGATGTCATCAGTGATGTCATCAGTGATGTCATTTGAGATGTCATCCGTGATGTCATTTGAGATGTCATCAGTGATGTCATCAGTGATGTCACTGACCATGTCATGAATGATGTAATATGTGACATCATCAGCAGTGGATTGCGGGTGCGCGATATATAGTTAGTGCAACTAACTATATATGGAATTTCAATGGTTTTGTGTGAGTAAAATAAGGTTTTGTAAATGCGAATTCCTAACTATATATGGTCTATAACCTATGGTTTTTTCAGTGAATTTATATATATATATATATAAGGATTCCCCTGGAAGAAAACTAGTATTACAGGTAGGCAATATATCCATATCTCAAATTGATATATATTGTGTGTGTGTGTATGTGTGTGTGTGTGTGCATAAATAACCCATGCGGTGGGGTTGACTCGGATTTCGGAGTGTGGGTTAACCATGTCAGAACCTGATAAACACTATCTTTGTGAATACCAGTGCATTGTGAGGACAGGTCACAGTAGTGTGTTTAGGTACATGCGAGTGGCTGCATCAAAAAACTAAAAGCACAGGTAGATGTGCATCTGGCTGCTTTATAACCTTCCTTACTATCTAAGCGTGCAAGGAGTTAGAATAATACTTACACATTTCATTATAGTCAATGGTAAGTGCTCATAATAAGAGGTATGTTATGTTGTGTGTGTGTACGCCCTCTGTATCCTCTGTATACTATCAGCATATCCAGAATCCTTTTCACAATCTGTGGGAACATTTTTAGGAGTCCTAGTGCAATCAGCTGTGACTGGGATCAAATTGTAACAACATGAGATTTTTTACACTGGTGTCCTGAGTCTTACGCTAAGTAACTCTCCTCTTGGCTAGGAATTTAGTGATGATGTGTGATCTAGAATGGGGGCATTTGAAAAAATGGCATGATGCATGAGACAGCTCAGGTCTAAGGCTTTCATTTTGACAGGGAATTTCCTTAACATTTCTATAAGCAACATTTTTAATTTGGAGAAGGAGTGGATGTACTGAAAGATCTATTCAGCTCTCTTGATGGCAAAGGTGTCAGTGGTCTGTTAATATTTAAAATGTGTCAGCATCACATTACACCATTTATCTTTTATGATTGCTTGATAGTCCAGGCAACTGACATTCAAGATACGTTAGAAATAATCATTTCATTCTAAGAGGTAGAAACCAATAAACTTATCTGCTCCAACTATACTCTGAAGGAAAACAAGTGTGTGGTACCCCTCAGGGTACAGCATTATCCAACAGCATGTTCAACATCTTTACCAAGTCTCTGCCCATTAGCATTCCTTTCTTTGGCTTGCTATTCTATATGTACACCGATGGTATCCAGATCATTCTATGGCTGGATCTTGATCTGGGTTTTATTGGCTGTTGGATTCTTTTGATGCATGCATGTAGTGACGAACAGGTCAAGCAGACATTGGCTGAAATCGAAATCTGGGAAAACAGTCTATGATGGTTGGATGCAAGAACTGCATAAAGGAGGAAGACATTGGGCCTATTGAGCTTTCAGTATGTGTCTTGTCTGCCTAAACAAAATAAAATATTGGAATCTCATAATAAAGTTTTAAAAAATGCAACTTCCAAATGGCTTCCCATTTTGCCTGTTTTTCCAACTAAAAATTGCAGTTTATCCTATTTCACTAACCAGGGCCGCCTGTCATCCATATAAAAATATATTGGCTTTAAAAGTAACTGTGGGATTGAGCAGGACCTAACAAAGTGAAAATGGCTAGCATTCAGTTACATTAGAATGCTGTTGTGAGAGTGGTGATGAATGTTCTTCAATTCTCTTTGGATTCGCCCCTTAAAAACACTCGATGGGCCTCATATTGAAGATAGACATGCATTCAAAGTTATTATGAAAGCTAAAAATCATTATTTTAGAGATCTGAGCTTAGTACCAAATTGGTGATTGTTATAGATGTAATGTCAGGTTTCTGAAGGTTTAGGAATGTGGGACGTGCTTTCACTATATTGGGCCCTAAGCAATAAAAAGATTCACTGATCCCTTTTAAATACATTCCTGACTTGTTTTCCTTTAGTAAACAGAAAATATGACCATTTGCTCTTTCTGCTTTTAGCTTTATTGTCTGAGTTTCAGTTTTCACAATGTCCCTTGAGGTCTGCTTGACCCTTACAGGTAAAGACAGCATAAATACAATAAGCAAAATGAAGAAACAAGATCAATAGTAACATGGCATGATGAGACGAAGGTCTTATCATATGCCGATGATGTGGCTATATTAACACCAAACCCCGCTGAGGCAACTGCACAAATAGATATAATTACTCATCAATTTGGCTGATACTCTGGATACTTACTCAACAAAGATAAAACAATTATCATATGCACAGATAATATAGTATATGATGATCCTAGGCGAGTAGAGAAGGCAACCTATTTAAGGATATGTTTAGCATCCAAGGTAGAAGCGATTAACAGACTAAACTATGACCCCCTAATCAAAAACATTGAGAAGGACCTTAGGAGAATCAACAGCCTACATCTATCTATCATTGGCTGGGGAAACATTTTGAAGATGAATGTACTTCCAAAGATCCTATATTTATTCCGTGCAATACCATTAGCAGTGGAAGACAGCACTCTTAAAATAATAGACTCGCAGCTATCATCTTTTATGTGGCAATATGGAAAAATCAGAAGGTCACTTAAATATTTAACGTTAGCACAGCATAGAGGGGGCTTAGCACTCCCCAATATCACATTATATCATTGGGCTGCTTTTCTCCAACAAATTATTCCTTTGCTTATTATCATGGTTCCAGGCACAGAAACTCTAATATCAGAAGTACCCTCCATATATGAACTCTTACTAGGGAAGAAATCTCAAGGTCTTCTATTAAAACAATTAGAGCCAAGCTATTTATAAAAAAATGTAAGACAATCAAGAGCACATGGAAAGTATGATGCAAAATCTCAAGGTTTTTGACATTCCCAAAACATAATAGGTACACCCCTTTATGGGGCTCCTCGTTATTGCCCTTTCTAGTAAACGATGACATGGCAAAAAAATCGGAAATGACAGGCATAAGAACAGTTTGGGACTTCTGTGGAAGCGAATTAGATTACAAATTTTGAACCATACAGAATAAATTTGAAATCCCAAATTGCCATTTTCTAAAATTCATGCCGGTCAAAACAATTCTTAAATTAAAACCCCTATGATTTTATTAGAAAGAATACCACTTCTTGATATCTTGGCTACAAAATCATTTAGAATTGGGAAAATATATGATCTACTTTTAAACAGTTTACATGATGATCTAGAGCACACTGAATCTTCCTGGGCTTTTAGACTTACTAATCCTAATGTAGATATTGATAAGAGCCTACTCTTGACATTAAAGATACTCCTGTCTTCGAGTTTAAAAGCCCAATTATATAAAACTATATTTAATTTATATTTTACCCCGGCAAAGATGTTCTCATGGGGGAAAAGATTGGACGATCACTGCCCAAGATGTGGGTTGGGACCTGCCAGCTTAACCCATATGTTTTATGATTGCGACAAGTTATCGGTGCTAAAAAATGGGTTGGGTAAATACTGGGAAGAGGTATTCGGATATCGGTTAGTGGTTTCATCTACACTGTTTATTCTAGGTTATGATTGTACGCTGGGTTTGAGCAAGGGGAAAGAATCATGTCTCTTTATTGGGACAGCGGTATACAGAATTTTATTAGCAGCTAGCTGGAAAGAAATAACTCCTCCAACCTTTCAAATGTGGCTTGTGGGGTTTTTGGCTATATATAACCAAGAAACAGCTATCTATTCAATCAGGGGGAGACATTCTAGATTGCGTGGTCAAAACATCTGGCAACCCATTGACAATTGGATAAAAGATGTGAAAGGGGGACCTTAGGGTGGAGAACCTTATTGAGATATTGTATTTATATGTATACGCTTATATTGTGTATATATGTTAATATGGAATATTTTAATGCTATAATACTTAGCTTCCCTCTATTTGAGTCTAAATATTACTGCTATTATGGAATTTTTTAACATTAATCTGCTGCTATTCTTTTTCTCCTGTTTCTTAAAATGCCCTTTTATACTACTGTCGAACTCTCTATGTATCAATTTGCTGCTAAATTAATGTCTTATATGTCTTTTTGCTATGTATTTATTTGGAGTTGCATAATAAACAAATTTAAAAAGAAATTGTAACATGGCAGCACATTATGTTTTTAAAAGTTTACTGGTTGCATAGAAAGGTTATAAAGGTGATTGGTGAAGAAAGAGGCAATTTATTGCCAGTTCAAAACATAATTGAGGCACAGGGAGATAATATGATTTGCCCAGACACACACAAGTTTTGGTGAACTGATGGAGCCCAGACTGAAAGCCAGGTGTCTAAGTGAGAAGTCTGCAACTTAACCATTAAATCACACCTACTCCAGTCGTATTCTCAACAACTAGGTAAGGAGAGTAGATTAGATTTAAGCATCTAAGGATAATGATGTACCATCTGCGAGCAGTGTCTGCCTACGAGGACGTGCGTTGCATTACAATGGTTGTCAGCAAGGAGATTTGCATCTTTCTTAGAGAATTGTTAGCCTGCTAGTCTACCCATGTTCACAAGGGTTGTACACAGGGGATGTCATTTGAAAGAGCTGACACCAGGAGTTTTAGCAGTGTTTCTGTGCTTGAGCTAAATTAAAGCTCATAAGTAGGCAACCTGAAGAAGCCCATTGGGAGAGCAGATGTACCCCAGCGTTGGGGAGATGATACACTTTAAGAAAGAGCCCACGAGCATGCTGAAAGAAAAGGCCTTCTGGGGTAGCCAGGATACTGTCATCCTAGTGTAAAAGGATGCCTTTAGAGATGGGGAATAGCATGTAATCCTGTGGCAAGCAGAGGTTTGCTTAAAGGTTAGGAAGATGTTCTCAGCATCTGGTGTGGGGAGGCCTGAACTTGATTAAGAAAGAGCCTCCAATCTGGGAAAAAGAAGTCTCACTAATGGGAATTAGGAGCATGCAGTCAAGGTTGGGTGTCAAAATATTGTTGATGGAGCAAGCAAAGAAAAATAAGCCTTCTGGAGCAAGAGGGGTAAGAAAAGAACTGCTTTGTCATGGAAAACTTTACTGGACACAAATTGCTTGTGCTCATGGTTTTGTTAATTTTTTCTCAAATTGTTTTCCCTTGTGGGCTTACATACCACTAGATAACAGGCATTGGTTAATGCAGTAGATTTTGCCTATGTGATTACAAATAATTTTGGTTGTTGTAATTTGTAGTTTTGTGAGTAGTTGTGTAAAAGAAGTTACTGAAACTCCATTAAAGTGTTATGACTTGTTTATTGAGAACGGTAATATATTGTGCTGTTCTCAAGGCAAGCCTCAATCTCTACACTGGGCTCTACATGCACAAGATCACATATTGTGTCAACTTCATTATACAATTTTTTTATTGGTGGCTGTGCATATGAAACTTCTTTTGGTGCTACTCCTTTACCTTAAGACACCCATAAGGCCTAGACCTAGTGATGACAGAAAGTGCTGATCTTGGTAATCTGAAGTTACCCATGGTTTAAGATTATCACATAAAACACAAAGGCTCCAGTTCATGATGTGTTCATGTGAGTCACGTAGGGCCAATAAATCTACATCTGCCTCCCTTAGAGAAAGCAGCTGAATGGTGCCTTTAAATTTGAACAACTGCAGAGCTCATTGCACTGCCCAGAGGCAAATGTGCACACATCCTGCACTTTTGCAAATAGAGTTTACTCCACTGTCTAAAATGTTATACACTTGGATTTGTCCTTTTGTTCACCAGTCTTCTGTAGTGAAAGAAACATCAAAATGTATACACAAAAAAGAGATCAGGAGTGCTAGATGGAAAACAAATCAGAGGGGCGCTTACCTTTAATGCACTTGGGGAACCAAGGTGCTGATTGTGTGTAGGTTAATGTATGTGAGTCACAATGTCTGAGCATTCTGTAATGCTAAACCGCTGTGAATGCAGCAAGATTCTAAAGAAGCAATGACACGAGGAATGCTGGCTCGTGAATTCTGGTTAAACAGCTGAACAGTCAAACCACGTCTTAGTAAACTACATCTCCCATGAGAAAATGCATTGAAACTACACGTGCACATCATGTTATAGCTCTGGACTGGAGCTGAAGCTGCAACATTATTCTGCATCCCTAGAGACAGACAATGGACTACACTGAGAAGGAGCATTTGATATGGACTGGGATCATATGGACTTGAAGGAACCATCTTTTGAGGTGCAAGATTGGCAAATATCATAACCTCACCAAAAGACTAACAATATTTTCACCTAAATAGCTAGTATATGTTGTGTCCATCAAATGAGAAAGAGTACATTGTCATTCAGCAAATATGTGCAACTCTGGTTAAGAGAAAATAAAAACAAACACGAAATGAGAAAACATCCTCAGCTAAAGTGTCCTACAGTCATAATAAAACAAAACAAAACAAAAGTGCCCTTCTCCTAGCTTACTTCCTGTCCATAAACTAGCAGCATAGTCTCAGTTGTCTGTTAATGTGAAATTGTAAAGCTGAATATTAACGGTCTTCCTTTATATACAATTGATCATGATTATTCTTCATTAGTTCCACCAGAACTTAATAGGGTGTGCTAGAGTTGCATGGAAAGCCAGAACCGGATTGATTCATTCGCTCCACTAATTCTCACTTCTTATTTTCTTTCTGCAAAATAGTATGATTTATTCGGACACACAACAAAAGAGCGTAAGTACTGCTGGAAAAATAACCAGTGCATACCTAATAAATAGTCAAATTAACCAGTACTGAAAAGGACAAAATTATACATGTCAAAAAGTATAGAGCTCTGCTGGATCAAACCTGTGGTCTTTAACATGAAAGCCAATCACAAACGAGGTACTCTGGGCTTTTTGGACCGGTCCAGCATACGTGCCCAATCCTAGTGAAGATACAGGAAGTATGCTATTACTAATTACGAGACAAGGGGAAAGTAGGGGAACCGGTTTTGCCTGGTCATGAGATGTAGGAGGGCGGGGTTTCCTCCTCTTGGAATTTGGGGCCCTCACACACCCGGCTGGGTGTCATATTTCATCATAGGGCTGCCCCTCATCAAGTAGGCACTGCAATACCTGACAGGCTCCCTATACAAGGCTCTTTGGCGGAGATCTTTTATTCCAAATTGTCGTTTGGTGCCTTGTGGGTGAGGGGCCAAACCAGTGTAGATGAGTGAGTGGAGGTGTGTTATCTGAAGAAAATTTAAAACAGGTTTCGACCAACAAAAAATGTTTTAATCAATAGGTCTCCCAACCTGATTAAAAGAGACAACAGCGCATGTCTGAGGTTATGTCTCAGGTAGGGCGCTCTATTGTCTGGTCAACATGTTTCTTGCCTAGTAGTCAATCAATCTGGTGGTGATTCGTCAGGACCTTAAATCCAGTAAATCCAGTACTTGTATAGCGCACAAATTACCCCCGAAGGGGTATCTCGGTGCTGGGGGCAGTTGGGAAGATTAAGCAAGCTATTGCCCAGAGTCACATGGTGCTGAGCAGACCCCTGCCCCTGGAGCCAGGGACCAAACCGTGATCCCCAGCGTCCAGCGTCAGTCGCCCTGTCCGCGGCCCCACACCTTTTCCCCTTATAAAACCAAATCTATCAACACACGGGTGACTATAGGGTGTAAACTACATCTTTAAAACAGCCTAACACATACTCTGTGTAGTACCTGATAGAACATGACCAGCCCCAGTCGGTTTCTCATTTTCTTCATCAATACCCAGCAGGTATCACACAAGGAATTTCGCTATGTCGTTTGCTGAAGCAGCAACAGGCTCTCTGACCTACCTACTTCTGCCGCGATCCTGGCAGAAGTGAGTAGGTCAGAGAGACTGTTGCTGATTCAGCAAACTACATAGCGAAATTCCTTGTGTGATACCTAATAAATGAAATTATATCACAAAACAAAAATCCAATGATAGTACCGGAGATATGCAATTTCTAAGTTTTATTAGAGCACCTAAAATATCAAAGGGCCACTTCTGGTCATCTGGTCGTGCTACACCAGGGAAAAGTCACACGTTCAGGCTGACCACAATGGAGAATTGGCTGGAAACAGGGACCAGGTTAGTCCTGCTGAAAAAGTTATCTTCTCAAAGTACAAGCGCAAAGAGTCCAGGTTCCTAGGCAGGAGGCTGAGTGGATCAGGGAGAGAATTGTGCATGTTCATCACTGTAGCACGAATACCCGGTTAGACGTCTCAGATGGCTATTCCTGGATCTGCATGTTGGCTGTCAAAAAGGGCTGGCGTTGCTATAGTGCGAAGTGCAGATCATGCTTTATGCTGGCAGTCGCTGTAGTGCGAAGAGTCGGTTTCACCAAAGCTTCACATTCACGGCGGTCATGGGGGACAGAGTCTCGGCGCAAACAGTCCTGAAGCAGTTACGAGGAGCCCACAACTTCAAGATTTTAGCCTTTCTTTAGGAGGAATATGGTCTGATACTAACCAAGAGTCCAGGACTTGGAGATCAGGGACTCACTCTAGCAGAGGCCAGCAGGGCTGAGGCAGGTCCAGTTACAGGTCCATTGCAGCAGGTTATCTGGGCAGTTGAACAGAGGCCTCCGGATCTGTTGTGACCCTGTAGCTCAGAACAGGAGAGCAGCCAGCTAACTATTGACTCACTGCGTAGGAGAAATACAAAAAGGCCATCAGCTGAATTAATCCTAATCATGTCAGGATATTGCCAAAAGGCGCAAACAGTTAAGACAAGAAAATGCCAACTTCATACAAGTCAGTGCAAAAGGGGGTGGTGATGCCAGAAACCGGTCCTAGGAAACTTGTTTCCGGTCCAGGGAAGGCATGGCTTGGCAGTTCGGGCTAGACTGTTCCCACGAGGCACAGGGTCAGACTGATTTGCATATGGCCATGTCTGAACTGGGGTGGCAGAGTGGGCTAAAGAACGGTGATGGATGAAACCCAGATCTGTTGACTGAGTGTGAGTGTTTGATTTGTTCACATGCTCCGTCCATCACCACCCCCTTTTGTACCACTTTGTTCACCATAAGTTAGCAGGGTATGCTCAGACGGAGGGTCCATTGCTCACTTTGCCACTGGATTCACGCAAGCCTGGCTGAAGACGGCTGAAATGCCAGAAACCGGTCCTAGGAAGCTTGTTTCCGGTCTAGGGAAGGCATGGCTTGGCAGTTTGGGCTGGACTGTTCCCATGAGGCACAGGGTCAGACTGATTTGCATATGGCCATGTCTGACCTGGGGTGGCAGAGTGGGCTAAAGAACGGTGATGGATTAAACCCAGATCTGTTGACTGATTGTGAGTGTTTGATTGGTTCAGATGCTCCGTCCATCACCACCCCCTTTTGTACAACTTCCTACAAGTAGCACTTTCAGAATTGTGACTTAAAATCTGACGTTACCATTAAAGAGGGGCTTAAATTATAGTTAATTTTCCTTTCTTCTGACAACGTTAAGTTATCACGTATTTGGTGTAATAAAGTGACGTAGTGTTATTCTATCAGAGAGATCAGCCTTGCAGTAGTGAAAAATTACTTTGGGAGTTTTTCACTACCAGGACATGTAAAACTCAAACAAACATTTCCTACTTTCTAAATGCAGTGCACCCTATCCTATGAGCATTTGGGGCCTGCCTCAGAGGTGACTTGTATGTATAAGAATTGAAGGTTTAGATCTGTAAAAAGTAAATAGCAGTTTGAATGTGCCCTAGCAGCTGCTGTGGCATAGCTGAAATATGTTTTAAAAGGTTACTTTAATGGGTGGCACAATGGGTGGGAAGGCCCAATAGTAACATTTAATTTACAGCCCTTAACTACATATAGTACCATTTACTAGGGGCTTACACGTAAAACAAATGTGCCAGTTAGGTGTACACCATTTGTATCATGTTTTAGGGAGAGAGCACAAGCACTTTTAGCACTGGTTAGCACTGGTAAAGGACACAGAGTCATAAAGACAAACAAAAAAATCTGCAGTACCGCAGGAGTGAAGCCAAAATGGGGGACTACCACCCAAGGGGCCAGATATAACAAGTAATTTAGATTTACATGTGGAGTTAAGCATTGTAAAACTGTGCTTAACCATAGCAACAAACATTCACCCTAATCTTATCTTCGATATTTTGACCACAGACATTTTACATTTTCGTCATTCACCACCACAACTACTGCATGTGCCTACATTCCAGGTTTGCACATTGTAAATCCACTTGGATTCATAACAAACACATTCAATTGATGAGCCCCAAACTGGTTGAAAGGATTCTCTGACTGTTGGGCATCTTTGAGGGATGACTGATACCGGGAAGTTTCATTTATAGAACTCAGTTTTTTCTATTTTGACACCATTATGAACTTTTACCTGGAAACACTGAAGTTGAAAAGTTTATGTTCCTCATTACAGACTTGCACAACACCAGTGTTTTATGTTTTTGCTTCTGTGCTAACTCTGGGAAAGTCACTGACTGAAGCAGTACGTGGAAAGTCATGCTGGTCATCATACTGTTTAATTGATCATTCAGAAGCTGTGCAAATGCAAATACAACTTATGCATATCTTAAAGTAACATGCAATGGTCCAGTACTCTGGTTTCAATTATAGCTCACAAGAAATAACAGATTTTTCACATGTACATTTGTAGAGCTCATTTCATGAAAGCACTGGCAGTTCAGCAGAGTTGTTTTTCAGTATATTCTTTATTAATAAATTCTCTTCCAGCAGGATAAATAGACCGAAGCCAACGTGTTTCGTCCTCTTGGACTTCTTCAAGGCAGAAAACACATTTTTCTTCGGTCTGTACAGAATTCTCAAATAATTATGATTTGTCCTTAGTAGGACCTGATATAACTCGAATGTATCTTAAAAAAAATATTTTTAATACTGTGTTTGCAGTCTGAATGAAGATTTCTCACAATAGGGGATCAGTCCATATCAAAGAACAAACAAGGGAGGTACCCTATGGGCCGATATGGGACAGGGTGAGCAAATCTTAAAAAGAAAAACAGTCCCTAAGCTTGAGGATATTTCTTATGTCGTGGTATCCCTGACCTCAACTAATATGGTAAGACACCACCTGACTTAAAGAACAGCCTTATAGACAAAATTACAACAATAAAACTCAGCACAACATAGGCTGAGCATCAGTTTCATTGGGTACTCAGTATTGCATAAAGTCCTGCAGCATTCCAAACAAACTTATATACGTAAGTGATAAAAACAGTAGTTTATTTAAAAGAATTTTTCTTTACAATACATGGTATCAATATTACATAATCATACAACAAACAGTTACAGTAAAAACCAAAAGTTTGTTGTATGATTATGTAATATTGATGCCATGTATTGTAAAGAAAAATTCTTTTAAATAAACTACTGTTTTTATCACTTACGTATATAAGTTTGTTTGGAATGCTGCAGGACTTTATGCAATACTGAGTACCCAATGAAACTGACGCTCAGCCTATGTCGTGCTGAGTTTTATTGTTGTAATTTTGTCTATAAGGCTGTTCTTTAAGTCAGGTGGTGTCTTACCATATTAGTTGAGGTCAGGGATACCACGACATAAGGGATATCCTCAAGCTTAGGGACTGTTTTTCTTTTTAAGATCAGTCCATATCAACCATCCTTATTTCTTGACAAGTTTTTAGAAGTTAGTTGACCGGCACAGTGGCGTGGTTGATGCCACTCTACAATTTTGTCTTAAGAGATTGAGGGGTTTTGAATCTCTGGTCCATAGCACCTAACTGTTTAGATAAAGGACTCACTAAGGAAAGGTGCAATCGTGTTTGGCACCAAACCCCGCTCTTTTGTGTGTTGTAAACAGGGCCGGACTAACTACCGGGCAGTTTGGAATGCTGCCGAGCTGGGGGCTGATTTCACTGTGGTGGGGGCTGATTTTGTTCATGGAGACCTGCTTGTGCTTCGGAATAATTAAAGCAAAACAAATTTTGTTTAGCACACGAAGGTCTCCATGAACGAAAACAGCCCCCAGCTCAGCAGCATTCCAAACTGCCCGATAGCCAGTCCGGCCCTGATTGTAAACCTATTCATATCTATTGCTGCAAAGATGACCAGGGCAAAAAAAAGTAAAACAGTCACAACAGCACAGAAACAAATACATTTAAAAAAAATGATCAGCCTATGTTTTAGTAACACACTTCGACACTTAAAATCCCTTCACCAACACTAAATTTCGATTAAGAAGTCTCCATAAATCAACCTAAATGAACTGCTGTCTGTAAACCGAACACCAGTGCTACTCTCTCTTCCAGAAAAAACTAGTTCCCTAATTGATTTCATCCTCTCATCTTTCCTGGCTTAGCTTCAGAAGGGTGACTAATTTTAAACCACAGTTTGTGAACATGTGATGAAATTATTTAAAGCTATGTTGGAAAATCATGGGGCTTCCATTATGTGCGGCCTTGTTACTAAAGCCTTAAGTGTTGCTTCACGGCAAACCAGTCTTCAGTGTTGCTTCACGGCAAACTAGTCTTGCAAACACAAAGGGTGAAGAAGGCCAGGTTGCCTAGCACTGATCAGGGCCGCATAGACTGGATTAGAGGCACTGGACATTTTTGGGGTGGGTTGCAGCCCTTTGGGGCTGGTGGTGATGAGAGGCGAAGCCTTTTCTGGTGCCTCTGCCACTTTGCCCGGCACCCCCAAGGTTAATTGCAGTGATGCGAGAAAGTCTTCAAGAGAGAGATAAAGAGAAGGAGGGAATTGGAAGTTAGAGAGAAAGTTATCACAGAGGGAGAAGAGGAGAGGAGGAGAGAGAAAGAGAATGGATGGATGGAGAGAAAGCGAGCGATAGCGTAAGAAAATGAAGAGAGTGGGTCTGGCTTGAGTTTGACTAGGGGCGCTTTTTTTATTGCAGTTTTATAGCACGACCTCCTACCGAACGCATCGAAGAGCTTTCCATGAGTACTACTTACATTACACAACATCACATTCATGTATTTTAGGCCCGGTTCCCGACTCCGGCCCTGGCACAGATCCTATTCACTGACCAATCTAAGAGTATTCCACACTTCTAAGTAGTTCAGAGGAGAAATAATGATGTTAATAAACATCACCACCTCGTGTATCAGCAGTACCTATGGTTACTATTAAAAATATTGCTGCATTTTTCCATTCTGTAAAAAGCAAAGTACATTACAAATGCAACCGCGGAGCAGCATAGCGTATCGTGTGCCATGCCTTAAACACATGGTATCTCTTTATTTCCCAATAGCTCAACACATTTTTTAGCACATTTTAATATTACCGCATTACTGAAAGTGAGGTGTGGTAAGCCGCGCCCATTTTGACTGCCCAGGGTAAACAAATGCGGTTGCACACGTTAGGCACCAGAGTTCTAAATTCCTGCTAATATCGGCGAGCCTTGTGGATGAGATCACGCAACATCATCTAGCTTTAAATGGAGACTTGTCAGAGGGCCTTGCTAACGTTAAGTAACACGGACGGCGCTGCCTTTGCATAATTCTTCTAACCCTTGTAGCATTTGCTAAATATAAATAATTCATCCGAAGTTCATCATCTGTCGAATGTGCTTTCAAAAAGAAACTCACTGTATGATCTATTTTTGTAAAATGTGCGAAAATGACAACTGACTTTGTTTAACAAAATATGACACTCGACATCACAAGGAACTGAGTACCATGCAGGCCAATGATAATTTGTACAAGAGTTTTCAAGAATATTTTTGCATTACATGTATAACCCCCACCCCCACCCGGCTGTACGAGCATCTAATGGGCCCTCCAACGTTCCTTATTTCCCTTGAATTATGTACACCAAGACCTTTGTGGCATTAGAACATCCGCAGTTTATTCACATCATGAGTTGGTACACCCATGTCATGATGGCATTGGTCATCAACATGCTCAGTTGCAGCTTCTCTTGGATTACACGTAAGGCATTTTCATAACAGGTAATACTGTGTACATCCTATACTTTGTTGCATATTATTAACCATAACTTGATTAATCCTGTAATGCATCACCTTTCCAGTCATGATGTCTCTTCAAGGTTGTCATAAATGAAATTCAAATTCGTCTTTATTCGATCATAAATAATCATAAAAGACACACATAACAATACAAATAGTTAAAATTCATGGTAGATATTTTGTTTTAAAAAACATATTAAACATATCATGGTGGAATTCTGTTAAAATTCTAGGCACATATCAACAATAAAATGATTATAAATCCTTTCCTACTAAAAACAAAAATCACTTTCCAACTGCTGTGACAGCTCTAATTTCTGTCACTTAATTGGTACACTGGGTCGTAGCTTTGAGGCGTCCCATTGCTACCAAATGTCTGGCGTTCATTGTCCCTTGGCCTGGGCTGCAAGTGCCGTGTCCACCCCATGCTGACCACTTCTTATTGTTTTGTCTGCCCTCAAGTATCCATGCCGCACGGCATCCCAAGGACCTTGTCCTGGCACTTACCTCAAGAGTTCCTGCTGTAAGGTATCCCAAGGACCTTGTTTGTGCAATTGCACTTGTCTCAAGAGTCCAGTCGTAAGGCTTCCCAAGGACCTTGTCCTTTTACCACCTTATGTGAAGATATTTCTTGTTAAACCTTGTGACTCCGTGCAATGCTGTTGGTGGATTATCGACCACCGACAGCTACCCCATGACTAGTAGAACAAGCAACTTGAGTATCCTTATCACGCTCAGGCGAAACCCAATGCTCACTCCAAGAACAGCTGAACCCTGTCACTCATGTGATCTTGGGAAAGACAACGAGGAGGCAAATGACTCTGGGTGGGGGGTGGGGTGATCGCCATCATTGCCGAACCAAACCCAGACCTATATCCGAAACCCCGATTTCATCGGACATGTACAGCAAGAACTCTCCACTATTCCACAAGGCAAACTTGTATTGTAGCCATGCTACCAGCTTTTCGCTATCCAGTCTTTGTTGCCCTACCTCCTCCTATCTGTACTGCCCCTTTTTGTTCATCTGCATTTGCCACAGCTTCTATGAACAAAATGAGTTTAATAACAATATCATTTTAATATGGTGTTCACTAGCGTATCTGCTATAATGCCCTTTAAAAGCACAAAACCTTCAACTTTGGGGTCTGGAACACGATAGGTCATGCCTGAAAGTGCTGCTTAACCCCTTCATTTTCTATGCATCCATCAGTTTTTTAGACTTTTCCATAGAGGGGATAATGGCCACCATGCCCAAGTAAATACCTATTAGGTCACCCAAGCCATTCTTATAGCTTTTGGGGAGTTGAACATCGTAATCCTCATGCTTGTAGCAGTGTAAAGACTATTGGCTCTGTTTGTGCTGTAGTTGACTGCACTAGTGGGGAAAATTGGTGGTGCACGCTGCATTGGCTTCCTTATGAGCGCCCCAGCACCTTTCCCTTCATATCTATGTAGAGTGCCCGTGCAATTACTCCACACCCACCGAATGTCTGGGAAATCCTACTGTGTCAAGGAGAACCTTCAGGTTGGACATGCACTTTACGAATACCCATGTCATATTATAATAACGCGGAGGGACCTTAAAGTGCTAGCCTGTAAACATGCATTGCATAAGCCTATTGACCATCTTATTAAAGCTCCAAATAAATATTCAAATTATGCCACTTGTAACAATTACCCACTAGATACTAAATTATAAGTTAACTTAAATGTGAGGCCATGTGGTTTGTTTAAGCAGCAGAAAGAGGCCTTGCATTTACCTAGCTTGTGTTTTGTCCATAGGTTCTTTCTATAGGACGTGTAACACTGTAAGTACACACTTAATGTATTAAGAACGCCCAGCTCAAACGCCAGATAGGATGTCTCTATGTGCATTTGCTGCTTCACTAAGTGCTGCAAAGTTCGTTTGGGAACCCCATGGTTACTTGAGAACATTTCTTCGCCACTTAATGCATACTAATACTAACTAAGATTGGTCCATAGTGTGGTGGGAACCAGTGTAGGGTGTCAGTGCACTTTACATAACGCAACATTCACTGAGACCACAATCATACATGTTTTAAAATAGTGTAATGTTACATAAGACGGACAACTGTATCCAAACCGATTTAAATGGATTAACCACCTGTATTTTGATAAGGAGACTGGCAACGGGAATTATGTGGGCAAAGATGTTATAGCCACCACTGCTGGGACTTGAACCCTTGTCTTAATGGGCCTGTGGCACCGAATGCTCAAGACATTGCCTCTGAACTTCTGCTTCTTGCCTGGTTTGAATTTTTTTGCCATGGCTGATTTTGGCTAACCATCCCCCTTTCCTCTATTTTCACTCCTGCACCAGGAGAGGAGCATCAAATCAAGTGCAGTAAAACCATTAAAATGTTCACCACACTTATAAGGTCCAGTGGTGTAGCCAGTATGTCCTGTGCCCTATATTACGAGGAAGGAGAAGCTTTTCCTTGCATACATTGTAAGCACAACCTCTAGCTCTCCTCTATGTGGTGCAGTCTGGTTAAAATCAAGTCATGGTCATAGCGAGATCATCTTGCAACCAGCATGCAAGTTACGCTTTTGATAGACCTGTGCTTTGGTCATCTTCTTTGTGCATCTCTACCTTCAGCAAAGTTCACATGCTTTCACAAAAGTTTATTGTAACTTAGTTTTCCTTCAATTTGAATGTCCACTGGAAAACTCCTCCACAGACTATGTTGTTTCTAATCCACGAGCTGTCTTCTTCCTCTTTAAATCTGCTGTTCCCCAACATCCTCCTTTTGTATTTAGGTTGAGCCTAGTGGCAGCGTGCATGCACTGCTTGCACTGCGAGACTGCTGTAGTAGAGTATGGGAGAGAAGCCGCACCCACTCTCCTCCCATATTTTTCATTGGCTTGTGTCATTGTCTTTCGTAAATGCTGCCTTCGGATTTGTTAATAGGCCTCCTTAGTATGGCCTTGTCTTCATTTGTACCCTCACATGGCAACTGGCCCTTTTCCTTTGGTTTTACACAGGACCTGCTATTTAGTCTGTAAGCACTATTTACTTTATTGAGTTTCTCTTACTGCAGGCCGGACATTCGTAACACGGCGCCTGTTTTCAATCACTTTAACCCGGCATTATCTTGTGTCTGTTTCAACCCCCCCAAGTAAAATGTATTTAGAAATGATTAGGAAATTAAGCCAAGTGAATTCCAGGTAGCACAAAATCCTGTGCTAATGGGCTGAAGCTAAAACAGGACATCTGTGTTACATGTCATCTTTACTAAAGCCACCTGATGGGTCGTTTTCAAAAGCCTGTTTTATTAACAACACCACCACAAACAATACCACCACCACCAATACTACCACCAAAACACCCATCAATACCACCACCAATACCACCACTACCACCAATACCCCCACCACCACCAATAATACCACCACCACCAATGCCACCACCACCAATACCACCTCCAATACCACCAATACCAATATTACCACCACCCATACCACCACCTCCACCACCACCACCACCACCACCACCACCAGCAATACCACCACCATCAATAGCACCACCACCAATACCATCACCACCACCAATACCACCACCAACAATACCTCCACCACCACCAATACCACCACCACTTATACCACCACTACCGATAGCATCACCAATACCGACACCTCCCCCAATACCACCCCCACCATTTCCACCACCAGTGCCACCACCACCGCAAATACAACCACACATTTCACAGCCACAGCCAATACCCCTACCACCACCACCAGCAATACCACCACCACCACCACCAATAACATCAACACCACCAATACCACCACCAATACCACTACCACCACCAATTCCACCACCAATACCACCACCACCACCAATAGCACCACCATCAATACAACCACCACCAATACCACCAACACCACCAC
Source organism: Lissotriton vulgaris (assembly GCF_964263255.1). Lineage (NCBI taxonomy): Eukaryota > Metazoa > Chordata > Amphibia > Caudata > Salamandridae > Lissotriton > Lissotriton vulgaris. Next base: position 1,602,352,420 of record NC_141687.1, on the reverse strand, counting down.
GAAAACCAACACCAATACCACCACAAATACCACCACCACCAATACCACCACCACCAGTGCCACCACCAACAACACCACCAATGTCAATCCCACCACCAATGCCACCAATACTACCATCACCAATACCAATACCACCACCACCAATACCAATACCACCACCACCAATACCAATACCACCACCAATACCACCACTACCACCACCAATACCACCACCATCAATACCATCACCCCCACCAATACCACCACTACCACCAACATAACCACCACCATTAATACCATCACCATCACCACCACCAATACCACCAACACCAATACCACCACCATTTATAGCACCACCACCAATACCATCACCACCACCAATACCACCACCAACAATACCTCCACCACCACCAATACCACCACCACTTATACCACCACTACCAATACCGTCACCAATACCAACACCTCCTCCAATACCACCACCACCTTTTCCACCACCCGTACCACCACCACCACAAATACAACCACCAATATCACAGCCACAGCCAATACCACTACCACCACCACCAGCAATACCACCACCACCACCACCAATAACATCAACACCACCAATACCACCACCAATACCACTACCACTACCACCACCAATTCCACCACCAATACCACCACCACCACCAATAGCACCACCATCAATACGACCACCACCAATACCACCAACACCACCATGAATACCAACACCAATACCACCACAAATACCACCACCACCAATACCACCACCACCAGTGCCACCACCAACACCGCCAATGCCAATCCCACCACCAATGCCACCATTACTACCATCACCAATACCAATACCACCACCACCAATACCAATACCACCACCACCAATACCACCACCAATACCACCACTACCACCACCAATACCACCACTATCAATACCATCACCCTCACCAATGCCACCACTACCACCAACATAACCACCACCACCAATACCATCACCATCACCACCACCAATACCACCACCAGTAACACCAACACAATACCACTGCCAATACCACCACTACCATTACCGCCACCAACACCATCAATGCCACCATCAATACCACCACTAATCCCACCACCACCAATACCACCACCACCAATATCACCACCACCAACATCACCACCACCAATACCACCACCACCACCAATACCACCACCATTAGTACTACCACCACCAATACCACCACCACCAATACCACCACCGATATCAGAGCCATTACCACCATCACCAATACCACTACCACCACCAATACACAGCACCACCACCAATACCACCACCTCCACCACCACTAACGCCACCACCACCGATACAAACACCTCTACCACCAATACCACCAACAACACCACCACTAATACCACCAAAACCACCAATACCACCACCAATACCACCACCACCAATACTGCCACCACCAATACCAACACCATCAATACTACCACCAATACCATCACCAATACCACCACCACCAATACCACCACCGTCACCAATACCACCAATACCACCACCACAATAACAATCCCACCCCCACCAGTACTAATACCGCCACCAATACCACCACAACTACTAATAACACTACCACCGACACCACCACCAACACCACCACCACCAATACCACAACCACCAATAGGACCGCCACCAATTCCACTACTACCAATACCACCACCAATACCATCACCAATACCACCACCAATACCACCACTAATACCACCAATATCAGCACCTACCAATATCGCCACCACCAATACTCCCACCACCACTACCAATACCGCTACCAATACCACCAATACCACAATCACCCATACCAATACCACCACCACCAATACCAATACCACCACCACCAATACCAATACCACCACTACCACCATCAATACCATCACCCCCACCAATACCACCACTACCACCAACATAGCCACCACCACCAATACCATCACCACCACCAATACCACCACCAGTACCACCAACACAATACCACTGCCAATACCACCACTATCAATACCACCACCATTAGTATTACCACCACCAATACCACCACCGATATCAGAGCCATTACCACCATCACCAATACCACTACCACCACCAATACCACCACCACCACCATCAATACCACCACCACCTCCACCACCACCAATGCCACCACCACCTATACCATCACCTCTACCACCAATACCACCAACAACACCACCACCAATACCATCACCACTGATACCACCAATCCCACCACCAATACCACCACTAATACCACTAACACCACCAATACCACCACCAATACCACCACCACCAATACTGCCACCACCAATACCAACACCATCAATACTACCACCAATACCATCACCAATACCACCACTACCAATACCACCACCATCACCAATACCACTAATACCACCACCACAATACTAATACCACCCCCACTAATACTAATACCGCCACCAATACCACCACAACTACTAATACCACTACCACCGATACCACCACCTCCAATACCACAACGGCCAATAGGACCGCCACCAATACCAAAACCACCATCACCAATACCACCACCACAACCAATACCACCATTCGCCTTCAATACTACTACCACCAATCCCACCACCAATACCACCACCACCGATACTGCCACCACCAATACCACCACCACCACCAATATTGCCAACACCAATACCACCACCACCAATTCCACCACCACTAATCCTATCACCACCACCAATACCACCACCACCAATACCACCACCACCACCAATAGCACCACAACCATTAGCAATACCACCACCAATACCACCACCACCCATTCCACCACTACCACCAATACCACCACCAGCAACAACATCACCACCACCAATACCACCACCATCATCAATACCACAAATACTACCACCACCAATACAAAGACCACCACCGAAACCACCACCACTAGTACCAGTACCACCACCACTGACACCACCACCAATACTAATACCACCATCACCAATATCACCACCACCAATACTAATACCGCCAATACCAGTACCACCACTAATACCAATACCACCACCACCACCAATATCACCACAACAAATACCACCACCCCCACCAATACCACCACCACCAATGCCAACAATGCCACCACCACCACCAATACCACCACCACCAATACCACCAATACCATCACCACCAATATCACTACCAAAAATACCACCACCAATACCACAAATATAAATACCACCACCACCAATACCAATATGACCACCACCAATACCACCACCTCAGCGCATCTTGCCGAGACCAGAGCTGCAGCCGAGACCATCCCTCCCTCCCTCTATGCCTGCTATAAAGCACACCCCACTCTGCATCAGAAAATGAAGCCATGGCCCTACCTCAGCTAGTTTATTAGGCCAAAGATAGCAATGACATTAGGCAATGCCACACTTCCTCCTGAGCCACAACAGTGTGATCATAGAGCGAAAGGTGTTGGAGTGCTTTGTTAGTGTTTATAGCTCGGATTATATGTAACTCTCACTTCACAGTTTGTGTCTGTGTAATTTACAACACTTACACATCTTCTTCACTGCACTATTTATCAATACTTTGAAGTAGTCACATGCCGGTCTTTTTCTCTGATATTTACAATCTAACAAGCGGTCGAGAAAGCCCTTTATAGCAGTGCAATAGGTCTTGCATTTGTGAGAATTTAAGCTATTAGTATTGTAAATGACAATGCTTTTTATTTATGATTTAAAACCCAAAATATAAATAAAAGGCATTGTTATTTACAATGCTAATACCTCGAACTTGTGTGAATGCAAGACCTATTAGATTGCAAATTTTTGTTCTTCAAGGTGCCCCAGTAATGACGCTCTTTAACTTTAGTAATGATTTAACATTATCACCAGAAATCACACCAGTAGAGGCAAATTATCTAAGCTAGGCATTTGTCACAACCAAATCATGGTCATGTTGTCTTGTATCCAGCACATAAGCTGACGATGCAATTGTAAATCGACGCCGAGCTACAACACTCTGCGAGTTGTACTGGAAGGTGGAAGAATTAGTTATGGTATGGCTGCTGTTGACTGCCAGAGCCAGATTCGAAACCTTGCACTGTAGAGGTCTGCAAAGTTCACAGGCAAAAGTTTACACCACGAGCTAGAGTTCCTAGCTAATTTCTCTGCTCTGAGAAATGTTTGCTTCAGCTGAAGTCCACTGCTGCTTTAATTAAAATTGGAATACTGCAAAGTTAAAGTACAATGATCTCCCTTTTCGTCGTGACCTCCGTATAGCGTCTAACGATAAATCTCGACAAAACAAAAACCATTACAGTCAGCAAAAAAAGGGAAAAACCTACAGCATGGTTCTGTGGGAAGACCCGAATAGAGAACATCAGGGAATATACATACCTGGGCGTAAAGATAGACAAAGATGGTCAATACCTTGCGCAGAGAAACAGCATCAGGCATAAAGGCATTGCCCTGGCAATCTCCCTAAAAACTCTGAATTCTAAACTAATCGGTCCATCAATTCTGCCCATAGCGCAGGTGACCCGTGCAAAGCTACTGCCAACAATTACTTATGGTAGTGAGGCCCAGAAAGGAAGAGATGCCAAACTACTTGACTCCACAGTAACAACTACGTATAGGATTATATTTGGGCTGCCTAAACACACTTCACCCCCGCAAATTAGGCTTGAGTTCGGCATACAGAAGCAATATATTGAGAGGGGAAACATCCGTTACAACGCGGATGTTTCAACGCGGTGCTGTTATGACGCGTCCGTAACAACGCAAGTCGTTACCACGACTTGCGCTAGAGGGCGCTAGAAGATTAAAAATAGTAAATTTACTATTCCAACACCTTCCCTAGTGTCCACGGGGACTGGTGTTAGAATAGTAAATTATACTATTCGATATCCGCGCCCCCAACGCAAGTCGTGGTAACGACTTGCGTTGTAAGGGACGCATTGTAACAGCACGCGTTGTGACGGTACGCGTTGTACCGTCACCAATCCATTGAGAGATATGGGGCATACATCATAGCTTGGGACAAAATACGGAAAGCCGCTCCAGGGTCATTAAATGCACAATTATGGAAAGAGATAGACTGTCACACCACCTCACCCGCAGCGAGATATCTCAAAAATGGCTTACACAAATTGGGATTGAACCAATTGTGGGAAACACCCACTAGTACTGGCATGCTTAAGAAACTAGTGTAGAAAACAGTCAAACACTTTTCGTGGCTGGAGGATAAAGCCTCACTCGCAAAATGTTAACGTTTTTTAGAAGTATGGAGTTTTTATATGTAAAAATTGTCTGGAAATTAAATATTCTTGTATTGCAAAGGTTTTAACGAACTATGCAAATAAAATAAACTTGAACCGTCTAGCGTCTAGTTTTTTTGTTTCAATTCAAAACGCTGCAAGAAAGAGCTGTCCCCAGCCCTGCCCTTAGACTTATTCCGGAACCCCCTACATGGCTACCTGACAAGTAAATGAAAGGGGGTACATTTCAGAGAAGAGGCAGCCATCAGAGTTTCTTTTCCACTAAAATTTGACATTGCACAAACTGGAGTGACAGGTGCCCTCCGAGACATCAGTGAGGTGTGGTGAACGGAGCACAGGCATGAGGCCTGCACTGCTGCTGCTCACATTTGTCATAGTCCTCAAGGCGCTTCACCTCGTGGTTCGGCTCTCCACTGCCATTCACAATGGGGCTTGGGCTAAGTAGCTTGGGTTAATTAGCAGGCTTTGCCCTCTGAGACGTCGGATGGAAGCACGCAGCTCCTTGAATTTTATCAAAACTGGTTAATGTTCAGGAGTTAAGACAGCTGCTCTGAAGCAAATCAACTGCAAAACTGAGGCAAGACCTGGCACCTAGATTAGCAAATATGCTATTTACAGCGGTGGAATGGTAGTCACAAACTAGATGTTGGTGAAATGGCTAAGATCTTTGCCGCACCAATATGGCGTCCCAAAACGCAAAGCATACGTTAGGCCACGCCCGTTGGCAAACATTAGGTCTATTGGTATAAATGATGTGAGAAATATATTTCTTCCAATGGGCTTCATTTATGAGGTTTTGCCCTAGGGCAGCGCAGCAGGCCTTCCTGCTGTGCTTCCCTATGACAAAAGAAAAGGGCAAAATGTGCTGTATCTGTAAGATATAGGGCATTACCTGTCCTTTTACCCTGCGCCAGCGCACAATGGGCTGCTGTGCGCCAACGAGGAACCTTTGCACCATGGTGCAGGGGTGCCTGCATTGCGGGAATGATTATTTTTGTACAGGAAGGGAAACCTTTCCCAACAAAAATAATCACAAGAGGCTTTTTCCTCTTTCTATGTGTGCTGCAGAATGCAGCACAAATATAAAAAAGAAAAACTAGGAGAAATAAAGATATTTCTCCTTGTTGCACCTCCCTTATGCATCCTCTGGGGAGGCGTAAGCTTTTGGCACTGCCTCAGATTTACGATTTCTCGTAATTCTGGGGCAGTGTCAAAAGACCATGGATGTTGCTGGGAATGCCCCCAGCAACACTCGTTACACACTCCTTTAACGCAAAACATTGCATTAGAGGGACTGATATTCATCAGGCAGCATTAAGCCAAAAAAGTGGCTTAGTGCTGCTTGATATATATCACGCAGGCTTCTGCTCCACTGAATGTCACAAAAAGTGATTTTCCGGAGTCGCAAGGATTCTCATAAATGGCGCCCTCAGTGCTTCCTGACCGAAGCCTCTTTGAGGCTTTTGCTGTCCTAACCTCCTGCATACTCCTTACTCACATAGGCAATAATTCCAACTTGTCTATACTGGTTTCAACCAGTGACTGTCTACCCAATCCATCTTACTTTCACCCCACGGCCCAGCTGTTGCTTTTTCTTCCAGCTAGACCCTTGCCCTAGTCAATAAAGCTTGTGCTTGTAACAGCGGGCGCCTAGGAAATTGAGTTACATGGTCACTTTAGTAGTTAAACGATTCCATAGTTCATTTGATTTAATTAGCCTCGTGTAAACTTTAACTCTGCAACAGTTCACTGCTTTGAAGTAACAGTTCTATATCGCGGGAACTCGATCCATAGGTATTGGAGTGCCACTTATATTATACAAAGTCACATCCGTATTACTTGTTGGTGGGCAGTGGGATAAGCAAGAGAGAAACAGATTTTAAACTGTGGCCTTTGAACTCAACAGCCAATATCATCAGTGAGATATTTACTTACTGAGCCATTTGACTGCTAGGGTGAGTAATAACGTGTTAAGTGAGAGAGAGCCCGGCACTACGAGACTGTATGCAATCTCCCCCAAAAACAGAGGCCCCAGGCAACTCTATTCCCTCTCAATCCTGACAACGGTCCATCATTAATGACGCAGACCCCTGCCAGCACTCACTGAGGCACCCTCACTGTCACTATACAAAGTTCAAGGTCATTGCTATGAAGCTTCCCACCCCACACCCAATCATGGCGTTAGTGTGGAGAGGGTTCTGGGAGAGGCTCTGGTGCCTCCTGCTGTAAATATGGTGTTGTACAAGAAAGATACTACCACACTAGCCTACAACATGACGGCATTGCACGGAAATAAACAAAGGCTTCAATGCAAGTATTAATTTTGACCCATGGTCACATCAACCTTTTGATGACATCAGACCTTCAGGGGCACTGACGGCCTCTCCTACCCACTATGAGGTGCTCAACCTGGCCAGGTGGCAATCCAAATGCAGGGCAGGGACTCCTGTTTGGATTATCTGGTACCTCGGCTGTGTCACTCCATAGGTGCGCCATGATGGATCAAGGTGCCCATGTGCAGCCTGCCCTTCTGGCCTTGCAGCCTCGATGCCACTGATGGTCCTAGGCACACCAATGTTCCAACTCCAGGTGCCTGTGCTTTCCTGCTTCTAGTTTGTCACCCACCCAGCCAGTGTCCATGCTTCTTCTACAGCCTGCTAAGTGTAAGTGACCATATCTCGTTGCACTGCATATTGGTATTTCTGCACGTTATGTCTCCTCTCTAGGGTGATCATCTCTGTTCTTCCTGAGCTGGCATCTCTTATAGTGGCAAAATCAATTTAATTTGAGTGTCATCAGTGATGTCATCAGTAATGTCACTGACCATGTCATGAGTGAAGTAATATGTGAGGTCATAAGCAGTGCATTGCGGGGGCGTAAGTTATACGTGCCATATTTGTTCTGCTATAACATGTCCCATCATTAAGATGTCAATATGCATCATTGATGAAATCATTCTTACTCCATATTACAAATTACCCCCTTTATTAGATTTATTGATAACAATGGTATTGTTCTTTTTTAATTTGTTCATTAGTGCAGTATATTGCTTCATTTGGTCATTCGGTGGGATATGCTGTGCCTTGGTTTTGTGATGTAATTTTTTTAGCTCTTATGTGACACGATCATGATGAATATCAATTGCATCACGGGGCATTGTGGGGACAAAAATCAAAATAGGCTTGAATGGACTATGCCCAGGTTTGTATATATAGATCCTTTCTGCCTCTCCAACATCTTGTGTATTGCTGATCTGGATGTCTTCTTCACTAAGGGCATGTATGGTCTGAACAAGTGAAATATCGCTCACTTGTAGTCCTTGGATAATTGTATTGGTATTACTTCCTTGTGTGTTTCTAGTTTCATGCTCCAGATTGTTTTTTATCGTGTAGTACTTCCGTAGTTTGATTTTTATAATTAATTTATAGACATCTACACCAGTGTTACAATATCCAAAGTTGCTTTCAGGGCAGAAGGATGAGCCCAATGCTAGAAGTTGTTTCTCTGCCTGATCCAAGTCTATGTTCGTAAGGTTGACAATTGTATTGACCTCTATTGTTTGTTTTTCTTCCAATAGTGATTCTGCTGCCGCCTTCCCCTTGTTCCTGAGGTATTGCTTTGTTCGTGCCTCCTTGCATTTCGCCTTTGTTTAGGGCGTTTGGTTATCGCAGTCGGATGGACCGTATGCGTTCCATTCTGTTGTAATCTAGTTCCTCTGCTAGGGTCAATTGGCCCAAATCCCCTCGCTCTGAACCGGGGTTACTGTCATCAGAATCTGCTTCACTAGGGATGAGACTAGCATCTCAGGTAGATATATTGGAATCGCTTGCTGCCAAGTCTGGTCTTCTTACATTTGCAGCTGATTTGTTGGTAAAACTGCCCTTTTGTCGAACTTCCGGACGAACGTAAGAAAAATGACCCTGTTCATACTCATTTTTATCCCAGGCAAATTTAAATGCCTTCCTTGTTTTTATAACTTCCTCCTGTTTCTTTAGGAGGTCTTTCATATATTTAATATTCTTGTCAATATATTCCTTACTACTTTGATGTTCCTGTTTGCTCAATTCACTGTTGATTCTTATGATTTCCTCCATATTTTTGTCCCGTTCGATCTTTGCGTATTTCACCAAAATGCATACTAAGCGCATAGACTCCTCTAAATTACTTTCAGCCCAGTCCTTCAAAAGTGGTGTGTGTATAACTGTATAGGTGAGTAAATGGGAGTGTGAGTGATCCTTTGCATGACTGACTACCTATCTGACTAACTCTATGGGTGAGTGGCGGTGTTTAAGTGTCTGCAAAGGTGTATGAGTGCATATGATAGTGCTGTCTGGAGGAGTGACTGCATATATCAGTTACTGTATGGGTGAATGAGTGGACATGTGTGTAGACCTTGGAATCAGTGAGTGGGTATATAGTAACTGGTATTGGCGTGTATATGGTTTGGAAAATGGTAGTCTGTATTTTAGAGTGGGTGCATCAAAGGTTATATTTGGGTGTGAGGAGGTACATCTGATTATCATTTGGATGATGTAATCAGAGATGTCATTTCAGATGTCATCAGTGATGTAATCAGTGATGTCATTGACCATGTCAATCAGCCCTACCCTCTTCAATATCTACATGAGCCCCCTCGCCGCCATCACATGCAAACACAACATCAACATCATCTCCTACGCCGACGATACCCAACTGATACACTCCCTCCCCAATGACCCAGACACCGCCAAAACCAACCTCCAGGAAGGAATGAAAGACGTCGCAAAATGGATGAAGCTCAGTCGCCTAAAGCTGAACTCAGACGAAACGGAGGTCCTAATCCTCGGGCAATCCCCATCCGCCTGGGACGACTCCTGGTGGCCCACAGCACTGGGCTCCGTGCCAATACCCACGACCACGCACGCAACCTGGGATTCCTCCTGGACTCCTCCCTCCCGATGACCAAGCAAGTCAATGCCATCTTGTCATCGCATGCTATGAAAAATCTTCTGATGGATCCCCACCAAAACAAGAAAAACCGTCACCCATGCCTTCGTCTCCAGCCGACTGGACTACGGAAACGCCTGTACGCAGGAACCACAGCCAAACTTCCGACTCGACTCCAACACATACAGAACGCCTCTGCACGACTCATCCTCAACATCCCTCGCCACAGCCACATATCCGCCTACCTGAGAAACCTGCACTGGCTCCCCTTCTGCAAGAGGATCACGTTCAGGCTCCTCACCCACGCACACAAAGCACTACACGACAAGGGCCCTGAATACCTCAACAACCGCCTCTCGTTCTACACTCGCACCCGCCAGCTCCGCTCCGCCAGCCTCGTACTCGCCACCGTCCCACGAATTCGCAGAACCACCACCGGAGAAAGATCCTTCTCCTACCTGGCAGCCAAGACATGGAACTCCCTCCCCGCGCACCTGCGACTGACCCCGGACCATCTCACCTTCTGAAAACACCTCAAGACCTGGCTGTTCGAGCAGTAGCACCTCTCCCCTCCCTTCGCTAAACAGAACAAGATGGCTAGTCAGGTTTGTTTCATGAAAAATTAGGACACACACAGCCAATTTGTGCTGCGTAACCCAGACGTTTTATATTACAAAGAATTTATTTTCATTTATAATTGAGTTTCTTTAGTTCATCCATGTGTCTTCAAAGGAAAATCCTGTCAAAACAGTTGAATCAATAACATACAATTGTGTGCGCAATATATACAGATGTACAGAAGTTCACAGTGGATACTCAAAAATCACGACACCAAAATAGAACTTATTACATAATCATTACATTTAAAACAAATTGCAACATGAAAGACATTTTAAACAAAGAAAAATGCTACGCAAAAAGAACCAGTCCTTTAACTTGAATACCAGTGGACAGGCGGAACTAAGGGTGGAATGAGACTGCCTGCCTATCTCACAAAACCTGTGATAGAGTGTTTTAAGATTGCCAGCAAGGGCCCACTACAGTGGTATTGATTATTCCCTGGCTGCACCCTTCTTTCTTGTCACAGGCTGGGGGTCCCTTCAGCGCCTTCAGACCCTCACAGGTGAGTAGCACGCTCTATAAATATATTGATTGATTGATGTCATGAATGATGTAATATGAGTGGTCATCAACAGTGCATTGCAGGGGCGTGAGTTACAGTTAGCTCAACTAACTATAACAGTCGAATTTCACTGCTTTTGTATGAGTGAAATGTCCAACTAACAATAACGTCACTGAAACATTTTTTTTTCAGTGAATTGCTAATGCTTTTTAACCCCTTCCATGTGGGTCTAATTCCCGTGCGGTGGGAGGGGCCGCGCACGGTCGTGCGGTGCTCGTGACAAGCCCAGCTCATCATGCTGTTCTCATGACGAGCTAAGCTTGACAAGACGCCACCCACTCACCTAGAACGCCCGCACAGGTGGGGAATTAGCCCCACATTGGCCGTTGGCGGCCGTTATGATGAGCTCAGCTCGTCATGAGCACAGCTCCACTGTGCCTCATGACGAGCTGAGCTCGTCATAAGCGCAGAAGGGGTTAAATGTTCATTTTTTAACTATAACGTCCCTGAAACCGATGGCTTTTTCAGTGAATTTCAAATGTTTTTTAAATGCTAATTTCTAATGATAACGTCCCTGATACCTATGGAATTTTCAGTGAATTTCAAAGGTTTTTTAAATGCTAAATTCTAACTATGCCTACAGAAGTAGGACATGTGCAGAAAAAAGAAGAAAAGTGCCGAATGAAGCAAGAGAAATTAATAAAGAGACAATAGAAGTCCAGAAAGACAAAGAGAAGTGCAGAAAGAAGCAAGAGATATGCAGAAAGAACCAACAGAGGTGCTGAAAAAGGCCTTATTTCAAAGTCATCCTGTGCCCCCAACTTTTTACTGACTGGTACTAGTGGTAACTGACTCTGACTAACCAGGCCCAGAGCCAGCGCTATGCTGAAAGACACTTAGAATATAGTGAGAACACCTACATACACTAGGGTACACTATGGGTTGGGGTACCCCTGTGATTGGCATGACCTCCCCTGTAAGGCCCTAGTACCTAATAGGCCAGGGGGATTAAAACTACTACCTCTAACTCAGAGGAACAGAAAGGGGCAAGAGAGGTACACAAACAGGCAGGGAAGATGCAGAAACAGGGGACAGGGGTGCAGAAAGAGACAAGTGAGGTGCAGAAAGAAGCAAGAGCAGAAAGAACCAATAGAGGCAAGAGAGCTGCAGAAAAAAGGTAGGAAGGGTTCACACAGAGGCAAGAGAGGTACAGAAAGAGGCAGGAGATGTACAGAAAGAAGGAAGAGAAGTATAGAAAGAGGTAAAAGAATTTCTGAAAGAAGCAACAGAGGTTTAGAAAGAATCAAGGAATATACAGAAAGAGGCAATTGAGGTACATAAAAAAGCAAGAGCAGTGCAGAAAGAACCAACAGAGCTGCTGAAAGAGGCATGAAGGGTGCAGAAATAGCAAGAAAAGTACAGAAAGAGGCAACAGAGGTAAAGAAAGAGGCAAGAGAGGTACAGAAACAGGCAGGAGGGTTGCAGAAAAAGGGAACAGGGGTGCAGAAAGAGGCAAGGGAGATGCAGAAAGAGCAAAGAGGTGAGCAGAAAGAGGTAAGAGATCTGCAGGAAAAGCAACAGAGGTACTGAAAGAGGGAAGTGAGGTGCAGACAGTGGCAAGAGATCTGCAGAAAAAAAGCAACAGAGGTGCTGAAAGACGCAAGTGAGGTGTAGCAAGAAGTAGGAAAGGGGCAGAAAGAGCCAATAGAAGTACAGAAGGAAGCAACAGAGGTACAGAAAGATTCAAGAGGGGTACAGAGAGAAGGAAAAGAAGTGCAGAAAAAGCAACAGGGGTGCTGAAAGAGGCACAAAGGATGCAGAAAGAGGCAAGAGAAATGCAAAAAGAAGCAAAAGAGGTGCTCAAAGAGGCAAGTGGGATGCAGAAAGAGACAAGAGCAGTGTAGAAAGAAACAAGAAAAGCACAGAAAGAAGCAACCGAGGTGCCAAAGGAGGCACAATTGGTACAGAATGAAGGAAGAGGAGTGCAGAAAGAAGCAAGAGCAGTGCAGAAAGAACCAACAGAGGTGGTAAATGAGGCAAGTGCGGTGCAGAAAGAGGCAAGAGTTCTGCATAAAAAGTAACAAACGTGCTGAAAGAGGCAAGTGAGGTGCAGAAAGAAGTAACAGAGGTGGAGGAAGAGGCAAAAAGGGTACAGAAAGACGTAAGAGGGGTACAGAAAAAGGCAAGAGAGATGCAGAAAAGGAGAAGAAGGATGCATAAAGAGGCAAGAGGGGTACAGACAAAAAAGCAAATGAGGTGCAGAAAGAGGCAATAGACCTGCAGAAAGAGGGAAGAGGGATGCAGAAAATAGAAGAGATTTACAGACAGAGGCAAGAGAAGTGCAGAAAAAGAAAGAAATGTGCAGAAAGAAGCAACAGAAATGCAGAAAGAGGCAAGAGAGGCACAGAAGGAAGCCAGAGTGGCTTGCATACCATTGGTACCAATTTAACACCCACATTTAGCGATAAGTAACAGGTGACCATTCTAGGTTTGCAAAGGGCCTTCCACCATGCTGTAACACTTGTCGCTGAATTTTTGCTAATGCTTGAGCTGGAAACAAGGCTTTTTTTGTTCAAATCTGCAGATTATGGAGCAGGTGATGAATTATGTGGTTAATGCAGAAAATTTATAATTGTGCGAAAGTTGGTGTAGCCAAACTGTCACATAATTCCAGTGGCCCTGTTCATACCTCTGACTACGCCCATAAGTGCTCCTCAGTAATTCCTTATTTTTTTGTCTCACTGAGTTCATAGTTGAGCTTCTATGGAAACGAGGAAGACTAAACCTGAGGTTACCACTCCACTACACAAACTACCATACCACATAATTATTATTATTTCTTTTCTTAATTACTCTCCATAACACATAATCCCATTCTATATAATTCCCATGCACTAAATACCACATAATTTCAATGCACAACAAACCACATAATTCCACTACACACAACATACATCCACTCCACTTCAAAAAACATTAATAAAAAACAATTACATTTACAATGCCAACAGCTCTAACTCTCGCAAATGCAAAACCTATTACATTGCAAACACTTATTTAATTAGTAGTCGAATTTGCAGAGTGGTGGAGAAATGGTGCTGGGCCTTCGACCAGCACTCTGGAATTCCGCTGCGTAGGGTTTACAGGAGGTACCAGGAGGGCTTCTTGGCCCCCAAAGTCCCTTAGGAGTAAATTGGACTTCATCCCTCATCCCGTAGTCCGCCAGGAGGAGCGTTTGCAGAGTGGTGGAGAAAGGGGGGTATGGCCTCCAAAGATGTTTTAGAAATCCCACTGTGAGGGACTGACTGGAGGTAACAAGAGGGGTAGTTGGCCACCAAGGACATACTTGGGGCCAACTACCCCTCCAATTAACTCCAGTAAGTCCCACACAGCAGGATGGCTAAATTCTCATTGCAGGCCACGCCCACGTTTGCCCACCACTCTGCAAACGTACTCGAGACCAACTAGCCTATCTCTTACCTACAGTAAGCCATACTTAGTGGGATTGCTGAGACAGGGACATAGGCCATGCCCCCTTTATCCACCACTCTGCGAACTCTCCTCCTGGCATGCTCTTGGTTAGGGGATGAAGTCCCCTTTCCTCCTGAGGGTTCCTGGGGGAAAACTAGTCCTCCTGTTTCCTCCAGTGAGAGTGCTCAAAGGCCACGCCCCCTTTTTGCACCACTCTGCAAACAAAGCTCCTGGTGCACTACTTCTCCAGGGATGAACTCCACTTGTGTCCTGAGGTCCTCAAGACACAAGAGGACCTCATTGCCGCACCAGCAGTGCGTCAAGACACACATTTGCAGAGTGGTGTAAAAAGGGTGTGGCCTTGGACCACCTCTCTGCAATCCAGCTGTGTGGTGCTTACTGAAGGAATCTGGTGGGCTAGTTGGCCCCCAGGGACCCTCGGTATTCAAGGGGACTTAATTCCCCATTTTACAACACGCCAGGGGGCACATTTGCAGAGTGCTGCAGGGAGGGGGCGGGGCCTCTGGCAAGCTCTTTTTTGGGCCCTGTAGGCCCCAACCCCAGGGCCTCCCACATTTAAAAAAAAAAAAGAAAAACAGAGGAAGGTGCTGCGTGGCCACCCTCCTGAGGCTGATTACAGCATGGCCACATATACATTAAAAAACAAAATTATGGAGAGGGGCCGTGTGGTCCCCCTCATGAGGAAATCATCTGCCCTGGGGCACCATCCCCAGGGGCATTGCCTCTTTTTAATTTTTGTATTTGGGAAGAGGGCCGAGTGGCCCCCCGACCAGGGACCCCATTCCCCGGAGCTTGGCCATTATATCGGTATTATTTTTTAAAGGAAGGGACAACGTGGCCTCCCACCCGTGGTCGATTTCAGTCCCGTGGACCCCATTCCCTGGGGCCCAGCATTCATTTTTTTTTAAATAAAGGGTGGGGTCCGCGTGGCCCCCTCTTGGGCTACTTCTGGCCCAGTGGATCCCTTCCCCCATGGCCAGCCCTCAGTGTTGGGGACCGTGGAGGGCGTCCTGCGGGTGACAGCATTGCTTTTGAGCAAGGGGAGCTGCTAACATTCAGCTCCCCTTGCTCAAAAGCAATACTGCTTTGCTACATTGAAGTGAGAGAAGCCCCCCCCCCCAGGTTAAGAGAGCCCCAGGGAGGTGGTGATCCCCGGGGCAGTGTGGGGGGGGCTTGAGCCCCCTCCACTAATTATTTAGCAAAGACACGGTGAGGTGGTGGTACCCGGGTATTGGGAGGGCCTGTGAGGCCCCGCCCATATTTACAGATTGCCCCAGAGAGGTGGTGGTCCCCGGGGCTGCAGGGGCCCCTGCAGGTCCCATTATATAATTGCACATTTCCCTCTGGCCCACCCGAGGGCCTAACAATAACGAAGCGCAGGAGCCTGTGCTTCATTTTTTTTTTCTGAGCCAGATTTGAGCACCCAGGGCAAATTTGGCCAATTTTATTTTTTTAATGCTTTTTTTGGCCCTGGGGATCCTTGTAGGACCCTCTGAGCAGGCCTAGTGGGTCAGGGTGTTTGTACCCTGCCCCACTTTCTTATTTCTTAAGGTTTTTTCACCCTTTTTCTTGTGACTCGGTTACCGAGACACAAGATGGCTGCCAACACTTCCTGGTTCGGAATGTTGACAGCCAATTAAAATGAAGCTCGTGCTCGGGAGAAGTTGTGACTCCTCCTCTGTAGCTCAGATATATAAATGTTTATTTCTTGAATCTCTCTGTAACTACTGAACAGATTTACACCATTTAAAATAAAGGCCACTTTCTGAACCAAGAGCTACCTTTTTGCCAAATTTGGTGTAATTCTGTTCAGCAGTTCAGGCTGTAGCTGTGTTAACATGGAGAAAACGCATTTTGGGACCCCCATTTTTGTCTCGGCCCGCTAGACAAATCACCCCAAAACTTTCATGGTAGGCACTGTTCGGAGCGGGCCATTAGTTTTGAACATTTCGCAAAGATTGGTCAAAGGGCACCAAAGATATTGACAAAACAAAAAATGCTAATTTGAATAGAAACAAGGTCTATTTGCAAACAGTAGCAAAGTTGCAACACTAAACACGACAGAAAAAAGACACATAACAAGTTATCAGATCCGTGTCCATAGAATTTTTTCTTCAAGTATCTTCTTTAATTCAAATTGAATTACAAACCATTTGTGATTGAAAAGAACAGCCAACGTGTTTCTTCTAGACAAATGGACTTCTTCAGGGCATTTAAACAAGTAAAAAAATTTCTAGGAAATATTTTCATCAGAGTGTCCGTGGTATGTAAAACTTTAAGCAGAATGGTGAAATTTGTTTCACCAGGAGTTCTTATAACAGCGACGGGTACTTCTCTCAAGTATTAAGGTAGTCAACTGTATAGTAACCAGCATAAGGGGATCCAGCAGTCTCACCGAAATAAGGTGCGCTGGAAGTATAAGCGACAATCACCGGCTCCGACCCTAATAGGGTCGAGCACCGACCTGGCAAAGCCTCCTGCAAGCTGACGACGGTCCTGACTATAACTACCTACTGGCGACCGGAACAGGTATGAGAAGCGTGCAGACAACCTTGACAAAGTAAATAGGGCCCTTGGGCCCGCATTTCTGATACAATTTGAAGGACCCCACTGGTACATGGAACACCTTCAGTAATGGGTCATGTGTTTTCTATCTCTCCACACTCCCAGCGTGTGACCATAAGTCCTGCCCCCTCACGGGATCCATGTTGCTCATGATGAAAATCTCATTGTAAGCATTCCTCTCGCAATTCAAAGAGATCGCCATGGCTACGTATATAATCACAATAGTGTATATATTTTGGTAGCTAAAAATGTTTGTGCACAAGCATCACCCTCCATCTCACCTCCGCATTATTTCCATAACAATCGAACACTGCGCCTAGAATGTAACAGTTAATTTGTACAAAACCCTGAAGCAATCATCACTATATGTTCATGTGTATGTACTTTTTGTTTGTCTCCGTTTTTATTACATTTTATTACGTGCTCGAGCACCTGCTTTATTTTATCTATTAGTGCTTCCTGTTGAAGCTAACTTAGTAACTATTTTAGGATGGCGCTGGCAGCTTGCCGGCGCCATCCTAAAATAGTTAAAAGTTCAACATGCTTGAACTTTTGCCCCGAAATCCCCAGCTCGCGGATCTCGCAGATTTTCAGTAAATTCGCGGGAGTTCGCGGATCGCGGATTTACCGAAAATCCGCGAAATCCGCGAGCAGTTCGGATTTTCCGCTCATGCCTAAATATGACCCCCTCTTTAGTAGTATCGCTCTGATGGTGGCGAAACGAAACATAGTTCCATTATGGGCAGTAAGCTATGGCCAAGGATGGACAGGTGTACTCAAAATGAGGATCAAGAGGATGACCCCTGAAATGTAACAAGATTTGGGACCAGTGGCATAAATACATGCAGATGGATTAATATGTTTCGAGGTCCCAAGTACGTAGATAGGGATGGTAGCTCCAGGGGAGGGGAGAGGATTGGGTTGTATACTGTTCCAATATGGATGATGGATATGTTAGAATGAGAAATAAAAAATAAAAGTGCAAGTATGCATGTGTATAAATAAATGGAAATAGCCACCTGATAGAACTGGGAATGGTAGCTAAAATTAAGGGGAAAGTTAGTAAAATGAGAGCCCAGGAGGGGTGGGGGCCCTGGTAGGTCAGGAATGATAAACAGATGGTGGAGAGACCAAGAAAAGATATGGAGTCCAACGGACTGCCAAAAGTGAGACAAAAAGGTGTCCCCTTCTATTCAGCAGTGGTAGGGTACAAGTCAATGTGAGATCATAATGTGGGACAAATAGGAAGGGAATACACTGAATATGAAGAAGAGACCTGAGATGGACAACAGAGCCATCCAATCATAGAAAGGTTCATTATCATGACCAATGTTGGCAACCGATAATTGATTGGATTATATTGGACAATGACTGTCATTAGATTATGAATGATGAGTTCCATGATTACGCCAGCTGGAGGAAGGGTTTTGGACCCTATATGCCCATTCGGAATATCCTGGACATGGAATTATTTTGGTAATTTGAACAAAGATGCTGTAAGTGGTACATCCATTTCAAGGTATGGTGGGCAATAAGGCAGGATCATAAATTCAATGGCGATAAAGTAACAAGGGGCTAATCCAAAGCTCATTCTAAATATAAGTTACATGTTGAAAACAATAGGTCTTTGACAGACAGCTCAAGTTGTCTGTTGCATAGAGCTAACAATATCTATATCTGGAAAATAGCTATAAATAGAGCAGCCATTCTGCCGTATATTGACCAATGACTCTGGGGCAGATAGGCTGCTTCATGAAGCTGACAGTGGATACAGCTGAGGCTCCAATGCCAGAAGTCTGGTAGTTTGACCATCTGTAAAACACATATGCTCTCCTTATGCAAAACACTAAAGACCTGATTCACATAGGTAAACTCACACTTTTGTGTAATTTTACAGTTTTTTGTATTAACAAAACTATGAGTTTTGGACTTGGCCTTTTCTGGCCCACCATTGCGGCATGTGTGTGCAGTTGTTTTAACCCCTTCGGTGCTCATGACGAGCTGGACTCGTCATGGCAGACAGTGGGGGTGTGCCTATGACGAGTCCAGCTCGTCATGGCACACAGCACCGGAAATCCCTTTGGTGCAGGCACCATAGGGATTCCCTTTTCTCCCCTAATGCATTGGGAGCTGGAGAAGAGCTTCCTCAGCTCCTGAGGCCCCGCCCTGGTTTCCCTGAAATGACAATCGGCGCGCACGTCGCGCTGATGTCATTTCAGTGAAACCGAAACTGAAATGAGCCAAGAACCTCATTTCAGTTTCAGTTTCTACGTGCTCAGGGGGCTATCTCAGCCCTCTGAGCCCTCCCTAGTGGATCCCTGCTTGGGGATCGCCCCAGGAGGGCAATCCCCAAGCAGGTATCCACCAATTTGGCCCCAGGCAGGGGGGAGAGGCCCCTTGGGCAAGGGCCTTTGCTCCCCCCATAAATATTTTGCCATGATTTGTCTTTCTGCCCCCACGGGGGTAGATGGGGCAGTAGCCCCCAATCTGCCCCCTAGGGGGGGTAGAAAGCCCACTAGACACCAGGGATATTTCATGGGCTATTTATTAGGGTTGGGGCTGCCCAAAACTGGCATGCCGAGGCCTCCACCCCCTTGGCCACAAAATGACAGTCTTTCTGCCCTTCCTGTGGACAGATGGGGCAGTAGTCTACAATCTGCTTCCCCGGGGGGCAGAAAGCCCACTAGACACCTGTGTGTTTTTGCCCTCAATAAATTTAGGGGTGCGGGTTGCCCAAGATGGGCGGGCGCCATCTTGGAGCGTCCTTGCGCTCCTCCCTCCATTTCTCCGCCTATTTAAGTCCGCTCTCTCCCGCGCAGCGGGAACGCGCAGCCGGACGCCGTCGCTTGCCGGAGTCTTGCTAGAGTCCTGCCCGTCTGCGCCCGTCCGCGCTAAGGACGCGCTGGGCGCAGCGGGCCCCTCCCGTTTAGTACCTTTAGGAAGGTAGGATGATTGTTTACACCAGTGCATTGCTCCGAACGATTGGGCAGTCCCTCCCATGGTGCGCTGCTGCACCTAACCATCCCTTGTGGGGCCCCTATCAATGTGCCTGCAAAGGATGGTCGCTCGACCAGCCAGCGGGTATTCAGGACTATGACAAATCTGCAGCTCCACCGGAAGGCATAAGTGTGCCTCAGCTGAGCAAGTGTCGTGTTCATGGTCTGCGGATATTAAACCTTAATACCAGATCTCTGGTTAAACATCATCTGTCTCTCATGGACCTGATCACCAATGAGGAGCCAGATCTGTTTATCATCACTGAGACCTGGCTCCAAGACACAGACGCAGCCATAATTAATTTGGCTTGCCCCCCAGGAGATTCACTTTTTACGTGGAACCGCCTGTCCAGAGGTGGAGGTATTGCCCTTGCTATAAAATCTACCTTTGCGTGCACTTGGACGGGTCTGCATATTGCAGGGTGCGAAAGCGCCCTGTTTAAGATCACTATCAGTCTCCAGTTCACGCTGTCTGGGATGGTCGTGTACCGCCCCCCAGGCAGTGATGTAGCATTCAGGGGAGCTTTCCCTGAGGCGGTTAGTACGCTAGCTAGTGACTGTGCCAATTTTTGCATCTTAGGTGACCTCAACCTCCATTTTGACAACCAACAGACCTCGGCTATCAGTGGATTTTCTGGCGGATCTGGAGGCCCTTCAGCTGACCCAACTTGTCACTCAATCTACACATGTGGCTGGTCACATTTTGGACCCGTTTTTCACTAACTTGCCGGATGTCCAAGTTTTGGCTATTTCTCCAGTGGGCTGGACTGATCATTTTTTGGTGTCCGTCTGGCTACCTCTCCCCGAAACCCCCATTATTCCATCTCCTAAGTGGATCCCTCGGCGGCACTGGAATAAGCTCAGGCTAGAGGACCTACATCACATCATGGCTGAAGATCCACTAGGCCCTCTGTTCAACATCACCTTGGGCTACGATCAATTCTGCAGCTGGATTACCAAGGCGCTCGACATATTGGTGCCTATCATCTCAAGTAAAGCCAGCTCCAGGCAACCGAGTCCTTGGTATGACAGTGCCCTCCGTGCTCTGAAGGGTTCATGTAGATGGGCAGAAAGGGAGTGGCGGAAGACGTATGATGCCATCAAAAAAACTGCGTATTTGGCTTCCGTCAAGCTCTACCATCGAGCCATTTGTAGAGCCCGTGCGGCATTCTATGCGACGGAATTCCGTAACAGCCACAACCCATCGAAGACCATCTTCAAAGCCCTTAAAAATCTGATGGCTAAGAGAGCGGTTCCGCAAGGGGACGGTTCTACCTCCCATTGTGAGACCTTGGCCGCTTTCTTCTTGGAGAAAGTTAAGACCATTTATCAGTCGTTCCCCAGTACGACGCTGCCACTCATTCCTCTGAACGGCCCTCGCAGCTGTCCGGCATTACACTCTCTCCCTACTCTTTCCTGGGACGGGTTTGTCAAATTGGCACAACGAGTCAAGTCCGGTTCTCCTGCGGATCCGCTCAGACCTGCCCTCTTTAGAGATCCTTCTTTTCAGGGGCGTACTGTAGTGTGTTCGCTGATTAACCTGTCCTTGACTTCAGGTACGGTTCCTGCCAAGTGGAAGCAGGCGGTGGTTTCCCCGATCCTGAAAAAACCATCATTGGATCCTTTAAAACCGGAAAACTACCGCCCGATTTCATTGCTTCCCTGGCCGGCCAAAGTCATGGAGGCTCACGTCAACCTGGCTCTATCTGAGCATATGGCCCGGGCCAATGTCCTCGACCCTACGCAGATTGGGTTCCGTGCCGGTCACAGCACGGAGACCGCCCTTCTGGCAATGGTAGAACATCTGCGGAGTGTGTGGGATGCAGGTCAAACGGCAGCGCGTATTTTATTAGACCTTAGCGCTGCCTTTGACACGGTGTCCCATTGCATCCTTCTGCACCGCCTGGAGGACATTGGCATCTGTGGCTCTGCTCTGCAGTGGTTCCGTTCCTTCCTTAGCGATTGCTCCTTCTGCATTGCCACCCCTCCTTTTCAGTCCAAATACCATCAGCTGGACCTGGGGGTCCCTCAGGGCTCCTCGCTGAGTCCCACGCTTTTCAATCTGTACGTGCGGCCGCTGGCTGATGTCGCCAGGCAGTGGGGCCTAACCATGTTCTCGTATGCCGACGACACGCAGCAGCGGTCACGATCAGCGGGGATGCCGAACAGGATGCCCCCAGGTTCCGAGATGGGCTGAGAGAGGTGGCCAGCTGGATGAATAACAACTGTCTCCAGCTGAACGCGACAAAAACTGAGGTGATGATCGTTGGGAGGGGAGCGGATCGCTGGGGGGACATCTGGTGGCCTCTGGAGTTAGGGCCGGCCCCTACACCAGTGATGGAACTTAGAAACCTGGGAGTGTGGCTAGACCACACCCTTTGCTTCACTACCCACACTAAGAGAGTGGCGGCATTCTGTTTTGGTGTCCTGCGTGGGCTAAGGCCGGTGCTCAAATTTTTTGATGCTCCGACGAGACAGTTGGTTATCCAAGCGACGATTATCTCCCGGCTGGACTATGCCAGCTCGCTCCTGCTGGGAGTTAACCAATCTGAGATCGTTCGCTTGCAGCGGGTACAGAACGCGGCTGCGAGAGCAGTGGTGGGTCTGCCGAGGTCCTGTCCCACTTCCAATACTTTGCGGTCCCTACATTGGTTACCAATTAAAAGTCGAATCCACTTTAAGGCCCTTAGCCTTGCCTTTAAAATTTTAAAAGGATCGGCACCTGAGATCCTTAATAATCTCTTATCCGCCTATGTCCCAACTCGCTCTCTCAGATCTCTTGGGCAATCCCTTGCGGTTATCCCGCGGTTCAGGCTTAGCCGGATGGGCGGTCGTTCTTTTCGTGTGAGAGCTGCGGCTCTCTGGAACTCCCTCCCTTTGGAAATCCGCCTGTTAGAGGATCTATTAGCATTCCGTAGGGCCGTGAAAACTCACTTGTTCTAATTTCTCTTATACTGACTTCTGCACTTTTCTGTTCCCTTTTGCGTTGTGTTATGTTCACCTTTTCCTTGCGCCAGGACGCTCCTTAGCTGGAGCATCTGTGCGCAAAATAAATGATAATAACATAACATAACATAACATAACATAACATAACATAACAATGCCCCAACCCTCCCACAGTAGCCACCAATCTGCCTCCCGGTGGTTCAGAAAGCACCCTAGATGCCAGGTATTCTTTTTTTTACTGGCCCGGGTTCGGGGCTTCCCAGAATGGGCATGCAAATGCCCCCACCCTACCCCCTAAGAAAAAAAAGACTTTCTGCCACCCCAGGAGGCAGATGGGGGCAATAGCCCCTGATCTCCCCCCGAGAGGGGGGCAGAAAGCCCACTAAGCGTCAGGGATTTTTTTTATATTGGGAGGGGTGTGGGTTTTACCTGCATGTACAATGAGCATGTCAATGCCCCCGCCCCCCCAAAAATGGTACAGTCTGGCAGTAGCCCCCAATCTACCCACCGTGGACAGAAAGCCCACTAGACACCTGAGTTTTTTCCCCTTGGAGTTGCCCAAGATGGGCATGCTAATACCACCACCCCTCCCCCCACAAAATGTCAGTCTTTCTGCCACCCTGGGGGCCGATGGTGGCAATAGCCACCAATCTGCCCCCCCAGGGGTTCAGAAACCTCCTTGATGCCAGGGATTTTTTTTATAGGCCCGGGTAGGCCCCCACCCTACCCCCAAAGAAAAAAAAACATTCTGCCCCTCAGGAGGCAGATAGGAGCAATAGCCCCTGATCTGCCCCCCTGTGGGTTGGGTAGGTTTCCCTAGATGGCCACCGAGCCCGGAGCTGAAAACTCATGGGACCCCCCTTGCAAAACCAGGTTGGATTGTGATAGGTAATTTGGATGTCGCCTCAATAGATTTTGGGAACTTGCCTGTTGCGGGAACTTGACCCATCTACACAAGTGAGGTACAAGTTTTCACTGAAGACTTTGGGGGATGTGGGGTGGGTGGAATTTTGTACATCCACTCAGATTCCAGAACTTTCCACCACAGATATGTGATGAAAATGTGTTTTTTGACATATTTTTAGGTTTGCAAGGGATTCTGGGTAACAGATCCTGGTGAGAGCCAGTTAAGTCATGCCATCCTGGATTCCCCCGGGCTTCTAGTTTTCAAAACTGTATAGGTTTGCTAGGTTTCCCTAGGAACTGGCAGAGTTAGGGTTCAAAATCTACAGCTACAGAGTAAAATGATACCTCACTTGTGTGGGTGGGGCAAGGGCCTGTAAATGGGAAGATCCCAAAATATGGGAAATAAGGGTATAGCACCGAGAATTCTAAGCGCTACATTTTTTTTAAAAATACGTTTTTAGTCAATTCGGCAGTGGACATCCAGACAAGTGAGGTATCATTTTTCTCGGGACACTAGGGAGAACGCTGTGGGATAAGACATTTATGCCGCCACGGTGATTCCTCCCAAAATATGTGAAAATGTTTTTCTTTTTATCTAAATTTGAGGTTTGCATGATATTCTGGGTAGGGAAACAATGGGGGATCCACGCAAGCCATAGCTCATTGAACTCCCCAGGTTGTCTAGTTTTCAGAAATGGGTGGGTTTGGTAGGTTTCCCTAGAGGGCAGCGAGCCCGGGGCCAAAACCCCAGGAGCCCCCCCTAAAACCTGGTAGTTTTATTATAGGTAATTTTGAAGCCTCCACTGTACGATTTGGGCCATTTCCTGTTGCAGCCACTATGCCTACATATTTTTTTTTAATTCTCTGTGCTATATCCTAAATCCCTATGTTTTGGGCTCTTCCCAGTCACAGGCCTCTGGCCCACCGACACAAGTGAGGTATCATTTTTATCAGGAGACCTGGGGGAATGCTGGGTGGGAGGAAATGTGTGGGTCCATGTAGATTCCAGAACTTTCCCACACAAACATTTGAGAAAAAAGGGTTTTCTTCAGCTAAATTTGAGGTTTGCAGGGAATTCTGGGTAGGAAAAATTTAGGGGACCCACCCAAGCCATACCTCGCTGGACTTCCCCGGGTGTCTAGTTTTCAGAAATGTGTGGGTTTGGTAGGTTTCCCTAGTTGGCCCCTGAGCCCAGCGCCAAAAACTCATGGGACCCTCCTTGCAAAACCAGGATGTTTTGTGATAGGTAATTTTACTGTTGCCTCAATAGGTCTTGGCCCCTTACCTGTCACAGGTACTTGACCCACCCACGCGAGCGAGGTATCATTTTTATCGGGTGACCTGGGAGAACACTGGGTGGGAAAAAATGTGTGTATCCACATCGATTCCAGAACTTTGTCACACAGAAATTTGAGAAAAAAGTGATTTTTTCAGCTAAATTTGAGTTTGGCAAGGGATTCTGGGTAGGAAAACATTAGGGGACCTACGCAAGCCATACCTCGCTGGACTTCCCTCTGTGTCTAGGTTTCAGAAGCCCAGGACACAAAAACTCATGGGACCCCCCTTTCAAAACCATGTTGTTTTGTGACAGGTAATTTTGATGTTGCTTCAAGAGGTTTTGGGCCCTTGAATGTCGCGAGTACTTGACCTACCCATGTGAGTGAGGTATCATTTTTATCAGAAGACCTGGGGGAACGGTGGGTGGGAGGAAACTTGTGGATCCACACAGATTCCAGAACTTTCCACCACAGAATTGTGAGGAAAATGTTTTTTTTATACATTTTTTAGGTTTGCAAGGGATTCTGGGTAACAGAACTTGGTGAGAGCCAGTCAAATCACCCCATCCTGGATTCCCCTGGGTGTCTAGTATTCAAAAATTGATAGGTTTGCTAGGTTTCCGGTGGTGCCGGCAGAGCTAGGGTTCAAAATCTACAGCTAGGCACTTTGGAAAAAAGGGTCAGTTTTCATTGTAGAAATAAAAGTGGGTCCACGTTGCTTTTTGAGCCATTTCCTGGCGCCAACACTAGGCCTTCCCACACAAGTTGGGTACCATTTTTATCGGGAGACTTTTGGTAACACTGAATTGTAGAGCAACTGTTATTACCTTTTGACTTTTGATGCATTTCTGCCTTCCAAATGAAAGACAATAGGTAAAAAAAAAGTCATTTTTAAAAATGACCTATAATTCTCATGCTAGTATGGGTACTCACAATTCGGAAAATGTGCAAATATCAACTGTATCTAAACTATATATTTTATTCCTATCTCAAAAATACATAGGTGTCTTTCATACTGATTTTTTCATGTATATATTTCCCCAAATGAATTGCTCCATACCCGGTACATAATAAAAAACCATTGCAAGACGCTGCTCAGTTATTGGCTCAGAGTTCCTCGGGGTCTTGGTGAACCTACAAGTCCGATATATGCCCACAACCATAAAGGTCCACTGGATGTAATAGTATATTGCTTTCAAACAGCTCTCATAATTTGAAGAAGTTACAGGTGAAAACATTGGCACAAATGGCTTTTTTTCCTCTAGTTTCCAATTTCTCCTATATTCAACTGGTTGTTTCTATAAAGAAACCTTGAAGGATCTACACAAATAACCCCTTGCTGAATTCAGAATTTTGTCTACATTACAAAAATGCATAGCTTTCCAGAATGTATTATTGCTTTCATACCCGTTTCTACCATGAACTGGAAGAAGGTTGAAAGCACAAAAAATAGTAAAAATAGGCTATATCCCAGAAAAATGCCCAAACTGTTTAAAACATTTAGGTCTTCTGACAAAAGTCTGCTTTTTCCTGAAAGCTGGGAAGATGGTGATTTCAGCATTAAAACCCCTTTTCCGATACCATTTGCAGGGGAAAAAAAACACTTTCATCTGTATCCCTTTTTTCCCATTTTTAAAAAAAAACTAAAATTTCGCTGTAGTTTGGCTAATTTCTGAGTCCTCTCCAGGGAATCCACACACCCTGGAAATCTTTAGAATCCTCATGATGTTGAAAGAAAGGACACAAATTGGGTGTGGATACCTTATGTGGTCAAAAAGTAACAGGGGCCTAAGCACAAACTACCCCAAAGAGCCAAAAAAGAGCTTAGCACATGGGGGGGAGGCCTCGCAGCGAAGGGGTTAAACTACCATTTTCTCCTGGCAAAATTAACCTTTTGCTAAGCCTAAACCTTTCTTTTTAATATATATATGTCATCCCTGAGGTAGGCCTTAAACAGCCCAAAGAACAGAGTACAGTGTATTTAAAAAGTTGGACATGTACTTTTAAATTAACATGTTGAGGTAGTGAAAAACTCTCCCAAAGGATAACATTGGCCTGCATTATTATATTTAATAAGTGCTAACCTGTGATTGGGAACAGGTGAGCATTTCATGTTTGCTTTCTAGGAAATTGTAATTAAAAATCCTCTTTAATGGTAAAGTCGGATTTTAAGTTACACATTTGAAAATGCTACTTTTAGAAAGTAAGCATTTTTTTTGCCATAACCATTGGGTGCCTGCAGATCATTCCTGTGATCATATGACTGGGTGTATTTTTTTGTTCACTTTTATTTTTCAATTTAGTACAGTACTGTACATACATAGCAAGTCTACAGTTACATGGTATATACTGCATTAATTCATTCAAATAATACAGATATCATATGGTTCATTATACCTTGCATTCATCAGGATAGTTGAATCTACAAGAAAAAGGCAGGGGTGTTCCCAAGACAGTCTGTGGTACCAAGATTCTTTTATAAACGCAGTGCAAATATATGCAATAGAGATGATTACTGCAATTGTGTATCAGCAGTGGTGTCTAGTCTAGAGATGAATCCCCAACTGTTTCCAGAAATCGCAAGGTCTGGAGGTGGGTGGCTGTAGAGCTGCATGGAGCTCTCTGTTTGTGTCACAGTATATTAGGCTTTTGATCTATGCGTTCCTGGTGGGTGAGTGTTTGCTGCCCCAGTGTATAGCAATTTCTCTTTTGGCAAGAAGTCGGGCAATAGCTGCAAATCTGTGTAAGGTTTTAGGGATATCCCGCATATATCCCAGGTGCGCCAGCAATGGAGAGAGTTCAATAGTAAGATCTGTCATGAGGGCAAGCTCAGTAAAAATATCCGGCCACTACAAATCAATCGTACTGCAGGCCCATGTCATGTAGGCAAAGTCTGCTAGAGGGGAGTGTCATTTGGGACACTCAGACAAGAGAGTGTTGCTGGTGTAGCATATGCATGTTAGAGAAATTCAAAGTGTAATAATTTATGGCGATGGTTGAGGGACACTAATCGCGTTTGTGCAAAGCATTATGGCTGGGTGTAGTTGACAGTATGTTTATTCCTCTCATACAGTCACACAATAAAGTGATTAGGTGTGCCTGGATGGGACATCAACTGGCAGGTTTCAGGGTGGAGTTGGACACAGCTCCATTTGCAAACCACTTGCAACTGAATAGGCTGTGAAACGGCTTCACAAAGGAATTGTCACCACTGCATTGTTCATGTAACAAGCTTGTTGCTAAGGCAGGAAATGTCAAGGAATCCAAAGGGAATCCTCTAGAAATGTTTCCTAATTCATAGTGGAGAACAGGTATAATTAGTGGACCCTCAGGCCCAGCTCCTCAGTACACTCCTGGACATGTGGCTACTATAGAAGAAGGAATGGTGTGCTGCTTTCCTGTCAGGAAGTCTGCCACTCTGCTGCCCTGTTACTCCGCTACACTGCTGCCTGCTGCCCTGCTTGCTGAGAAAGAAGATTGGACATGCACCCTTCATCCCAAGCTACAGTGACTCCAGGTGTCAGCCAGCTGACCTCCTGTTCTGAGCTACAGGCACTTAGAAGTTCCAGAATCTCCCTGCAACTGCCCTGCTGATCTGCTGCCTGAACCTGCAAATGGTCCTACCTAAGGCCTGCTGGCCTATGGTGGAGTGAGTTACTGACCCCCAAGGGTGCCCCTCAGGTCATGGACCCTTGGTGTGGCTTCAGTTGTGGTCTTTTCTCAAGAAAAGGAAAACTCAAGAAATGTGAGCTCTTTTCGAAGGGGCCAGTTTGCATGAAGCTTTTGCCACCTGCGCCACCCTCAAATGTGGGATTCCAGCTAACAAGTCTCTTTGTGCCACAGGAACTGCCAATGACACCCGGTGATGTGAGATCTGCACTTATCACTACAGCATAGCTGCTCATAGTGACCGCCAACTCCCATCGATGACAGTCCGCAAAACTGACAGGATCTTTGCGCTACAGCAATGACAGTCTGTGATGTCCAGCCAGCTCTTTGTGCTACATTGTCGATCATACATGATGCTCTCTCTTCTTCTTGCAGCCCCTTCCACTGTAAAGAGAATGCTTTATGTTAGAATTTAACTATTTAAGCTGTAGTAACCTAGTCTCTCTATCACAATCAGCCTGAACTTGTGCCTATCATCTGGTCTCATACCACCAGATTGCTGTGAGTGGAGTGTTGTGCTTTTCGGTGCTTTACTTACCTGATAAAAATGTAATTGCATATATACAGGTATATTGATTGGATGTTTTTTCCTTTTGGTTTCAAATAATTTTTCTAAATTGGTGTAAGATCTTTCTTGTTTTGTTTTCACTTTATTTCTGTTTGAAGTGCTGTATAAATACTTTACATATTGCCTCTAAGTTAAGCCTGACTGCTGTTGTGCCAAGCTACCAGAGAGTTAAGCACAGGTACATTTGGAATGTGCTTGTTTTTTACCCAGAAATTTGTGTTTGCTGCCTGAGTGGAGTTTTACCCCCCTCAACCGGTAACCTAATTTCCTACAACAAGTTGATTGTAAGTTTACGACTGCAAAGGCTCCACATAAGCATACGCATATAAAAAGAGAGGCCTGTCCTATCGTTTCTTGTGTGAGTTCTTCACATCGACTGTGGAGTCTCTAATTCCTAAATTTTCTATTAACTCGTAGTTTGTGAATACAAAAAAATCTTCAGCTCACACAAAAGTTTACCTTTGTTCATTAGGGTACACAGACAAAATATCGAGTTTTAAATATCGATATACCAAAATATCGAAGTTTAAATATCGATATACAAAAATATCGGGGAATAGGGTGGGAAGTAATTTAAATATGTTAAATTAATTATTAATTAGTAGGAATTATTAATTAATTAATTGAGAATTAATTTGTAATTATTTTTAATTAATTGATTAATTGATAAATATGTTCTGTAGCGGGTTATGGGTTTATAGGGGAATAGGGTGGGAAGTAATTTAATAATAATTAATTAATTGATATATGCTTGTACATATTTTAATTAATAATTAATTTGTAATTAATTTCTAATAATTAGTTAATTAATTATTATAATTTTTTACATATTTTTAATTATTAATTAGTTGGTAATTATTTATTATTAATTATGTTATTACATTAATTATAGTAATTTTTTTATATATAATTTATTGTTATTCTTAATTAATTAATTGGGCAAAATAATATTAATTATTAAATTAAATAATTACAGCAAATGTGCTAATATATTTACTTTATTGTTATTGTTAATTAATAATTAATTGGTAATTAAATAATATTCATTAATTTTGGGTACAGGGGTATTTTTAGGGTTCAGGGTCAGTTTTCAGTTCATGGGTACAGGGGTATTTTTAGGGTTCAGGGTCAGTTTTCAGTTTTTGGGTAAAGAGGTATTTTTAGGGTTCAGGGTCAGTTTTCAGTTTTTGGGTAAAGGGGTATTTTTAGGGTTCTGGGTCAGTTTTAAGTTCATGGGAAAAGGGGTATTTTTAGGGTTTAGGGTCAGTTTTCAGTTTTTGGGTAAAGGGGTATTTTTAGGGTTCCGGGTCAGTTTTCAGTTTTTGGGTAAAGGGGTATTTTTAGGGTTTAGGGTCAGTTTTCAGTTTTTGGGTAAAGGGGTATTTTTAGGGTTCAGGGTCAGTTTTCAGTTTTTGGGTAAAGGGGTATTTTTAGGGTTTAGGGTCAGTTTTCAGTTTTTGGGTAAAGGGGTATTTTTAGGGTTCTGGGTCAGTTTTCAGTTTTTGGGTAAAGGGGTATTTTTAGGGTTTAGGGTCAGTTTTCAGTTTTTGGGTAAAGGGGTATTTTTAGGGTTCAGGGTCAGTTTTCAGTTTTTGGGTAAAGGGGTATTTTTAGGGTTTAGGGTCAGTTTTGGGTTTTTGGGGTACAGGGATATTTTTAGGGTTCAGGGTCAGTTTTGGGTTTTTGGGGTACAGGCGTACAGGGTAAAAACAAAAAAATATTACATTACATCAAATAAATTAGATGAAAAAAATAAAAATTACTTTAAATTTTTAAGTGTTTTATTTATTTTAAATGTATATGTATTAGTTTTAATTTTGTTTTAATATTTTTATTTAATACTTGTAAAATTATATGTATTTAAATATTATTTTTACATTATCATTAATACATTTAAAAAAACGATATTTTTGATTCCGATATTTTTGTACTTCGATATTATTTTTTCGATATTTTTGTACTTACCTTATTGAAGATAGGATTCCGATATTTTTGCTGTCGATATTTTTGCTCCGATATTTTTGTATCTCGATATTTGTGTATTCGATATTTTGTCAGACATTCGTTAATTAGGCCCTAAATGAAAACCTAACACTGACAGAACTAACAATAATTGGCATTATACCACTAATGTCCTTCCACACTGGGATCCCCATCATGAATGGTCGGTTAATTCCAATGGGGCTGGTACCAGATGTTACAGCCTCCATACATTTATACATTATACATTTTGCAAAAACCTCTGTACGACAGGGCAATTTCACATATAGACCTCACCTGCTGCAATCAGTCAAAGCCTCTAAGCAAAATATGGGGAAGGGATATGCAGGAATCGGCATGTAAATTCCAAGGGCCTTATTTATGAGGCCCCTTGCGCTGCCGGAACGTCACTTATTGTGAAGTTCCGTGGAGCATTAGCCTGCAAGATATTTATCAGGCAGCACTAAGCCAATTGTTTTGGCATACTGTTGCCTCATAAATATTGTTCCCTTTAACACAGTTTTCTGCATTAAAGGGACATGCAATGGGTGTTGCTGGGGGCATTCTCATCAACATCCATGGCTTTTTAACACTGGCCCACATGTATGTTAAATCATAAATCTGAGGCAACACCAAAAGTGTATGACTCCCCAGGGGAGGGTTAAGGGAGACACTACAAGGAGAAATATCTTTATTTCTACTCGTTTTTCCTTTTTCTATGTGTGTTGTAGAATGCAGCACACATAAAAATAGGAAAAAGCCTCTTGTGATTGTTTTTTTGCCGGAATGTTCCCCTTCCTGTACAAAAACTGTAAAAGATGACTCTTCACATTTCCATAAAGTCCAAATAAAGGAAAGAAGAACATGTACTCTGCAGAGCTGTTTATTACAATCCGAATCCAGACAGGTACAAAATCAGAATGCCGTAACCGCCACCTACAGTGAAAATAACCACCAGCATCCATTCAAACATATACATCCCACGCGGTTCTCATTCAAACCATATCCTCCCGCGTGGAATGTTATTTTAAGTTGACACGAGTGCGTGTGTGCTCGTGTCTACTTCAAATATTAACACACACCACACCTCCCCTCTTTTATTTAACAAGATAATAAATAATTATAGTTAAGAAAGCACAAAATCTTTGAATTTGATATGTAACCTGCAAACTCTTGATCTTCTGGTTGAATATGCTGGAGCAGAAACACATTGTTCACCAATAGATGATTCAGTACTTGAAGTGCTCACACAATCTCCATTCACATCCAGAAATACATTAGAAGAAGAAATGTCATCACAAAGTTCCTTTCTGCCTTTATAAATTGAGACTCTAATAAAATTCCAAACACTCCCATCTTCCACACGTACTGCATTCTTAAACACTTCCACCACTTCCATGGGATAAGACCAATTAGACAACCCCTTACGTACAAAACAACCTTTCTTCAACCATACCAAGTTTCCACCCTGTACAACAATATTTCTCACAGTCCTATTTTTTAACAAATTATCCTTCATTTTTGTTTTAGAAGCATCCACTTTACGACAAATGTCTTTAACATCTATCTCAGCAAACTCTGCTTGCGTTTTGTTCTTTTATCTTAGCTTCCATGGAACTAGTTTTGTACTAGGTTTGCGACCGCTCAAAAATTCCAAAGGAGTCAACAAGGTTACTGCATTGGGAGCTGTTCTATAAGAGAGCAACATGGATTGTAAAGCTTTGTTCCAACACAACCCACCTTTAACAGCCAATTGAATTGCTTACTTAACAACCCTATTAAACCTCTCAATTTGACCGTTTGCGTCTGGATGGAAGACTGCAATCCTTTTGTGAGTTATGCCACATCTCATTAAATAATCTTCCATCTGTTTGCGAATAAATTGTGGTCCATTGTCAGTGACAATCTCCTGAGGAATGTCTTCTCTACAGAAAATATCATCTAAAAATGGTATAATGGCTTCAGAGGTAACTTTTCTGACCATCTTAATTTTCTGGCCATTTAGAAAAAGAATACATAAGCACAATACCAAATAAATGTTGGTGTGGTAAAATACTAAACGGGCCAATTATGTCAATACCTATTTTGCTTCATGATGCAGCAGGTAAGTCCACCGGTTGTGGAGTAGCAGTTAAAGCTTTATCTGACTTATCACTGTTAGCACACAAATTACAACGTCTCACCTGGTGCTCAACATATGAGTCTATCCCCGGCCACCCAAAACTATCTTTTAAACGTCTCCTGGTGATAGAAATACCAAAATACCCCCCGTGAGCAAAATCAACAAACATCTTCCTGAGACCAAAAGGTGGAATACATTTATCCCCCCTTAGAATAATGTCATTCTCTATGGCCAATTCATCTCAAACCTTGTAATAACTAGCTAAACTCCCTATGAGCTCTTTCTCTTTTGGCCAATCATTTAATATAAACTTCTTTACCTCTTTAAGTTCCTGATCCTTCTCCATTTCCTCATTAAACAATTGCTTATGAATAACAGAATTTTCATTTAACAACAAATTCACATCACGCACAACATAGGCCAGTTCACATTCATCAGTATCAACACTGTCTGATTCTTTACACAGAAGAGGCAACCTTGACATACAGTCAGCATGATTATTAGTTTTGCCAGGTACATACTCCAATGAATACTGGAAATTTTATAATCTTGATGACAGTCTGGCCAATCTTGATGATAGTGTGCATCCACCACCAGGTGATAATATATGAACTAAAGGTTTATGGTTAGACTTGATGGTAAACTTGGTTCCCTATAAAAATGGTCTAAAATGTTCAGCACCCCATACGCATGCTAATAGCTCCTTTTCAATCACAGAATAGTGAAGTTCAGACTCCCTCAATGTCCTTGAAGCATATGACACAATCCATTCCTTAGCCCATTCCTCTTGAATCAGTACACCAAGGTTTATTGCAAATGCGATAAAAATCGCCGCAAAGCATGAATATCGCTGAAAAGTCAGCGATATTCATGCATTACCGAGCTAATGCTCTTAGCCATGTTATCCACCTCCTATTGGATAACATGGCTAAGAACTGCTCAGGGCAGGTGTTAGCTTTTGGAGATATTCGCGCTTAGCGCGAATATCTCCAAAAGTTGGTAATAGGAGATAGCGATGTTAGCGACTGTTTTCAGTCGCTAACATCTTGGCACGCCCACTTTGCATGTCATTAGTGATAAATATCACTGACATGCAAAGAGGGCCCCAGATGGTCGCTGTCTTTTACTAGCTGTCGCTAACTGGTGTTAGCGACAGCTAGGTAATAGGGAGATAATTTTATCTCCGCTTTCTTGGCTTTTAAAGCCAAAAAAGCGGAGATAAACCCCCTTGATAATATGCCCCCTATGGTTTCTTTCATCAGTCTTTGAAACACAGCAGCAGCACTAGCTAAGCCGAAAGGCATCCTGCAAAATCTGTACAAACCCTCTGGTGTTATAAACGCAGTCAGATCTTCCGATTCCTCGTGGAGAAGGACTTGGTGGTATGCACTACCAAGATCCAGACATGAAAATACCCGCGCATCAGCCAATGTGGAAACCATCTCATGTAGATTGGGAAGTGGATGAGAATCCACACAAATAGCATTGTTAAGACTGTGGCCTATGCACAAACAAAGATCTCCTCCAGATTTAATGGAAATAACAACTGGTGCATCCCAAGGAGATGACTCTATTGGTTCAATTATTTTCTTACCACACATATCAATGAGCATTTCTTTTAACTTGTTCCTATAAGACAAAGGAACATTTCTAACCTTGTGACGTACAGGTATAGCATTGGCATGTACTTTTATGCAATGTTTAAAACCGTTGTACTCACCCAGTTTATCACTGAATAATGTATGGAAACTAATTTTTTATTTTAGAAACTAGGGAAGCATCATTAGACTTGACCAAAATTGCTTTTGTGGCAATTGCATCAACAGAATATACAGGAGGGTAAGCATTAGGATCAAATTTATTCCTAGTTTCTCCTGATGTGGCCAACCTAGAAGCTATTGCCCCACTTTGGTAACATACATTTTTCCATTTTCCCATGTGTGCTGCGTTCATGAAAGGTCAAATCAGCAATAAAATACCCAATAGTTGCAGTTTATGACCAGTGTAGCCACTTGGCGAAATGTCACGGTGTGTAAGTTCTATATTAGGCCAATTAGAGCAAACAAGAACATGAGGCAGAATGGCGTACCATGAACAAGAGTCTACTAATACCTTTGTGGAAACTCCATTAATGGTAGCATTGCATGAGGGACGTTTTGTAGTGTTTATCTCTTTAGTTACACAAAGTATGGTGTTTACATCATAGTCATGATCACATGACTCTTCATGTTCTTAAATAACATTAACTCTTATTGGAGCTGACCTACAAACTCTAGGAAAATGTCCTTTTTTGTTACATCTGGCACACACTTTTTCTAAGGCAGGACATGAACTTGAATTCCCTAGATGATAGCTACTACCACATTTGAAACAATAAACACTGTTCCACCTGGTGTCAGGTTTTTGCCATTTATTCCTGGTTTCAGTTTTCTGATAACTTTCATTTCTTTGGGTTGGACATTTTTTTTGTTTATCAATTTCTTTTTGTTTGTCATTTTCCTTGTTGACAACATGTATATCAGACTTATTGCACAAACTGATTTCATCAACAAACTTTTCTGAATGTTCAAAGGATTTTGCTATTTCAATAGCTGCATTAAGAGACATATCTGAGGTGGTCCACAACCTTTCTTGTATTTTTTTGTAATTAGTACGCATGAGAATTTGGTCATAGTTGATGTGTTCAAAATCACATGTAACTGCTAAAGCTCTTAAAGCTGATACATAGTTGTCAATAGATTCATCTGGTTTTTGCTTTCTTGAATAGAATTTAAATCTCTCCATGACCATGTTTATTTTCTTCCCATAGCAAATGGAAAGATGCTTAGATGCAATTTGCTACACGTTTAAATCAGATGCACTGGTCAAAGGAGGTAGATTTTTATGTTCTTTAAGAGCAATACCTCCAAGGTAATGTTTGAGTAAAGCTAATTTCCTGTCTGCTTCACATTCCTCCCTTTCCAGAACATCAACATACGCAAGAAACATTGCCTCCCATTTGACCCATTCAATTTGGGGTTCACCAGGCAATGTGAGAAAGGATGGGGGGGGGGGTGAATGCTAGACATGACCACCGTTCCCTCTGGGGCGCGCACGCACCGCTCCTGACCTCAGCACGCACCACCTCGCGTGGAGCGTGCACACAGCCAGGACGGCGCGCCTCTGGCCGCTTTGAAAGAAGCGAGCAGAGCGAATGCGGCGGAGCGGTCATGAGGAGTGCAGGTAAGGAGGCTAGGGAGGGCGTGTGGTGCTTGCGGCTATGTGGGAGCGCGGAGCAGACTCTGGCCTTTTGTTTAAGTATTGCTGTTAATCAGAGCCCCTTCACGGGCTCCGATTAACAGCAATACTTAAACAAAACGCCACAGTCTGGCCCACGCTTTACTAACAAAAGCGTAGACAGTTTCCAAACACAGCGTGTAGTTCAAATATCAACACATAACAAAAACAATCATCCCCTCAACGCTGGCACCCTTGCACCATGGTTCAAAGGTGCCTGAGTTGGCCCAAGGCAGGCCATTGTGCGCCGGTGAAGAGGAAATGGACAGGAATGCACCGTATCTGATAGATACAGCGCATTACTGCCCTTTCCTTTTGCCTTAGGGCAGTGCAGCAGGAAGGCCTGCCGCGCTGCCCTACAGCAAAAACTAATAAATGAGGCCCTCAATTTGGTAACTACAGGTAAACGTTTGGGGCACTTTCAATAAAGTCCCAAATTCAATTGCTTTACTTTCGACTCAAGCCACAACATGGCTCTCCTTATGAACCATATTACAAAGGCAGTATTCCATCTTTATCTATTACAATATATCAATAAAAATCATCACCAGATTTACTATCTACACAGTTGGCCACTGGCTGTTAACCGAGATAAGAGAACAACAGAAACGCTCACACTGACCCACCTAGACTCCTTCTCGGTTAGACACCTTATAAGAAACACTAGATAATGCTCAGATAACAAAACAGGCACTATACTTTTCAGAATAACAGTTCTTGTTGGTAAAGACATACTCAAGGAATTACCCACAACCGGGCAACAAAATGTATTCCACATCCCAGAACTAAAATTTGGACTATTTCAATACAATTCTTTTTGGTACAAATCAGTGGCAACATTTGAATCTACCTTGCATGTCCTAAAGCCAGTTATTTTCCTCGTACAACTCTATGCAATCTTTATGGCTCAGAAACAAAATGTAATTTGCTGTACTCACTGGATTGGCAAAACTCTTACCAGCAACTGAATCCAGGGCCTACATTAGGGCCCTGGGAACTCACATAATGTAGAGGAGGCCCCCTGTTCAGAGGCCCCCAACTCACCCTAACGTCTATGAATTTCAGTGAGATGCAGGAGTGTAAGGCCCCCTCTTCCCATTCTTAATAGAGGGGCAATACATTTGTAGAACTCCCCTCACTAAAGTACCCTAGTACCCTGAGTCTATATAGATTGTGTCTGTAAACGTAACGGAAATGCTAATTTCTCTCATCAATTTCCATCTTCAGTCACTCACCATGCTCTTGTGTGCGGGTTTCTGGGGAAGCCTAATAAATGTACGCAATGTTTCAAACACACAGATTTAAACATGTAAAAGCAAAGGAAAGTAAAGTAATAAAACGCTTAAATCAATGATGTGCCAAGAATAAATGCTGCAGGGACTCTAAATGCAAAATGGAACACGTGAAAAATATGCCCATCGAGCCACATTTGCAGAGCCACTCCCCTTCCTTCTCTATGCAGAAGAACGGAAAACCCATTGCTTTTGTGCACAATATAATTTCACAGGTGCAGAACTTTATACTTCCAGTAAGCAATGTGAAAATAACTTCTGAAGCTCCAACATCAGGTTGTGGCAGTGAAAAGAAATATTTTCAAGCTTCTGTTATACCAAACCTTTTCTTTTTATTTCTGGGATTTACTTCCCTAAAATATGAAAGACCCTAAACTCACAAGCAACATTAGATTCTCTGATAGGCTTCCCATATGGTGCGCTAGAACATAATTTGCCTTTCTAAATTTGGGATCTTTGCAACGTATCGTTCGCTTTTTGTTCAATGAGAGGGTGTATAGGAAGTCACTCTAATATGTAAAAAGTGAAAAAAGAGATTTGAAGATAATTAACAAAGACCATCTGAAAACAATTTGAAAGGTATTAGAGCTTTAAAAATTGCAAAACATAAAGTTCCCTCCCCACCAACACAGTGGTCCGGCTCCCCGATTTATATGTAGGTAGACCATAGATTTGGCTACTGCGATGACTTCTTGTCACCACCATAGCAAAATTTTTCCAAGGACACAAGAGTTGACAGGATGTCTGTCTGCCCTATTAGTATTGGCAGACATATAGCCTTTCTGCTGTCACTGATAGACAAAAAACACAGTTGATGGACAGAATGCAGAACAATGTCTTACATTCACCCCAGTACAAAGATCTGGGCCTAAATCCATCGTTTTTTTGCACTCCACACCACCCTAGGACGGACAATGGCTATATGCAAATCAGCCTTGACCCTGTGCCTCATGGGAACAGTCCAGCCCGAACTACCAAGCCATGTCTTTCCTAGACCGGAATCAAGCATCCAAGGACCGGTTTCTGGCTATCAGCCTTCTTCAGCCTGGATAGCTTGACTCCAGTGATGTGGAGTGCCTGGGACTCACGTCTGAGCATACCCAGCCCACTCGGGGTGAAAATTGCAAAAAAACACAGTTGATGGACAGAATGCAGAACAATGTCTTACATTCACCCCAGTACAAAGATCTGGGCCTAAATCCATCGTTTTTTTGCACTCCACACCACCCTAGGTCAGACAATGGCTATATGCAAATCAGCCTTGACCCTGTGCCTCATGGGAACAGTCCAGCCCGAACTACCAAGCCATGTCTTTCCTAGACCGGAATCAAGCATCCAAGGACCGGTTTCTGGCTATCAGCCTTCTTCAGCCTGGATAGCTTGACTCCAGTGATGTGGAGTGCCTGGAACTCACGTCTGAGCATACCCAGCCCACTCGGGGTGAAAATTTCAAAAAGCACAGTTGATGGACAGAATGCAGAACAATGTCTTACATTCACCCCAGTACAAAGATCTGGGCCTAAATCCATCGGTTTTTTTTGCACTCCACACCACCCTAGGTCAGACAATGGCTATATGTAAATCAGCCTTGACCCTGTGCCTCATGGGAACAGTCCAGCCCGAACTACCAAGCCATGTCTTTCCTAGACTGGAATCAAGCATCCAAGGACCGGTTTCTGGCTATCAGCCTTCTTCAGCCTGGATAGCTTGACTCCAGTGATGTGGATTGCCTGGGACTCACGTCTGAGCATACCCAGCCCACTCGGGGTGAAAATTGCAAAAAACACAGTTGATGGACAGAATGCAGAACAATGTCTTACATTCACCCCAGTACAAAGATCTGGGCCTAAATCCATCGTTTTTTTTCACTCCACACCACCATAGGTCAGACAACGGCTATATGCAAATCAGCCTTGACCCTGTGCCTCATGGGAACAGTCCAGCCCGAACTACCAAGCCATGTCTTTCCTAGACCTGAATCAAGCATCCAAGGACCGGTTTCTGGCTATCAGCCTTCTTCAGCCTGGATAGCTTGACTTCAGTGATGTGGAGTGCCTGGGACTCACGCCTGAGCATACCCAGCCCACTCGGGGTGAAAATTGCAAAAAACACAGTTGATGGACAGAATGCAGAACAATGTCTTACATTCACCCCAGTACAAAGATCTGGGCCTAAATCCATCATATTTTTGCACTCTACACCACCCTAGGTCAGACAACGGCTATATGCAAATCAGCCTTGACCCTGTGCCTCATGGGAACAGTCCAGCCCGAACTACCAAGCCATGTCTTTCCTATACCGGAATCAAGCATCCAAGGACCGGTTTCTGGCTATCAGTCTTCTTCAGCCTGGATAGCTTGACTCCAGGGATGTGGAGTGCCTGGGACTCACGTCTGAGCATACCCAGCCCACTCGGGGTGAAAATTGCAAAAAACACAGTTGATGGACAGAATGCAGAACAATGTCTTACATTCACCCCAGTACAAAGATCTGGGCCTAAATCCATCGTTTTTTTGCACTCCACACCACCCTAGGTCAGACAATGGCTATATGCAAATCAGCCTTGACCCTGTGCCTCATGGGAACAGTCCAGCCCGAACTACCAAGCCATGTCTTTCCTAGACCGGAATCAAGCATCCACGGAACGGTTTCTGGCTATCAGCCTTCTTCAGCCTGGATAGCTTGACTCCAGTGATGTGGAGTGCCTGGGACTCACGTCTGAGCATACCCAGCCCACTCGGGGTGAAAATTGCAAAAAACACAGTTGATGGACAGAATGCAGAACAATGTCTTACATTCACCCCAGTACAAAGATCTGGGCCTAAATCCATCATTTTTTTGCACTCCACACCACCCTAGGTCAGACAATGGCTATATGCAAATCAGCCTTGACCCTGTGCCTCATGGGAACAGTCCAGCCCGAACTACCAAGCCATGTCTTTCCTAGACCGGAATCAAGCATCCAAGGACCGGTTTCTGGCTATCAGCCTTCTTCAGCCTGGATAGCTTGACTCCAGTGATGTGGAGTGCCTGGGACTCACGTCTGAGCATACCCAGCCCACTCTGGGTGAAAATTACAAAAAACACAGTTGATGGACAGAATGCAGAACAATGTCTTACATTCACCCCAGTACAAAGATCTGGGCCTAAATCCATCGTTTTTTTATTGATGTAGAGGAGCCCTACTGTTCGGGGGCCTCACCCTAAAGTCTATGAATTTCAGTGCGGGAGTGACCCTTTAGCTTTTATAGAAGATTGATAACATCAGAAAAAATGTCTGTCCCAAGCACTATCCACAAGCCCCTTTCACCTGTCTTGGGGCGGTACTAGAATAAAACAATCTTAGGAAAAGGTAATAGATTTGGCTTCTGTACCAAACTCCCACTTAAAAGGCTTTCAAAAGACTACCTGCTGGGCTTTTGCTCTATAACAACAAAATTCAAAATTAAAAAGAAGGCCGCTCTTTTAGTGTTATTAATAGCAAAGCGCTGGATTGCAATGAAATGGAAGCCTGGTTAAGGGAAATAGGGAAATAGGGAAATGGGCTACACTGGTGGAAGTACGACTAGCAGAGTTGGTAGGGAATACGCAATAGTTGTTTTCCGAATGATTGGATAGATCTTGTGCAGATACATCTGCATTTTGAACACAGACCGCTCCATGCCACCATGAGTGGCAAATCTACTGTATTGCAAGAGCTGTTGCCATATAGAGTATAGAATAATGGTTATGAAGTTACACAAAGCTACGTCTTTGCCTTTGTCTTTGGAGGGACACCAAGTTAGTTTGTCCTGTGTAACCTGTAGCAAAAAATAGATTGTGCATGTGGTTCACTATTGTTTAGCATTTGTGATGATGCTGATGATGAGTTGTGTCCCATTTACTTGATCCCCTGAGTGTCACAGACTTCTTTCTCCATTTTTTTCCACTTACGTATACACAAAAGTAATGGATGAAATGTTTGAATCAATCTAAACCACTGGTATTTACTTGGGCCGCATTCCAGTCCAGCTTTATTTTTCAGATTGTGCCACCAGAAGAATTCATTTGCAGCTTCCATTTGAGTACAGTATACTTGGCATTTACGGAGAGGAAGCGGGCCTTAGCCTCTGGATCCTTGTCCACTGTCATGTTTTAAAATAGATACAGCTCTGTGGAAGGTTTTCCTATTTATTTAACCTTGGTGACTAGGCCTTCACATACATTTGTGCTTACTAGACTTACATTTGGTATGGCGCACTATTTAGTACCCACCCGAACATCAAGAAACACCCGACTGAGCCATGTATGTGTGATGGCGTGTCTATCCAGAGCACTTTGCACTTTTTGCTGTTCTGTAAACTGTACAATAATTT
This sequence comes from Lissotriton vulgaris, assembly GCF_964263255.1. Classification (NCBI taxonomy): domain Eukaryota; kingdom Metazoa; phylum Chordata; class Amphibia; order Caudata; family Salamandridae; genus Lissotriton; species Lissotriton vulgaris. The sequence goes on along the minus strand of NC_141687.1, from coordinate 1,602,309,657 downwards.
TCGTACTACCTTTCTGAAACCTATGTTTGTTAAATATGGTGTACGCACAGTTAAGCAGGCTATGAACTTAATTTTTAATCTGCAATCTGCAGACGTCTGTTTTTATACTGCAACGTTTTCTAATCATTACATCAATTCCAGGAAAAGTATGTGTTTTTAATGAATTACGACTGTTAATATTACTTGTAAATTTTTTGAACTGCTGTATTTGTCATTTATGCTTTGTGCTTTTATGGTCATTTACATGTACCGAATAAAGCTTCATGAATTGAAATTGAATTGAGTACAGTATCATTTTTGTTTTAGTATAACTGCTTTTTGAACCGTGTTGGTTCCTCCCTATTTGTATTTTTCAAGCTGATGTATCAGTTAGCTAAGAGTTTGGGGTCTGATAAACCTTTGAATTTAGTAACTGAACTGTCAATTTCTTTCCAAATACATAAGATGTGCTCATTGACTTGATGATTGTGTTTGTCTACCTTTCACTTTTCCCTGCCACCCACTAGCTAACCCTCTTCTCGCAAGTTGTGCAATGTGTTGTGCTGTTAATTTATACCATCATTAGATCTCACGCTTTGCTGAGAAGATGTAGTTAAAGCTATGCCAAGAGGAGAAAAAGGTTCCCAAAAATTGAAATGGTTCCCATGCCACTACTCCTAGCCTGGCAAGTAAGAGACAACATAGTGCAGTGAATGAATCACATTAATGGTTGCCAAGCATAGGTAGTGTACACTTTTCTATCCACAATATATGCCTCATAGTTTCTTCTGAAGTAACCTTCTCCTATGTCCTGAGTGATAAGGACTTCCTCATGCTTACTTTGGTAAATAATGCTATGCTACGTTGCTAATTGTTTTATTGGAATGGTCCCTGTTTTGGATCTTCCATTCACTCTGTGTTTTCTTTTATTCCTGTTGTCTGAGATGCATAATGAGAATCATTTGGTTGGTTGCAGCCGCTTTCTCTACTAGGTTGGTTTAACTTCCTGTTGAATTAACAGGGATGCTAGACTGCTAGACTAACCAGTAATGCCCAGTAGTAAATGTAAAAAAGTACTTACTCAAGAAAAAAATAAACCAATTTATTTTCATAAAAAATAAAATGTAAACTCTCACCCTCATCTTCCCTAACAGGTCCACCCCGTCTCTCTAATTGCTCAAAAAACCCCTATGCTAAACTACCATCACATCCTCAGCTGTTCTTACCTCCCTCACCTCCTGCAGCAGGTGCAGCCTTCTTTAATTAATCAATCAAGTGATTTATAAAGTGTGACTACTCACCCATACGGGTCTGAAGGCGCTGGGGTAGAGGGGACATCTGTTCTGTCTCAGGCACTGTGGTTCAGTCAAAGAGCCAGGTCTTGAGGTTGTTCCTAAATTGAGGCAGTGATGGCGATTGCCTTAGGTGGAGAGGCAGGGTGTTCCAAATCTTTGCTGCGAGGTAGGAGAAGGGTCTTCCCCTGTCCGTGATCTTGTGGATACGTGGGATGTTGGCCAGGGCCAGTTGGGTGGAGCGGAGGTCTCTGGTGGGTGCGTTGAATGCAAGGCAGTAGATGAGGTATGCAGATCCTGCTTCATGTAGGGCTTTGTAAGCGTGTGTGAGGAGCTTGAAGGTGAGGCTTTTGTTGACTGGGAGCCAATGGATGACTCTCAGGTGGCGGGTAATGTGACTGCCATGGAGGATATTGAGGATGAGTCTGGCAGAGGCATTCTGGATACTCTGCAGTTTCTTCAGGAGTTTCTGGATGATGCCCGCCTTGAGTGTGTCGCAGGAGTTTAGCATGCTGCTGATGAGTGTGTGGCTTACCATCTTTCTGGACTCGGTGGGGATCCACTTGAAGTTCTTTTGGAGCAGGTGGAGAGTGTGAAAGCAGGGTGATGAGATGGAATTGATCTAACAGTTCATGATGAGTAAAGAGTCCAGGATGATGCTGAGGTTTTGTGCGTGGTCTGTGGGTGTGCAGGGATCCAAAACTTTCTAAAGATAACATCTCAAAAAACCACTAAACTATACACTAAGCTACCTACCCTATCCTCAACTCTACCTTCCACCCACACCTCCTGAAACAGCTCCACCCCTTCCCTAAAGGAAATGCCTCTCTATAGTCTCCAACCTCCTGAGAATATTGTCCTGGGCCCTGTAGTCATCTTTACCTCGCAAGCACGTTGGATGAATTGCTGCAGCAGGGTCTCTTTGGTTGGGGTTAGGAGTGGCTGCTGTGGAGCCTGACATCAGATGCCTGCTGTGGTGGCAATGGAGTGGCGGGGATGCACCCAACTGGTGATCCACGTAAGCTGTGGTGGTAGCAGCAACGGATTCCTCTTCCACCTCCTACAAGACCACCAGCTCGCAATACTCCACCCCAATGTCACACGCCGGGAATCCGGGGCATGGCTACTCCCAGGAGCAAACTCCAAACTGTCAGACAGTAACACAACACTGTTGGTAACCTAGGACCAATGACATTTATTTATTATTCTTTGTCACTGGCCATTTTGTCTTCACATAACTCACATAATGCTGGATGTATATGAATGAATCCATAGCTACAACCAATATCAAAAATAGATTTGGTGCTAAAATGGAAGAAACATTTAAACAAATGAATGAGGTGACACTTTCACCACACAATTAATGTGTTATTAAATTGATTGAAGATGATAAATATGCATATGTATTGCCCTAGAAGAATGTGTTGCATTAAATGTATACTGCACACTTTATTTGACAGTGATATATATTGTGCAACATCAACTGATCTGGCTTTGCAGCTTTTTCTTTAAATTTTCGGACAACCAATGGCATGCCATGATAACTCCAATGATCCTAATTTTACTCTAGTCCCTCCTGAGTGCTACCCTGAGTCTCTGGACTGAATCACACACTACACCTTCCACCCCAAGTACCTTACCCACAAACATTTTGTTCCTGGGCTATGTAGGAAGTGACTATTGATTAAAGTAAGTTTTATTAAAACGCCAGGATTTGTACTAAGTTTAGGTTTATCTATGTCTGTGGACACGTTGAGCCATATCACATATATAGTAGGCTTAGTTGCATGAGCCATGGAAGGTAGATGACGAAGCAGTGAAATGGAGGCCATGAGCAGAAGACATACATATATAAACTGTGGGAGAAATGTGGCACATGCCAAGTTGGAATTGTGGACTGAATGGGATAGAATGGGAAGGTGGGTGATAGGTATGAATAGGCTGTGGGCAACACACATTTTCTTCTCCCTATTACTATTAATTGAGGAGAGGCAGAGACAAGGACCTAGGAAATTGTATAATTGAAAAAGGATTGGTATCCAGGTTTTGAAACAACGAAGGAGTAACTTAATAAATGCAGCAGTTGTAATTGAGGAGAAAGGAAATTGAGTTACTACTCATCCTACCAGCTGCGTTGTCCCAAACAGCCGAATGGTCAATGTGCCCCTGCAGAAACATGGAGTGGGTGAGGTTCCAGTTAGACGAAAAGCTAACACAATTATTTAGAATATCGGGGCCAACCACGGAATTTGCAAAAGTTAAGAAAACACTACATAATGGACATGAAATCCTTACTAACCAAAGTTGTAACACTATGGGAGGTTTTCTTGACATTTAAAAAAAATCAATTAGTCAATGATTCACTGCTAATAACCACATGTTTAATAACGGAGGTAAATGGCTAGAAAAGGATTAGAAAAACAATGTTTAAATGAGTGAAAGGGAATGGATAGTAGATATACAAAAGAGGAATGAGAGAAAGGTTTCTGCTACAGTAACAAAAAAGAGGGTGAGAAATCTACAGACAGGAGGCAGTCAGATGCAGAAACAAGCAATATAAAAGTTAACACAGGAAAATGTAAGGTTAACTGACATTGAAGTAGCTAAACAGCAGCTGGAAAAAATTGAAAATACAAAACTCTATAATGCACACTGGAAGAGAATTGCTAAAAGTAAGAAATCATAAACATTACTTACAAGCTACAGCATAAATGAATGGAATGGAGACTGTGGCACTGGCATGTAATCCTCTGAGGCTGCACTTGGGTCTTGGGCATAGCAGTGGCAGTGGCGGCTTCTCGAGGGAGTGCTGCAGGGTGGCGGGCAGGGTGGGGTGTAGTAAACTCCGGCATACAGCCGAACCGAGTAAAGTACATAAATAAATGAATAAAATGAATTATATTGCGCGCTCTGCATCGCCGATTAGGTTGCAGCGCGCACAACGTAATTTGTTTTATTTGTTTATTTATGTACTTAACTCAGTTTGGCCGTATGCCGGAGTTTACTACCCCCCACTCTGACTTTCCCCTGTCCCGCCTACCGCCCAGCAGCGCTACCTCAAAGAGCCGCCACTGAGCAGTGATCTTGTTTATACCCTTGGTTCTCTTTGGTTTGATTGAAAGAAGGAAATATAAGAATACACTGATTAGTAATACTCTCTTACAAAAGGCATATTACAGTCAAATAAAACAACTGTCCGACTAATTAATCCTAATGCTCCCTTCAACATCCACCCTACAAATAGTTCCCTGTTCTATACATTGTTTCCTACAAATTATATTCCCCCCCCCCTTGCTCATTTCATCCATTTTTGCTATTCTGTAACTCTGAAAGCTTTGGACAAAATCAGACCTTCTTCATGTACTACATCTCGCAAAGATGGAGATTATACTAGTGACCGAAGAGACATGGAGGAAACCATCAACCTCCTTGATACCAAACTATCATCCTTCTAGTCCTGACATCATCACGTACAACAGCCTAAGCGTGCATGGCTCACTATGAAACAGAATCTGAGCAGTATGATTCACTGATATCCACTCCACTCTCATCCCAATCCTCCAGTCCCTGTTAGGCTGACATGCCCCACTAATCTCGAGTGGGACACAAGCACTCTTCACTTATAATGTGATACAGAATCCCTAATGTGCTATCTATATCTACATCTGTATTTATATTTATATACATATATCTCCTGGAACAAAAGGTTAGAGAGACGTTATAGTTAGGTTAATAAAAAGACTTTAACCTCCAATAAAAAAACACAGACATGCACTGAAAAAATACACATCTTAAATGTACGTTTAAACCCAAACAACTCTGAAAATCACCAGTTTATTTGAGCCTATTAACTATAATTTGAACCTCAGACTGCAGTGCGTATGACCTAACTTACTGCATCATTGATGACATGTTCAATTACATCATTGATGACATCACTGATGATAACTCAAAAGACATAATTGTTGGCATCACTGATGAGGACTTTACTGATTATTTCATCCAATGAATGTGACAGATTTCTATAAGTTTATAATACTTGAAGGCTTTTAGCGAAGTATATCCTAATCAAATTCCCTATAGCCTCTAAACTGCTAATGAGTGTACGTTTCTGCAACATGCTTGGCCTCCTAATCAGTCTCGGTTTTGGGGTTCTGAAGGGAGTGAGCGCTCCATGAGCAGTTGTGCATAGTAGGGGCTTAGCCTTCTAATGGGGCTTGACTGTTTCCAAGAAGTGAGCTCTCTCTGAGCAGCAGTGTACAACACACACTGTGTGTTATAGGGGCTTCACCACTTAAGAGGGCTTGAGTGTTATAGGAAGTGGGTTCTACGTGAAGAGTTGTGCGCAGGGCTCTGTGAAGCATTAGCACATGCCACCATTGCAATATAGGCAACAGCATCTTCTGATGATAGAAATTCAGCACAGTCCCAGTGAGGAGGACATTTCTCAGTGGGGAAATAGAAAGATGAAGGACGGCATAGAATACTGTAAAACATGGATGCTTACAGTTAGAAGGTTTTGAATGTGGGGCAATCACAACACACAATTGAGATTTATGACAATTTGGTTGCAGGACTCAGAGATCAGTGGCAGGTTGCATGGGAGTGAGCTCACAAAGCATTCTTGTGTTCTAGTGTGTGCTACGACAGAGGAGGGCATGAATGAGGCTGCACAGACTGACTGAGGCCAGGTGCATTATAGGGCAGAGGCCGGCAGAGCTATCCTCAAGTCAAATCAGATCTCAAGATAGAGAGGCTTATGCTTCAGGGCTCGAGTCTCGATGTTGGCGCAATATCCTGTGATTCAGGGCAAATCACTTAGGGCTAGATGTAGGTAAATAGGTTTTACCGATTCTAAAATACCGAATTTTACCGATTCGGTATTTTAGAATCGGTAAATCCTATGTAGGTAATTAATCAGTAAAAAATACTGAATCGTTAAGATTCGGTATTTACTGAATCGGTAATTACCGAATCGGTATTTGCCATTCATTCCTATGGGCCTGGAGGCCCATAGGAATGAATGTCAATTACCGAATCGGTAATTCCCGATTCTGTAAAATTGGGAAAAAGTCAAGGGTGGCAGGGTGTCACTTTGACACCCTATTGCACCCCTGATTATTGCTGGTGTGCACATGTGGCATACATGTATGTCTGTCACATGGCACAGGTGTAAATGCACATTTATGCATTTACATAGGAATTCCTTATTTACCACCATCTAATAGTTGGTGGTAAATAACGAATTCTTAAAGCCCAGAAGCACTGATTACAGTGCTTCCTACATCTCATTTAACGATTCGGTAAATACCAAACCGGTAAATGATGATTCAGTAAATACCGAATCGGTAAATACTGATTCGTTCTTTACCGAATCTGTAAAATAGCCTCCTACATAGAAAAAGGCTTTTACCGACAGGTAAAAGCCTACCTACATCTGGCCCTTAATCTCCCCGTGCCCATTGAGCGCGCCTGGATACCCTCATGGGTTATAAGGAGCACAATATGAATCTATAAACCTAACAAAGGTTTGGGACTCTGTTTTGGGTTAGGCTGAGTGGTGCATGTCAGGCTTCGTATTAATTATGTGCTGTCAATAGCACAATGAGGAGTGCATGAGCTAGTTATGCCACGAAAGCTTTCATTGATATGTTTCACATGTTATGTGGGTAAAAATGACATAGCTTGTAAATTGGAGTGTCTGTCTGTTTGAAGCTTGCTATTTTACTCTGCGGATTGATAAGTGTAAATGCTGTGAACTTCCAATTGCGCCTCTGATAGCTCTTTGCAGAATACGCTGCACCTTTTACTCTGGTAACATGGTGGAAAGAAAAGTTAATTTCCTTTCTATGTGTTGGTTTGCCATGTGTAGGAGATTGTTGTGGTTAGACTGTATCCATGTAAACACAGGGCTAAACTAGTGGAGGGATTTTCCATAGGTGTCTTTCTATTGTGATATGGTGTGGTGTATCGGCTTATTTGCTGAGGTTTGTTGTTTGCTGTTTTAGTTGCCCAATTGTTGTTGCTGTTCTTGATTCCACTCACATAAACTCGAGCTTTACTTTGTCATTTCACCAGCAGTCGTTCCGTAGTCATTTGTCTTAGTTTTTTTGGGCGGGGGAGGTGTGTGGTGGGGTATTTGTCTCTCGGTGGAAGAACGGCTAATCAAGCTTTTACCAGGATTTAGTTTTGGTGTTTTCACAGCTTTATATGTTCGTACTTGATTCAGTGTTTATGTAAATTGATGATTTTCTGTTTTCCTAGATTGGGGCAATCGCCTCTATGAGTGACTCTTGTCATGAAATGTGTGAAATTCACAGGTTTTAGCCTCACATTTCATTTGGTGATGACTTTGTAATGACCCCCAGCCATATTTGCTCGATGTGTTGTTCACTGCAAATTCAGCAATTTTACATTTTTCATTTAAGTGACCCACTTGTTATTTTTTGTAGCATGTGTAAATTTGTGACTCCTGTTGTTTCACCAACCCCATGAAGAGCATATGTGAATGGTGAAATGTGTTGCAATTCTCATATGGGTGGTGGCTAGGTATTGGCAGGCACACACGTTTTCCATATCCACAAGATATTAAAGTTCTAATATTCCTCAGGATGGTGCTCAAGGAGGGAGGGGTGTCCGCCCAGTTAGTCCTCAAAGGGAGAAGGTCTCAGCAGACTTCCACACCCATGCACTCGTGCTCGCAGGTAGAATTAAATATGTTGCAATTGTTTGATGATGACCTTATGTAATTTTGTCCACGGGAATGTACTGCTACTTTAATTATTTCTGGGGGTGTTTTTTTCTTTGTAATTTCCCATATGATTCTTCTCGATCTGCAGTATACGTGAACTATTTGCATCGATTACTTTGCCATATAGATCTGTATAATTGCCATTATTCATATGACCGTGAGGAATTTTGAATTTTCCAACTGCGGGTTAAATTACTTTGTTACCTTTGATGTAAATTCTTTAGGCGATTTCACACATGGCATGGTCATTAAACCATAATCTCAAATTAGGAGACCTACAAGAAAAGGAAAAGAAAAATAAACCTTTATCTCCTGCTATTTCTTATTAGTTTTCTCCTATCGAAATGTGTTCCTACTTTTGTTAAACAAGATGAACACAGTAAAATAGAGTGCTCCTTTTATTTTTCATGTAGCTACAGTCACACTCTCACTCTCTTTCTCTCTCTCCGTCTCTATCTATGTCCAACTCGATATGTCTCTCTCTCACACACACACGCACACACACACACACACACACACGCACGCACAGATACCCACCACAAACACTCACATTTTCCAACTGATTGTATTGAATATTGAATGATCGAGGCATTTGCAAAGGTAGATATCCAACAGAACACTAGGGACCTAATTCAGAAAGGTAAACTTACACTTTGTGTAAGTTTCTGATTGCTTGGTATGCAAAAGGGATTTACGGGTAGTATCTTTAGGGGTGCATAGTGTCCGCTCATGAAACATTAGGTCTTTTTATGTGGAGAGAATCAGCACTCTGAAAGATACTACTCGTAATTCCCTTCATGAATAGTTAGCAATCGTAAATTTACATGAAAGTGTAAGTTTGCCTTTCTGAATCAGGCCCTATGTGTTGGTCCGACCATTGAAATCAAAGATGGACATTTTAATAAAATTATTATAAACATAGCTTGCACGTTTTAACATCTGGGAAAAGACAATAGGCCTGATTTACAAAACTACAAGTAATTTACAACTCTTTTATTTTACCGCACTTGGTACTGTTTACTATTTTCCCTCCTCAAACATGTATATCAGGCACCTGCCTTAAGGAGTGGTCTTAAGTATATGGAATTCACCAAAAACAAATCCCTTGACTGTTTCTATAGAATTAAGGGGAATATTTATGAGAGCCTTGAATTGCTTTTGTTCCTTACAATGTGTTACATTCATGACGCAAACCTCTAATTCAAAAATTTGAAGCCATGCAAGGCCACTTTGCATGGTTGTGAGTGGCTTAGAAAATCTGGAGTAACGCAACACCCAGGAAAGGCATTCCATGGGCGTTGCGTCGGTGATCCGAAGCAATTCTCACGTTTGTTGATGCATTCCCAGATTTACCAGTGGGAATGCGTCAAAAGGTTACCCCTTTCTCGGGAAGGCATAACAAGGAAAACATTGTGTGCGCTGCATTCTGCAGCACACACAGAAGGAGGAATATGTCTCCCAGGATTGTTTTTGTGCAGGAAGATTCCCCCGTCCTGCACAAAAACAGTCTTCCATGCAACGCAGGCACCCTTGCCCCATTGTGCAAGGGTGACTGCATTGATGCTAGGCTGCCAAAAGGGTGCAAGTGCAGGGAAAAGGACATAAATGTGCCGTATTGCCTTAAATGAGGCACATTCCCGCCCTTTTCCTGTCAAGCAGTGCAACTCAGCAAGGGGACTTGCAGTACTGCACTACAAGACTTCTTCGTAAATGTACCCCATAGTTTTTATATTTTGTAAATATGTCTAAAATACAACCATTTAGATTTTGGAAGTTTTCCAAATTTTAAATTGCCTTTAGAAATCCTTGCTTCTCCCTCTTACAATATTTTCCGTACTCTTGCCCCTTGTGAAAATTAAGTTGATTGATGTTTCTTTTCAAACTACCTGAATTTAAAGCTGAACTTTTAGTAACACAAAACATCTCTGGAAAAATCATTTTGTGAATATCAAAAAAGTTTTGAGTGGGTGTGCACCATACTTGTATGGTGTTTGCTTAACCGCTCCTTCAGACACACCACAGAAATGAATTAGGAGTGCTTAAGTCACACCCACACATACCTGAGTTAGTTGCCTACTTACAGCAAGGCCCATATTACAAATAGGAAGTACTGCGACAGTGCCATGGCACACCTGCAACAGAGTTAAATCAAACATTTTACTTCCCAAATATAAATGAAAACTAAATGGATGATTGAATGAATAAAATCTTTTAAAATTCGAGGTTAGCCGTGTTCCCAACACTGAAATATCAATTGCAAAAATATGTGAGGTAATTTGAAAAGTATTTCTCAAAGATCACATTCGCAATCCAATCTGAATGTTATTCCTAAATACCTATATAAAAAAAACAACCCTTCATTAGGTTAGGTCTAAGTCAAATGAAGAACTTGTACCTCATGTTACGTCAACTGGCGGTGGGATTGCGGAATGTTTTTGGTTTGAGTCTACTACAGAGAAATCGAAATGGTTCAAATGCATAGTCAGCAAGGACTGAGTTAAGCAACCATTATTTTACCTCACAGTAAAAGGATTGACGGGGTTTTTTCGTTCTGTTTTGCCATTCTTTCAGTAGAGTGGCGTGCTCACCTTTTAGGTTAAACAGCGTTGAGATTGTATTTCCTGAGGAAACAATAGTAACAGATAATGGATACATCTGCCTGTCATATTGCTGAACCTTTCCGAGAAGGTCATGGAAAGGGAAATAGATATTTAGGTTTTGGACGCCATTCTGCACCTGCGCCGTTAGCTTAACCTGATATCCTGAATTGATTCCGTTAGTTGACAGACTTTATGGTTTAGGAAGTTAAGTTCAGCATTCAGTGAGCTCAAACACCCAGACCCCTGTGTATTACGTCGTGGTGCCTAGAGCAAACCAAGTAGCCAGAGTTAGAAAAAAATGCATATAATACAGATTTGTGTATGGAATTAGGACCATCTAGAAGATGCTGGTAGCGAGCATACAGGGAAAACATACCAATATATATGTCCAGGTTTTTTATACCCAGAGTCGGAGTGCCCATAGGGAAATCAGGCAGTGCCCAATGGGTTGCTTTGACAGGATTGTGTGTGGGCCGTATTTTCGGCTGTTTGTGGGCCTATTTTATGGTCTGGTGGACTTGTTTTTGCTGTTGATTTGTCTGATGTCACCAGAAGCATTGCCTGCAGTAAGCACAAATGCATGTAGTCTCCCATGCCTTAGAAAACACATACAGAGCATGTCTTTACAAGTTCAAAACTACGCTGATTTGCTACTGTGGGACACTTTTTTACCTATCTGATTCAACAATGGAGGGCACTTTTACTTTGGTGCCCAGACCTATTTTCTGTCCGAGTCGGCCCCTGTTTCTACCAAGGTAAATGCAAAGATCTGCACAAACTTTTCAAAACGTTATCACACACATATTTAAGGTGTCCACCACTACTGAGCGTACGCAAAATGCATCTATAAAATACAGCACACACCAACAAAATGCATCTAGGGACTTTGGGGCATATGTAGATAATTTCCATTTTGCGATTTTCAAATTGCGATTTTTAAGGAATCGCTATTTGAGATTTGCAAAATAGAATGTATGTAATACATGTCTGTGCACCACATGGCACTTCGAATTTAAAAAAAATACATTTTGACAGGAAATCACAAAATACAATCTACTTGGACTAGGTGGTATTTAGCGATTCCTTAAGCCAAAATCGCAATTTTCAATGCACCCCTACATAGCATTTAAGGAACCGCAAAATTGCGATTCCTTAAATGCTTGAGCAAAATAAGGATATCGCAATTTTTTCCGATTCCTTATTTTGCTATGTTGCCCATACATACCAAAACGCCGTTTGCGATTCGCAAACGCCGGAATTCTGCTAATTCCGGCATTTGCGAATCGCAAATGGCTTCCTACATATGCCCCTTTATCTTGTACAAAGTGCACATGTTGCAGATTTCTGAAACTCTGGGCCAGGGCTGGACACGTGTGATTTCAAAGTTATTGCTAGGGTAGGCACTACAATCCCATATCATGATAAAAAAGACATTATCAGATGTAACCAGAAATTCAGGTTTGAGCAGTGGACAGATTGCATTCTTACAAGGTATGTACCTTGTGAATGTACACGTGTTATAAAACCACAGGACTCAGCAGCTAAGCAGGACTTGTGGCAGAGATGGTTTTTAATTCAAGTTTCACACATGCCCAACTGCATTATTAATATTAAAACACTGGGGCAGTTTTACTAACATTTGACCTAGTGCAACACAGCAAGACAACTGACCTACACTGCATCATATTAAGAGGGCAGAAATTAACCATTTCTACTTAGATAGGACACATTCCTGTTCTCTCTCTGTGCTAGCACAGTAGTTAATGCCAAGCACCAATGCAGGCACCTGTCCGCCATTGTGGAAGAGTGCCTCCATTGCAGGCAGGATTGTTTTTGTGCAGGAAGGGACACACTTGGAGACTCTTTTCTCTTTCTCTGTGTGCTGTGGAATGCATCACATGTAAAAGGAAGAAAAAACTAGGAGAAATAAATATTTCTCTCCTAGTCACATCTCCCTTGGAAATGTGTATCATTTTGACACATCCCCTGGTTTACTAGTGTTAGTAAATCAGGGAATGCGCCAAAAAAAATGGTTGGATGCATGGGAACAGCCACGCTCCACCCATGAAATGCCTTGCTTACTCCAGAATTACTATGCCACGGAGAACACTTAAGGGCTTGTGTTGTCCTTATGTCACCTTGCGTGAAGCAAGGGCAAAACAAGCCCTTAGTAAATCTGGGCCTGTATGTTTAGCATCTTGGTTCCTAAATGTAGAGTTTTGTACAAGAAAGAAATTGTATGCTGGCGCTAGCTGCAAAACTGACACAGAAACATGGATATTAACTCCATGCGCGCGGCGGGTTTTCCCGCCTTGCGCTGACTTTTTAAAAAACCCGCGGTTCATGACGAGCTCAGCTCCTCATGAGCGTACGAGAGCCGTAAATCATGACAAGCTGAGCTTGTCATGAGCGTCGAAGGGGTTAAAAACTATGGGTGCTGCTAACGAGTTAAGGTTGGTCCTGACTATATATACACTTTAATTGGAAGTATCGCAATAATGTGTCCTGGGCCACAGGTGGGCAGGTAAGAGAGATTTTCACAATGCAAAATGAATCTTCTCCCTAGACAAAAGGCTAGACTTGAATCACACAAACAATTATTGCAAAAGAGGAAAAAATACCACAACTAAAAAACTTCTACTTTTGACGTATGTCAATGTTCAGGGAATTGTCTACACTTACATAGTTATGTTATGTTGTGAAATGTTCTTCCACCAGCTGCAGGTTCTCTGAATGTACAGATTTGTGTGGCTTCTTGAGGCTGAACTTGTATGTTTTTAATGAATTTGGCATTTGATTAACCACAATCCAATCCAAATGCTATCATTACAAAGTCCCCACTTTACTCATACACCACTTGGCAGCAGTCTATGAGGCCCAGAGAAATTAAAACTACGCAGATTTAATTTACACTTTTTATGTAATTCCCCTAACTACTCAATTTGCTTGAGGCAAACTTATAGTGCAGGGGCGTGGAAACAATGTGAACAACCAGAACACGAGCAGCTGTTGGTTGTGGCCCTTATGTGTTTTCATGCTATATTTTAGCGCAAAATGTGCTATTGCTTCCAAAGCGTACCCAAAGAAGCATTTTGTACCTAACTATTGTGATTTGAGTTCTGCATTAATATATTTTTCCCGAAATTTCACAAACAACACAAAAGCAAACTACAGGAATTTCGCACACTCCTACAGTCTACCACCCATCATGAAGTGTTGAAGTGTAACAGACAAGCAATTCAGTTTCTTGACAAGTAATGCAAGCACTTCTAAGCATTTTCTGGGGTAAATTTGTCTCTCTTGTTGTCCGACAAAGCACGTGTTGCTTTTCAAGGACAGATGTGATTTTAAGTGTAGTTTGTACCAAACGTTGCTGGTGAGAGATACATTTCAAGAGTGGTAGGTAAAAACATAACTGTAGACGATGGTGCTTACCCATAGAAGCCATGGCTGCTGACATCAATGCTACCCCACAAAATAATGGGGGGAAAGTTGTAACAAAGCTTCAATAATAACACAAATATATAAAAAGAGGTTTAAATATCTAATAGGTTGTGTTTGATATTTACTGTTATCTTCAGGGAATACAATGTACTATGTAGAAAAAGCCTTTAGTCTCATCTTTTTCTACATGGTATATAATACAGTAACCCGACTGAAATTTCCTCGCCTTCTGCTGACAACGTGGCTGATGCAAATGATGAAAGTGGAGCAATCATGGAACTGGCAAGAGGGAACTGGCAAAGGAAAGACAGTGCACTGTAGATAAGATTCATTTACAATTTCATACAGTAAGATTTCTAGTCTTTAAAAAAAAAATCACGAGCACAATCAAAAGCGAGGCCTTCCTTTTAAGATGCCACATAAAATGTTACATTATATGATTATGACATTGTAAATGTTTCCAATATTCAAGCATGGACGTTCAATTTTGAGACTGAATTTTTAAAATAGTGTTGTCTTTTTTAAGTTTTCAAATCCAGCAGCACACAGAGAAAGATGTGTGAATAATATTTGGAAAATACTTCAAATTTGAGTGCAACGACTTCAATGTACAGCATAGCATGCCAAAGCTTAAAACGATTATTTAAAGGAATAGTAAGAAATGTTGTCCACTCAATAAATTCGACACACCTTTCATACTCCATATTACTGCCTCTGCCAGCCCCTCATTTTATACAGATGATGTAATTCCACCAAAGTTGATTAAATTCTGCTCTCAGGATATTGTTTCTTTAATTCTTAAGGTCATCAACAAAGCCTTAGAATAAGGACTTTTTTAAATAGACACAAAGATGAGAAATAACTCTCATGATCAATATGCAGAACTTATACCAAATGGATTATCAAAATCCAGGGTTTGTCCTCAGCTTGCCTTTCTTAGTAAATCTTCTAGAAAACTGTCAGTTTAACCTTCTGGACGCCTTTCCATTTGGATTTCAAGCAGCACAGAGACAGCAACTCCCGAAATAATGTATGACAATGTTTGTACAACAAATATCGGTGATGCCTGTTTCTTTCTTTTGCACTTGACACCATTATCCACAAGATGCTTGATCTTGAAAAGCAAATTCAAGTGCCAACATCGTTCTTCCTGACACTTAGGGTGTCATGATGATGGCAGAAGAACCACCACCGCTAGGGCGGTGGCGCTCCTTCCACCACCACCAAGCTCATTACCCACCACCAAATTAGGATGGCGGTGAGTATCGGGGCAGAGGAAAAGTCCATCCGCCATTTTTCTGCCAAAGGCAATCGTACTGATTGCCTGGCGGGCGGTGTAGGGCCCTTGAAATGGTGGCAGTGCCTAGCAGGCACTGTCCACCAGATCAACATGTGGGTTTGGACAGGCCTTTCCAGGGCGGTGATGCCGCCATGGAATGGCCGGCGGGGATTGGGTTTGGGGGCCTGTTGAGTTCCCCCTTGTAGCGGGGGTGTCGCTGCACTGAGGGGTACCCATCGTACCTCCCCTCATTTCCATGCACCAAGTGGCAGGCACTGCATGATGCCTGCCACGTAGTGCAGGGAAATGCTGTGCACGCACTTTTCACATTGCGTTCCGTGCTGCATCCAGCAGCACCGCCCACAATGTGAAAAAATCAGGATGCGCCTGCCAGTATGGCAGTAATCAGCCCCTTAGTTCTGCAAAAACTGAATTTCACATTCTCTACTCCAAATAAACACCTTCCCAGCCCAAGAATTGCTTCTGCAAATTCCACACACTAGCATTCTGTCCAAATTTGTTAGACTGCTGACCTTGGAGCTAGGAAACCAAGGTTTGAGCCACGGGGTCGACTCCACATTCTGTGATCTGGGCAAATCGCTCAATCTCCCTGTGCCTGTGATTTAAGTGTCCTTGTGTAACGTAACTGGTGCTCATGTAAAGCGCTCCAATACCTTCTGGTTGAGTTTGCACTGTATAACCCTGCAAAAAAAGAAAAACTGGTTGCTATGGCTAGATCACCGGGCTTAACCTTTGACCAAAATCTCATGATGCTCCCTCACATCATAAAACTGAAAACAATGCTTCATTTAAGCAGATTTCACTTATAAAAACGTCAACTCTACAATTCAACTTGCAGTCTCGAATCCTCTCACCACTGTATAAGGGAAGGGTCCTACTCTCTGGGCTCCCTAAACTCACTCTGCCTCCTCTCAAAGCCATTTCCATGCAGTAGTACACCTTATCAAAGGAGCTAAAAATCAGACCATATAACCAACCATGTTCTAAGAGTCCTGCGCTGGATCCCTCTTGCAGCATGGATAGACATGAAAATGACCCACATCATGCATAAAGCAATGTACTTCCGCCTTCCCAATTACCTGAAAAACTAACTACGCACCTCTGATGGTAAGAGATACATAACATTTAAATCTAACCTCCTTCTAGAGAACCAAATAATCAAAAAGTGCAAGACAAGTTAGATATGCACCAAAAATGTGGACTACGCTCCCCAAACACTTAGGGGTATATTCACAAGAACCTGTGATAACTACAGCAAGAGTAGCGGAACGCAACTTTCAACATCGCAGCCCATCGCAGGAAAATAACCCTGTGTCAACGTGGAATTCACAAAACGGCAGTAGCATGCAATAGACACCAGATAACGCAGCAATTGTCCACGTGAAAATCAATGCCACGCCGCAGAAATGCGAGAAGTGAATGCAAAAAAACAGGCAATGAGGCCAAAGTAGCGAAAAATAGCCAAAGCTCTGCAAACACCATGCGTCTGGCGGGACAATGCACCATCAAAACCACAGAAACAACAAAAACAGATACAAACCAAAGCACGTAGCAACATGGATGCACCCTGGCCCAGCGCAGAGCCCAACTTGTACCCCACAACCCCCACATACTACCAGGTATGAACAACGGGCCGGGGAAGGACAAGGAGGAGAGGGAGAGCAAGACGGGGTGCAGACCGCAGGAAAACAAGAACAGCGTCACAGAGGTGACAGAACACTACCAGCAACTGACCCACAAGCAGACCACCTGGAATGCAGTCAGAGTGCCGAGGAGGCCAATACCGGAGGCCAATAGGTGCTGGCATGGAAGTAACTACCCAAACCAGGCACCAACCTTCTGCCAACAGGAAGAGAGCAACGGCGGCAGGAGGTGGCAGTTCCGCACCACCGCAGAAGCTGGAGGAAAACCAGGCCACAGTCATCAGTGTGGAGATGGTGCAAGGAGTAGGGAGTATGGACACAGCTCGAGAGGACCTGACACAATATCAACAGGGAGTGCAACAAACAGGGACTGGGGTGACTGGGGAAGATGGGCACAATGGCATACATGCACAACGAGGTGTAGCGCACTGCACGCCCACAATCACCCAGGATCATGTACCAAATCCCCTTGGCACACTTCAGCACACACACATAGCATGAACAGCACACCCACATTGACTCCTACTCCTGAGGCGGATAGCCGGGAGGTGTATTCCTTGATCGTTTTTAAAACATTTTACCTTTGAGTGTGCTGAATAACTATGTATTTTAATTGAATCTACCAACCTTCAAGACCTCTTGACATTGCCCTGGGAGCCTGCTGATCACGAGCAGCACCTCCCTCACCTTGTCAAATCGCCCTCTGGCCGCCGCCATTGACGGCGTGCAACGAGGCCACGCCCCCTCTCTGGCCACGCCCCCTCTCTGGCCACGCCCCCCGCCGAGTTAAAAGCGCTGAATGCGAGCGCATTTGCATGACTCCTACTCCTGAGGCGGATAGCCGGGAGGTGTATTCCTTGATCGTTTTTAAAACATTTTACCTTTGAGTGTGCTGAATAACTATGTATTTTAATTGAATCTACCAACCTTCAAGACCTCTTGACATTGCCCTGGGAGCCTGCTGATCACGAGCAGCGCCTCCCTCACCTTGTCAAATCGCCCTCTGGCCGCCGCCATTGACGGCGTGCAACGAGGCCACGCCCCCTCTCTGGCCATGCCCCCCGCCTCCCCACACTATAAAATGTGCCACTGGAGGAAGCGCAGCGGACGAGCGCAGCGGGAGCGCCGTTTGCGCGCCTAAGGCAAGCCCGCCTGCGCCCGTCCGCGACCGACCTGCGACCAGCGCCAGCCATGCTGCCCGTGCCACTGCACACAAACAAAGGATAGTCTGGTCCAGTGCGGAGCTCCGGTCTATGAATACTGACACCATCTGTCAGTCACCTGAGCTCAATTTGATGACTCTGGATCTCCCTTCCCACTGCCCACGCTGCCATAAGTCTCTAGGCATCGTCTCTTCGCAAACAACCTCACTTCTCAAAAAAGCTAGTAAACCTTCGCGTAACACCCCCCCCACCCAACTTAGGATCGGACTACTTAACTGCAGATCTCTTCCCAAGCATGCTGATGATCTATGCTTGCTCATAACGGACTCACAATGGGACGCCATGTGCCTCACAGAGACATGGCTCAATGAAGACAACATGGCATCCATTTCGCTAGCAATCCCGCCAGGCTTTAAAATGAGTTTTTCCTATAGAAAGGAGGGCCGAAGAGGAGGTGGAGTGGCTTTCATCTACAACGAGAAATACACATTGTTGTCTTCCACTCCCACCACATTCCCAAGCATTGAGGGGCTACGCTTCTGCCTCCAAATTACCCCCCAACTGTCTCTTATAGGCCTAGTTATTTACAGACCCCCGGATTGTCCGACATCAGCCCTGTGCGAGCTTATGGACTTTATTGTTCTAAACTCTCTAGACCACTCTTACTTTATCGTAGCCGGCGATTTTAATCTTCACGCCGACAATCCTGACTGCCCACCGGCCTCTCATCTTATCTCTACCATGCATTCGGCCAATCTAACTCAAGCTATTACAGGCCCCACGCATCGAGCGGGGCATACGCTGGATCTTTTCTTTTCCAACATATTGAACACAACAGCCTTCTCTCCGCTACCACTGCTCTGGACGGACCACTACTTAATCACCATGACAATCCCAATCCCCCTCCAATCTCAGATCACAGGAAAACGATCCTATGTGCGGAGAAAATGGGACAATCTAACAGCTGACATACTGTGTCCAGCACTTCGGGCAAATCCCCTACCCCTTACCTCGGATGCAAACTCCGATGCTGCATCTCTGAACGTGTGGATAAGCAAAATAGTGGACTCTATAGCGCCGGCCAGCACTGTTACATCACGCAGAGAAATGCCCTCTGCACCGTGGTTCACCCCTGAACTCATGGCCGAAAAAAGTAAATGTAAAAAACTGGAACGCCGGTGGCGAGCAAATTATTGCGATTCAGCCAAATCCAGCTATAAAAAAGCTCTTCATGCTCTACATTTATCTATCAAAAAAGCCAAGAAAAACTTCTTTGAGGCCTCCATTCTACAGGCAGAACAATCGAGTAAAGAAGTTTTCAAGATTGTTCAATCCTTCTTCAAACCCAGAGCTATCGAGACGGATATTATCCCTTCGGTAAGACTCTGCGAATCCATTTCAGACTTTTTTGACACCAAAATTCTAAAAGTCTATGATACTTTTACGGACCCCGAGCCGACATTAATGGATGAGCTAAGAATTTCTGAATGTCCCACTACCCCCTTAAATCAATTTCAGCCTATTACCCTCTCTGAGGCAGTAAAAGAAATACAAAAATGTAAATCGGGAGCCCCGGATGATCCCTGTCCACCTAAACTGTGGAAATTAATGTCTGAAGCAATCGCAGCTCCCCTCTTACACATATGGAACATGTCCATTGTTACGGGCACGTTTCCGGACTGCTGGAAACAGGCCACTCTTCTCCCGCTGAAAAAAAAACCCCAAGGCGCATCGGATGATCTGAACAATCTCCGACCCATCTCTCTTCTTGCAGCCCCCGGCAAAATGCTTGAAAAAATGATTCAGAGGCAGCTAAAAAACTTTATTGAAGATAGCGGCGCCTTACATGAAACTCAGTCAGGCTTTAGGGCCGGCTTCAGTACCGAGACGGCCCTCATTGAGGTTGCAGAGTCTATCAGGTGGTCCCTAGATTCAGGGGCATCAGCTATGCTGGTGCTCCTGGATCTATCAGCTGCTTTCGATACTGTAGATCACAGCAGACTACTGACCCGTCTTAAGGACATAGGCCTTGGAGACAAAGCACTCAACTGGCTACTCTCCTATCTCACTAATCGCTCCCAGAAAGTGGCCTTGGGCCCCTTCTCCTCTAGACCAAAAAATCTCTGGTGTGGCGTCCCACAGGGGTCGGCACTCAGCCCCCTGCTGTTCAATGTCTATTTGGCCCCGCTTTTCACCTTGATTGCCAAATGGGGGGTCAAGGCAATATCCTATGTGGACGACACTCAATTAGTCTTCCCATATACAGACACGTCCGAGGCAGCCTTCAGCAATATCAGGGGCTGTCTTCAAGACGTGGCCAAATGGATGAACACTAACAAGCTCAAATTGAACGCGAGCAAAACGGAGGTGTTATTCTTCGGAAATCTCAAACATCCCCCTCCGGATCTGTGGTGGCCAACGGAAATGGGCCCTGCCCCATCTCCCAGGCTAAAAATCTAGGAGTAAAATGGGATGAGAACTTGTCTTTCTTGCCGCATATACAACAGCTTACCTCTGGCTGCCTGCATAAACTCAAAAATTTGCGGAAAATTCTGCCTCTGCTACCAGTCGAGTGTCAAAAAACGGTGGTTCACGCAACAATCACATCTCGACTCGATTATTCTAATGGCCTCTATCTTGGTCTACCTAAATATGCGGTGCAACGCTTACAGATCGTGCAGAATGCGGCTGCGAGATTGATAAAACGTGTCCCTTTTAGGCAGCACATCTCTCCGCATCTGCACGAGCTGCATTGGCTGCCAGTGGCAAGCAGAATTAAGTTCAAAGTGCTTACCCTGGCTTTCAGAGCGCTAAAAGGATCGTGTCCCAATTATCTAAAACTCCGACTTCCCCGCTACCACCAAAAACGAGAGCTGCGCTCAAACTCCCTGCTCAAGCTAATTGTACCACGCGTGAGGAAAGCTAGACTTGGAGGCAGGTCCTTCTCAGCCGGCACGGCGAAACTTTGGAATACTCTGCCCCCTGCCATCCAATCCGCCACGTCAGAAGCCAGCTTTAGGAAACTCCTAAAAACCTGGTTTTTTATGCAATAATCCTTCTCCCTCCTGTCTACTCACTCTTGCTGTAGGACTCGCTAGCGCCGGGACACCTCCCCAGAGGTAGCTGTTCGCGCTCAATAAGCTTCTGTATTATTATTATTATTAATAACGCACATAGCCGACACTGCAGAACAGAGTACACAACTGGCTCTGCACATGCACAGAAACATGCCTACTACATCTGACAGAGCCGGAAACTGTGAAATGGAAATGTACGCCCACGACCTCACATCTGTTATGTAGTCTGAATGTACACTGATCCTGCAGAAGTATCCAGCACCCCCAAACAGTCACAATGTACATTGCTATACAGTCTGCATGCAAACCAGCACAATGCACAAACATGCATGACAACACAAAGTCAACATACACCTCCCCTACACATCGGAGAGCACAGAATACAAGACATCAGTGATGCCGGAGAAAACCACCACACCATCAACACTGATGCCCTACAACAGCCCATGGATATCTCACGCAACCCCCCCACCAGGACCCGGCCAACCAAGCCACTCAGTGGGGAACACCGAGCTTGCAACAGGCCACACAGTGGGAGGCACCTACAAGCAGAGCTGGCTCACAACACTTTACCCACCCATACATGGCACCCCAGTGCCATGTGTCAGCATGCCAAAAGGAGGTGGCCCAACAGGTATGTGTGGGGGCCCAACCCATTGAATGCAAACCAGGCCACATACGTAGGTGTCTAGCACCCCTCAGGGCCCACCCACACCCCACTAAGGAGACCCACACTGCAATAGAGACACATGCAGATGCTCATTCACAGTACAGAACCACTCCCAGGTGCACACATATAGCAGTCATACACCCATGTTGGCTCTGCGTACAATGGACCTGGCCACTCCCCTTACAAATTGAGTGGGTGATGACAAAGCTACATGTCCAAGCTCCAACCCGCTGCATGGGGTGACATGTCTGCATCCAATGTACACAGCACAATGTAATGTCGTAGGGCCCAGTGCCCCCATGCATACAACAAGACCACAGGGACACACGCAGATATTATGTTGAAATGGCTATGGGCCCATGCGCCCAGCCCCTTTATTGGCAGGGCCACATGTACAGTGACGCCTGTGCTGGATGTGTGTGGAGTGAGTGTCAGCCAGTCCGCACGGATTGCCTGGTGCTGGCAACCAATTGAACATTGGACACCAGTGCAACAGAAACAGAAAACACATGCATAACAGAGTCAACTGCTGAGCGACATGGAGTGAGCCGGTGAATGTCCAGAGAACAGCCAGCATGCAAACAGAAGTGTCAGCGAGTTGCAGTGCACTGGGCTGGGACACTAAAGATGAGCGCTCTCATGTGAAGAAAAAGTCTCGGATTGTGTCGCATCATTATATTCATGATGCAGAGGCAGTGGTGTGCGTGAGACCTGCATAATCTTCCCCATCAACGTCTTAGGGCCCCCACACTGTTTGAGGTGACATGGCTGCTCAACCGCTCTACAGCACAAAACACAATTAGCAACTGACAATGGCCTGCGGTGCACTGAGTCACTGGCACCTGGAGTGCAGAGCAGGGTATCAGTCCGATGATGGCATCCACAACAGATCAGAGCAACTCCGTAAGTTTGTCAGGACCACCATCTCGACTTTGGCAGATGGCGCTTGGAGGTGGCCCCTGTGGTGGTGGCGTGTGCCTCCTGCGGTGATGTCACGTCCGGGCCAGCCTGGACTCACTTTGATGTGTAAGACATGGTGGGACACATTTGGCCCTGGAGGCTGGGTCCTGCGCAAGGCCACAGAGAAATGGCGTTGATGACCCCAAGGCCTACACTACAGGGGCCATCCAATCTCCCCGGAGAAAGTGTCCCGGACCTGACCAGCACAGAGTTAGTGGCCCCGGATGCACAGCCGCCGGCAGAGGCACCCAAACACGGGACGGTGACTTGCGGTGCAGTCAGATGGTCCATGCGACTTGAGCAGGTCACTATCAATGTCCTAGGTGTATGTTGCAGAGGGTTGCCCGGGACAGTGGAAGGTGTCCTCCAGGTTAGGACACTGAAAGGTTTGATTTTATCAGTAAGCAGCAGATGGAGGATTGGAATGCGACAGCTTCGCTGCCACCACCAATTCGGTCTCAGCTACATGAGGATGAAAACTGCTCCCTAGTCCATAGGCTCAGACACCACCAAAGTTTGACCAGAGAGTGTCCATGAATGTTGGGGAACAGACTTGGTGGCAATCAGGCTGAGAGGGCATGCAGTCTGTGATGATGCCGGTATAGTGTTCTGGATCGGTCATTGTCAAATCAAGACTCTGTGACTTACTGGACCACAGTATAGGCCAGAGGCAGCGGTCAGCAGAGGCCCACAGCAACGTGTTGTTGGCTTGTGATGCACATCGCTAGTGATACCAGGGCAGTTGTCTGTAGAGTACAAAAAACTTCTGTAACAATGATCCTTTCCTCTACGCCAAGATGCAAGGCGTCATCCACTTATGACTCTCCTTGCATCCAATGAAGTGTTATCTGCCTTTGTATATTCGATGTTCGTTCGAAATCTGTGACCTATTAGAGCGCAGACTAGGCCTTGAGCAGTGTAGGCTGGAGGGAGCGGTCAGCATGGGCCATTCACTGAGTGTCGCCGGCATAGGTTGGTGGCCCCATCGGACTGCGTAGTTCAGGTTTAGTGGCACCAGGTGTTCGGTCACCTCGGTGATTGTGAGCCGGCTTTTGTCTGGACTGAGCCACATCTTCCTCCTACTCCTCTCCGTGAGACTACTGGTGTGGACTTTGCCATTCGTGATTCGCGATTAGCTGCTGGATGTGAGACCTACTGGTCCTCCGGGTAGTCCTGGTCCCTCATTCATGTGTCGCTGGCTGGCGTTGAACAGGGTTTGTGGCAGCACATGTCGCTGGCTGGAGTTGAACAGGGTTTGTGGCAGCACGTTTTGCCGGCTGGCGTTGAACAGGGTTTGTGCAGCACGTGTCTCAAGTAGCCCATATGGAGCTATGCCTCATTGATCGGGGGGGGGTCTGGTGCTGTGGCCGCTGGGCTGGATTTGCAATTCATTAGCCAGGACAAGGTTTCAAACATGGGCCCCACTGGGCCGCAGAGGAACCCGGTAGAATATGTAAAGATGAAAGGAGTAATGTGGGCCAACGTCCGGGGACTCAGGCTTGGAGGTTACACTGGCATGTGGTGGGCCCCCTTGACAAACGCCAGTGTCTGCTGCTGATCAGTGTGGCCTGACTGCACAGGGTCAGCCCTCTGACGGGGTTGTGCTCCAGCGGGCCGGGGTATGGCAGGTGCACAGGATCTCAGGCTACTCCACTAACGAGGATGGCGTTGGCTTTGTGGTGGGGTGGGAGGCACCGCCCTGTCTGAGACATTGTGCTTTCCGGAAGAGGACCAGGGCCAGAGCTATGTGCTTTTTAATCCCACCCCTATGCTGGCCTGGCGTACGCCGGCCCATCCCAATCTGGTCACGCTCAGGGGAGGCGTAACAGGCAACATTTCTGCAAATACCCTCACTGGCTGGTGTGACATGGTTGCGTGCACTGTCCAATTCCATACACCAGAGGTGTATGTCGCCATGGATATGGGCGTGTTCTGCATACTGAGGTCTGTCCAGCACTTTGCTGCCACTATTGACATTGTGTACTTTCCCAATCATGGTTCTACTGCATCCTTCACACATGCCTCCTTGCCTTCTCTCCCCACATTTGTCTATTGTGTGGATGGGTTGCCATGACGTTGATTAGTCATGTTCACGGCTTACCCAAGTTACCATTGTAAGTTGTTCAATTGTGTCTGGTGGGTGGGCAGGTTGTTGTGCATGTTGGTTGTGAACTTGTGACGTGTGTATTGCCAGATTTGTGGATTGCATGGTTGTGGAGTTGATGTGAGTGTGGTGTTCATTGGGAACTTGCCAAGGAGCTGTGCATTTCCCTGGGTGCCATCCTGGGAAGGCTGGTTGTTGATGGACTGTCGGAGGGTGTAGGGTTCATGCACACTGGCTGTGTATTTTGAGACAACATTGGTGAAGGTCCCATGGTGTTCTGATGTTGCCTGCACATAGATGTGTGACGCGTGCTTCCTGTTGCGCTGATTGTGTGCTGTATCACCAGTGATTGAGCAGCCCTGCATCCTTACTATCGGTTATCGTACCGGACTATATTGAACGTCCCTATATTCCCGATTGTGGTCTGCCTGACGTTCTTTGACTGGCCAAACCATGGCCCTTCTTCAGTCTTACATAAGCACATTGCTAACCGGAATCGAATCCAAGCTGACCCCAGCAGGTCACAGCAACAGCCCGCCCAGATTTTCCTGTGACCGGGTACACAATAAGCTTCGAACCCCTTGGCTTCCCTCTTGGCAAATGAAGCTGCTTTACTAGTAGGCATACATCAAATGTCCTGATGAGATCCTTAGAATGTGTTAAACCGATCGAAATGCCGTCAACAACTATGAGCACCTTACACACATGGAATGTTTTATTTGCCCTTTAAAAGTGTGAAGGTGTCAATATTGTTCTGTTTTATAATCAAAACTGTGCAATTAACAAGTTTACAGAACATTAAGCTCTTGCCTAAGACCTTTTGTTTGTTCCCTTTAATTGTTCCCTGTCCTGATATTTCTTGTGTGATTGACTGGGTACAGGCTTGTGCCCTGTCTTGTATATTGTGTGTTATTCATGTTTTACATTGACTGAAAAGTAAATACCAAGACCTCTGCCCGGCTGGGCATGTCATTTTCAAATATAGCAATTACTTTGTCTATATTTATTGACTAAGCATTATTATTTGTAAGGGACGACTGTTGCCTTAATAGTATCACCCGTGGGCACAGGTGGGACATGTTTGCAGTGGATTGCTCCCAACATGTGTGTGCATCCGGCTATGGCGTATGGTCCTTGCTTGGTCTCCAGCGGTTCGTGCACATTGTATAGTCCGTATGGGGCCTGGGGTGCCAGGGTGATGGTGATGTCCATGACAGGTGTGGGGGACTTGGATGTGGCTTTCTGTGAGACTCCGCCAACTCTGGGAGGTGTTGGTGTGCCAGGGTCCAACAGGTGCAACACGGCCAGCAGCTTGGTGTGGGGTGGGATTTTGGTTGTCCGCTGTGTTGGTGCCGTTGGCCTGTTGGATGGTTCTCCCTTTCAGCCTGTAGTTGACAGTGACATTGTCAGAAGTTGTGCCTGTGAGGCAGGTGCGTTTCCAGGGACGCATCTGTCTCAGTCCGCACTTCCTCTGTGGTGGTCCGGGGGGGGGGGAGGTGTGCCGATTGGTTATTGTGGCCCTCTTGGGTGTCCGAGCTGCATGATCAATAGCTCCATGGCTTCTGTTTGTCTTCAGGCGTGGCTCTGGGCTGGGCTCCCTATTGTG
The DNA here is from genome assembly GCF_964263255.1 of Lissotriton vulgaris. NCBI lineage: Eukaryota > Metazoa > Chordata > Amphibia > Caudata > Salamandridae > Lissotriton > Lissotriton vulgaris. The sequence continues at coordinate 1,602,283,068 of NC_141687.1, read as the reverse complement.
GTGCAGGCTGCCGTCCGACTTTACACCAGGTCAGGGCAGGTGTACATTTTCTGCTGCTAACGCGCCTTATCACGTGTTTTGTGTTCTTAGCGCCGATCTAGCTGGTCGTTATGAATGTTGAAGTGTGGTGTTGTTGCTGGTTTTTGCACGGGAATGCCTACTCTGCATCTCATTAGCGATAGTTCCGGGGGTCCTCTGTAGCGATGTTTTTTGCGGCTGCTATCACGGGAAAACTGGTGCTGTGGGCTGTTAGCACCTGCTTGTTAATTGTAGGGTAAATTTATCATGACTTTGGCTGTGATAAAGTGCCGTTAATTTGGCGATAGCTCCTTGTGAATATGCCCCTCAAACTTCAATTTAATATTGATGCCATTTCAAAAGGACCTAAAGTTTCAGTGGTAAATTTATTAACAGTTTGTGCTGGGTTTGTGTCACAAAAGTGACGTATGCCTGATGCAAAATTTTGTGTTGGGATTTACTTCCCACAGCAAATATTAGTTTGTGTTTGAAAGCTAACTAAAGTAAAGCAAAGTTGTGCTTTGTATGAGTTGGTGTCAAAGGGGTGTTGTATAGGGTGATAAAATGGCATTCCCATGAAACTACTGAAGAGCTTTGATGTAAAGCCCTATCTTCTAACAAAATGTGGACAGGTCTTTACACCAAAAATGTACAACTCAGGGAGGTAGGTGTAAGGTTTGAGAAAGAATTTATTTCTCAAAACTTTTTAAACTTTGAGTATGTGGTGCACCCTACAGAACACATACAGAGTGAACAAAGTAAAAAATTATGTCATGGCATAGTTTTTGTACCAGAATGGCACCCGTCCAGTACAAAACCTATGCCTGGCATCACAGTCACACACTTGTGATATGATGCAAGGATGTGTGCTTTGGCGCAAGGCAATTTGAAGTGTACCGGCACAGGAGGGGAAAAAAATAGGGCAGTTTCTTAGTACATATTGCTCTGTTTTTCTTTCTCCCTTTGATGCAATGCAGCACAGCAACTTTGGTTGCTGTGCTGCATTGCTTCAGATTTTATTACCTCCCCTCTTTCAACTTTTTAGACCATAGCAGTAAATATAAAGCTATTATTCTGCTTTTATCTTTGCTGTACTTTGTTGTCAGTTACTTGTGAAGTGCTCCACGTTCTAAATATTCAATTTAAAAATTAAATGAATACAAAACTCTTAAAACACTATTTTGTTTTCCTTTTACTAGTTTGTAGATCTAGGTATCGTTTTTGATGTGGGACAAGAGGATGGGTGCCCGCAGAAGGAATCTGATTAACAGGCGAGGAAGTAGTTGCTATTTAATCCTTTCAACATGGCTATCTCTACCCATCCACACCGAAAAGCCAGGTGCCATGCATGCTGCATGTGGTACTATCCATCTATATTACTCACACGAACTTCTGCCACTCCAGCATGCTCCCAGGGGCAGTTTCATCTATCCATTTCAAAAGGCTGCGAAAATGGTCTCTCATGATAACACTCAGTAGGATTTGAATACAAGTCACACCTAAACTATATGCTCTGAAATTACTGCTCCCTTCCTTACTATGCTAAAGAAGCTGCTATCCTCATTGAGTCTTCTACCCTTAAGAAACCTGGCTATGTGATTCTTCTGGATATTGCTGTGGGCAGTTTCTTCTGGAGATAAGATTGTTAGACAAGATCAATACTATTGGGTTAGGGGTGGCTAGCAGTTATCTTCAGCTGTTTCCTACCATGATCATGTTGGCCTACCCACTCTTCTTCTTAGACATTACTTTTCAGGTTAGAAATTTCCTCTACAATTAGGGGCCTCCTTTTCTATCATTATTTTGACCCACCAACACAGTTTATTTCTCTTTTTTTCTGGATTTATTTCCCCATTTGCTCCTATGTACTTCTAATTTCTAGTTATGGGAAGACAAAATATCTCAGTAGGGCAATCACTGTGGTTCTTATAGATGCTAATGCCACTCCCGGTCTCTCCCAGATGACCTGCTTACCATCACATACTGTGGTTCACATACTTGATACTTAACTTCTCTTCATACAAGCTTCCTATGGTTGCTGCCATGCTTACTTTTCACCGGGTAGACCACTTAGCATTTCCGTTTGTGATTCATATTACTCCTTCCACAATATAAGGTTTGCTTCAAAGAGGGGAGTACTTTGCTTTAGCATAATTCCCCACTGTAAGATTAAGGGACCGATTCCGATTCGGGAAAAACCGCTCCGAATAGCTGTTCGGAGCATTTTTCCCGTACAAATCGTACCCTGCAACGTCCCCCGTACGTACGACGAAGTACGATTTGTACCAGGAGCCGTACTCTGTTTGAGTCGAACAGAGACCCTACGACTCTAATCTCCGTACGATTCTCCCTCGGAACCCGCTGTACGCGACATCTGTACGGTTCGCTGCTGGTTTTTATGACCCAGCAAGTACGATACGTGTCGGGTACGCACCGTATGACCCTTTTTCTACGGGAGCTGAAAACTGCCGTAAAAGCAGAGTTCGTGCCGAAACAGGTACGGAACGGCCCCCCGGGTACGGTGCGTACCCCCCATGATCGCAGGGGTATGCTCTGCACCCCTGCGATCATGGGGGGTACGAGCCGTACCCCATGTATGATGGGTGTACGAGCCGTACCCCATATACGATGGGTGTACGAGCCGTACCGCATGTACGATGGGTGTACGAGCCGTACCCCATATACAATGGGTGTACGAGCCGTACCCCATGTATGATGGGTGTACGCATCATACATGGGGTACGGCTTGTACAGCCATCGTATATGGGGTACGACTCGTACACCCATCGTACATGGGATACGGCTCGTACACCCATCGTACATGGGGTACGGCTCGTACACCCATCGTACAAGGGGTACGGCTCGTACACCCATCGTACATTGGGTACGGCTCATACACCCATCGTACATGGGGTACGGCTCGTATACCCATCGTACATGGGGTACGGCTCGTACACCCATCATACATGGGGTACGGCTCATACACCCCATGATCGCAGGGGTACGCACCATACCCCTGCGATCATGGGGTGTACGGTCGTATGTTGTGTATGTGTTTGTGTGCTTTTCCGTACGACTCACCCTTACCTGACGCGTCCTCATACCCCGGTCCGGATCGTACTCGTCGGGTCGTACGGCATGTGTACGAGTCGTACGGCATGTGTACGAGTCGTACGGTTCACGGTTCCAGCCTTGCAATACGTACGGATTGCGACGATTCGGATGGATTCACGGAATACGGATCGTACTACGTGACTCGGACGGACTGGTATGATTCGTACAGAGAGGGCTCCGGATACAAATCGTACGGACTGTTTTTCTCCCGAATGGGAATCGACCCCTAAATGTTCATATGGAAAGACTGCAACGAGTACTGGTATGCCGAGAATACAGCTAGTGCTCAGGGGCACTGGACAGTTAATATCAATAATCAAGAAATGATTATGACCCTCTAAAATGGCATACTCTAAAAACTGCTAAATGATGGAACACACTTCTCAAAAAGGTTAGATCTGTGTAGTATGCATCGGCCATTGAAGCAGTGGAGAGAAATTTATGAGACTGTGAAATACCTCCTACTGGCTGTGTGTGCCTCCCTGACCATTTAACCCTTTACTGACTTCTGCACATCTATCGCTGCATACTTTAAGGATAAAATTCTTAAAATATATCATTTATTTAACAACCAGGGTGCTGTATTTGAGGTGAAAAGGAAACATACATCCACTATTCTCGATTCTTAACATCCTCTTTCATAGTTGTTCATAGTTTTTGCCTTGGGACATATGTGCATTCAATTGGATTGCATTCTCCTGCTAATTCGTGCCATGCCCATAGTTTTCATTTGGCACTGTGATGCCTTGGCATCAGTGCTACATTACCTATGCAATGTTTCTCTCAGCCTTGCCTCTTTGCCATGGTCGAGCAAGAGCTAAAAAGCCAGCTGCAGACCCTCGGATTTTCAGCAAACTGTGCCCCATCTCACTTCTTCACTTCCCCTTTAAGCTCCTAGAAAGGGAAGTCAAATCTCACCTCTGAACTTTTATATAAAATAACAATATCCTGGTCAGTACTCGGACAGGTTTCCTCCCTCCCCACTGCTCTGAAATGGTTTATTGCCAGTTACTGATTACATTCTCATGATGCTAGATAACTGTACTAATACTATGCTAGTGCTCATAGGTCTTAGGGTTGCATTTACTGCTTTCTCCCACTATGCATTGCTATAGTCCAGAGGCATTCAAGATAAGACACTTGCCTGGCTCTCCTCCAGTCTGGGGCATTGCTTCCAGTCAGTACTTTCACCTTCTTTTCCTCTTGACCCTAAGACCCTCGTGAGGAACATTCAAGTTTCCTCCTGGACCCCAACTGTATTCTATATTTATCTTACTCCCCTGGCTGAACCTATCTGAGGAGTTGGGCTCTCCGTCATGTCCTATGCTGATAATTTACTGATCAGGCCTCTGCTGCTGCCAGCAGTCGTTATGCAGGTGTGGCTTCTTGGATGACAAAAAAAACCCTCAAACTCAAAGGAGACAAAACAGAGATTCTCCTTTGTGGTGGCTCCCCTCTCATTTTGTGCGCGTTGTGGTGGTCATCCTATCAGGTGCAGCTCCTATTTGCACCTACTCTACAAAAAAAATAAAGTGAGTATTTGAGATGTTTCAATGACTTTATGTTAAACAAATTAATGCTCTAATTTCTTCTTGCTTTTACCCTTGAATATTAAGTAAGATAATATCACTACTTCCACAAGACTACCTCTGGTTAATGGTGCAAACAATTGCAAACAATTGTTCTATCATTTTAACAATTTCAATTCACTATATATTGGCCTTCCAAATAATCTACACAAGATATGCAAGTGATTCAATATCTAGCAGCAAGACTCCTCTTAAATCTCTTCCCTCGCTTCCATATTTATTATCATCTTAGAGGACTTCACAGCCTTTGGAAAAGGGCAAGATCTTTAAGGTACCCTACACTTACCACAGGGTGCTACATAATTGTGCAGAATCCAGAATAAAGTACTACACATTTGGGCACAATATATGGGTAGCCAATGCTTCATGGCAGTGGTGCCGTAAAACTCTTGCCCCTGACCAGGAAGGAGACTTTTCTCTCATGTAGTCCTCAAACACTAAAAAACATGACCCCTTTATCTTGGGCAAGAAATCAACTATTTTATATTTCACAAGGGAGAAAACGTGGCTATGTTGCTGCACTATCTGCTATTTATTTTCAGCTCTTGCGTAAGAACACCAAATCTTGGGCAGCTACTCCGCAAATAATTCTCTTCATCTTGTGCTCAGAACAGAATTTACAGACCAGGGCATTCATGTTCCTACTGCCTTCAGACTGTCATGATAACAAGTGTATAATTTATCTACAGTGGAAGCCATCCTGCTGATGACAATGCTCATTTTACTGAGTATAATCCTCATAGCATCACTTATTTTTTCACAATAGTTTTGACTTGAGTTATTCATCTGTTTCATTCACCAATTCTTCTGCTTTATGTTTCATATTGCTGAGCAGTTACTCCTTATTGTCTGAGAGTGACTGTTAGTGACTGTCCTAAACAGGAATTATTTCTTATTCCTATAGTAAGTCATCAAAGATCAACATTACCACCACGGTTTTGAGGTTAGTTTGCTTTGAGGGGTTTGAGATTTATATGCCCTGATGCTACTACTGCCATGAAATCCATTGTAGGATCAGCATCTGGTCTTTGGATTGTTGACTTACAGATGATAATGTCATGGAGACATAGCTAGAGTTTCTATGAAGATATTACTTCCAGATAAAACACCACATCACACGTTTGGGAAGTCCTTTCCCCCAAGTCTTGAAGAGGAAATTCAACATCCCCCAAGTTTTGCAAACGTAATATATGAACATTCAGTGTGGGTGGCAACTCAGGACCTGATTCACAAAAGGCCTCCGCACTCGTGGTGGAGGTCCGCTGCCGTCGGGGAGTCTTCGCACTAGGGCAGAATCACCGCATTGAGATATCTCATTGAGTATATTCAGCCCTGAATATGGAGACTTCTTTGTGAGTCAAGGCCTCAGTATTTAGTTTATCAAACAGTAAATTATATGGTGGAGCAATCAAAAGCAAAAAGTAAATGTCATATCACTTCTAAAAAGGTAAAAACACAAAACACCCAACCCTTCTGCCATCATTTGGTATGAATCGTGGAACGCTAAAGAAAGATTTTTCCCATCTATCAACTGTCACTAACAAAATATATTTAGCTCTGATAAGTTGATACCAGCACATCATCCATGGATTTGCATCACTTGCTTCCATTACTGTGGTGCTGTAGCAAAGAGTGCTTACTGCAGCAAGAACAGCTCAAACATTTTTAGGATTCAATGCAACCCAGATCTCTTAAGGTAACATGACCTGCTTGTCATGGAATCCTCGTCCCAAATGAAAGCAATAACGAAGAATTGGGCATATCTTTTGATAGCACTACATTTTGCATGGCTGAACCATAAGCAGTTTCATTGTATTATCCTTGTACTGGAGGTTGCACAACATATACAAATGTCACCCGCTGCCTTGTCTTTTGGCTGTGATACAACTCTTAGCGCAGTGCAAAATGCTTTTGTTTGCACTTACATACATAGGGGGGATTTACTGAGATTTCATGCTGTGTTTGTGTCACAAAAGGGACGCAAATCAGCGCAAAATGTTTTTTTTCCCAATTTACTTCCCAGTGCTTAACTTGTTTAGTGTTGGAAATAATGGAAAAGTAAGGCAAAGCAGCACTGCTTTACATTGCGCCATGTGGGTGTACCAAGGGTGGTGCATGGATGTTCCTATGCAACCCCCCAAGGTTTCTCATGCTAAACCCTATTTACTAAAAAATAAAGTAAATTGGGTTTAGCATGAGAAAACTGCACCTGTTTTCAAATAGGCACAAGGAAGGAGAAATCCTTTAATTTCTACTTCCTTTTCCAACCTTGCATGTGTGCTGCACTGTGAAGCATGCATACAAAGTGGCAAAATCTTTGCATCTTGTCTAGGCATGGTATTTTGTACATAAAGGGTACCCATCCTTACAAATCCTATGCTAGACTCACAGAGACACCCTCGCTCAAATGTGTCTCCATGGCACAGTTGATTTCAGCACCGGCACTAGTGAGAGGAGAGTGCTTTATTTCCATCTATTATTTATTAGGGCGCTCTCCTGCTCTCTCCTTTTCACGCCGCGCAGCGCAGCATTTGCGGATTCTTCAGTGGGCTAGGTGAAAAAATAGTAAATCTGCCCCACAATATCATCACTGCATGACTGTAAATATTGCGATGCACAATTTTTTTTACCATTCGTTGAACACAGTGCTTCAGAATTTCAAGAAGCGCAGTCTAACTCTCAAAAAATCTGGGGCTATGTGCTTTCTTTGTATTGCATCTGCTGTATTGCTGTGCGTAATCCTTACAAGGGCAATTTTTGACAACATATTGAAAATCTTCAAAAATATGTTCTAACAATTTCATTTATAAATAGATACTGAAAGACTTCCAGTTACAACAAGAACAGCACTTTCTCGAGTATAAAACTGTAGCGGGAACGCGAGTGGCCATTAGTGGACACATTGGCCATTGTAAGCCACGTGAAACATATTTGCATTTGACAGGCAGTCGACTCGCACTTCAGTTGATGCTTAAATTAGAATGGCGTAATATGTAACATGACATCCTCTAAACTGAAAGTGTTTAACTTTAACAAAGGTTTTACCCTCTATTATGAACGTCCTCGCCCAACAGGGATTTGCGATATTAGCATTTCCCTTTGTGAAGCATCAAAATACACATTTCCACGTGGTAGAATTTATGAGCACTATGTTTTCACTTTGTTGCCTGGGGGGGGCTTGCACTTTGTTTGACTTCGTGATGCCCATAAAGCAGGCCACGGTACATAATTCTGCGCCAGTACTGTCCTGTAGTTAGTAGGGGGAAAAAGAAGAAAAGCGCCCGAAGGCACTGGAATAATTAAGCAAATGCACTGACAGCTGTGGCAGGTCTCGGGCAGGACTGGCTCCACTGAGCTGGATTAATGGCACCCACAGCCCGGCATCCCCATTAACGTGTGATCATTAATTATTACCCCCTGACAGTGAGATTTGGAATTTACTTATGAATGGCCTGTTGTTAATCTGCCTCACCTGCCCTGAACAACTTTCATGTAAATCCTAGAAAGTAATGAATGCGTTTTGTTTTACCTTGGCAGCTTTTAAGGACTGTGTATAGCTAATGTTGGCAATCGGACGCCAAAAGTGGCATGGAAGTAAAATGATTAAAGTGTGATTTATTAGATTTGTTAACTGGCCAGTCTAATTTGTAGAGTTTTCGCACATATCAAAGATTCAATAAAGTTCTCTCTAATTCCGTAGGCAAGTACAACAAATTGGGTGTACAAACCGAAAAACTAAGATTGAGTTGGAGTACGTCTGTAGTAAGTGTGTTGTCTAAGAAACTGCACACTCAGATAGTGACTGTGGTCACTATTGAAAATATTAGGACCCAGATTTCGGGACACCAACAGCAAAACCCATGGCATGTCCCTTCCACGCAAAGTGCTGCATGAAAACGGGCTGCATTTACAAGGACATGAAAAATCCACGCAGGGTGACTTTACATAGCCTTGTAAATATGGAGCACCACACTGTACCGCCGGTGCATCAAAAAAGTGACGCAAAGGCAGTGTGAGGGGCTTGTAAATAAGCCTCTATTGCTACACAAGTTTAAAATATGTTTCCTTCTTTGTATGTGTGTTGTATAGTGCAGCCCACATAGAAAGTTGGTGGAAATGAAAACATTTCTCCTTTTAACCCCTTCACTGCGGCGGCTATTCTGCCGCAGTGCTAAGGGGGGAGGACGGCCGAGCGGCGGGTGCATGCTGGTGACGGAACCGCTCCATCACCAGCGTCGGTTGTGCTGTGCTTATGACGGAGCGGTTCCGTCACGGCCCGCCCGCTCAATAGAACGCTCAGCGTAGGCGTGGAATCCGCGCCTCGCAGGCGTGCCGAGCGGGCCGTGACGGAACCGCTCCGTCATCAGCACAGCACGACCGCGGCTGATGACGGAGCGGTTCCGTCATCAGCAGGGGAGTGGTTAAATCCTGCTTTCCAGCAGCATTACCTTTTGGCACAAAATCCTGTTTACTAATGTTAGGGGCATATTTCGGTAGGTTTTTACATTGCCCTTGTACCGTGCAAGGGGGCACAAGGGTGACGCAAAATCTAAGAAGGATTCTCAAGCCACACAAGGCCACCCTGTGTTACCCTCCTTCAATCCACGCAAGGCCACTCTGCATTATCCTCAAGTCACGCAAGGTCACCCAGTGTTACCCTGAGTGACTTGATAAGTCTAGAGTAACGCAATTAAGTGAAAATAGGTGCATTGCATTACTCTGCCCTAAGAAGGTGTTCTATGGGTGGGGCATGGGCATTCCCACACATTCTCCCATGGATTTTGAAGCATTCCCAGATTTGCCAATACTGGTAGACCTGGGATTGCATCAGAATGCTATGCCTTCCCATGTGAGGCATAACAAGGAGAAATATCTGTATTTCTCTTTGTTACTTCCTCTGTCTACTTGTGTTGCATTTTGCAGCACTCATAGAAAGAGGAAAATTCCTCTAAGGATTGTTTTTGTGCTGAAAGATGTCCTTTCCTGCACAAAAAAACCCAGTTTACAACGGAGGCACCCTTGCACTATAGTGCAAGAATACCTGCGCTGGCTCTAGGCAACCAAAATGGCACCAGCACTGGAAAATGACAAGCATGCGATCAATATTGTTAAGTAGGGTGCATTTCTACCCTTTCCCTATCGCACAGAGCAGCAAGGTGACTTGCTGCTCTGTGTGATACCTTAGTTAATATGCCTCTTAGAAGATAGATATTTGTGTGGTAAATCATGGGTGGTTGCATGAGAATTTCCGTGTACCCGCAATGTAACACCCTCTTAACGCTAAGTAAGGCAAAGCAATGCTTTGCACTGGTTTGCATATATTTTCCTTCCAAACAATGCACATACCAATTTGTGTTAGTTTGTAAACCCTACACAACACCTTTGTAAATCTTGGGCTACATTTCCATTAAATTCACAACACCATGGAGACATCAAAAGAAATCGGAATGCACAACTTGACTTACTCTGACTTGCTAACCAACTTAAGGACAAACATTTTGCACACAGATATCTCCCATGTACCACTACTCTGTAGAGCACCTTGAGGCAGTCAAAAGAAACAAACACACTGAACTTTAGAATACCTCAAAATGGATAGGTAAATAAACAAATGAACATGAAATCACATCTTTCAGTAACAAAACGTAATGTCTTCACCTTTTCTTTGTCAATGATTTCAGGCTTGAAATGGAGGTTCAAATCGTGTTACTAAATATCTGGGATTCGAATTTGAATGATTGTAGGCCTGGGCTACAGGCAGCATCAGATATCTGATTACAGACTTATTGTTTCCATGTATAGTCTTACAGTATGTTTTAGGCCAGCCCCTTGCTCATGACTGGATGGGTCTGTTGTCTCTTTTGCTGTATTCAGTGCCTTTACTCTATTTTCCTGTGTTTATCCTGTTCACATGAATTTAGCCTCCTAGTGATTGGATGAGTTGTAGCCTTCCCTTACATACTTACTGCAACTCTTTTTTTCTTCATTTTCTCTTGATCAGTCCAAGGAAGTGTGTGTGTTTCCTTTTTCTCATCACTTTTCTTCCTATCCCTAGGCTCTTTTTTGACTTGCCCCTCCCAAACGCCCTGATACTATCCCTTCTGCTGTGAGTGCTTTCTTTTTATTTTGTTTATTTGTTGTTCTTTTATTAGGGACCATCAGCTGCAAAGTGCTGGAAGGCCGCTCAAATCCTGCATTCAACTCTTCGCTTTCCCACCTCTCTGTGCACTCTCTTTGCACTCCCCCATCCCCGCTTCAGGTACTCCACTCCTGCTCCCTGCATTAATTAATTAAATTATTTATTTATTTATTTATTCATTTATTTATTTATTTATGTATGAATGTATGTATTTATGGATGTATCTTACAAAGGCTCTGCAGCTGCAAAGTGCTATGTTGCTTGCATCCTTTTTTCCGCTTTACACGCACTTTCTGTCAATTTTTGGATCAATTTCATTATGGTTCTAGCATGGGTATCAGCCATATCAGCCCTAGTAGAACCATACATTTAAAACGTCTGAATCATGACAATACACACACACAAGCTTTATATTTCACAATTCACCTCGAACATTTACCAATGCACACATGTGCGTGCGTGACAGTACATGCGCTTTCTTTATCAACATCTTGGATCCGGTTATCTGTAATAAAAAAAATTACAAGATTGCCAGCCATGTGTGTGCATGAATCGTGATGTATATGGTTAAACACACTCAGCAAAAAAGCGTTGGCAAAGCCAACTGCATATCCATTCAGAAGAAAGTCCTCTTAGTTTTACCAAAGTGTGTTTCTTGTAAGTGTGGCTTACATCTAGCATATTTCATAAGCAAAAATACTTCTTCATTGATTGATGAGTGCTTCTGAATGTGGGTGTGTGGATTGCTGAGTGGGTAAATATGAGAATGAATCTACTGCATGACAATACTTTCATGGATGACAGACAGGCTACACCAGTCTTATATGCTGAGAGCTTTGATAGAATTATACCAGTTCAATCATGATGCTAGTCACCATTGTGGCAATTATGCCAAAAATATATAAAGAAATACCATTGTAGGACGGGTGACAATTATTGTTGCAAAAGTTTCCACGGTATTTGAAGAATTTTTACAATTCTGTCACTATTATGCATATCCAGATTTGTATTATCACTCACTAATCTTGAATGCATAATAAGATGTGTATTTCTTGAGTGTTGGGCCAGATTATCACTTAGAATTCCTGACTGACCTGGTCCCTATGGGAAGAAGCAAGAGGGCGGCCACTTTAGACTGCTGTTTGTGCATACCCTTCCTTCTTTCTCTTGGTGAAAGCCTTGAGCCTGCTGCAGGGGACTCACCGTGCTTTCAGTCAGGCTGCTGCTGGGAGCACAGCTTGGAGCTCAGTGGGAGCTCTGATTAGGATGCCACAATCGGATGACTATGAAGCAGCCTAAGGCAGCTAAGCTCCATGTAGCCGCTAGTGTTACAGGCACCAGGGTTGTGGGCTTGAGCTTGGGCAGAACTTTGAAGACCCTGCGCTGAGGCGCCATATGAGGTACCATAAGCCATGGGAGTTCCAAGACCTAAGGCAACACTTGTGGGCAATGCATTTGCGAAGATGACAATTGTGGCTTTTTTTCCCGATGGCCCTCAAATGAGCAGTTTATTCAGGAGCAGTAGCAGTGGTAATATGGAACCAAAAGTATCTCTACCTCCCTCTCAGGCACTGGCCTCTTCCCCTTCTATCAGCTCCATGTGCTCCATAAAACAAATTTATATGGAGTTAATAAACAATTAGAGGAACCACCTCCTTTTCTGATGTTCCGAACCCATGTTCAATACTCCTGGAAGTTCTGATTCTGATGTGAACGATTCAGGGGAAAGTTGTTCTGATGAGACCATGAGATAGCCCCAGATTGGTTATGTAATACAGCCTCCCTGAGGGCCAACTAGCCCACCAGCTACCTCCAGTAAGCACCACAGAGTTGCGTTGCAGAATGGTGTAAAAGGGGGCATGGTCTTGGACCACCACTCTGTAACACAGCTCCCTGGCACTTACTGGAGGTAACTGGTGGGCTAGTTGGCCCCCAAGGAACCTTAGGATTGAAGGGGACTTAATCTTGCAACTTAAAATGGGCAACAGGGCGTGTTTGCACACTTGTCAAATCAGGCCATGCCCCCTCCTAGCACCACTGTGCAAACCCACCGCCTGGTGCGTTGTAAATTGGGAGATTAAATCCCCTTGAGTACTGAGGGTCCCTGGGGTCCAACTAATGCACCAGGTACCTCTAGTAAATGTCACAGAGCTGCGTTGCAGAGAGGTGTAAAAAAGGGGCATGGCTTCTGACCACCTCTCTGCAAGGCAGCCTTACTGTTCATACTGGAGCCCCCATTGACCCCCAGTATTGAAGGGGAATTAATTCCTCAACTTAAAACGCTCCACAGGGTGCGTTTGTAGAGTGTTGCTGGAAGGCGGCGGGACCTCCGGCACAATGCCGGTCTTTTTTTATTTCTTTTTTTTAGAAGGGGGACTGTGTGGCCCCCTTCTTCTTGCCTTTTTTTGGGCCCTGGGGACCCCATCCTCTAGGGCTTGATCTCATTTCCAGCCCCAGGGACCCCAACACCCGGGGCATGTCCACATTTGTTTTTATTTTTTATGGAGGGGGCATTTTTTTATTTTTTACGGAGGGGCTATTGTCCCTGGGGACCCCATCCCCCGGGCCGGCCTTTATTTGTTAAAAATATATATTTTATTTTTTTGGGCAAGGCTGTGTTGCCCCCATCCCAGGCCACTTCTGGCCACAGGGACCTCATCCCCCAGGGCCTGGCCATCATTTTTAAAAATGTACATTTCATAGGGGGGCCACATGGCCCTCCTTATCAAGCCAATTATGGCCCCGGGGACCCCATCCCCCCGGGGCTGGCTGCCCTTTCTTTTATTTTTGGGGAAGGGGCCGTGTGCCCAAGGGCTGGCCCTATCTGTTGGGGACCATGGGGGGACCCCAATTCCCCCACAGTCCCACCGGCTCCCCGGCTCCCGAAGGAGCCGGCATTGCTTTTCTACAAGGGAGCTGCTAACATGCAGCTTCCCTTGTGGAAAAGCAATCTGGTTTGGATTTTGTAAGCGAGAGCAGCAAGCCTGCTCTCACTTACAAAATCCAAACCAATGTTTGCTATGCAGGGCGGGAGCAGCACAACTGCTGTCCTGCCATAGCAAACAGCAGTGTCCCGGAGGTGGGCACCCTGGGACACTGCAGGAGCCGTTCCTGGGTGGTGGCAGTCCCCAGTGTCAGGAAAGGCTCCAGCAGGGGGGCCGAGCGGCCCCCTCCCACCTAGTGCACAGCCCCGGGGAGGTGGTGGTGCCCGGGACTTGGGGGTCTGTAACGGACCCCCACATTTGCATATTAGTGCCCCTGGGAGGTGACAGTCTCCAGGGCGTGTGGGGGGGGCTCAAGTCCCCCCATGGGTTCATTTACTTTATTTAAAAAGCCCCGGGGTGGCGGTCCACGGAGCAGTGGGGGCCAGTGACCCCCACACATAGTTACTAAAAAGCCCCAGGGGGTGGCAGTCCCTGGAGCATGGTGGCCTTGAAGGTCCCCCACACATTAAAAAGGTAAGCCCCGGGGGTGTCGGTCCCCGGGGCTAACGGTGGGCTGAATGCCATCCCGCACATTATTTTAAGCAAGCCCCGGGGTTGGCGTTCCCCGGAGCTGCAGGGGCCCCACAGGCCCTGCATATATTTCTAAGCAATGCCCCCAGGACCTGGCCCACCTGGGGACCTCAATTAAATGAAGCGCAGGAGCCCATGCTTCATTTTTTAAAACATTTCGTCAGGATTTGCTACCCCAGGGCGAATTTTGCCATTTAAAAAAAAAAAGCTTTTCTTGGCACTGGGGGTACTTATGGGACCCCCTGAGCAGGCCTAGGGAGTCAGGGTGTTTCTACCTTGCCCCCTTTTCTTATTTTTAAACTTTTTTTCACTGTTTTCTTGTGACTCGGTTCAACCGAGTCACAAGATGGCTGCCAACACTTCCCGGTTTGGAGTGTTGACAGCCAATTAGAATAAAGCTTGTGGTTGAGAGGGTTCCCAAATCCACTGCGGCCAGCGATATTGAAACTTTTATTTTTTTAATTTCTCAGCAACTACTGAACGGATTTACACCATTTAATAAAAAAAGTCGCTTTCTGAATCAAGCACTACCTTTTTGCCAAATTTGGGGTAATTCCGTTCAGCAGTTCGGGCTCTAGCATTAACTAAAGTTTCCTATGGGAAATAGATTTTTTGACTCTTATTTTTGGAATTTCTAAGCAACTACTGAACGGATTTATACCATTTTAAAAAAAAGCCACTTTCTGAACCAAGCACCACCTTTTTGCCAAATTTGGGGTAATTCCGTTCAGCAGTTCGGGCTATAGCCTGTCTCAAAATCTCCTATGGAAATTAACATGGGGAAAACGCATTTGGGACACTCCTTTTTTCTCAGCCCCCTTGACAAATCACCCCCAAACTTTCAGGATAGGAGCTGACCTGGATAGACATCTTTTTTTGAAGAATTTCGCAAAGATTCGTCAGTTATTAGCAAATCAAAAAATGCTTTTCCTTTGGAAAATAGGTTCTACCTATAACAACCTACTAGCGACCTATAGTAGGTTATATATATATATATATATATATATATATATATATATATATATATATATATATATATATATATATATATATATATATATATATATAAATTCACTGAAAAAACCATAGGTTATAGACCATATATAGTTAGGAATTCGCATTTACAAAACCTTATTTTACTCACACAAAACCATTGAAATTCCATATATAGTTAGTTGCACTAACTATATATCGTGCACCCGCAATCCACTGCTGATGATGTCACATATTACATCATTCATGACATGGTCAGTGACATCACTGATGACATCACTGATGACATCTCAAATGACATCACTGATGACATCACTGATGACAACATCCAGTGACTGTATGTTTCTGTAAAGTTAAAATATGTCTTACATATTGAAGAATGAGTGGATGTATAAGTGTCTGGATGAAGGATTTAGTAGGTGCATGACTGACTGTATGAGTGAGTGATTAAATGTGTCTCACTGAGTGCATGGGTTAGTGACTAAACTGTCTTAATTTGTGCATCATTATGTCTGTTGTTCTGTAAACTGTTGCATGTGTTGATAAGTAGCTATATGAGTAACTATATGGGTTATTGATTGGTTGTATCACAACAATTAATATCTGGGGGTCAAAAATAGAAAAGAAAGTTTGACAGTAAGAACCACTATACCAGACAGTAACAGTGAGAGATAATAGTTGGAGAGTGGTCGAGTCGAGACTCAAGGGTACCAGGAGGGAAATATTGTTCCCATCAGAAGCCACACTGTACCGCCCTTATTATCATCATATGGGATCTCCTTACCCAGGAGGCAAGACGGCCGGTAAACATTACCGTGACCGAGATGTAGTATGAGGTATGAGAGCAGAACAGAGAAGTGTGGTAGTGGCTAATGAAAAAAGCAGTGTATAGTGATTTGGAGTGAAAAAGTGAAGGGTACTAAAATTAGGTGAATGGGTGGTAAAAAGAATTTTAATAATAACCCCCAAACCCTAAGGTTAAAAGGCAGGTGTGGGTGCAGGTTTTAAATAATAACCGCACTTGTTAGTGGTCGACATGTTTCAGCATATTGTAAGATGTTCTTAATGCATTCCTCAGGACCTATATATAGTACACTACTGCTTTCGAAAAAATGAATTAAAAGGTGTCACCTGAAAATCCAGGCGTGCTCAACCGTATACTGTCAATGAAATGGTAAGGGATCTAACATGTAAAACAAAACAACAAACAAACAAACAAATAACACAAAGCACGTTCTTATTTGTATTCATAGTTACATTGCAATATGTTCAATCATACCTGATCGTTATTTCGGGTATGCACTCACCCTTACGTGTAGGCTGAGGAGCTTCACCCCACCTGGCTGCAGCGCAGGTAAAAGGAGCACCGCTCTGTGAGAAATCACATAACGTTTAATCTAGCGGTTCGTGATAAGACACTAACCCATTTGAGTAGCAAAATATACTTTGAGATGGCAGGTTATCTGAGCCATTTATAACCAGGCTGGGCGTAGGCGCCGTATTCTGTCATAACTCAGGAGCAATGACCACACAAAGGGGATAGGTAGAGCAAAAGGGCCGTTCCACGTCAGTTAAAGTCGGGAGACACTGACGGAAATCGCTTCATATTTAAGTCGCGGAATAGCATCTAACAGCGTGTCAGTTACAGAAAACGCACACAGGAGAACCGCTACGTATTGTAAAGCAGCGTACAGAGTGGAGAAAAGCGCTACATATGCTCGATGTCAGGCTGGCCTCTAGCGGCAAATACGAACAGGGCGAGGCAGCCGAATGTTACGCATAATGCGTTGCATCATGCATTCACTCACCTAACCGTCGGCGTCTCCAGGCAGTCTTCAGTACTGCTCGGGGGGGCGCCGACCGCCGAGTGAGCTAGTGTTTTGTGTGTTTCACGGACCCAGCGCGTTGACGAACAGTCACGTGACAGTGAGACTGCTGGGAGTTGTAGTCCACTCCGAGTAATGACTCTATAAGATGAAATATTATGGTTCTACCACAGTCTAATGTGGGTCCTATGTGATGTACCAAGATGCGCAGTGGTTTGTAAATGATTGTTAGTAGTACATTACTTTAACAAGGCCAAAACGACATAAATCTTGTGAAGTGTGCACATATGCGCAGTAGATTGTAAATGGATGTTAAATTACAGACGACTGTTAATACTGATGATAATATGAATGCGCTCTGCCAGGGGATTATGATGCGCTATTAGTACTGGCATTTCTTAAAGGGAAGCAACCTGGTTTGATAAGTGCCCTGATGTGCGATGAATTACCAGTAACTGTTAGTGAAGTGTGCACATGTGCGCAGTGGATGTTAAATTACAGACGACTGTTAATACTGATGTTAATATTAATGCGCTCTTCAAAGGGATTATGATGCGCTATTAATACTGGCATATCTTGAAGGGAAGTAACCTGCTGTTAGTAGGCAGTGGAGACAGATTTCCAATGGGTATTTGTTTTCTTATACAGTGCAAAGGTATCAATGGGAGGAACATGATGATTACGACCAGTCAGAGGGACATCCAGGGTATGGGTTCGTTAAGGCCCTCCTTGTCACTGTTGATGCGGTATACCCATTTCTGTTCTATCTTGAACAAGAACCTGCTTATATCTGCGCATGAGTCTGGAATGTGCGGTTGTTCAAGGACTGTCCAGTAAAAATCTTCGGGACCATGGCCCTTCTCCAGGAAATGTGCGGTCAGTCTGGTTGCTTGCTTGCGGCAACGCACAGTGCTTTTGTGTTCCTGGATACGTGTGCGTACCTTTCTAGTAGTCATACCGACATACCGTAATTCACAAGGACATTTGATCAGATATATCAGGTTACTGCTGTTGCAATTAGTAAACTTGTTCTGTGTCCATGGGCGATTAGTGCCGATGTCAACTTCTGTGGATTTATTAGTCTGAGGGCAGACAGAACAATTGCCACATGGGTGGTGACCAACCACAGCTGGTAAATCCCACAGGGTGCCCACTTGTCTCTCTTCTTTACTGCGTGGGCGTGTGTGAACCAGTTGATCCTTCAAGTTGGGTCCTCTTTTGTATGCAAACATGGGCTGGGGAATATTGTCACCTCCAGTTTTTAGGATGGACCAGTGTTTCTTTATAATTTTCTGCAACTGGTTGGATCGGCTGTTGAAGGTATTTACAAAAGCAATCCGGTCTGATTTTTCTTTCGGAGGGTTGATTGCAAGAAGGGCATCCCTATGGTTGTTAGAGGCCCTCTTTTTAGATCTGCGAATGATTTTCTTAGGGTATCGTTTCTCCTTTAGTTGTTCCTCCAGGTTTTTGGAGTGTGTTTCGAAAGACTCCTTCTTGGAGCAGTTTCTTTGTACCCTTAAGAACTGGCCAAAAGGTAGATTGTCCCTCAGGGCTCTTGGGTGGCAACTGTCATACCGCAACAATGCATTCCTGGCCATGGGTTTGCGATATAACTCAGACTCGATGCCGGCTGGGGTTGCGTGTAGTCTCAGATCAAGGAACGCCAGTGAAGTTCTACTGTGCTCGATGGTGAACTTCAGATATTGGTTTACACTGTTTAACCAACCATGAAATGATATTAGTTGTTCTTCAGTGCCCCGCCACACTACCAAAATGTCATCAATATAACGTTTCCAAACGTGTATTGATGATAGGTATGGGTTGGTGTTGGTAAAAACACTCTGTTGTTCAAAATGGTGCACATATAGATTCGCCAGGCTCGGCGCGAAAACACTGCCCATGCTGGTCCCGGACGTTTGTAAATACAACGTGTCTTCAAAACGGAAGTAGTTTTCTTTCATCGCCATTTCTGCTAATTGCATTATAAATGGTATTGGTGTCATCGATTGATGGTTATTAGTCGAATCCCTATACACCTCGATCCCTCAAACTGAGACCCTAGAAGTAGTGGGAGCACTTCTGGAGCAGAATAACCATAGATAGAACAGAAATGGGTATACCGCATCAACAGTGACAAGGAGGGCCTTAACGAACCCATACCCTGGATGTCCCTCTGACTGGTCGTAATCATCATGTTCCTCCCATTGATACCTTTGCACTGTATAAGAAAACAAATACCCATTGGAAATCTGTCTCCACTGCCTACTAACAGCAGGTTACTTCCCTTCAAGATATGCCAGTATTAATAGCGCATCATAATCCCTTTGAAGAGCGCATTAATATTAACATCAGTATTAACAGTCGTCTGTAATTTAACATCCACTGCGCACATGTGCACACTTCACTAACAGTTACTGGTAATTCATCGCACATCAGGGCACTTATCAAACCAGGTTGCTTCCCTTTAAGAAATGCCAGTACTAATAGCGCATCATAATCCCCTGGCAGAGCGCATTCATATTATCATCAGTATTAACAGTCGTCTGTAATTTAACATCCATTTACAATCTACTGCGCATATGTGCACACTTCACAAGATTTATGTCGTTTTGGCCTTGTTAAAGTAATGTACTACTAACAATCATTTACAAACCACTGCGCATCTTGGTACATCACATAGGACCCACATTAGACTGTGGTAGAACCATAATATTTCATCTTATAGAGTCATTACTCGGAGTGGACTTCAACTCCCAGCAGTCTCACTGTCACGTGACTGTTCGTCAATGCGCTGGGTCCGTGAAACACACAAAACACTAGCTCACTCGGCGGTCGGCGCCCCCCCGAGCAGTACAGCGGCTGTTCCGGTCGCGAAGAGGACCCCCGCATTCCTGTGCGGACCTGCAGCTCCACCCGGTGCTTGCGTATGGAGGGAAGCTGTGTGAGCGCTATTCCAGTGCGCGCTCACACAAACACTGTTTGCAACTGTAAAGCTGCGTGCCAAAGGAGCTGGAGGCCCCCTCAACCCAATGGGGCATGATTATTGTTTACTGGCAATAGAACTCGCTTACCCACTAGGGAGGTAATTAATGGACTATAACGCCCAGAAGGCCGTAGGTACGGCCACGCCCCCGCCCAGGGGCAGGCGTTTTTACCAAACACTTTGAAGAGAGCGAGATCGCTTGCATTCACTCAACGCCACCGAAGAAGGGAGATGGTGATCCCGAAACGCGTTTGGCTACAAACATTATTGAGGCTGCAACCATGTTCTGATGTCACGAGCAAGTTGTGAATAAACCTTGTGTTTTCCTAAAGAAGCTTCCATGTGGTCCACTTCACTGTTTGGGAGTCTGGTACTTGACTGATGTTAGCGGCTGTTCCGGTCGCGAAGAGGACCCCCGCATTCCTGTGCGGACCTGCAGCTCCACCCGGTGCTTGCGTATGGAGGGAAGCTGTGTGAGCGCTATTCCAGTGCGCGCTCACACAAACACTGTTTGCAACTGTAAAGCTGCGTGCCAAAGGAGCTGGAGGCCCCCTCAACCCAATGGGGCATGATTATTGTTTACTGGCAATAGAACTCGCTTACCCACTAGGGAGGTAATTAATGGACTATAACGCCCAGAAGGCCGTAGGTACGGCCACGCCCCCGCCCAGGGGCAGGCGTTTTTACCAAACACTTTGAAGAGAGCGAGATCGCTTGCATTCACTCAACGCCACCGAAGAAGGGAGATGGTGATCCCGAAACGCGTTTGGCTACAAACATTATTGAGGCTGCAACCATGTTCTGATGTCACGAGCAAGTTGTGAATAAACCTTGTGTTTTCCTAAAGAAGCTTCCATGTGGTCCACTTCACTGTTTGGGAGTCTGGTACTTGACTGATGTTAGCGGCTGTTCCGGTCGCGAAGAGGACCCCCGCATTCCTGTGCGGACCTGCAGCTCCACCCGGTGCTTGCGTATGGAGGGAAGCTGTGTGAGCGCTATTCCAGTGCGCGCTCACACAAACACTGTTTGCAACTGTAAAGCTGCGTGCCAAAGGAGCTGGAGGCCCCCTCAACCCAATGGGGCATGATTATTGTTTACTGGCAATAGAACTCGCTTACCCACTAGGGAGGTAATTAATGGACTATAACGCCCAGAAGGCCGTAGGTACGGCCACGCCCCCGCCCAGGGGCAGGCGTTTTTACCAAACACTTTGAAGAGAGCGAGATCGCTTGCATTCACTCAACGCCACCGAAGAAGGGAGATGGTGATCCCGAAACGCGTTTGGCTACAAACATTATTGAGGCTGCAACCATGTTCTGATGTCACGAGCAAGTTGTGAATAAACCTTGTGTTTTCCTAAAGAAGCTTCCATGTGGTCCACTTCACTGTTTGGGAGTCTGGTACTTGACTGATGTTAGCGGCTGTTCCGGTCGCGAAGAGGACCCCCGCATTCCTGTGCGGACCTGCAGCTCCACCCGGTGCTTGCGTATGGAGGGAAGCTGTGTGAGCGCTATTCCAGTGCGCGCTCACACAAACACTGTTTGCAACTGTAAAGCTGCGTGCCAAAGGAGCTGGAGGCCCCCTCAACCCAATGGGGCATGATTATTGTTTACTGGCAATAGAACTCGCTTACCCACTAGGGAGGTAATTAATGGACTATAACGCCCAGAAGGCCGTAGGTACGGCCACGCCCCCGCCCAGGGGCAGGCGTTTTTACCAAACACTTTGAAGAGAGCGAGATCGCTTGCATTCACTCAACGCCACCGAAGAAGGGAGATGGTGATCCCGAAACGCGTTTGGCTACAAACATTATTGAGGCTGCAACCATGTTCTGATGTCACGAGCAAGTTGTGAATAAACCTTGTGTTTTCCTAAAGAAGCTTCCATGTGGTCCACTTCACTGTTTGGGAGTCTGGTACTTGACTGATATATATATATATATATATATATATATATATTCGTTCCGCTACACATCAGAGTTTTGATGAAAACAGGACACCCAGAGCTGCAGTTTAACAGGAGTTTATTTGGCAGATGACAAAAGTTCCACGACGCGTTTCGCCATTACGGCTTGGTCACGCTCATCTCGTGGCGTTGGTTGCCATTATTTAAACACAACACCATAGTGCATAGATTAACATCACGTTAGCATATGGTGGCCATCTTGTAACATGTCAATATACTTGCAAATATGCATCTACTGGTCCACTAATCCACATGTTGCCTCTAATATTGTTAATTTGGGTCAGAAAATATAAAGATATAAAATTTCAAATAATTCTCTGCAAAATTATCATGATAGAATTTCATTGGGAAATTGTTGAAAAATGTTCTTAATATAATTGGCATAGCCGTCTTGACACAGTCTTAGAAATCTCAAAGCTGTTAGAGTCATTCAGTTGGTAAACAGAGCTAGAATACCGCTAACTCGACGTTATTACGTGAAGTGACCCGTGATTGGTATCTGCGTTCTGACGTCACTTTTTGTTTACTCTGCTATTACTGTATTGTCGCGGCATACAATATCATATAGGCAGAATTTGTATACAAATAACCCAATGCATGTTACATAACCATAGTACACAGAGGCCTGATTTGTACAAGAGAACATAATATGATACCGCTTTGTAATCCAGTTCAATCATCAATTGTGGTCATGTTGCTATGGAAACATACCACGTGTAACAACTGCGATAGTACTCAGTTCCTGGCTGTACTTATATAAATAAGCCGTATTTCATTGGACAGTTATGCCCCAGTGGGCAAATCAGACTATACAGAAAGTGCATATTCAATATTAAGAGTTGCGCCCAAGTGGGCTATTGAGCAAAGAGTCTCAGTTCGTTTATGAGTCCAAAAAAAGTCTATCAAGTTCCAATGAATATCTGTAGTTCAACCCCGCATTAGGCTTATATCAAAACAGAGTCTGGATGCAAAACATTATACTTAGATTCCATGTTGTGCCGCCACCACGTGATGTGTGAAATTCTGAAAATAAAATGGATTAAATTAAAATCAAGAAAACCGCGGATATCAGTACTTAACAATTTCTAATCATATAAATGGATTGCCAATTCTTCAGTAACATTTAAACCTTTCGGTACCAAACATTCAAAATCCACAATATATTTGGACTCCAGTTTTCTGAGGGACAGTTCTACATTGCCTCCTCTTACTCCAAGATCGACACTGTCTATTACAACCAGCTGCACCAATTGTTCATTTTGCATATGCATATCTGAAAAATGCCTGGCAACTGGGTACTGTTTGTTGTTATTATGTATAGCCCGTAGGTGTTCTAGTACCCTTTTCTTTGCAGTGTGCTTGGTGCTGCCTACATACCATTTGTTGCAAGTCAGATTAGAATGTATATGCTATATGGGGTGTTACATGTCAATCGTTTGCGAATTGTGAACACTCTTCTAGTATTCGGGACAGTCAATGTTTTACAGTTTTTGCTGAACTTACAAGCTTTACATTTCCGACTCACCTGGGAGAAGAAAACGCCCATTGAAGGACCACACCCACTGAGAGTCACTGAAATAGGAGAAGCATGCTGCCTTTGGGTTTCACAGAGGGAGATGGCCGATGGTGCTGCGGACAAGCCTATGAGTAAGGAGCAGGAGGCTCCGAAACCGGTCAGGCAAGAGACAATGAACACACGGGCATGAGAACGATGTTTCCTCCAATAAAATTTCTTGAACAGACCCGCTGAGTGGAGTGCATTTCTAAGCAGTAGGACACCTTTGGTGATATATATATATATATATATATATATATATATTCCATATATAGTTAGTTGCACTAACTATATATCGCGCACCCGCAATCCACTGCTGATGATGTCACATATTACATCATTCATGACATGGTCAGTGACATCACTGATGACATCACTGATGACATCTCAAATGACATCACTGATGACATCTCAAATGATATCACTGATGACATCACTGATGACATCTCATTTGACATTACTGATCACATCACTGATGATATCATTCATGTGATAATACGATGAACCTCTTCAGACTCTAATATAACCTTAGATACAATCAGTGTAAACAGACACTCACAGACTGTCACTCATCCATGGAGTTACTCACACACCTAGTCAGTCATGCAAAGAATCAATCACACCTCCATTTCCTCAACTATACAGTTATACAAACTTTACTTATTCAAACATATACTAACACATATTTACTCTCCTATACAATCCCTGATACAAGTTCACAATGATCCATACAGCCACTCACACATTCACTGGCTCTTATGCACAGTTATTTATATATGTCAACTCTCACATGTACTGTGTTTTACATATGTACTTACTTTGACATGTAGCACTGAGATATCCATTCACTCACCAATACACTCATGCACACAGTCAACCGCCCATACAGCTGTTTCCACATGCACTTTTGAAACCATACATCTAGTGAATCAACTGCTCACACATCTATGCACAGAGTCATACACCTCCCAGCCACCCACACACACACTCAGTCTCCCATACAAATACTTGGGCAACCAATCAATAACCCATATAGTTACTCATATAGCTACTTATCAACACATGCAACAGTTTACAGAACAACAGACATAATGATGCACAAATTAAGACAGTTTAGTCACTAACCCGTGCACTCAGTGAGACACATTTAATCACTCACTCATACAGTCAGTCATGCACCTACTAAATCCTTCATCCAGACACTTATACATCCACTCATTCTTCAATATGTAAGACATATTTTAACTTTACAGAAACATACAGTCACTGGATGTTGTCATCAGTGATGTCATCAGTGATGTCATTTGAGATGTCATCAGTGATGTCATCAGTGATGTCACTGACCATGTCATGAATGATGTAATATGTGACATCATCAGCAGTGGATTGCGGGTGCACGATATATAGTTAGTGCAACTAACTATATATGGAATTTCAATGGTTTTGTGTGAGTAAAATAAGGTTTTGTAAATGCGAATTCCTAACTATATATGGTCTATAACCTATGGTTTTTTCAGTGAATTTTCAAGGTTTTGTAAATGCTAATTCCTAACTATATATGGTCTATAACCTATGGTTTTTTCAGTGAATTTTCAAGGTTTTGTAAATGCTAATTCCTAACTATATATGGTCTATAGCCTATGGTTTTTTCAGTGAATATATATATATACATACATATATAAACATATATCATCTGTACATCTATATAAATACAAACATAAATGCATGCATACATATACTTATATGCATACAGATGCATGTTATTTACATGAAAGTTGAAAAAACACTAATAAAAGCAAAGCTAAAAAGCCACCTCATTACAAACAGAATGGCTTTAACTTAAACGAGGGCGAGATCTATTGCATTTTCAATGCTTGTTTACTTTGGTTCCATCAAGAAGGCATTCAGATGTGTCACACATTTGCCATAAATTCTGAATGTTAGCACTCTAGTTGCACATTAGATCACTGTAGTAAAGCTACTGCTCACCAGGGACGTCTGCTGCTGGTATTCAAAGTGCATGTTTCAGTCTGCATGTTAGAATTTTTTTAATGAAATAGAAGAGGATTTGAGAAGTCACTCAAAATGATCCCTAATTTTTCTTTCTGAAGCACTAATCATACTTTCTATGGCAAAATTAACCCCCTCATGTTGTTCCTTTTTAAATTGAGTGTTTTCAGACTTACCACTTCATTCCAATCAAGATGGCTTCTGGTGTGCCATACTTTTGTCATAAGTAAGACTGTTAGCGCTCTAGTTGTTCTTTAGAACACTCTGGGACATTCTGTCATTGGGCTATACTTGGGGTACATCTGGGTGATATTTGGGCTACATTTAGGCTCTTTTGTCTCTGGTGGCCATCTTGGGAGACTGTATGTCAGAATTGTTTAATGAAATTGAAGAGGGTTTGAGAAGTCACTCAAAATGTGCCCTAATTTTTCTTTCTGCAGCACTAATCATAATTCATATGGCAAAATATACCCCCTCATTTTGTTCCTTTTTAAATTAAATGTTTTAAGAGTTACCACTTTATTCCAATCAAGATGGCTTCAGGTGTGCCATACCTTTGTAATAAGTAGGACTGTTAGCGCTCTAGTTGTTCTTTAGAACACTCTGGGACATTCTGTCATTGGGCTATACTTGGGCTACATCTGGGTGATATTTGGGCTACATTTGGGCTCTTTTGTCTCTGGTGGCCATTTTGGGAGACTGCATGTCAGAATGTTTTAATGAAATAGAAAAGGATTTGAGAATTCACTCAAAATGTGCCCTAATTTTTCATTCTGCAGCACTAATCATACTTTCTATGGCAAAATATACCCCCTCATGTTGTTTCTTTTTAAATTAAATGTTTTAAGAGTTACCACTTTATTCCAATCAAGATGGCTTCAGGTGTGCCATACCTTTGTAATAAGTAGGACTGTTAGCGCTCTAGTTGTTCTTTAGAACATTCTGGGACATTCTGTCATTGGGCTATACTTGGGCTACATCTGGGTGATATTTGGGCTACATTTGGGCTCTTTTGTCTCTGGTGGCCATTTTGGGAGACTGCATGTCAGAATGTTTTAATGAAATAGAAAAGGATTTGAGAAGTCACTCAAAATGTGCCCTAATTTTTAATTCTGCAGCACTAATCATACTTTCTATGGCAAAATATACCCCCTCATGTTGTTTCTTTTTAAATTAAATGTTTTAAGAGTTACCACTTTATTCCAATCAAGATGGCTTCAGGTGTGCCATACCTTTGTAATAAGTAGGACTGTTAGCGCTCTAGTTGTTCTTTAGAACACTCTAGGAGGCTGCAGTAGAACACAAAGGAATCAACTGACAGTCTCTGTCCTTGTTGGATGTACATGTTTTACTGAGAATGTCAGACTTCATTTTCACATGACTGAGAAAGATAATGTGAATTTACAGAAAATATGCTTTCAGTTTAGCTTATAGATCCCCTTCCAAACCACTGTGGGAAAATCATGAGATATTAGTTTTCTTTCAAACAATATTCATGATATCACGGCAGAAGGTTTTTTCACATGGTAAAATCACCTTAGAACCCACCACAATTCCTAAACCGAGTATGGTACCATCAACAAATGATTTATAATGTAACTAAAGTCCTAAAACCCTCTATTAACTACAATGCTTTTTAATGAGGTGCTATCATGTATATTGGTCCCAAGATGGCTGCCAACACTTCTTGGATGAAGTGCTGACAGCCAATCAGATCAGATGTGTGGTTAGGCTCTGCCCAGATATATATCTTTTTTTGAACCTAAATTACTCAAAATCCACTGGAGCACATATATTGAGACCTAGCAAAGGCACATCGGGCTAACAGTCCCTACAATTTTGCCAAGTTTCGTGCAAATCCATTCAGCCGTTCGAGCTAAAAGTGAGGCCAACCGCCCTATGGAAATTAACATGGGAAAAAAGCGTTTTGGGACCCCCCTTTTTTCTCGGCCCCCCCTTGATGAACCCCCCCCCAAATTGTCAGGGGCAGCTCAGAAACAAAATGTTCCATTTTCCTGAAAATTTCAGCCAATTCCGTCCACAAACGCCAAAGTTATTAGACATAGAATTTTCAAAAATCCCATAGAGAAAAAATCCTAACTATATATACCTACTGGCGACCGCCAGTAGGTAATATATATATATATATATATATATATATATATATATATATATATATATATATATATATATATATATATATATATATATATATTTTATTTTTTTTTTTCAACAGGTTTTCCCCAGTCCTGGGGAAGGATTTGGAGTCGCAGAAAAGACGGACTTCAATCGCTTGCTTACGTGAAAATTTTGTATTTATTTCACAAACCCATTTGGGGGTTCAAAAGCAAAAAACAACCAACGCGTTTCGACAGCGTCCGCTGTCTTGATCACGGTCAGTTTAGTGACTGATGCTCACAAGTTTTAAGGATCAAACAACAATACAGGTTACACCCCTTGTGTCACATGGTTCGTTACACGTTAGTTAGCATTCTGGGACTGGTAGTTTGGCAATACATTGCTTTACAGATGCCAGTTTCACAATTTATCAAGAAAATGGACTAAATCACTTCCCAAGACATTCCTGCCTTCCATGTTTAATTTTAACATTATTGTTCCCCTTTGCTTTACATTCCCACACGTTTTCTCACTTTTGCATATTGCTCACAAAATGAATGTATCCGTCTGGTAACTCAAGTGTCAGCAGACACTTTAACGCCCACCAGAGGGCTTTATTGCCAAATAGCAAACTTTTATAAATAATTGTTTGTTTATTTACCATTGTCTTGCCCACCGGAGTGCAGCACCTCTATTACTTTAAAACGGAATCTTGGTTTTGGATAATCAACATATTATGTAAATAAAATCACCCCCCTATGATTTTCTTGATAAATTGTGAAACTGGCAACAGTAAAGCAATGTATTGCCAAACTACCAGTCCCAGAATGCTAACTAACGTGTAACGAACCATGTGACACAAGGGGTGTAACCTGTATTGTTGTTTGATCCTTAAAACTTGTGAGCATCAGTCACTAAACTGACCGTGATCAAGACAGCGGACGCTGTCGAAACACGTTGGTTGTTTTTTGCTTTTGAACCCCCAAATGGATTTGTGAAATAAATACAAAATTTTCACGAAAGCAAGCGATTGAAGTCCGTCTTTTCTGCGACTCCAAATCCTTCCCCAGGACTGGGGAAAACCTGTTGAAATTTTCAGCGGTTGGCTCAACCGCAGGAGTAACGCGACCAAGGGAAAAGCAGCGCCTTACGGAGAGGAAGGGAGCCAAGTGGTAGATATATATATATACTGTGATCAAGGGCATCCGCCCGAAACGCGTCAGTCCGCGGCGCACTTTCTGAGACTACTGCAATAAAAAACATCTTTGCCTTACTTTGGGACTCGCTGGTCTTTGTTCGCCACCGGTCGCCAGTAGGTAGTTATAGTTAGGATTTTTTTCAATGTTAAATCTCAAAATTCTATTTGAAATAACTTTGGCGCCGGTTGTCGAATCTGACTGAAAATTTCCTCAAAATGGTCTCGCGGCGTTCCGGCCCTTCCCTGAAAGTTTGGGGGGGATTCGTCAAGTGGGGGCCGAGATAAAAGGGGGGTCCCAAAATGCGTTTCCCCCATGTTCATTTCCATAGGGCGGTCGATTTCACTTTTAGCCCGAACGGCTGAATGGATTTCGACCAAATTTGGCAAAATTGTAGGGACTGGTAGCCCGATGTGCCTTTGCTATGTCTCAAGATATGTGCTCCAGTGGATTTTGAGTAATTTAGGTTCAAAAAAATAGATATATCTATGGCAGTGCCCCGGTACGCACCCCGGGGAGCGCACCGGGCGTGCTAAGCGACTTGCGCATGGAAAGCTGATTGGCTCTCGAGTGTCTGTAAACATTCGAAACAGTCCGGAGCGGCCGCCATCTTGTGTCTCGGTAAAATCGAGACACAAGAGGTGGCTAAAACAAAGGGGGAAATGACAATAAGGGGGCAGGGATAGACCCCCCTGACCGCCTAGGTTTGATGTTTGTGCCAAAAAAGGGCCCTGCGGGGCAAAAGATTATTATTTTTTTTTATTTGCGCGGGGGCAGCGCCTGGTACGCGTACCGGGGAGCGGACTGGGGAGCTTACCATGGGGAAAAAAGAATGACAGTTTTTAAAAAGAAGTAGCCTTTTATTAGAAATTGAAGCTAGTTCTGAAAAGAACAGTTTTTTTTCTTCTTTTTGTTGTTTTATATATTTTTTTATGTTTGATGAACATTTTGAACTTTTTGTGGCTTTTCAGAACACTTTTATATTTTTTTGTATTTTTCATGGGGAGAAACGAAAAAATAGGGAATTGGAAATGGCTCAACTGGAGCGAAAAAAAAGAAAAGAAATAATTAGGGTCGATTGGGGCATTTGTGGTTGTCCCCAGCAAGGACGATGAGCTTTACGCTCTGTTCTCCGTAGGAGATGGTCTTCCCACAATATTTGCATGTGATTCTGAAATCTGCAAATCGTGGCTGAACGCAACGCATCGTTTCATTTTCTTCTGGTGTTGAGGGAGTGGGTTGCTTTCTTTTTGAGCTGGTTCTTGTTGATGGGGAAGGGTTACTGGCCAGTTCCTTCATCTCTGCAGCTGAATAGTTTATAGGATGCTTGCGCTGCATGTGGCGGATCATTGTGTGATTTCCAAAGGAATATTTTTTAAGAGGGTTCCCTCTGGAAAGTTCCATGCCACAGATTAGGCAAGTCACCTTGGCTGCATTTACCTTTTTCTTCCCCTGTGGAAGAGAAAAAAACTCCCAAATAATGTGTGGTCTAGGCTGGTATGGGGTATTGTGTTCTTGGAGAAATGTTCTCGTCCTTTCTTCCTCCTCCTCCTCCTCTTCCTCCTCTTCTTGACCACCAATGAACACTTGTGGTGGTCCTTTTGGTTGTTGTGGTGGTGGTGGTGGTGCAGATGCACCAGCTGCTGCTGCTACTGAAGCCATTATGAAGATGAAAATTGTACAGAGAGGTACAAGCAGGTCTTCCTCAGTCAAAGGACAAAGTCAGAAGAAAGGAAAAAGGTGGGGTCTTTCATCAGAAGGAAAAAAAAAAAGTTAGATCCAATGAAAAGTGTTATTTTCAGGTCACATGACCAGGGGCTTCATCATTATGAAACCAAAACTGTTATGAACCAATGAAAAGTGTTATTTTCAGGTCACATGACCCGACGCGCTTACGCTACGCGCCCCGGGGCGTGCCCGGGTCGCGTCGCGTAAGCGCATCGGAAGTTTACGTTGCGCGATCGTATTCGCACGAGTGCTTCCGGGTGCGCTTACGCCGTGCGTTTCACGCAGACGCGGCTACACGATACGTCACTATCATGTTTAAGAAAACGATAATGGCGCTTACGGGACGCTCCCCGGTGCGCTCCCCGGGACGCTTCAATTAATTACGCTTTCTGGGGCGCACCCCGGGCGCACTCCGGGAGCGCACCAAGGCAAAAAAAAAAATAATAATAATAATATATTTATATATATATTTTTTCAAAAAAGGCAAAATTGTAGGGACTGGTAGCCCGATGTGCCTTTGCTATGTCTCAAGATATATGCTCACTTCGTTTTTACGAAAATGAACTTTGAAAAATATATATTGGGCTACATTGGGCTATATATATATTAGAGCCAAAATGTAGCCCAATATAGCCCAATGTAGCCCAATGTAGCCCAAAGATGGCCACTAGAGACAAAAAACAAAAAAAAATGTAGCCAAAAAAACAGCCAAAAAAAGTCAAAATATAGCCCAATAACAGAATGTCCCAGAGAACAACTAGTGCGCTAACAGTCTTACTTATAAACTGAGATTTATAGTTAGGAATTAGCATTTAAAAAACCTTTGAAATTCACAGAAAAACCATAGGTTTAACACCAGTTATAGTTAGGATTTAGCATTTAAAAAACCTATGAAATTCACTGAAAAAAACCATAGGTTTCACACCAGTTATAGTTAGGAATTTGCATTTAAAAAACCTATTAAATTCACATAAAAAACCATAGGTTTCACACCAGTTATAGTTAGCTGGAAATTTTACTGACATAAAACCATTGAAATTCCCACGTTATAGTTAGTCGGACTCACTATAACTTGCGCGTGCAATGCACTGCGGATGACGTCACATATTACATCACTCATGACATGGTCAGTGACATCACTCATGACATCACTGATGACACCATCCAGTGAATGTGTGACTTTATGAAAAATAAATATGTTTTATATATGTATTTGGAAAGGTCGATGGAACAATACATTTTTAAAAAAGTGTCTTAAAGGATGTTTTTTAAAAAAAAAAAAATGATTGGTTAACTGGCTTATTAAGTGTATTTTAGTGAATACATATATTAGGGAGTAATGTTTAAAAAATAAAAAATATGTATCAGTGTTTCACTTTGTGCATAAGTGGCTGCATGGGTTGGTGAGTAACTACATGTGTGTGTGTATGGGTTATTAGATGTTCTTTTAGTATCAGTATGAGTGACTGTTTTGTTTAGTGTGGGAATTACTTACTACACTGATTCTTTTTTTGTATGTATTTTAAAGACTGCATATGTGCAGGACTGCATGGTTGAATAGTGTGGATAAGTGTATGTTAGTGAGTAAATGACTGTCTCACTAGTGTTTTTAACAGTAACTACATATGTTTTAATATAGAATATGTGAATATTGATGCATATCAGTGAGTATATGTGAGAGTAAGAGATTGTAAGAGTTCCTGTTTAAATAAGTATGTGTTTCGAAAAGTGATTGTTTAAGAGAATAAATATTTGTAATTTTCATTAGAAGTAAGGTGGTAGTGTGTGTATTGCTCTATATGCAAATAAATGGATGATCAATAGTTTATTTGCATGTGTGAGTATGTGTGTGAGTAACTTTTGGATGACTGTCGGTGTGTAACAGGATGTATAGGTGTATCACTTCATATGATGGGTGAGTATATGTATGAGTGACTACAGAGAACTGTTGGTGAATGAGTGGATGTGTATATAGATGGTGGAATTACTGAATTGGTTGTTGTAACTGAAATGGGTAAAATTACAGTGAAAGGAGATCTGTCACTAAGTCACAAGAATGGTATCATCAGTGATGTCATGAGTGATGTCACTGACCATGTCATGAGTGATGTAATATGTGACGTCATCAGCAGTGCATTGCACGCGCAAGTTATAGTCCAACTAACTATAATGTGGGAATTTCAATGGTTTTATGTCAGTAAAATTTCCAGCTAACTATAACTGGTGTGAAACCTATGGTTTTTTATGTGAATTTAATAGGTTTTTTAAATGCAAATTCCTAACTATAACTGGTGTGAAACCTATGGTTTTTTCAGTGAATATATATATATATGTATATATATATATATATATATATACATATATATATATATATATATATATATATTTACTGTGAGTATTACAAACTCAGACTTTAGAGTGTTGCTGAACTAGAAGCTATTTTTATATATATATATATATATTCACTGAAAAAAACATAGGTTTTACCGACGTAATAGTTAGGATTTAGCATTTAAAAAATCTTAGAAATTCACAAAAAAAACAAGTGCTTCATGGACGTTTTAGTTAGTTGGACATTTGACTCATATAAAACCAGAGAAATTTGCCTGTTATAGTTAGTTGAGCTAACTACAACTCGCATGCCCGCAATGCACTGCTGATGACTTCACATATTACACCACTCATGACATGGTCAGTGACATCACTGATGACATCTTAAATTACATCACTGATGACATCATCCAGTGAATGTGTATTTCTATAAAGTATATATATTTTTCATATATATCTATGCCAAGGTGTATTGAAGAATGAGTGCATTTACAAGTGCCTGAAAGGATTATTTAGTAGGTGCGTGACTGACTGTATAAATGAGGGATTGAATGTGTCTTACTGAATTCATGGGTTAGTGACTAAACTGTGAAAGTCTGTATTAGTCTGTCAGTTGGTGCGTAAGCAGCTGCATGGGTTGGTGAGTAGCTGCATGAGTATCTATATGGCTTACTGATTTGTTGTCTGAGTATCTGTATGTGTGCCTGAGTGTCTGTGTGAGTGGGTGGGGAGGTGCGTGACTCTGTGCATAGATGTCTGAGTGGGTGATTCACTCGGTGTATGGATTCAAAACTGCATCTGGGAAGGGCTGTATGGGTGAGTTGGTGTGTGTATGGGTGTGTTGGTGAGTGAATGAATGTCTCAGTGGTACATGTGTGAGTAAATACATATGTTTTAAGGCAGTATATGTGAGTGTTGGAGTATATAAATGACTATACGTGAGAGTAAGTTATTTGAAGAGTAGGTGTATAAATGAGTGTCTGCTTGGATCAGTAATGGTATAAGACAGTAAGTATGTGTTAGTATCTGCAAAAGTAAGTGATGTGGTGTGTGTATAAATAACTGAGTTGGTGTGTAAAACTGTATACATGAGTAAATGGGTATGTGATTGATTCTTTGCATGACTGACTAGGTGTGTGAGTAACTCTATGGATGAGTGACAGAGTGTCACTGTATGTATAGGTGTATGAGTGCATATTATAGTACTGTATTGATGAGTAACTCCATGTATAAGTAACTGGATGTGTATGTAGACCTAAGAAATAGCAGGCGGTATGTAGTATCTGGCATTGTTCTGTGTATGGCATTGTTCTGTGTATGGTTTCAAAATTAGTAGTTTGTATCTTAGAGTGGTTGTCTTAAAGTTCATATTAGGACATCAGTATGTGCATTAGATTATCCTGTGGATGATGTCATCAGAGATGTCATTTGAGATTTCATCAGTGATGTCATCAGTGAGGTCACTGACCATGTCAAGAGTGATGTAATATGTGACTTCATCAGCAGTGCATATTTTAATATTTATAAAACCTATATTTTTTCTATTTTTTTGTAATATTTTGGAACTCTATTATCTTTTTTTTTAACTTAAAAAATTATGTGAAATGGAGTCCCATACCGGTAATGTACCAAGCTCTATCAGCATGCAAATCCTATCTGCCAAATTGCTAAACTCCTACATGATGCAGATTTTGTATCCGTCAGGTTCGTGGCACCGCGTCCCACGTAACATAGTATACATATGAAGTCACGCCAGCAGCAACTTTGGTATGCGACGGGTACGCAGTACCAAGCCGCGCGTTACATCATGTACATATGGGGTCGTGTTCACTGCGCGCTGTGTATGCAACGAGTGCACGCTGCCAGGCCCTGTGTTACATCATAGATGTATGGGTTTGCGCTGGGTATGCCATTCGCTCATCTTTTTTATGTCTCAAAACTATATCTAAATAAGTTTAAAGTGTATATGAGAGCCAGCAATAATCTAAAATATTTTAAACATTTATATATTTTTAACTGTAATAAACTTATAATATGATAAATATATTATCTCAAAATCGCGTCGGTGCGGCCTCCTTGCGCGCTTGGTGCGGGATTGCCATGTGACCATAAAAAAAGCATTTGATTGGTTCATAAAATTTCGCATTGTAACTGTCGAAGGACCCCACCCATTTTAGTCATTCTCTCCACAAAGTTTGATGAGAGACACCTCTTCTGCTTAGAGAGCTTTTTTGAAAAGCTTTTTGCTGTGTACACATATCTTATACTTTACAAAACATGCAACGATCATCTTGATCAATACTCATGGTCTCTACAATAGCCTTCCACGTGTGATGGCCATGCACCTGAAACGTTAGATCAAAAAGCAAATTCCCCTGGTGTGTCTGTGTACGCATTATTGTGCTGCCTTTAGACCAGGGTATTAGTGGCTCGAAGGGGTATCATCAGCCACAGGCAGAGTGCACATCCTAGATCACGTGTGACAAACAGTAAAGAGTAATGTGTAGATTTGTTTTGTAGTATGCTCTGTTGTCAGGCTTTACCAGTATAGTAGTGTGTCATATGTGAGACTTTCATATTCACGTTTGACATGCATTGCTTTATTGTAATGAGCATTATCACTGTGTATGACGTAGCCTCACTGTTGATCCAACCTCCATCAGCGCACATTCACATGTGTGCGCTTCGCGATAGTAACACTTTCAATAATAATGCACACCATTGACATGCGTGTCTGTGCATATCCACAAGCTTGACAACGACATGTGAACTTGGCCATTTAATGTTTTCGGACAGCATCTCATTAGCGATCGTTGCCAACCTCCTGGTACATGCTACATTAATTTAAATTGCGCATGCGACGTCAAAACTAAGACAGTGACACACACATGAGTACACTTCCTGGCCAGGAAGGAACTGAACAACACCCAGATCCCAGGAAAAATTATTCACACCCCTACGCTGGCCTGGTATACGCAAGCCCAGCCCACTTTGCGTACGTATAAATAGGATAACAACAACGCCACATGTACCAGTTCTTCCAAACGGCCTCAGATGATATGGCCGCATCCACCTCCCATATCACAATGCGCAATTAAAAAAGGGATGTATGAGGTGTACACCATCCTGTCAATCAAAACTGGATCTGAATTGTGAAATCTCTTGGCCATCGTGTTTGGACACACAACAATAATAGCAGGTGAGCAGTGGGGCCTGGGTTCACAGGGGCTGGAATTGAGCGCAGTGTGGCGGGAGGAGTGGGGTGCATCAGCCTGGGAGCGCAAGTGTGAGCAAGCAATGTTGCTGTGCGTAATGATGTGATCTCTGACCTCATTCAGTCACATCTCTGTCTCATTTTAAAGACCTGCTGGACCGTACTGTAGGCCTTAGCCAGCGGGCAGCGCGGCCCTACAGACATGTGGCATTGGCTTTTGGGGCACTGTAGTGAGCTGATTACTAAGTGTACAGTGTGGAGAAGTGTGGCTCAATGGTTAGAGCGGATTCAGAGGGGTGGTATGCACACCTATTTCTTCTTTTTAAGTTTGTGTCCATTTACATTTAAACTTATTTTGTACTTTGCGTGCAAGCCTGGGTGGTGCAATGCTCTTGATGCACCAATTTATAAACAAACAAATGTGTTCAACATAAGTCGGTAATTAGTTCATAAGTATGAACTAATTACCGACTTATGTTGATATCGTTTGACATTGATTCTTTTAAAAAATGCATTTTAGTAATTCTTGTAAATATTGACTTTCAGTGTCCCCTGACGAAGGGCAATGACCTGCCCGAAATGCATTGGGCCAAGAATAAAGAACCACTGTTTGGAACACTCTGTTGTACTGAGATCATATTTTCATAATGGAAGCCTGGATGGGCATACGCGAATATTAGAAACTTCTCAACTACAATTTGAAAAACTTGTGGATTGGTCAAGAGAACTGAGACTTTGACATGTATATTTGTGGACAAGAATGAGTATTGGACTAAATGGATTAAGAATGGTTGATATGACTACGGAAGCGCTGTGCAGCCAGGGAGTGGAGGGTGAGTTCCACCCTCCTCAATGGTTAGAGCGGCATAACCTGATGCAGAGGTCTAGCCCGGGAGCAGGGTTCAATTCCCCGCCTCGGCGGGTCTTGGTCTCAAAATTCCACGGACCTGATAATTCTCGCCTCGGTGCCTATTCCAATCGTAGAGTCCCACTCTGCAACTCTGGGCAATATCTTGCTTAATCTCCACAACGGCCCCCACATCGCTAAGGATGCCTGGCCTTCACCCTGGGGGTGTCCAGGAGTGGACGCCTCACAGGGAAAGCCAGGACGGGTTCCACAGCAGTATTCGGACAAGCGCCTTGAGACACTTGCGGGTGAGTAGTGCATTATACAAGTATCAATTTACAATTTTTACAATTTACAATTTTTACATGCACACAGGCTTGCACCACTGCACCACATGCGCTCTGTTCCTATGTATGTGAACGTTGGCATTATATATTATTATTTAACCTTGTGTATTCTTGTGCACTCCAACTCCTCTTTGAAATACGATTACCACTAACAGTAGATCGTACTTCAAGAAGGAAGGATGCACTCAACTGGTGTTCTCTATTAGGCTTGAAATAAACCTTAATTTACCTCAAGATGTTTCCAGCATTATATTATTTCTCCCTTTTCAGATACCGCACTCTTTCTTTCGGACCCCAGCGTCCCAGACACACGGGTGACGGGAGGTGAACAGTGAGTGCTGGGTGCAGTAGGCCAACGCCCTCTCTCCTCCTTCCTCTGTTCTTTTGACTCTCCCTCCCCTTCTCCCTTCCACCCACTCGCTCTCTGTCCCATTCTCACTTTCTTTCTTTCATTCTGACTACCTTTCTTTTTCTCTTGGACATGGCACACATACTGATGTTTCTTTTTTGTCTTACAGGTTTTGTACGCTGCTTCCCGAGAAGTCCCACCCACTTATTTCATGTTATACTGTTGTTTGTTCGAATAAAGTTGCCTTTCCATTTATTTGTTTTGTTTTAATAAAGGTTTTTTGTTTTTTTTTACCAATGAATAAGTGAGTGTATGGGTCTTCTATTTCTGACAACACTTGTCTTTAGTTTATTGTGAAAATCGACGGTTGATAGGAGGTTGTGAGGGAAAACATTTGTAATTTTGCGGTGCACCTACCAAATATAAACCAACAGACTATTATTACATAAATGAAGCATGGGTAATTCTACAACTGCAAGGGTTCTATGAGTGTATCACTTTATAACACCATGAGTACTGGTGATTACAGAACCAATAAGGCTCTGCCTAGTGCCACTGAGGCTTCAGGGACTGACGAGGCCCACCCTGCATATTTAAGTAAAGCCCCGGAGGGTGGCGATCCCCGGACTTGAGTTGGCCTCGAAGCCCCTGAACAATTAGTAAACAATACCCGGGGACGTGGCAATCCCCTAGGCTGGGAAACGTCTCTGTGCCCTCCCATTCCTAATGTCTATGTGAGATTAAGGTCCCCAGTGCTGCAGAGACCCCACAATATAATAATAGGATTGGCCCCAGAACATTACCCACCAGGGGGCTCAATTAAATGAATGAGTGAGACTCATTTATTTTTTCTCCATTTTTACCATCCGGTTCCGCTTTATTGAAGCAATATGAGGTTTTCATCCTCTCGCTTCAACGAGTCAAACAAGGATTTGCTATCACAGGGTAGAAGCCATGCACCCGCCCAGTAATAGCAAACATAAATGTCCTGCGGATGCACACCCCTGGATATTGTATGAGCTGCACGTGGGAAGTTGCTCTCACCAGGGGCATGATGCGTTGGTTACTGCATAACTACAGAATTGGTATAAACGCATACTAACACTACATGCACACATGTAGTACAGTGACCAGAGTGTAGTGAAGAGGCAGAGGAAGCCCAAAATCAAAAAATATAAATCCTACCAGAGGTCGGAGGACATAGTTCGATGAGCCGACTACCCTGGGATGAGTAGAAACCGCTTCACGAAGAAAACGGGTCTTCAGCAGAACGCAAGAAAGCTCAAAATATTGGTGAGTGCTGCCTTCTTTTTACCTTCTCCCGCTCATCGCCAAATTTATGTAGTGAAGAGGCAGACAGCAGTGTATCTGATAAGTAGATTTATTGCAGGAAAACAAGACAGCTTAAATGGCACCAACAGAAGCAGACAGCAAGGCAACCGTCTTCTTCAGCACTGTGTACAAACTCCCCAAGATTCCGCTCATGACAGCCCCACATTTTAATATTACATACTTACATTCTAGTAGGATTACATACTAAGACTACTATGACTTACATTGGAACACTACACAGTATACATTGGAACACTACACAGAGCACAGGACTTTACAGCAATGAGCTTATGGTTTCATCCACAAGTCTTGACACTGGTCGGGGTGAGTGGTTAGCTTTCCACTCCCTGTATTGTATAAACGCAAATTAACACTACATCCACAGGTAGGCTACAGCGCCCAGAGAACATCACTTTACAGCAATGAGCTCACGGTTTACGCTCACGGTTTAATCCTCGAGTCTTCATACCAGTAGGGGTTAGTAGTTTGCTTCTCACTCCTGGTATAGTACAAAAACATACTAACACTACTTACACAGTTATACTAGAACGGCCAGCATGCTACAGCGCCCAAGGCCATCACTTTACAGCAATCAGCTCGGTTTGATCCCCAAGTCTTCACACCGGTAGGCATGAGTACTTCGCTTCCCACTTCCGGTATAGTATAAACACACAGTAGGGGTCAGTAATTCGCTTCCCACTCCCTGTATGGTATAAACGCCTACTAACACTACTTGCACACATAGGCTACAAAGACGGGAGCACATCACGTTACATCAATGAGCTCATGGTTTAGGCTCTCGGTTTCATACCCGAGTGTAGCAGCATCTCATCTCAGCACCATGTCACTTGGAGCAACACCACACTTTCAGAGCCGTAGGAGTGACTACTTCACTTTACACTCCCCCACAGAGGTTACAGTGCTCCTATCCTCGTTTTTCCTACTCTTTTTGCCCTTTTTTCCCATTACTCGTTTCAACGGAATATCAAAATGGCTGCCAACACTTCCTAGTTGTAAATGCTCGCAGCCAATAAGCAGCAACCTCGTGCTCATAACACCTCAGCCAATCAGATGGCAGAATTCCAAAATATCGATATCTGTAAATTTCAAAATTTCTCCGAAACTACTGAACTGATTTACATCAAATAAACAAAAGCGTGCTTTCTAGATGAAGACCCTTCTCCCTGCCAAATATGGGGTAATTCCATTCACCCGTTTGACCTGTAGCATTGTCCAAGTTTTCCTTTGGAAATTAACATGGATAAAACACATTTTGGGACCCCCTTTTTATCAGCCCCCCTTGACGAATCGCTCCTAAACTTTCAACATAGGAGCTGATATGAACAAAGAATTTGTTTGGAAAATGTAATTAAGATTCATCAAACAACGTCAAAGTTATAAGCAAAACAAAAAAAATTCTTCCTTTGGAAACTTGGTCCTAACTGGCTAACTGCAAAAAGCAGATCATCACATTAGCAGCAAGAAGAAACCCTCTAGATTACTTAAGCCTAAGCAATCCTGATGTGCAAATCTGCCAGCTGTCAAAGAATTGAGCTCATAGAAAATATCCATACAAATATATACAGATATAAAAAATGTTTTCATAAAGACACAGAGAAATTAACAATTGCAACCCTTACTAGATTACCACTTGATTATAAAATAGGGTACTACAGAAAATTATGGAGATCCTCATTCATATTAAGACCATTGGGGACCCTAGTATCGAGAGCTAAAATGAATTGAGTTTCTTTTTGTCTTCAAAGCTTTTCTCGATTTCCCCTCCATCCTGGGTTGGGAACAGATCCTAGAACTGTATATTCCAGGTCCTTCAGTTTATTATCGTGCACAGACTTGAAATGTCTGGCCACCGGATAATTGTGGTCAGAATTAACAATGGCCCTAACATGCTGGAGGATGCGCTTATGCACAGAGAGCTTGGTGCGGCCAATGTATTCAAGGTTACATGTGCACTTCAACTTGTATATTGCATATTCTGAACGGCATGTTAGATGTTCCTGAATAGCAATTTCTTTCTCACTAAATGCTGTTTTGTGGTGCATGCTATTCTAGGCAAACGTGCATGCACGGCATGAGGAGCACTTAAAGAAGCCAGTTTTCACTAATCAGGATTTTTTGGGTATCCTATGCATCGATTTATCCACATCCCTCATAGAGGGCGCCCGTCTGAAGGTAATGGCTGCCTGTCTCTGCATAATGGGACCCAAGATATTATCAGTTTAGATGAAAAGCCATTCAGAGTAGATGATTTTACGAATAGCCTGCTACTGAGTACAAAACGTTGTTATAAGCCGAACTGGGTGCTCCTTGTTATTAACAGCAGTTGTCCTAGAATTGGGTTGCAGTAACACCTCCCTCTGCCTGTCATTAGCTTTATTCAGGGCTATGTCAAGTATGTTCTTACTGTAGCCTCTGTTGAGAAATCTATGGAATGCTTCCAACTGCCATTCACTAGATACTGTATCACAGCTACAAATACG
Source organism: Lissotriton vulgaris (assembly GCF_964263255.1). Lineage (NCBI taxonomy): Eukaryota > Metazoa > Chordata > Amphibia > Caudata > Salamandridae > Lissotriton > Lissotriton vulgaris. Next base: position 1,602,241,398 of record NC_141687.1, on the reverse strand, counting down.
CCGGATATGGATGAACTTCCCGTACGGAATGCTATTTATTAGATGCCTAGGGTGTGAACTATGGGCATGGAGAATAGAATTTCCCGCTGCAGATTTCCGATTTAACCTGGTCTGAAGCGAGCCTGCTTCAACATATACTAGAACATCAAGAAATTGAAAAAGCATCAATGGATGCCGTAAATCTCAAGTTTAAATCATTCACATTGATGTCATTAATGAATGCTAAAGCTTCTTCCCTCGACCCCTTCCAGACAAGGCAAACATCATCTATGTAACACCAGTAGTGCATTACATGGCTACACCAATGGTGATGAGTGGTTCTAAGCACATGCTCCTTCCACCAGCCCACATGTAAACATGAGTAACTGGGGGAGAAGCATGAACCCATTGCCACTCCACGCACCTGCTGGAAGATCTCGTTCTGGAACTGGAAAAAATTAGTGGTAAGGCATATTTCTTTTTTTTTTTTTTCGAAAACCTTTATTGTGCAGATGGTGGCATACAAATACGGGCCTACAACCAATTAGGCCGGCCACGAAGCAATCTGAGAAGCACGTAAATCAATAAAGAAGTCTCACCGCATTCACCCAGTATATTGCTGACTAGTAGTTCAATCGTAGAGGAGCTGAGTGTGACCGCCGGACGTAGGATCAAAGAAGGTTAATTTTTATAATAGAAATTATAGCAGGATCAGTTGCAGTTTAATCATCTGGGTGCCATAACAGCCACGAATCAAATAGCAAAGCATTAAGGCATAATTAAAAACGGGTACCAGCAATAGTCTACAGCAAGCAGAGTATAGTTGCCGTGTTTCCAACCAGTACCCATAGTAGACCGCTATGTGCACACAGACCACGAAATTATCATACTCATACCTAACTGAGTAACCAGAAAGGCACAAGGAGATACAGTCATTCTGTATACTGACCCAGAAGATAGGAAAAAAGGGGGGAACGCTAAGAAGGAAGAAAAATAAGGAACGCCGTGCTGCTATACGCTCCCCCACAGCGATAAAGGCGAGCAAAGTGACTGGGGACCATGTTATTGGGGGTGGGGCGTTCAAGTCAGGATATCTATGCAAGCAATATCGTAAAAAGTAAGAATACCTCAGTCCCCCCCCCCACAAGCAATCCCACCGTGGGAAACACGCACAGACACGGCGTCCTAAGAAAAGGACACAAAAGGGCCGTAGATACTAAAAAACAGTCAGAAAAAGACCTCAGCCCACCCACCCCACCCTGCACCCCTGCAGAAGGCTACGGCCTTCCCCCCCAGCAGCGTGCCTGTCGCTCTAAATAGGAGACCCGAAATATAGGAAAAGTTAGAGAGAAGGAAAGCAAACAAAAGAAACAAAAAGGGAAAAAGAACCAAGGGGAGAGAAGAGCCATCAAACGAACCATTCGGCCCCTACCCACCGCCCTAACACACATTAATGCAACATCAAAACGAAATCGACATAGTCTCGGGTATCATAAACCATCGAACGAATCGTCCATAGTATCAAGATTGAGGGCACTCCTCATCTCCATCCGCCAACCATCAGTCCTCCGGGTCCAGAACCGGCTCACCCCTGTCCTTTCCTAGCCATCACTACCGCGCGTGGCAAAGTAGAGGGCAGCAAACAAGTCAAAGTGGTGAGGCCGTATGGTAGAAACAGGACAGACCATTGGAGCAAACCAGAGGACTCCAGCAGCCAGCGGCCAAACAAGAACATTGTGCACCAGTCTAGGCATTTCAGCAACTTCAACGGGCACAACAAACAGTGTGGGTAAAGTCTCACCGCCCAGGAAAGTAGAGCCGTCCCCGCAGGATAACACTGGGGTTTCGCCGGGGCAGTTCGAATCGGCAATCTACGTTGTTCCCCGATCAGTCGAGCAGGAACAGGCCCCGACACAGTGCCCACGCCCGGGCCAGCGCCCGCCACAATCAAGGCGACCCCGGGATCCGGGGCCGCTGGTGTATAGTCTTGCTGATGCACAGTGACAGCACTCCCCACGGCAACAGAGGGGGACCAAACAGCACACACTCGGAGCCGAGCCAAGCGTGGGCTCCCGCTCACATGACCAGACCCCCGTACACTTCAGTGACTCAAGTTCGCCGCTCCGGTTCAGTCTGTGACTCAGGGCGCCGGCCTCCATCTTGCAAATCCAGCCGCGTCCCCGTGCACCTCAACTTCTGGAGCGGGCTCTCAAGCAAGGCCACCACGGGAGCCCCTTCAAGCCCCAGGAATGGCAATCTGGGTGCAGAAAGGAGAGCCACCAAAAGGGGGACCGCCAGCACCACCGCCCCGCGGGCGCCACACGCCAACTCCGGGCGCAGGGCTTCAAGATGGCCGGACAAGGCAACAAAGAGGGGAGCCTCCTACGCGGTCTTCCCCCATCCACGGCGTGCTGCACCTCACCACGGGGCCCTCCGGCTGCTGGACAGGGCCCGATCCGTTGCCATCAGCATAACCGCACCACGGCCTCTCCCAGGCGACCTCTCCTCTCCACCAGGGGCCGCCATCGACACCATCTCGCCGGCGAACCTCAACAGGCAAGTCCCCGGTCTCTACGCCGCGGAGGCCCCAGACCAAGCAGGGGTGTAACTTCGGATCCGCCGCTCGCAGGAGTCCCCGGGACAGATGGTGAGTACTAGCTTTCCTCCGTCTTTCCAAGTCTTCCCGAGTATGTCGTCTCGGGGCAGGATACGTGTCAGGATTTGTGCATTGGGCAGGAAGGCTAGCGGAGCCGAGCTACAGTGCGGCCATCACGGTCGCGAGCTTGGCTCCTCCCCGGTAAGGCATATTTCTTTTTTTTTTTTAATTATTATTTTATTTTCTCAAGAAATCATAGTTACATTACAACACGTTTTAGTCTATTAAATGCTTACAATACTGACATCTTTCTTTTCACGGCAAAATAAGAATATAAACATAAATACAAATCCAAATAAGGAATACTAATGATATTTAACTTAAAATACTTTTCAGCTATTATCTTTAGCTATATATGCCCTCACGACATCCTCCCCTTACTGAGTTATCCTCCCGTTTTTCCAGTTTACAACTGGGTTCCAGATCCTCTTACCCAAAGATCTACCTCTTTTCCCTTTTCTATCATAGATTGCTTTTTCTAGGTTGTAAGTTGACAATAACCGAGCAATCCACATTTGAAAAGTTGGTGGTGCCCTATCAAGCCATAATGTTGCAACACATATACGATATACTGCGGCTACCATAAACATAAACTCGGTAGGAATATCATCTTCCCCTGTCACCACCCCCAACAATAGTAATTCATCAGTAAGCTTAATTTTGTAACCTAGTGAAACATCAATACATTTTTCAATATCTTTTTTCAAAGAGTAAAGTTGCGGGCATTTTGAAAATACATGAATTATATCTGCATCAGTAGCATCACACCTGGAACACGAGTTCCTGAGGTATCCCCCCATTGTGCGATCCTTGCTGGGGTGTAATACAACGAATACAAGGTCTTATAGTGCTGCGACTGTAAGGTCGTAGAGCATAAGATTGTTCGACCCAAATCAAGAGATAACTGAAAGCCCTCTGGTTGTAAAGCAGTTTTTTCCGTCCACTTCCTCACATATTTATCCCTATCATCACTTTTGTATTTACCCAGTTCTGCATATAGGCATCGGATTATGCAATGAGTGCTATTCTCTATGTAATCCATTATACAGCATGAGCCAAAGCCCAGAGATCCACCTTGTTTATTTGAAAGATAGCTTCTAATCTGAAGATACTTACAAAAGCTATTGTTTCCTACCTCAAAAGTATTTTGGATCTCATGAAACTGCATAATTCCACCCTGTTGGTCCAATAAATCCCCAATTTTCTTGATCCCTTTATCATCCCATTCCTTCATCACTGAATCTCTAAATATCTCCCCAGGAAGAGATCTATTAGTATACAACCGTGTGTACCTGTTATGTCTTCCTAGACCTATTTTCTTTGAGATCATCTTCCAGATAGTATAAGCAGCTTTAAGAGTTTTAAATCTTGTGTGTTTGAAATAGCTGAAATCAATTGTATTCAAAAATCTATTTACTGCCCCATCCCCCATCAACACCGTATAAACATTGAAAAACCCTTGTGAGCTAACTCCCTGTTCTGTATTGCCGCCACGATTAATCCCTGAAAATACTGCATAGCTACCGCCCAGTAGTAAAACCTAAAATCAGGTGCCCCCCAACCCCCTCTTTCCCTTGGGAGCATAAGATGTCGATATGCTCTTCTAGTTTTACCATGTGCCCAAATAAATGTATTTACTATAGCTTCTATCTTGTTAAACCATATATGTTCGAAATATAACGGTATAGCTCTAAACAGATATAAAAATTTAGGGAATGTTATCATTTTTACTACATTTATTCGTCCCATCAACGTCAAATTTAATCTACGTACCCTTTCTGTGTTCTCTTTTACTTTATTTAATAGGGGTCTGATGTTAAGATCTACCAGGGTATCCAGATCTGCCGTAACTTTTATTCCTAGATATGTTGCTTCCTTCACCACTCTAATGTCCTGGAATATCATATGATTATTTTGTACTATTTGAGTTTTCCCACTATTAATTTGATATCCTGAGAATGCCCCAAAGTTTGATGCTTCTCTCTCTATCTCTGGTAATGCTATGTCTGGTTTATTGGTGATAACGGCCACATCATCTGCATACGCAAATACTTTATAGCTTCTTTCATGTAGCTCGATTGGGGCAATCCTATTGTTTTTTTCCAATCTTCGTAATATGGGGTCAATATAGAGGGCGAAGAGCAGCGGGGATGCTGGGCAGCCCTGTCGTGTCCCTCGTTTTATTTGTACTGTCTTGGTGTATCCTTTATTAATTCTTATTCTAGCCGTAGGGCTAGAGTACACTGCCTGTATTGCTCCAATGTACCCTCTGCCAATTCCAAACCACTCCATTACCTCCCATAGGTAGTCCCAAGAGACCCTGTTGAAGGCCTTCTCTGCATCCAGAAATATGACCGCGACAGGATCTCCTGCAACCCCCATAGCATCCAGAATCGTAATCATTTGCCTTGTGTGTTGTGTGGTACCCTTCCCTGGAATAAATCCGTGCTGTGATGTGCTAACCAAGTGCTCTACAACCTTACTTAACCTATGTGCAAATGATTTTGTGTATATTTTAGCAACCGCATTCATAAGTGTTATTGGACGATAGGACCCAGGTTCTAAGGGAGGCTTATCTTTCTTTAGAATTACAATAATATCAGCCCCTGCCCAAGATTGTGGTACTGATTCTCCCCTCTGTGCCTGAATAAAAATTTCGTACATATCTTTCCCTAATACATCCCAAAATGTTTTATAAAACTCTGCTGGAATCTGATCTGGGCCGGTAGCCTTCCCAGAGGGAAGACTATTCACTGCTTCCTGAATTTCCTGTAGTGTGAATTTAAGATCTAATTTTTCTTTCTTGTCATCTTCTAGTACTGAATGTGTTATAGTATTTAGATATTCCGTAATCTCCAATTTTGATTTACTTATATTCTGTTCATAAAGTTTCGTGTAGAATCTCTTAAACACGTCCTGTATGTCTGTTACCTTATTTACGACTTCTCCTAACTCATTTTTTATTTCCTTGATCTCCCCCGCTGCTAACTTCTGCCTAGTTCTAATAGCCAGAAGATGTCCAATTCTCTCGTTATACTCATAACTTTCCTCTCTTTTAGCTAAATAATTGGCCGCAGCCCTCCTTACTACACTTTCACTCGCCTCTGCCTTCTTTAGCTCTATATTTAGCAGTAAATCTTCCAAGGGATCTTGGTTACTAATTGCTAATATTAGGAGATCTTCTAGTTCCTTTAAGTCCCTTATTCTTGTTTCCATTTCCTCTTTCTCTTTCTTAGTCCGTTGAAGCGTGAAGCAGAGAGTTTCCCCCCTGATGCCCACTTTAAAGGCATCCCAGACCATCGCAGTTGTTGCTGTCCCTCTGTTAATTTCCCAGAATTGTTTAATCTCATTCTATTCACGTATCTCTCATCTTTAAGGAGTCCTCTCTCAAAAGTCCAATTATAAGGCTTCCTTTCCCCTACTATCACCTGTGGGAATGTCAATACAAGCGGGCTATGATCTGATAAGATCCTAGGCAGCCTCTCTAATTGACTAACACCTACTAACGAGCTAGAAATCAGAAAATAATCTAATCTAACAACCAGTCGATGTGGTGCTGAATAATATGTACTGCCCGTCCCAAGTGGATGTCTCTGTGCCCATAGATCAACTAACGCATTATGTCTCATAAAATCACATACAGCCTTACAAACCCTCTTCTTCCTCCCCCCGTACATCCCCCCTCCCGTCATGCCCTTCATGCCCAAACCATTCATCCCATTTATGTTCAAATCCCCACAAAATATGATTGGGTCAGACCATAAAGGCAATTCCTGATCCAAATATTCGAAAACCTCTGGGTCATCTTCTGTAGATCCATAAACAGAGACTATGGTACAGCATCCTGCCCTTGTTTCTCCCTCAATTATAACCCATCTCCCCCTCTGATCTTCTTTTTTTCTTTTTGTTTTAAAGACTCCCTTCTTAGCTAATATAGCTACTCCCTTGGTCTTAGTTTCTTGTCTGGTAAAGGCTAATCCCTCAAATCCCATTTGTTCGAGTAGATATTTGTTGTTTCCCTCTATATGTGTCTCTTGGAGACAAATTAAATCCAGTTTAAGCATTCTTAACATTGCTGCTACTTTCTGTCTTTTTCCTCCATTATTAAGACCACATATATTTATAGAGGCAATCCTAAGAGTCATCGCAGAATCTTATATCTTTCCTTAATATGATACCAGATTCTATTCTCGGTATCTCTTGCATGTGCTGCTCTTATCTCAAGTGCGTTATATCTCTTTGTTTCCTCTTTGCGTGTTGTATTCCCAAACCATATATCCAACCCCTCCTGCCCCCCCCCTCGCCCCCCCTCCCTTCTCCCCTCCCTCTGTCTCCCTCCCCCCCTTCTACGGGCAAATAGGTCAATCCTGACCTATGTGTGACCTCTATAGCTGTAGGATCGCCTCTCTCTCTCTCCTGCCCTTGCCTACTGCTTAATAGCTTCTCATTCTATGATGTTTTAGGTGGATTTCTCCCTTTATTGTTCTTCCCTCTGCTCTGTTCCGTAAGCTCTGCTAGGAATTCTCCTGCTTTAATTTCCGATGCAAACACCCTAGTCTGCCCCCGATTAATAATCTTTAATCTCGCTGGGTAGAGTAGGTATGCTTCTGCACCTTGTTTCTGAAAGGGGGAAATCAACTGCCTTAGCTTCCATCTTCTTTCAACTGTCACATGACAGAAGTCGGGTCTGGCAAAAAATGTAACACCATCATATGTCTTCCTAGCGTCTGGCATTGCTCTGTCCATAATCTCCTGTCTAGCAAGAAAATTCCCTACAAACACAAGCATCGCTCTTGGTAATACACTCTGCTGGGCCCCGTAATTTTTCTTCATTGTGAGCGGGAATCTATGGGCTCTTTGGACTTCCGACTCCCACTGCCACTGGGAGTCTGGGAAGGCCCCTTTCAATAGTTTGATAACATATCCCCTTGGGTCTTGCCCCTCCAGCCCTTCCTCAATACCAAGGAGTCTTACATTATTCCGTCTTTGACGGTTTTCAAAATCCTCGATCTTCCATTGAAGATCTTCAATTTTCTTCCCTTGCTCATTTTTAAAGTCCTGCCAGTCCGTCATCTCATCCTCCATTCTCCCTGTCCTCTGTTCCATTTCTGAGACCCTCTCCTCAACCACCTCGTACTTCCTGTTTAATTTCCTGATTGATGCCTGTATTATCTTTGTATCCCGCCTTGCCCTCCGACTTTCCACCCTGGCCTCAGACTGTATCTGTTTTAATGTACCAAACATCATCTCCATCGTTATATTTTGGGATGTAGTTCTCACTGGTGATCCCCCTCCAGCCCCATTTCCTTCACCAGTTTCTTGATATATCCCTGAGGTAGCTGAATAGTCCCATGACAGTTTTTTATTTTTGGTACTCTCTCCGTTTCTTCCTGCTCCCGGTTTCTTTTTCCTTTGAGTACTTTTGTCCCTTGAGTGTCTAGAATTGTCTGAGTCTGAGCCAGTGGGGGTGATCTCCGTAGTACTGCCCCCCTCTTGTTCGCTTAGATCAGTCGAGTCAGATCCTTCATTGACGGAGTAGAACTCTGGAGATCCCCCCCTAGCACCTCTGTTCTTAGCCTGCTGCTGTGAATCTAAACTCGCCAGGCTCCCCCATTTTGTTGACTGAGTATTGCTGTTAGACTCCGTGTTTAGCCCAGCCTCTACTGTCAGTAGAGCATCCATCATCTGTGTGTTATTAAGTCTTTCAAGCACCCCCAAATCGTCCTGCACTTCCCCAAACTCCCCTCCGCTCACCGTAGTTATTAAAGCCTCTTTTGCTTCCAGACCGGCAGCTCCCGCTTGATGCGTGGTGGATTGCAAGGGCTCCGCTGGTTGCTCGGCAACTGTACCGCTTGCGTCCTCGAGGACGTCTTTCACTGCCTCCGCATTCGGCGTGGGGAGTTTGCTGCCGGTTACCTCCTCGTCCTCTGCCTGTAGCTGAATACCGAGACCGAGACCGAGACCAGATCAGGAGGAGAAGGACTCGGTTAGGGTAGGCTGCCTCATGACAGACACGTCTTTGGAGGGGAGGGGGTTTGTCCGCTGCGATCTGTGTTTCTCCTTCTCTTTTGTCAGCGTAGCTTTGGTCTCTTTCTGCGATTTGGAAGCATCAGCCTCCGGTGCTTGGATTTTCCTCTCTGACAGCTCGTTTTTCTTTTGCTGAGCTTTCATCGTAACGACCGCCGGTGCCTGCTTCTTACTTGCCGATGCTACAACCTTCGGAATTGCACCTGTAGCTGAGGCTGCTCCTTCTCGAGCCGACAGGCCTTTACTCAACCCAACCAGCTTGTCCCTACTGCGCTGAGACATCGCGCCAACCGCAGTCACCGTTGGTATTCTCCGGGTTGTAATTCTGTTAATCCAATAATTCCTCCAATTTTGTAGGGTCCCTAGGGTTGCTAAGGTTATTTGTGTAAGGCGTCTTCTTCCAATGCCGCTGACTGTAATAGCCTGAATCAAATCCCCCAGCATGAGCATCATTTCTTTCAAACTACCCACATCTTGCTGTGAAGGCAGGAGAGAGAGTAGTGTGCGACTGCTCCCTACAGCATTGTAGCGGCCATCTTGCCCCCCGTACAGGGTTCTTTTTCTACCCCCCGGTAAGGCATATTTCAATAATCTCCAATAGCATATCATTATGATACCGGAGTGATCTTTTTGTGGACTTTAGGTAGAAAATAGAGGACCGATGTGATTGGATATTCAACATTCAAAAACGTAATCTCCTCTTTAGTTATCAGTCCATTCCTCCACCACTGACGGATTCTTTTGCCGGTTCTGTCTTTAGCTTTACGCATTTTAACTCTGGATGATTTCCTGTAGCATGAGACGTCAGATAAATGTCTTTCTGACTCAGCTAAGTAATCCACCCTTGACCACAGGACTGTATTCCCTCCTTTATCTGATTTATTGATAATCTGTAGTATTTGTCTCTTACCAGGGGCGCTAGGTGGTTCACCAAGTTAGATCTAGCATCTGCATACCACCAGGTGGTGTTGAGTGAGTCTTCTAGGCATTTAACTGCTTTCGTTTCGCCTTTTGGCAGCTTCCAATACTGTAGAATGCCCTTTGGTCTTGCCTCTGCGGCAGCAGTTTTCCAGAGGTTAATGAGTCACACGTTCAAGGACACTCCCGGAGTGATCGTTTTCCAAGACGATGTCTTAATTTTTGGGCAAAGCAAAGGGGAACATGATGTTTCTTTGAGTCAGGTGTTAGGCATTGTGCAAAGTAAAGGTGTTGTTCTTAAAAGGGAGAAATGTGTTTTTCTCAGAGAGAAAATGGAATTCCTTGGTCATGTAGTCTCTCACAAGGGGGTTGAACCACGTCCAGGGTTAGTAAAAGCCATTGTCGATGCCTCTCCTCCCCTGGATAAATCTGGTTTAAAATCCTTTATAGGTTTGAGTGAATTCTACTCTAGATTCATCAAAGGTTACGCATCTAAAATTCAACCTTTAACCAACATGCTCAAGAAAAATGTACCTTTTGTGTGGAATGAGAACTGTGATGAAATTTTTCGTTGGATCAAGTCTCAGCTTGTGAGTGACAGTGTACTTAGAGCTTTTGACCCTAATAAGGAATGTGTGGTGACTGTTGATGCTAGCGGGTTTGGTCTAGGGGCTGTGCTCACCCAGAAGAATGGTCAGGTTGATAACACCATAGCTTATGCGTCAAGAGTTTTGCGTGGTGCAGAGATGAATTTCTCGGTCATCGAGAAAGAGTTGTTGGCCTGCTGGTGGGCAGTCAGAAAATTCAATTCCTTTCTCTGGGGCAGTCATTTCACTATACGCACGGATCATAGTCCTTTGGTCTCAATTTTGTCTGGTGAAAAGATTAAGGAGCACACCCCTAGGATTGCAAGGTTGTCGACCAAGCTTCTACAGTATGATTTTGACATAACCTATTTGCCTGGAGCAAAAAATGTCAGGGCAGACTATTTCTCACGTTTTCCTATCTCTGGTAACGACTCCGAGGTTGAGAGGGAAGATGATCAGGAGGATTGTTTTGTAGCGGCATTAGACTTAGAAGGCATGTGTGCTGTGAATGAAACTGAATGGAGAGCAGAATTGGCCAAGGATGTTATCCTTGCTCGTGTCATTGAATTTTTGAAGTCTGGTTGGCCGAGGGAGAAGTATGTCTCTGGACCTTTTCAGACGTATGTTAAGGTTGCCGAAGAACTCACTGTAGAGGATGGTATTCTTTTGCAATGTGGTAGGCTGATTCCTCCGGAGAGTTTGAGGGAACGGCTTATGGATGGTGCGCATGAAGGCCACTTAGGGAAAACTTTCACCAAACGCAGGTTGCGAGATGTTTTTTGGTGGCCACAAATGGATGCGTGTGTAGATTCGATGATTGATGGTTGTGTTATAGGCAACTATTCTGACAAAAGTCTTAAAGTGAGGACGCCACCCCTGGAACCGGTTCAACTTCCAGAAAGAGCTTGGGAAAAGATTGGAGTTGACCTGGTCGGACCTTTTAACCTCTTACCAGACACCTCACGATATGCAATCGTGGCCATTGATTACTATTCCAAATGGCCTGAGGTTCGGTTCATCAATGAGCCCTCCTCCGCAAATGTCATTCTGTTCCTGAAGGATATCTTTCTTAGAGAGGGTTTTCCTTCATGCATCATGACCGACAATGGGGTACAGTTTGTTAGTTCTGATTTCGAGTCTTTTCTCAGACAAAGTGGCGTCTCTCACAAGAAGAGTTCCTTGTACCATCCCCAGTCCAATGGTCTTGTCGAGAGAATGAACCGTGTGTTGAATAACTGTGTGCAATGGGCCATTGCCAGTAAGTGTGTGTTCTGTTCGCTCCATGTTATGGTTCTACCGTACGACCGCACATTCTTCCACTGGTTTCTCCCCTTTCGAGCTTCTAAGAGGGAGGAAACCGTCGACTAAGATTTGTCCAGGTTGGATGTCCAAGTGGGTCAAGATGAATGTCATAGATGGCATTGATGGTCTTGTGAGAGAAAATGTTAACAAAGCACAGGCTAGGCAGAAAAGTCATTTTGATGAGAGGAAAAGGGTGGTGTCTCATGGTTTCTGTGTTGGTGATGTTGTCCGCATTAAGAATCCTGCTCATGTCACCAAAGGCAGGAGTAAATTCTCTGAACCGTTTGTTGTCAACAAGGTTTGTGGCAATGCTGTGCGAGTTAACAACAACCATTGGTGGAATGTCTGTAAGGTTGTCAAAGTTAAAATTGCCTCCTCTGAATCCACCAACTCTGGCGACAATTGTAAAGAAGATTTGTCGCCCACACTTCGCAGGAGTTTGAGGGTACCCAGGATTCCTGTCAGGTTCAGATAGTTCTGCTTTTTCTTCCCTGTCCTGCTATGTTAGGTGCTTCCTTGTTTTGTGTTTTGTCAGGCTTTCTTTCTTTCCTTCTTTCGTTCTTCATTTCCTTCCTTCTTTCGTTTCTCTTTTTGTTTTTCTGTTTTTTTCTGTGTATCTCTTTTCTCTTTTCTTTTCTTCCTTTTGTTTGCAGAAATGAGGATAATGTAGTATTCTGTGTTTGTGCCCTTATGGCACTGGTAGTTGGAACCCTGAGTGTTGGGAGTTCTGAGGCTGGGAGTGGAATGCTGACAGTTGGTCAGTTGGATGCTGTACTTTGATCCTGTCGCTGTGCTGCTCTTGAGCCGAATAAACTGATTCACAGCTTCCTGCGTCTGTGACCCTTCATTTACACTACATAATCACATCATGGTTACTTAGGAGTTTTTTTTTAAATTAAAAGATGGATTGTTTCTGAAATCATTCTTACGTGTTTGTGACATCACTGTTCTGTTTAGAATTTTTAGCTCAGGTATAACTCTCTCACTAGAGACATATACAACGTCCTTTGGCATTAGAGGCAAGAAGGTGGAGGCTGGGTGAAAGGGACTAGGAGCTGACATATTCACATTTATGACCTGGCTGACAGCAGGGGTGTCCTCTGAATCACTTTCAAAAGCTAGATCATAGAGGGCTTGTAAGCTGGGAATATCCTTAACTTGCATTACATCATCAGGATTGCTCCCATCAGTCATTGTATCTGGGATTTTCTTCAGAAATGTGTTCAACTCAAAATATTTTATAAGTTTAATCTTCCTGATAAACTTAAAAACATCAATGCGTGCCTGATTGTAGGAAAACCGATTTTTGGGGCAGAAGGAAAGTCCCAATGAAAGGAGTTGTTCCTCGCCTTTGAAAGCACCATATCAGTCAAGTTGACAGTATATTCTGTAGCATTAATTATTTTTCCAGGTCCTACTTACATTGCCTCTTGATGTAACCTTGCATGTGCCTAATCCTACTTTCGCACCTTCGCTTGTTGACAGGTTTCCTTGCATGTGTTGAGGTTTGCGGGGGCGCAAGGAGTACCGCCGGTCCTCGCTCACAAAATTTAGTTCATCTGCCAGGGAAAAGCTCATCAACCCTGCGTGATTCACCCTTGATGGTCCAGGTCTACCATCTTCCGAGTCGCTATTGGTTGTCAAGGCTTGCAGGTATAGTCATAATATCAAAAGAGTCTTCTTCCCTGTCGAGGCAGTCGAAAAAACTATCAATAAACATCTAACATGCCTTTCCGAGTATTGCGTGTATGTCTTGACGTGCCCATGTGCTAGGAAGTATGTAGGGAGCACCATGTTCCCTGCGAAAAAACGTGTCCTGGAACACATGAGATCCATTGACAACAAAGACCAGAATTCACCAATTGCACGTCACTTCGAAGAACTACACAAAAGCAACAGAAATTTGTTGAAGTTCTTCGTAATTGACAAGCTTCCTGCCATGAAAAGAGGTGGTGATAAAATCCGCAAGTTAAGACAAATGGAGAACAGGTATATTCTTGAGCTAGACACCCCGATGCCCAGAGGCTTGAACTCTGAGGAAGAAATGAAATGGCATCTAGGGGATTAGGATACAGGCTGTATTCCTCGTTTAGTGAAAAGTTGCTGTTCAAGAATTGAGTATGTCTGTTTGGTATTATAATGTGATTTGGGTTCAAGGCCTATACTGTGCCTACTGCTGATTTTAACGTAAGTTGTATTGAATTGATAATTATGTTTCACTACTTAACTCACTTAGTTGGTGACTCGTAGCCAATTTGGCAGCCTCTTGGTATGCTTTAATTCACAAATATTCTGATTGGCCTATTCTTCTTTTTGTGTTTCAACTGTAGGTATTGACAATGTAAAGGTGCACAGGAAGAAAAATCCTACTGAGGCATTGATACTGGGATTGGTTCGAGTGTATGCACTGTTTCATAATCTCACTTGGGACTATATACCCTATGGAAAATACTTTATTTATTGAAACGCGTTGGGTTGTTTTCCGTGTTTCATCACGATGCTGCATTTGAATGAATAAATGGATTTGGAAAAGCGCACTTTGTATTGAATTGTGATACCTGGTTTCTCGAGGAGAGTGCAGAAGCGTAGCGTTGCTACGCATTGTGGACCTGAATATTTACACAGGGTTACCTTTGCCCCTGAACTGAACCACTGTCTTGGTGTCCTGGCGTTGCGAAGGATGTGGACCTGAATATTTATATATATATTTACATATACGTATACGGCCCACATCAGGTATCAGCGCAAGTGACTCACCTGGGGGAGGAGCATCTGAACACCTATCAGGACGGGCAGGGTATTTTAAACCCGTGATTGTGAACCTGTATCCTGATCACACTCCGGGCGCTGAAGAAGGCTACTACGCTGAAATGCATTCGCCATGCTGTGTGAACTGTGAATAAATGCTGGCTCCGAAACTTCCCCTGTGTGGCCTCTGCTCTTTCTTCGAGGGAGTTGTTTTCTACATTTGTCCGCGCAGTTCCAGTGCTGCGCTTTAGAGGCCCTCGCAGCTCAAAGTTGGTCCTGGCTTGCTGGACTCTGCTTCGGCGGTTTTTCGTGTTTCTCCAGGTTGCTGGATTTGCCAAGACCCACCTTCAGGCACAGGATGACAGGGGGCGGTGTATGCGGTCATTGACTGCACCGTGGCAATGTGTACCTACACATTTGCTCACGCTGAATTGATCCCTGCTGTCTGAAGGGCGCTGCAGCGTGGGGACCGGAGGAGAAAGCAGAATTCACACAAACACGGACTTTTGGAGTGGCTGTGCTTAATTACGTTGCTGTTCCCCTCGCAATACCTCCCCAACAAGAACATTGCATTTTGGGACATGTAGGCGCCTGCCACTGGGCGGCCCACATCAGGTATCAGCGCAAGTGACTCACCTGGGGGAGGAGCATCTGAACACCTATCAGGACGGGCAGGGTATTTTAAACCCGTGATTGTGAACCTGTATCCTGATCACACTCCGGGCGCTGAAGAAGGCTACTACGCTGAAATGCATTCGCCATGCTGTGTGAACTGTGAATAAATGCTGGCTCCGAAACTTCCCCTGTGTGGCCTCTGCTCTTTCTTCGAGGGAGTTGTTTTCTACATATATATATATATATATATATATATATATATATATATATATATATATATATATATATATATATATATATATATATATATATATATATATATATATATATATATATATATATATATAGTTAGGACCTATTTTTCATAGGAAAACTGCAATATTTTATTTCCGAACTTTTGGCCAGCTCAGTTCCGCTCCCTCCCTGAAAGTTTGGGGTTATTGGTGAAGCGGGGGCCTAGAACAAAGGACGTCCCAAAATGTGTTTTCCCCATGCAATTTCCCATAGGACCTTTAGCCACGCCTACAGCCCGAACGGCTGAATGGAAATATACCAAATTTGGCAGAGAGGTAGTCTTCAGTTCCGACTTGTGCCTTTTGCTTATATGGTGTCAATCAGTACAGTAGTTTCTGAGAAAATTACGGTTAAAGTCATTTATATATCTATGGGCGTGTTGGATCCGCGGATTGTGCGCAGATTGACATCGTAGCATAGGCCAGTGCTCTACTCTAAACTCTAAATATACTCCTAGTAATAATAAAGGGGATCTTATCATGCGCAAACTTAGCCCAGTGGGCATCAAGGCGCCTAATTCCAAATCCAGCTCATAACAAAGAACTCTGCAGCTCAGCCTGTGTAGGCTCTAGAGAAGCACCACGTTTTTAGGGCCTTTTTAAACAGCGCCAGAGAGGGTAGCGTCTTCATCTCCATCGGCAAGATGTTCCAGAGCTGTGGGGCAACGACGGAGAAGGCCCTCGCTCCCCATCTGGTGAACTTAAAGCGAGGGACGACGAGTTGGAATTGTCCCGAAGAGCGTAAACACCTTGTAGGGTGATAGCGGGTAAGCAGGGAGCTGATAGCGCCTTTAGGTCCATCCTCGAGAGCTCTGTAAGTCAGACACAGAATTTTAAAGTGAATTCTGTGCTGGATAGGCAGCCAGTGAAGGTCTCTCCTCGCAGCAGTAGCGGAGGAAGACCTGGGAAGATCCAGGACAAAACGTGCAGCAGCGTTCTGCACTACTTGCAGTCGATGTATGAGGCCCTTGTTGGATTCCATGTAGAGAGAGTTACAATAATCTAACCTGGAACCAACAAGGGTGACTGCAATCTGCTTGTGTGCTTGAAGAGACAAGTAGCTGCGAATTCTATTGAGTGTCCTGATCACGCCCCAGCAAGTCGCAACAGTCCGATTCACCTGTAGAGACATCGAGAGTGAAGTATCGAACACCACACCCAGATTTTTGGCGGATTGAGAGGGAGTGGGGCAAGTACCAAGAGAGGAAGGCCACCACTCACTCGACCAGATATCTTGGTCCTTCCCGAAGACCAGGACCTCAGTCTTGTCGCCATTTAGCTTCAGGGAGTTGGTAACCATCCAATCTGCAACATGTTGCATACAGAACCTGAAGCTGGAGGCAGATGTTATGACAGAGGACTGAGTGAGTGAAATCATGATCTGGGTGTCGTCGGCGTATGATACCACCTCCATCCCCAGCGATCTTACAAGCCTAGCAAGGGGGGCCACGTAGATGTTGAATAGGGTCGGACTTAATGCCGACCCCTGTGGCACCCCACATTGCAAAGACTTTGCTGGGGAGAGGTGGTTGCCGAGCATCACTCTCTGTTCCCTATCTAGGAGAAAGGAGTTGAGGAGACTCAGGGCCGAGCCAGTGACACCTGCCTCCCTAAGCCGAGATGTTAAAATGGCAGGAGACAGGGTGTCGAATGCGGCCGTGAGGTCCAATAGCACAAGAACAGTTGTTTGTCCAGCATCAACCTTGCGTCGGATGTTATCGACTACAAAGGTGAGGGCAGATTCTGTGCTGTGATGTTTTCGGAATCCATGCTGGGTAATGTCCAGGTACTCTGAGGTTTCGAGGAAAGAAGATAAATGGCGATTCAAGTGTGCTTCTAAGATTTTAGCAGGTGCAGGGAGCAGGGAAATGGGTCTGAAATTTTTCAATAGGCCGGGATCGAGTGAAGGCTTGTGTATGACCCCCTACACTACATAAACACTACTGTACTACCCTAAATACTAAAACACTACCCAGCACGACCCTGTACACTACTCAAACACCATTGCCCTAGCATAAGCGCACTGTCCCGATCACACGCTTAATTCTAATCGGCTGTCAAGCGGTTGTAAACATTTGAAACCAGGAACTGTTGGCAGCCATTTTGTGCCTCGGTAGAGGCGAGGGTGAAGAAGTCTGTGAAATATGTGTGCAAAACGTGAAAAAGGAGCAGGGTAGACACACTTTGACGCCCTGGGCCTGCTCAGGGGGTCCCATAAGAAACGGTAGGGCCGAAAAATAAGAATATATATATATATATATATTTTTTTTTAAATCGCGGGATCTGTGTAGGATCCGCGCATTTCGCCACCGATAAAACGAAGCATGTATTTTTTAGATATACATCAACCTTATGTGTTTAGATGTTGGGTGGATCTAAAAAGAGCCCTTGTGTTTATTGAGAGATTTTAGAACCTACAAGTAAGTACCGATGCAGAGTCTAAAGTTCACGAGGAAGAATCTGTTCCCTTCATCTGTAAAATGTACACCATCTGTCCTATAGATCCCATGCATATTGAAACGCAGATTGTTGTCGTATACGGACCCTATTCTATAGTCTTGGAGAAAAGCAGAAACAGATTTATTCATATATTTCCTAGCTTTCTCAATCTGTGGACAAAATTGATTGGACCAGTTCTATTTCTACCTTTGGCATATGTTAGAATAGACAAGGGCAGTTTGGGGGAAAAGTGACATCAGTTCTCCGAAGGTGTCTTTCATAAGCATTTCCAGACCTACCTCGGTCAAAATGCCTAGGTCATTGCCACCACAGTGCACAATTATGAGGTCAGGTTGTTGGAAATGTAAAAAGGATTTCACCAATGGCATCATTTGGTGCCATTTTAATCCTCTCTGTCCAATTCATTTAATGTCTACGTTTGGTAAACCTAGGTCTTTGTGAATTCCTTTCTGTTCTGCATACATTTGGCTCCAGAAAATAAAGCTGTGTCCCACAATCCACACTCTAAGCATGTTGAAGGGAGGTGTGGATGCATTCAGATGGTCTCTGTAAATGAAGTGGCAGTTTGAAAACAAAGATTTTTCAAAATTTTTGGATAAGATGCAGTGTTGAAAAAAGAAAATAAATTATTGGTTGTTTGACAACATTCTACTCTGAAAACTAGGGTGTATGTTTCTGTTTTTTAAAAGCATGATTCTTATTGGTTATCAGAAAGTGATTGAAAAGAACATAGAATAAGCTGGTATTTTGAGAAGTCAAGCACACTTGCTGTTTTCATTAGCAATATTTTGAGATGAACTTTTAACCTGTGTGCTCAGTTAACTGTTTCATGAAGTGTTTCTGTGGTAACAGGCAGAAGGCAGATTGGGGGTAGGGTTCAAATGTATGTTGTTTGGAAAGGATTGAAATGTCTAACCAATAGAAATATGTGTTTGGTTTTCAATTAATGTGGGAAGCAATGTGATTTGATGTGAAGGTGTATATGTGTTGAAAATGAGAGGGAAACTCTACCATTCTATGGTTCTGGTGAGAGGTGTTGAAAACAGAGATTCTGAATAAGAAAGTCTGCTGTGTGACTGAGATACTTCTTATTCTACAAAACAATTGAAAAGGTAGGTTATTAATTTGTGAGGGAATGTATGTGGTGTAATTCCCCTACTGCCATTCCAGTGGCGTCTCTTGCTGATCCAAGGCCTAATTTTATCCAGGCTGGACTACAGCAACGCCATTTATCTGGGAGCTCCGGAATCCACCTTCCAAACTCTGCAAAAAGCCCAAAATGCCGCAGCCCGACTTCTGACGAACACCCCAGCCAGAACATCAGCCAAGCCCGCACTGAGGAAGCTGCACTGGCTCCCAATCAGGGAAAGGGTAACTTTCAAGGCCCTCTGTCTGGCCCACAAGGTATTGAACAACACAGGCCCCCCAATCCTCAACAACTGGATCACACCCTACAGACCCACGAGAGCGCTCCGATCCGAACTGGGAAAC
The DNA here is from genome assembly GCF_964263255.1 of Lissotriton vulgaris. Lineage (NCBI taxonomy): Eukaryota > Metazoa > Chordata > Amphibia > Caudata > Salamandridae > Lissotriton > Lissotriton vulgaris. The sequence goes on along the minus strand of NC_141687.1, from coordinate 1,602,222,322 downwards.
TTCATCATGATCCCCAGGGTGAAGAAGGCCCGTGTAGGCGGCCGCCGCTTCTCAGTCAATACGGGAAAAAAATGGAACGCACTCCCCTCGAATCTCAGAGCTGAACCTAATCTCCTACGGTTCAGGAAGTCTCTTAAAACCTTACTCTTCCCTTGAGCCGTCTTCATTCCCGACCTTCAGCCCTTGGGAGCACCAGGTTCAGCGCTGGGATACCCGTTGGGTGACTACGCGCTCTAGAAAAACCTAAAATAAATAAATAATAAATAATTTTGTTTTTAATCAGAGTAATGTGTTTGCCCCGGTAAAGTGCAGGGAAAAAAAGAAATTCTCTAGAATTTTATTGTGAGTGTGTGTGCATTTAGAAAGTATTCTGAGATAAACATTTGTTTAATGTATGTGTTTGCACACAGATAAATATGCTGTTCTAATGCTTTGGTAGAATTAGAAGCCAGTTTTTTTTATGTATTTGCTAGATGAGTGAGGTTTGTACATTAAAATGCAGTACTTATTCTACACTATGAAATGTGTTTTAGTAAAATAGAAGGGATAGTGTTGTTTGTCTAGACTCACACAGTGAGTCTGTGCATTTAGGAATCACTCTGAGAGAAGCATGTTGGTAGTTTATGTGTTTCCTGAGATGTTATTGGTTAAAAACATATTGTGTTCTCATATTTTGGTAGAATTAGAAAATAGTCATTGGTTATCAGTGTTTCCAAAATGAGTTTAGTATTAATAGTAAAATGCAGTTCTTAAATATATGGAATGTATGCTTGATGTTTTTGCATATGAATAGGTACATGTAGTCTTGCAGTGACACTTCACCAGTATGATTTCCTACAATACCCAAACACCACTGCACTACTGTAAACCTTTAATCTACCTCCAACATGAGTACCTACTCTACCTATTCACCACTTTATTATCCTAAACCTTAAATCTACCCCAGCATAACCTCCTGCACTACCCAAATACCAGTTTATTTCTTAGAACACTCCCCTACCACGACCCCCTATACTACAAAAACACCACTGCACTACTTTAAAGCCTAAAACGCTATCTCTAGCATGATCTCCTATGGTACATAAACACCTCTGCACTATGTTAGAACACTACCCTAGTATGACTCTTTATACTACCTAATTACCATTTCACTACTCTAAAGCTTAAATCTATCACAACAAGACCCCTTACACTACCCAAACACAACCATAGTATCCTTCTACTGTATTTAGCATTTTGGTAGTTTATGTGTTTCCCCACATGTAATTGGTTAAAAACTTATTTTGTTGTCACATTTTGGTAGAATTAGAAAATAGTCATTGGTTATGTGGTTCCAAAATACAGTTCTGAAATATATGGAATGCATGCTTTATGTTTTTGCAGAAAAATAAGTACATGTAGTCTTGCAGTGACACTTCCACCAGTATGATTACTTTCACTACCCAAACACAACTGCACTACTGTAAACCCTTAATCTACCTCCAGCATGAGTACCTATGTTACCTATTCACAACTTTACTACCCTAAACCTTAAATCTACCCCAGCAGAACCTCCAACACTACCCAAACACCAGTTTATTTTCTAGAACACTACCCTACCACGACCATCTACACTACACAATACCACTGCACTACCTTAAAGTCTAAAATGCTATCCCTAGCATGATCTCCTATGGTACATAAACACCACTGCACTGTGCTAGAACACTACCCCAGTATGACTCCTTATACCACCTAATCACCATTTCACTACTCTAAAGCTTAAATCTATCACAGCAGGACCCATTACACTACTCAAACACTACTATTGTACCCTACTACTGTATTTATAAGAAATATTTTTATTTGTCTAGAATCACACAGTGAGTCTGTGCATTTAGGAATCACTCTGAGAGAAGCATTTTGGTAGTTCATGTGTTTCCCGACATGTAACATTAATGGATTCAGAAAAAAAATGCAAATGTGCAAAGCAGTGAAAATGTTTCAAGCACAAAAAAAGTGCAAAGAGTAGAAAAGGCAAAAAAGGGAATGTAAAAACAAAGGATACAACTTATAGTAAAAGAAGAGAAAATCAATATAAAGAAATACGCCCAAAAATATTTTGCCTCAGAGATGTCCATAATTTACTGAAACACACAACAAATATAGAAAGAGAACACAGGGGCATATTATCAACAAAACAATTGAAAAGGTAGGTTATTAATTTGTGAGGGAATGTATGTGGTGTAATTCCCCTACTGCCATTCCAGTGGCGTCTCTTGCTGATCCAAGGCCTAATTTTATCCAGGCTGGACTACAGCAACGCCATTTATCTGGGAGCTCCGGAATCCACCTTCCAAACTCTGCAAAAAGCCCAAAATGCCGCAGCCCGACTTCTGACGAACACCCCAGCCAGAACATCAGCCAAGCCCGCACTGAGGAAGCTGCACTGGCTCCCAATCAGGGAAAGGGTAACTTTCAAGGCCCTCTGTCTGGCCCACAAGGTATTGAACAACACAGGCCCCCCAATCCTCAACAACTGGATCACACCCTACAGACCCACGAGAGCGCTCCGATCCGAACTGGGAAACTTCATCATGATCCCCAGGGTGAAGAAGGCCCGTGTAGGCGGCCGCCGCTTCTCAGTCAATACGGGAAAAAAATGGAACGCACTCCCCTCGAATCTCAGAGCTGAACCTAATCTCCTACGGTTCAGGAAGTCTCTTAAAACCTTACTCTTCCCTTGAGCCGTCTTCATTCCCGACCTTCAGCCCTTGGGAGCACCAGGTTCAGCGCTGGGATACCCGTTGGGTGACTACGCGCTCTAGAAAAACCTAAAATAAATAAATAATAAATAATTTTGTTTTTAATCAGAGTAATGTGTTTGCCCCGGTAAAGTGCAGGGAAAAAAAGAAATTCTCTAGAATTTTATTGTGAGTGTGTGTGCATTTAGAAAGTATTCTGAGATAAACATTTGTTTAATGTATGTGTTTGCACACAGATAAATATGCTGTTCTAATGCTTTGGTAGAATTAGAAGCCAGTTTTTTTTATGTATTTGCTAGATGAGTGAGGTTTGTACATTAAAATGCAGTACTTATTCTACACTATGAAATGTGTTTTAGTAAAATAGAAGGGATAGTGTTGTTTGTCTAGACTCACACAGTGAGTCTGTGCATTTAGGAATCACTCTGAGAGAAGCATGTTGGTAGTTTATGTGTTTCCTGAGATGTTATTGGTTAAAAACATATTGTGTTCTCATATTTTGGTAGAATTAGAAAATAGTCATTGGTTATCAGTGTTTCCAAAATGAGTTTAGTATTAATAGTAAAATGCAGTTCTTAAATATATGGAATGTATGCTTGATGTTTTTGCATATGAATAGGTACATGTAGTCTTGCAGTGACACTTCACCAGTATGATTTCCTACAATACCCAAACACCACTGCACTACTGTAAACCTTTAATCTACCTCCAACATGAGTACCTACTCTACCTATTCACCACTTTATTATCCTAAACCTTAAATCTACCCCAGCATAACCTCCTGCACTACCCAAATACCAGTTTATTTCTTAGAACACTCCCCTACCACGACCCCCTATACTACAAAAACACCACTGCACTACTTTAAAGCCTAAAACGCTATCTCTAGCATGATCTCCTATGGTACATAAACACCTCTGCACTATGTTAGAACACTACCCTAGTATGACTCTTTATACTACCTAATTACCATTTCACTACTCTAAAGCTTAAATCTATCACAACAAGACCCCTTACACTACCCAAACACAACCATAGTATCCTTCTACTGTATTTAGCATTTTGGTAGTTTATGTGTTTCCCCACATGTAATTGGTTAAAAACTTATTTTGTTGTCACATTTTGGTAGAATTAGAAAATAGTCATTGGTTATGTGGTTCCAAAATACAGTTCTGAAATATATGGAATGCATGCTTTATGTTTTTGCAGAAAAATAAGTACATGTAGTCTTGCAGTGACACTTCCACCAGTATGATTACTTTCACTACCCAAACACAACTGCACTACTGTAAACCCTTAATCTACCTCCAGCATGAGTACCTATGTTACCTATTCACAACTTTACTACCCTAAACCTTAAATCTACCCCAGCAGAACCTCCAACACTACCCAAACACCAGTTTATTTTCTAGAACACTACCCTACCACGACCATCTACACTACACAATACCACTGCACTACCTTAAAGTCTAAAATGCTATCCCTAGCATGATCTCCTATGGTACATAAACACCACTGCACTGTGCTAGAACACTACCCCAGTATGACTCCTTATACCACCTAATCACCATTTCACTACTCTAAAGCTTAAATCTATCACAGCAGGACCCATTACACTACTCAAACACTACTATTGTACCCTACTACTGTATTTATAAGAAATATTTTTATTTGTCTAGAATCACACAGTGAGTCTGTGCATTTAGGAATCACTCTGAGAGAAGCATTTTGGTAGTTCATGTGTTTCCCGACATGTAACATTAATGGATTCAGAAAAAAAATGCAAATGTGCAAAGCAGTGAAAATGTTTCAAGCACAAAAAAAGTGCAAAGAGTAGAAAAGGCAAAAAAGGGAATGTAAAAACAAAGGATACAACTTATAGTAAAAGAAGAGAAAATCAATATAAAGAAATACGCCCAAAAATATTTTGCCTCAGAGATGTCCATAATTTACTGAAACACACAACAAATATAGAAAGAGAACACAGGGGCATATTATCAAGGGGGTTTATCTCCGCTTTTTTGGCTTTATAAGCCAAGAAAGCGGAGATAAAATTATCTCCCTATTACCTAGCTGTCGCTAACACCAGTTAGCGACAGCTAGTAGGAGATAGCGACCATCTTGAGCCCCACTTTGCATGTCAGTGATATTTATCACTAATGACATGCAAAGTGGGCGTGCCAAGATGTTAGCGACTGGAAACAGTCGCTAACATCGCTATCTCCTGTTACCAACTTTTGGAGATATTCACGCTAAGCGTGAATATCTCCAAAAGCTAACACCTGCCCTGAGCAGTTCTTAGCCATGTTATCCAATGGGAGGTGGATAACATGGCTAAGAGCATTAGCTCGGTAATGCATGAATATCGCTGACTTTTCAGTGATATTCATGCATTGCGGCCGATTTTTATCGCATTTGCTATAAACCTTGGTAATACCAAGGTTTATTTGGGATAAAAATCACCGCAGCGCAGAGGTACATTTTTGTCTCTAGCCAAGCAATAGCGAAAATTATCGCTATTGCTTGGTAATATGCCCCACAATTTTATAAAAAGAGGAAGCATATCGAATCCATTGTTGAAAAGGCCTTGAAGTAAAGAGAAACTCTTTATTTTAGTATTGAAGAGAATTCAATCACTAGATAAACCACTCCATTTAATGAAGACCAAAAGGAAAAGGAAAAGAGTAATTAACAAAACTAATTTTTGTGATTTTTTTAGGGCAATGGAAACATAGTTCAAGTTCTGAGTCTTTTTTTAATGAAGAGAGTTATTTAAAGAGCAATATTTTGGTGCATGCAGTTTACACCAGTGGTCGAGCTTAAGAGGTTAGAGATGGTTGTCCAATTAAGAAAGAGCAAACGGTTCCTAGAAATGCAGAAGAAGTGATAGCTGATGAAGTTCTAGGCAGGCGTCCTAAAGCCCCAGTGCACACTTGCGATTGTAGTAGTATTTGTAGCTTATGACAAGAATCTATTGATAAATTATGCAATTTCTTACAAGCATATTCTAAAAAAGTGTTAAACAAAAGATTAAACTGTTGCAAGGACTAGACCCTTGCAGAGTGAGAAAACATACTGGTTTGCAAGGTCATTCTATGGCTTGTCTTTCTAGGAAAGTTTGTCAAAGTGTTTTGCACCATTTCGGGATGTTGACATAACATCATACTCAAATGCGGAAGTTAGTGAGAAGATTGTATTATGCAAAAAGTCCTGCACTAAAGTTAAATGAGTCGAACAGTGCTCTTTTGCGAGGATCAGAATCAGATGTGAAAAAGGTTTGTGATGTTATTAAGTTTTGTTACTTTGGTCCGGAAGAAAAGAGTGCAGAAACTGAGACATTTATAGAAGAAAATGTTGTAGAGAATGTTGAACATACTTGTACAAAAAAAATTGAAAATAAAATTACAAAGTTTAAGGTGATTTCAGGTGAAAGGCCACATTTTTCTTGTATTTTTTGTCGCCGAACTCACTACAAAAATCAGACTAGGAGTGTTGCTCTGTATTTAAAAAGTGAAAAAGAAAATAATGATATGTGAAAGGAATTTGCAGCTTATTTGTTGGTAGAGAATTATTTGGATTTGGGTTCTGATCAGCGTATTTGTAATTATTGTTATAACAAATTAGATGTGAATAGAATGCCTGCTAGAGCTGTGCATAATAATTCAGTTAGTTGCTATTCCTCCAGAACTGACAGATCTCAATACTTATGAGTCTATTTTCATTCAATGTTGGCACCCGTTTAAGGCTATTGTTCGTATGGAGCCTAAAGCAGGTAAATTGCCTCCTTCAGATTTACAAAGAGGATTAAAAGGAAGAGTGGTGTATTTACCGTTAGATTTGAAGAAAAATATTGAAACCATTGGTGTAGACAGTGTAGAAAGTGAACCACTAGTTATTCTTGTTAATGGTGTGCCAACTAAGAATAAGAAAATCTGGCAGAGGTTAGTGGATGTTAGGAAAGTGCAAAAGGCAACATTGTATTTGATAAAAAACAATACATACTATAAGAATGTTTATATAGGAGAAGAAGAAATAGTTTTAACAGAAGATACTGAAATGTCAAGTGGACAAATTGCAAAAGTGGACATGTCAAGATGTGAAGAAATCTATAAACATTACAGTGTGCATCCACTTCATTCAAAAGAAGTGATGGGAAACACTACTGATTTGTTCCAAATGAAAAAAGCAAAAGGAAGTCCCATGAGTGTAGGGGAAGAGAGCTTGGAAGCTCGCTGTTTTCCACAATTGTTCATAACTGGAAAAGGAGGACGATATAATGAACGTTCTGTGCAGATTCCTGCATCTGAATATCGGACAACAAGATTATATGCAGAAGATCCAAGATTTCGACAATATATCCCTTATATATTTCATCTTTTGTTTGAAAGTGACTTGTCTGGACTTTCATATGCAGTTAACCATATTCTAAAATCTGGAATACATCTGCAAAATGTATCTGCAAAAGATTTTATGGATGAAGTGCACCAGAGAGATGATCATCTCGAATCTCAGCTCATTAATTTAATGGCATGTCAGCGCAGGACTAATGAATATTGGTACTGTCGTCATGGAGAACTAAAATGTATGCTACAGAACTTAGGAACTCCAACATGGTTCCTTACCCTGAGCTGTGCTGAGTATGCTTGGGATAATTTACTAGAAGTTCTTCGAGAGGCAAATGCCAATATAAAAATCATTGAATACAAGACCCCTGGAGAATTGTGCTCCTTGGATCCTGTTAATGTATGCAGGTATTTCAATCATAGATTTGAGGCTATGTTGTCTTTTATCTTCAATAAAAAAAAATCCTCCTCTTGGAGAAGTTGTGGATTTCTTTTGGAGAAAGGAGTATCAAGCAAGAGGTGCTCCTCATATACATATGCTGTTATGGATTAAAGACGCTCCCAAATTTGGAACAGATGCGGATGATACTGTTTTGAGTTTTATTGAACGTTATGCAACATGTGCTGTACCCAAAAGCACAGAAGAAAAGAACTTAAGAGCACAAGTGTTATGATTCTAAAGCCACTGATGTGGAAAATACTATTGACTAAAGTACAAATCTAACAACAAGTTCTACACCAAATGTCATTTTGGATTTCCACGTCCTGTAATATCGAAAGGAAGAGTGAACAGTTTTATGTCATCTTTGTGACATACTATCACATAATATTTTCCCAAAAATACCCACAACTTAAGAAGAAATGAAGAGTCAAAATACATAAATGACTACAACCCAGTCATTTTGTCCATGTGGAATGCTAACATTGATATTCAATATATTGTGGACAATTCCATTGCTGTTGCTCGATATGTAAAATCTTATATTACAAAATCAGAAAAGACAGAATTGAAAGAAATGTGGGAAGGGATTTCTCACGAGCAGACTCTAAGTAAGAAATTATAGAGTTTCAGTTTGAAGATGTTATTGCATCGAGAAATGGGAGCATATGAATGCTCAGATCGGTTATCATCTGCAAGTCTTTACTCCAAATCTACAAGAATCATTTATGTGACTCTAGGTCTGGCTGCAATGCGAATTCGAGTACTGAAATCTGTACAAGAAATTGAATATTTAGCAGCAAAAGATCCAGAAAGTACAGATATTTTGAAAACGAATATGTTGGATATATAGTACCCAAACAGAAGTTATCATCTTGAGAGCATGTGTCTATATGAAGTGCTGCAAAACCACACTTTTAAACGGAATACTACAGAGGACATCAATGATGGAAAATATGGAGTCATTGGTTCAGAAGGATGTTTGGTGAAACAAACTAAAGGAAATTTGATTAATCACAGGAGGCTGAGTTGTGACACTGCTGATTTACTATTTAGCTCTTTTACAACTATTCAAACCATGGCGTTCAGAACTAGAATTACTTGGAGATTTTCAGAGCTATGAAGATTCCTTTAATGCTTGTAAAAATAGCATACAATGCAGTGCTTTTGCAAATTATGTGAAAATGTTGAAAGATGAAATTGATCAAGCAGCTACAATTGAAGCTGAGATTGCTAGAGGCATTTCTCAAGACAGTCAAAGTTCTGATGAGCTGAGTCAAGATCCACTAGGACAACTAATTGATAATAACGAAGCAGCAATTGCCATGAATGAGGTGGAAACAGCAATGTATCAAGCTCAAGAAGATGTAACAAACTTAGGAAACTTGGATGAACAACTAAATGTTGAGCAAAAACAAATATATGAGCAAGTGAGACAACAGATTGTCCATGGATTACTTCATGAAAAGAAAGAGTGCTCATGTACGTCATTTCAACCTATCCGAATGTACGTGAGTGGACAAGCTGGAACAGGAAAAAGCTTTTCAATTAAAGTAATTACAAGTTAGCTACAGAAAACAACTGAGTCGCATTTGTCTTGTGTTGTCACTGATCCAACTGGGTTGGCAGCACGCAACATTAAAGGAATTATTTTACATCGTATACTAATGCTACCAGTAGAGCATGAAAGCAAATAGGAATACCACAAGCTATCTGGAGGAGCTTGCTGTGAAGTTTCAAGAGTCTTGAAGAAAATTAAACTTCTCATTATTGATAAGGTAAGCATGGTATCAAACTTAATGCTTGCCTTTGTGCATTTAGGAATGCAGCAAATTCTTAAAACAGAGTATGACGTATTATTTGGAGGATAACACGTCATCGTTTTTGGAGATCTACTGCAACTCATTCCTGTAAAAGGACGACCAGGTTTTAAAACACTTGCGCATGAAGACTTCAGAAAGTCTCTGGGTAGTGTTGGAAACGTGAAAATTTGGTCATATTTTGAATACAAAGAACTCATTACAAATATGCGACAGGCAAATGATGTTGATTATGGAACGATTCTCCAAGATATAAGAATTGGACTACTGACAGAACATGGCAAACAAGCTTTACAGACTTGATTACTTGATTATTTTCAGTTTTTTGTTTCCAAATGAAAATATAGTTCCTGAGAAAATATACATGGAAATTGCAGATAAGAAACCTTGTAATCTGTTTAATGCCAACACTGCGTGAGTGTTCTATATTCAATAAACAACTTTTGAAACTCCATTGCATTGCTAACTCCTGAGGCGAAAAGCCGGGAGGTGTTTTACTGCTATTTTTAACCTGTAAATTGTGTATTGATTTTAAAAATACTTGCCGACTTTGCACACTCTCCTGATTCCCATAGCAGCTGAATATTAGCTGTTGGGGAACGAAAACCACTCGTTTCTTGGCGCCATTGACCGCCGAGGGAGAACGATAGCCACGCCCATCTCTTGCTGGCCACGCCCCCTCCGCTGAGATAAATAGGGCGCGCTGAACTCAAGCACTGCTCCATTGCATTGCTAACTCCTGAGGCGAAAAGCCGGGAGGTGTTTTACTGCTATTTTTAACCTGTAAATTGTGTATTGATTTTAAAAATACTTGCCGACTTTGCACACTCTCCTGATTCCCATAGCAGCTGAATATTAGCTGTTGGGGAACAAAAACCACTCGTTTCTTGGCGCCATTGACCGCCGAGGGAGAACGATAGCCACGCCCATCTCTTGCTGGCCACGCCCCCTCCGCTGAGATAAATAGGGCGCGCTGAACTCAAGCGCTGCTCCATTGCATTGCTAACTCCTGAGGCGAAAAGCCGGGAGGTGTTTTACTGCTATTTTTAACCTGTAAATTGTGTATTGATTTTAAAAATAATTGCAGACTTTGCACACTCTCCTGATTCCCATAGCAGCTGAATATTAGCTGTTGGGGAACGAAAACCACTCGTTTCTTGGCGCCATTGACCGCCGAGGGAGAACGATAGCCACGCCCATCTCGTGCTGGCCACGCCCCCTCCGCTGAGATAAATAGGGCGCCCTGAACTCAAGCGCTGCTCCATTGCATTGCTAACTCCTGAGGCGAAAAGCCGGGAGGTGTTTTACTGCTATTTTTAACCTGTAAATTGTGTATTGATTTTAAAAATACTTGCCGACTTTGCACACTCTCCTGATTCCCATAGCAGCTGAATATTAGCTGTTGGGGAACGAAAACCAATCGTTTCTTGGCGCCATTGACCGCCGAGGGAGAACGATAGCCACGCCCATCTCTTGCTGGCCACGCCCCCTCCGCTGAGATAAATAGGGCGCGCTGAACTCAAGCGCTGCTCCATTTCATTGCTAACTCCTGAGGCGAAAAGCCGGGAGGTGTTTTACTGCTATTTTTAACCTGTAAATTGTGTATTGATTTTAAAAATACTTGCCGACTTTGCACACTCTCCTGATTCCCATAGCAGCTGAATATTAGCTGTTGGGGAACGAAAACCACTCGTTTCTTGGCGCCATTGACCGCCAAGGGAGAACGATAGCCACGCCCATCTCTTGCTGGCCACGCCCCCTCCGCTGAGATAAATAGGGCGAGCTGAACTCAAGCGCTGCTCCATTGCATTGCTAACTCCTGAGGCGAAAAGCCGGGAGGTGTTTTACTGCTATTTTTAACCTGTAAATTGTGTATTGATTTTAAAAATACTTGCCGACTTTGCACACTCTCCTGATTCCCATAGCAGCTGAATATTAGCTGTTGGGGAACGAAAACCACTTGTTTCTTGGCGCCATTGACCGCCGAGGGAGAACGATAGCCACGCCCATCTCTTGCTGGCCACGCCCCCTCCGCTGAGATAAATAGGGCGCGCTGAACTCAAGCGCTGCTCCATTGCATTGCTAACTCCTGAGGCGAAAAGCCGGGAGGTGTTTTACTGCTATTTTTAACCTGTAAATTGTGTATTGATTTTAAAAATACTTGCCGACTTTGCACACTCTCCTGATTCCCATAGCAGCTGAATATTAGCTGTTGGGGAACGAAAACCACTCGTTTCTTGGCGCCATTGACCGACGAGGGAGAACGATAGCCACGCCCATCTCTTGCTGGCCACGACCCCTCCTACGTCACTAGCAACCACTTTAATTCATGTGTCAATACCGGAAGCGCAGCGGACGAGCGCAGCGGGCACGCCGATTGCGCGCCGAAAGCGCGCTTAAGGCAAGCTCGTCTGCGCTCGTCCGCGACGAGGACACGCCTAGCGCCACAAACCCTGCCCTACTCAGCCGGCAACCCCCCTGCTACACCCGGGATGCACTGCTCAATCTACGAGGATACGCGCACGAAGGTAAACTCACTTTTGAAGAGACTGCTTCTCCCTTAACTGACTTCACCCACAAGGGCCTAATCGCAGGAGGCCTCCTGAACGTCAGATCTCTACCGAAGCATGCCACAGAAATCAACCTCCTTATAGAGTCACACCACCTTGACGTACTTTTTCTAACCGAGACTTGGACACATGCCAACTGTGAGACCGATTTAGCATCCGCTTGCCCTTTAAACTTTAACATCCTACATCTCCCCAGGCCCAAAGGCCGCGGTGGCGGAGTTGGTGTCATCTTCCGAGCCTCGTGGCAATTGAACACCATTGACATAGACCCTGTACCCGGAATCGAGCTCTTTGGTCTAACTATAAACAGCCACCCAGGAGTCACCTTTATGGTGATCATCTGCTATCGCCCGCCTGGGGCGTTTTCCCTCTCGCAACAGCATGCGCTCCTCACGATCATCACAAACATGGCGACCTCCCATAACAAACTCATTATTCCTGGAGATTTCAATCTCTGGCCAAACGGCAGCCTAGATATAGGTTTAGACAACCTTCTGCTGCCTTGTGACAGCGTGGGGCTTCACCAACTGATAAAGGACCCCACTCACTCCGCAGGCAACCGTCTCGACCTCATCTTTTCGAGTCCTGGTCTATCTCAAGTAGGCGACATCTTGCCTATGAGCTGGACAGACCACTCGCTCATTAAACTTTACACCAACAACGCCACAATAAGAAAGCCCAAGAATCATTCTCCACCACAATTTTCTTATCGAAACTGGAAAGCTCTAGAAAAACTCAGCACCTCCACCAAAGTTTTCGAGGTGCAGGATAGTTTCTCTCCTACCAGCTCGGTGGAAAACAATTATAGATCCCTCAGCTCGAGAATTACCTCCATCGCGGACTCAGCTGCCCCTCTAAAACACTGTAAACCCAAAGGTAGAGCACCTGCTCCCTGGTACAATGACTCTCTGAAAACCCTTAAATCAGCCTGTAAACAGGCTGAGAGAAAGTGGAGACACGGATACTGCGACAACAACAAAGCCCTCTGGAAAAACTTACTCTGTGATTACAAATCTGCCATCGCAGAGAGTAAATCGAATTACTACTGCTCCACTATAGCCAACGCGGCCAACAGTCCAAAAAGTATATTTCAGATCCTGGATAATATCATACATCCTGACTGCGTCAAAAACTCCATTCCCCCTTCTCAGACTCTTTGTGATAACCTTGCTCAGTTTTTTACCGATAAAATTGAGACTATCATCAAAAATCTGACAACGCCCACGTTACGTATCCACCCCACCCCTCCCGAAGCTGGCTCCACCAATCTTGACTCTCCGAGGCCAGATTGCCCTCCTACGAATATGCTCCTGGCTCTCCCCTTGATCTCTCAAGCAGAATTTGAGAAAGTGGCACTGGGCATCACCTCAGGATCTCCCCTTGACCCTCTGCCTCCGAAAATCTGGAAAGCATATGGACACGAATTATTCCACACTCTTCGGATGATTTGCAATCAATCTCTCAGCTGTGGTTTCGTCCCCACCCCCTGGAAGCAGGCGCTCATCACCCCGCTTTTAAAGAAACCTACGCTAAATCCAGAATGCTTGTCCAACTTCCGTCCCATATCACTTCTGCCTTTTCCGGTGAAGGTGCTTGAACGTTGGGTCAGCAACTGCCTCTCAGCCCACCTTGAGCAGCACCACGTGCTGGACGAATTCCAATTTGGTTTTCGCCCAGCCCATGGCACTGAAACTGCTGTGCTCACTGCTATGGAGGAGCTTCGAATGCGTGCAGACAGGGGCCAAGCTGTGGCCTTGATTTTATTAGACCTGTCTGCCGCATTCGACACTGTCAACCATGGGACCTTGCTTGAGAGGCTGAGAGAGGCAGGGATCGACGGCACGGCCCTGCTCTGGTTTCATTCATATCTCAGTGACAGGAAACAGGCTGTATCCCTTCCCCCCTTCCAATCGGTCTTCTCCCCTGTCCCTCACGGTGTTCCTCAGGGCTCCTCCATCAGCCCGATTCTCTTCAATGTTTACTTGAAACCATTGCTCACTTTAATCAAATCGCACAATATGACCACAGTAAACTATGCGGACGACACCCAGCTCCTTTTCTCTTGGGAAGGCGAAGACTCCATCTCTTTAGAAGCCTTCCATAACTGTTTAAGAGATACCGCAGGCTGGTTGCATCGGAACTCCCTCCAGTTCAACTCCTCGAAAACCGAGGTTCTGTTCTGTCCCGCGAACCGCATACCCCGCCCTCTGCCTGCCAATTTCTGGCCCCCGGAAAACTCTAACAACCCGCCACCTGTTACCAGTGTTCGCAACTTGGGCGTCATGCTAAACCACCAACTGAGCATGGAAACGCAGGTCTCAAGAACAGTCGCCACCTGCTCAGGCCTCATGCGCTCACTGCGCAAAGTCCTGCCTCTACTACCACCTTCTGCCCGAGCATTGATAGTCAGGTGCACTATTCTTAGTCGCCTTGACTACTGTAATGCCCTTTTGTTTGAATCCCCTGCGACACTGCTGGACAGACTCCAACGAGTTCAGTCGGCAGCAGCCAAACTGGCCCTTGGTTGGACCAGGAGATCCTCGGCCACCGCTGCCTTGGCCGAGCTGCACTGGCTGCCTTTGAAGCAACGCATTGCCTTCAAAGCCCTTTGCCTGGTCTTTAAGGCACTACACGGCGCAGGACCCAGACCTCTTTAACGTCTGTTCTTGTGGTACTTCCCCACCAGAACACTTAGGTCTACAACCGCCTGCCTTGTGAAAGTGCCTAGATATAAGAAGGCCAGGACTGGGGGAAGATCGTTCAGAGTAGCTGCAGCCAAGCTATGGAACAGTCTGCCTGCCGACATTCGCCAAATCCCTCATCTCCTACCCTTCAGGAAACAAATCTAAACATGGCTCTTTCCTCCACCCCTCTAAGCCCGCCAGCCATAGTTCTACCCCCCCGTCTAAAAACCCAGGAATTAGCAACCAGCGCCAGGATACCTGCCAGGTGACAGCCGCGCTCTATAAATATTTTAAATAAATAAATAAATGAAACTGGAAAATGAAGAAATTATAAAAATGGAAGCCATCGATAAAATAGAACATGAAGAAATCACTACTATTTTGACCGAAAAATTGAAGACAAAATTGGATTCTTTAGAAAAATCAATATCTAAAACTGCTGGTTTAGAAAACAATCTATATGCATGTAGGAACTGTCTGATAATTTTAAGGCGTAATTTGGATGTAGAAAAAGGTTTAGTTAATGGAGCATTGGGCAAAGTTGTGGATTTGTTAATTATCAAAATAGAGACGGAATTGAATTCTTAAAGATTAAATTTAAACAGATTGAAGAAATGAAACAAATTGGTCGTTGTTCTGTTCGTTTTCAGCTTGTGAAAGATTATATGTCCATAGAAAACAGTTTCCATTTTCTCTGGCATATGCAGTGACTATTCAAAAAATCTCAAGGTTTAGGTGTTGACAGTGCTTTGGTGAACATTGGAAATTCTGTGTTTAAAGAATGTATGGCATATGTTGCTTTGTCGCGAGTCAGAACATTATCTGGTTTGTTTTTGATTGCTTTTGATGATACTAAGATTACTGCAGATGCCAACTGTGTCGAAGAGTACAATAGGTTAAGAAGAATTGATCCACTACCTGGATGCCATTTGTTTCCTAGACGCACTTATCGTGTGCACTCCTTCTCCGCTGCAGGCAGCATTTTGAGATCAGGACGCCACCGGCCCTGCTACCCTTGCATGACTTTCCTGCAGATTCCTGGCATTCTTCGCCTCAATTTCACACACGGACGGGGTCCTTTCTCCACCGCTCCGTGCCTTTACGATCCCGCCATTTCTGTAGCCATACAGCCCTGATGAGTTATACCTCATTCACGGTGTGACGAAACACGTGTCGGCTGGCTACTACCTTACTGTACTGTCCACTATATGACTTATAAAAAACTTTATTCACATGAATCTTGACATTCTACGTTCTTTTTTTGAAGCAATCACTCTCTATGAGTAGAAACCTTAGTCCACATACTCGGACTATTTACCACACGTGCGTGTGCACAGGATCTGTTCTCCTTCCAGTTGGTCCAAGCCTCCCTAGACCAGTCCAGGGGTATTTTTCCCGAAGGGTTTGTGTTCCCCTCTCCTGCTTTGCACCGCGTGCCTACTGCACACCGATCTCAGCCACAATATCATACTGCTCAGAGCGCCACCACTTCCTACTCTTCCAACACAAACCCAGTCTCCAACCAAAAGGTTAAGAAGAACATATGCTCCTGATTTAGGTCAATATCCCGTATTTGAAAAGTGTGTGGTTGCTAGAAAAAGAAGGTATAAGAATTTCTGTACTGAAGGTGTAGAGAAGGGAAAAACACAAGATAATGTCAGTTTGAAAATATTTCTGGTGTCAACTGCTATGCTAATGTTGTGGTCAATGTTGTTTTGTTTCCGAAGGTTTGCAACAGCAAATTATGGAGAATCGGGATAAAATATTTTGGGGCATATTATCAAGGGGGTTTATCTCCGCTTTTGTGGAGATAAAATTATCTCCCTATTACCTAGCTGTCGCTAACACCAGTTAGCGACAGCTAGTAGGAGATAGCGACCATCTAGGGCCCCACTTTCCATGTCAGTGATATTTATCACTAATGACATGCAAAGTGGGCATGCCAAGATGTTAGCGACTGGAAACAGTCGCTAACATCGCTATCTCCTATTACCAACTTATGGAGATATTCGCGCTAAGCGCGAATATCTCCAAATGCTAACTCCTGCCCTGAGCAGTTCTTAGCCATGTTATCCAATGGGAGGTGGATAACATGACTAAGAGCATTAGCTCGGTAATGCATGAATATCGCTAACTTTTCAGCGTTATTCATGCATTGCAGCCGATTTTTATCGCATTTGCAAGAAACCTTGGTAATACAAAGGTTTATCTGCGATAAAAATTGCCGCAGCTCAGCGGTAAATTTTTGTCTCTAACCAAGCAATAGCAATAATTATCGCTATTGCTTGGTAATATGCCCTATTGTTCCTTGTTACATTCTCTTTATGAAATTTGAGAACAGATAAAAGTAAAATACAAAGGGGCATATTACCAAGCAATAGCGATAATTATCGCTGTTGCTTGGTTAGAGACAAATATTAACCACTGAGCTGCGGCGATTTTTATCGCAGATAAACCTTGGTATTACCAAGGTTTATCGCAAATGTGATAGAAAACGGCCGCAATGCATGAATATCGCTGAAAAGTCAGCGATATTCATGCATTACCGAGCTAATGCTCTTAGCCATGTTATCCACCTCCTGTCGTAATTTGACGGTGACCGGGTTAGCGTTGAGCTTTGCTACACGTTCTTTTCCCTTATCTTGACTATAGTTGTTGGACGCCATTTTGTATGTATCGGCGGCCATTTTAGAGAATGCGTTGCCTCGTGGTCAGCATGCCCTTTTGTCCTTCCTCTGTACCACTGACCACTCGAGTTTGCCCAGCAACAGGCTATTTTTAGTAATGGTCAAGCTCACATATGCGAAGCTCAGATTGACCAGTCATCCCTTAGGAATGTTCCACCAAACTGACCAGTGGTGTTATAGCTCCTCCCATGAGTTGGCTGTGTTCCAAAAATGACCATATATGCACCTAAAACTCTGTAAATGTGTACCGCCTACCTTTTTATTACTGTAAAACTGTATAAAAGAAGGATTTGCACCGATGTTCGGTTTGATACTTCTTGCATTACCGAAGGGTGCTGTAGGAATGTACCACCACCCCATGGGGTCTTAATAAACTTGTCTTTTACATTTTCTAGTTTCCGTGCCAACAGTTCTTATGATGTAGTGGGTATTCTGCGGAGTATGTAGGCCTGGAGAACCCAATACCACAAATTGGCGACCACGAAGGGACTTATCGGCGACTCGGATGCCCGAAGGAGAGGTCGTGACGAAGGATTGGAAACTCGCCATGGACGCGTACGCTGCCTTTGAGTGACCCGAGTCTTGGCACCCACGGTGTTTTCTTCCTTTCCTTCTGATCTGACCTTCCAGGTGGCGCCGGTCCTCGACTGAGATCCTACTCGTTCGAGTTGTCGTACAGTGCCGATTTGGCTGATTCGATCACAGACCTTGGCAGTTGGAACCTGGATATCTGAGATTTTGGTAAGCTTGTGATTGGTAAAGTAGTCTGCGGACGCTTACTGTGGTTCTATGAATATGTTTTGAGTTAGCTAACATTTGATCCTATGATTTGAACTATATGTGTAGTGCACTTCACATAGGCAGGCATGTAGAGATATTTCTCTAACTTTGTTTGTGTTTGAGCGGCACATTTGTGTGAAGTATAGTAAGTGCCATTTTTGTGGTATCGCGTTTCCGTGATACTTTTTGAACATGCCTGTTTTAAACACACTCCGAGGAATGTGCTGTCTTGGAAATGGTACCACTTATCGATTAAATGAATCCCAGCCGGCTCCCCCAGAGGGGACTCCCAATAGAGAGATGTATATAAAATTCGGCCTTCCCCCTATATTGTACAGTAAATTATGGAATAAACACACTAAATCTGATCCCGAGTTGCAATGGCCACTACATGGGTCGTTTGATTTACGAAAGGTTCAGTTTGTGGAGCAATGTTTGTTTCAGCGCAGGTCTAGACAAAATATGTTTGATTGTGTACGAATGTGGGAGAAAGCAGTGCGTGAACGAATGAAGCGTGAGATTGCCTTGGTAGAAAAAGAGCAGTGCAAGGCTGCTCGAGATAAGGCTTTACAGCTGGAGGAGAAGGAGTTACAGGAAAAGAAAGAGAGGGAGGCACGGGAACGTAATTTGCAAACGAGCGGTCAATTTCCTATTCGGCGTCCGCTTTATCCTGTCCTTACTAATGAAATTGATGATTTTTCATTATTAGATCGGTGCCCGCCTCCATATGTTTCGCCTACGGCTCCGGACGTGGACTCGGACGACGATGGTCAAGGGAATAAGAGTAAAAGGTTAACTGCTAGTGAAGCTGCGGAGTTGCGCAGTTGCGCAGTTTTGCTCGCAAGCTTAATTTGAATAAAATAACTATGTCAGAGATTAACATTGAAAGAAATAAGTGGCCAGAGCGAGAGCAGTTGTATTTTTTAAGTGCTTTTGGAGATGAAGTTGTAGAACGATTTAGGAAATATTCAGATGATCTAGAGCCTAAGGACATATCAGTTCATCGTGAGAATATGCGTAAAGGTTTATTTGTTATTGCAGATGCGGACGGTTTTTTCCAACGGTTGGTCCAGCTACGGGATGAGGCGTCCAGATTGCGGGAAGCACAAAAAGCAGCAGACGTGCCTGCGCCGGGGTCGACGGAGTCATCCAAACAGTGTTCTATGTTTGGAACAGATAAGAGTTCTAAAGTTCATGTTATGCCTATGCGCGAAGCCGCACCTTTGTATGTTCCCCCCAAAGGGCAAGGTACCAGTGATGATAAATTGTCCGGGGATGCAAAAGGGTATTTTATATATAATTGGGTGTACACGCCTTGGAATAGAGCAGATGTTATGGCATTGAAAAACGCTTTACCTGATCCACGTAAAAATCCAGCCGCATTTTATGAAGGAGTGGAGGGGGCTATTTCTTCCTGTGTTATGACACTAGTTGATATTGATCTTTTCTTTGGGTTAATACTGCCCCCTGATATGTGGAGAGCAATTCGTAAGTTTGATGACCAAATGATTTTAGGAGCGGATTGGAAAGCAATTGCTCAAGCTGATTTAGACAGGGAGTCTGCATGTAAGCCTTGCCAGTTAATCCTAGATCTCCCAACAGCTATTTTGAATAAATTAAAAACGCTTGTTCCCCCTAAAAAGATTGATTGGACTATGTTAGCCTCTTGCAAACAGAAACAGGATGAGTCGGTATCTGACTTCTTTTCACGTTTCGAGGAAGCGTTTCATGATTACAGTGGGCAATTATTAACGGATGATACGGGTAGGCATTTGTTTGTCGATAAGTATGTGGCTAATCTCCTGCCGGAGATTGCAAAGCGATTGAAAACTAGTGAAAGTTCCTGGATCACGGCAACCCCTGCATCTTTGTTAACTATGGCTCAGTATTATGAGCGGCAGGAATTAGAGGCTAAAGAAGGTATAGATAGGAAAGCGAAGGAGTTGAAGACGAAGGTGATGTTGGCTACGCAGCCAAGAGGGAATGATAGAGGCAGGCGAGGAGGGTATGGTACGTCTTATGGTCGTACTGACATTGCTGAGGACCAATGTGCATACTGTAAAGAGTTTGGGCATTGGGCTGAAGATTGTCCGGTGCTTCGTGAGCAACGTAGCCAGCATGGTCGAGGAGGTGGAAGGACACGGAATAGTTATTCGGGAGCGAGAGGTGGAGCCAGTGATCGTGGTAGGTTTGAGGCGAGAGGTCGTGGTCAGGATGATCGTAATACTTTTGATCGACGGAATCAGTACCAGATATCGGAGGGTGAGAACGTGGAGTCTCAGGATTATGTGCACGCATAGGATTGCGTAGGATGGGGTGTGAAATCGGTTGAAGTGCCAGTAGATCAAAGAGGTCCATATGTATCAGCTGGCGTTTTGGGTTCTACTGATCACTTTTTGGTTGATACAGGAGCTACTCGCAGTGCTCTGTCTAAAAACTTGGTTCCAGGGGCTCCCCTGTCTGGCGAAACGATTACATGTATAGGGTTTGATGGCACACCCTCTCCAAGCCCACTGTCACAACCTCTTACATTTTGCATTGACAGATTCTTTGGTCTGTGCCCATTCTTATTGTCGCCTCATACCCCAGACAATATTATGGGCATAGATTTGCTTAAATATTTTCAAGCAACAATATGCTGCGCCCCTGAAGGAGTGCGGGTTATTTTGAATGACAATTATCCGGATGTAGGAAGACTATGTACCATGCAGGAAATTGAAGCATTAGTCTCTCCCACACACGTTATGGGCTACATCGGACACGGATGTGGGACAGATGCACATTCCGCCTATTCGAATAACTGTTAAGGAGGGAGTGTATTTGCCACGTGTACCCCAGTACAAGATATCTAGAGAAGGTGAAATCGCCCTGACGCACATTGTTCAGGATTTGATTATTGCAGGAGTAGTGGAGGAAGTTTCCTACAATGTCTGTAACAGTCCGATTCTTCCGATCGTAAAGAAAGACACTGACGACAAAGTCTATCGATTTATTATTGATTTGAGAGAAATAAACAAAATTGTAGTGCCCCAGTACCCGGTGGTGTCTGATATCACCACCTTACTTACTTTGGTTCCCCCTACTGCCACCACGTTTTCTGTAATTGACCTTAAAAATGCCTTCTTTTCCATTCCCATCCATCCCGATAGCAGATATCTATTTGGCTTTACGTTAAATAATACATCGTGAGATTTTGTCGTGTTCCTCAAGGCTATACAGAAAGTCCTAGCATCTATAGCCAGGCTTTAAAAAGACAGCTTGATTCCTTTGATTTGCAGTCCGGAGTAGCTCTTATACAGTATGTTGATGATATCTTACTGGCTGCAGACACATATGCACAGTGTGAGGAGAGCACTCTTGCTTTGCTCTCTTTTCTTGCTCAGAACAATCATAACGTTTCTAGGAAAAAGTTACAATATTGCAGACCAAAGGTGACCTACCTCGGTCATCTTTTGTCTAAGGAGGGACGTGCATTAACATCTGATCGAATTCAAGCAATATTAGATACACAAGTCCCCCGCACTCAAAGAGATGTGCGTGCCTTTATAGGTTTAACGTCCTTCTGTAGACAGTGGATAATGGGGTTTTCACACATTATAAAACCTTTGTTAGCGTTATTGTCCAAAACTACACCAATGCCTCTTGAATGGACAGATGAATGTCAGACTGCTTTTGAACAACTGAGACAAGCCCTTTGTTCTGCACCAGTGTTAGGTACACCAGATTACACAAAGATCTTCACGCTGTATGCGCACGAGAAAGATGGGTGTGCATTGTCGGTGTTAGTGCAGACACACGGAGATAAGCAGAGGCCCTGTGCATACTTCTCGGCAATACTTGACCTTTTGGCACGAGGTTTACCCGGGTGTTTTCGAGCAGTTGTAGCAAAAGCAGTAGCTATACGGCAGAGTGAAGGAATAGTTTTGTCACACAAACTGTTGGTGCTAGTTCCCCTTGCGGTAGACGCTTTGCTAAATCAAACAAAAACACAATATCTCACGAGTGCACGTTTAACAGGATATGAGCTCACACTGTTGGCGCCACACATCACACTAAAGAGATGTGCTACCCTAAACCCTGCCACTTTATTGCCGTATCCGGTTGCTGAGGGCCAGGAGGAAGAACACCATGATTGTGTTTTCCTGACTGAGGAACAAACAAAGGGTCGTGTCGACTTACAGGATACGCCACTTCCAGATGTGGATGGGGAACTGTGGGTTGATGGATCGTGTTTAAGGCTGCCAGATGGCACAACTTCTACAGCATATGCGATCACGACACTTAAGACAGTGGTAGAAACAGCACGAATACCACAGAAATCGGCCCAAGCAGCAGAGTTAATAGCTTTGACAAGAGCCTGTGAATTGAGTGCTGGCCTATGTGTGAATATCTACACAGACAGCCGGTACGCCTTCGGAGTAGCGCATGACTTTGGCCTACTCTGGAGAGAGCGTGGATTTTTGACTTCGCATGGAGTACATATCATGCACGGAGAACTAGTGCGTGATCTTTTGAATGCGTTACTTTGTCCAAAGAAAGTGGCAATAATCAAATGCAGTGCCCATAAAAAGGTCACTGATAAAGTGGGACAAGGTAACGCTTTTGCAGACAGTATAGCAAGACAAACGGCTATGTCCCGAAATGACTTGCCAATGTATGTGGTGGAATCACAGGCTGAGCGATGGCATGATGCTAGAGAGGAGATATTAGACATTCAGAAGTCAGCGTCTGAAGCTGAGCTTGCAACCTGGGCAGCTGAGGGAATGCTGGATGACGAGGGTTGTTGGTGAAGCAAAGATATGGAAAGATGGAAATTGCCTGCAGCTTACTTGCAGGCGATGGTCCAAATGACACATGGATTGGCACATGTTGGAGCTCTTGCAATTACTCGATTGCTAACGCGAGTCTGGGAGCATCCTGAGATTGCCAATACGGCCAAGAGAGTAGTACAGACCTGTCTGATATGTTTACAGCACAATCCTGCAAAAGGGACGTATACTCCGAAAGGAGGATTTGTTCCACCTACTGCACCGTTTGAAGTACTGCAAATGGATTACATCCAGCTTGAGCGTTGTAATAACCTGAAGTATGTCCTAGTGGTGGTGTGTGCTTTCAGTAAATGGATTGAGGCCTTCCCTACGAAAGATAATACAGCGTTGACAACAGCTAAGGTTTTGCTCAAAGAGTACTTCCCTCGATACGTCGTTTGTAAATTTTTGTGGAGCGATAATGGTCCTCATTTTGTTGGGAAAATTGTGGAATACGTGATGAAGGGATTGGGAATCCAGCAGAAATTTCATGCTGTGCTCCATCCTCAGTCAGCAGGTCTTGTTGAACGATATAATGCTACTCTGAAATTAAAGCTAGCAAAGATTGTGGCATCCACATCTTTGAAATGGCCAGATGCCCTGCCATTGGCATTACTATCTATCAGAGCAGTGCCCCATTCCCGAACTGGCCTCACACCTTATGAAGTGGTGTTTGGAAGGCCGATGAATATATGGGGAGTTCCTAAGCCTCGATTGTTACATGATGTGCCTTGTATAATGATGAACGATTATTTGGCACGATTAACAAATGATTTACTTTCCATTCACCAACAGGTTCGAGAAGCGCTCCCCGACAATTCCATTGGAGAGGCTCACAATCTTCGTCCTGGGGATCATGTTATGATCTGTTCTTTCAAGAGAACAAGCAGCCTGGAACCGAGGTGGCGTGGTCCCGAGCAGGTATTGCTCGCAACTCGAACGGCTGTGCGAGTTACCAACAGAAAGCAGTGGGTGCACTCTACTCACTGCCGCCGTGTCTCTCCGGATCTGGTGAGCCCAACTGTGCTGTCTGATTATCGAGACATCTTGGACGAGGAGAAGAGCCCAGCTGTAACGTCTGCCGAATCGGAGGGAGCCTTCCCGGACCACACTGTTTCTGGAAAAGAGAGATACAACTTACGACCTCGATAAGCAGTTTTTTTTTTTGTGCGAGACTGGTTGAGTTACCGCTCTTGGGTTTGTGAAACGGAAGCCGGGAATATCAAGGTGGGGGTCTGTTCTGCCAAGTGTAGCGACACCCGTCTTGAATCTCAGAGAAGAAACCAACGGCTACCTCGGAGCTCAGCACTCATATTTTTATTTTTTAGTTGTGTTTTTGAGACATTTTGAACTTTGAACTATGGCATCTTCTGCAGTGCGAGACAAGAGAATTCTTGGTGCAGTATTATTTGTACTGACAATTGTTGTGATAGCTGTGATAGCTTGGGTAGTAGAACTTGTGGTGCCGGTACGAGAACATTTGTTACCAACTATCCCGATTCCATCTGAATATTTCCATTTTGCCTTATCATGAAGAGCGACACCGACAAATTTACGTGAACAATAGTTTTATTCAGATTCTGCATTACACCCACAATATGACTAACACTTCGAACTGCTGGGTATGTGGGATGTTGCCTGGACATCAAAAGAAAGGAGGCACACCGCTTATCCCACTCCCATTTTCCCATAATGGCTCTTGTCATGCCTGGTATACACTCCTATTCACTTTGCGATGGCCAACGAAAGGGGGGCTGATCTTTCGACTCAATAAGATATGTTACAATGATCGAGATGGCTATCCGCGAGCTGAAGGAACTAAGTTTGAATGGGAGGAGTATCGCCCCGACAATGTGTATAACAAAGTGTGTTATAACAACCAACGGAGTATCAATATGTCTAGTTCACATGTAATTACTGTTATCGATACTAAAGCTGATCTCTGTGTTCGTAATAAAGGTACAATCCCAGTTGGCAGAAGTGAATGTAACACCACTCTTACCTTTGACACTCCAAATGGCATTTCATTTGTGGCCTCCCGAAATACGTATTTTATATGTGGAAATAAAGGCTATCATCATCTCCCTATAGGATGGTTAGGAACATGTTATATATCTTTTGTATTACCCCCTGTGTTTATTGCCCCACCTATGTATCATAACAACTACATACTTTACCATGATTTTATATTGAATAGAGTAAAGAGAGCATTAGTTCTTGAAGATATAGACCAAACGGACACTGCATTGCAACAATATGTCGATTTTAATTTAGGTCTGTTTTCTTTTGTTGGAGCTGCTCTGAATAGTCGAAAAATACGATGGTTAACTTGTGTTGTAGAAGCTGTTGCCAATGATACTGCTTTTGCGTTAGGAAATTTAACTGAGGAGCTTCAGATAACTAGAATTGTAACGCTCCAGAACAGGATGGTGTTAGATGTAGTATTAGCTGACCGTGGAGGAGCATGCCGTATTATTGGAAGTAGTTGTTGCGTATATGTGCCAGATAACTCACCTTCTGTTTATGATGCCATATCCAAATTACATAAAATTACTGCTGAGATACATCCTGATAATGGTACATGGACGTTTTCGGGGTAGTTTTGGTCAATACTTAGTACCTGGGGTTGGAAATTGCTGATGATTCTATGTGTAATAATTGGGATATTATTCTTTTTATGTCTTTGTATCCAGTGTGGTCCTGTATTATGGTCCATGTGCCTTTCTGCTTGTATTCCATCCAGACGAGCCTTTGCTAAACATGAACAAATGATTCATAAAGAAGTAGCACAAATTATGTCTATTGATATTGAAGATGAGTACCCCGACTATGTCCACTATGAGGTAGCTTCAGCTAAACGCTAAAAGGGTCGTCTGTCGTAATTTGACGGTGATTGGGTTAGCGTTGAGCTTTGCTACACGTTCTTTTCCCTTATCTTGACTATAGTTGTTGGACGCCATTTTCTATGTATCGGCGGCCATTTTAGAGAATGCGTTGCCTCGTGGTCAGCATGCCCTTTTGTCCTTCCTCTGTACCACTGACCACTCGAGTTTGCCCAGCAACAGGCTATTTTTAGTAATGGTCAAGCTCACACATGCGCAGCTCAGATTGACCAGTCATCCCTTAGGAATGTTCCACCAAACTGACCAGTGGTGTTATAGCTCCTCCCATGAGTTGGCTGTGTTCCAAAAATGACCATATATGTACCTAAAACTCTGTAAATGTGTACCGCCTACCTTTTTATTACTGTAAAACTGTATAAAAGAAGGATTTGCACCGATGTTCGGTGTGATACTTCTTGCATTACCGAAGGGTGCTGTAGGAATGTACCACCACCCCATGGGGTCTTAATAAACTTGTCTTTTACATTTTCTAGTTTCCGTGCCAACAGTTCTTATGGTGTAGTGGGTATTCTGCGGAGTATGTAGGCCTGGAGAACCCAATACCACACTCCCATTGGATAACATGGATAAGAACTGCTCAGGGCAGGTGTTAGCTTTTGGAGATATTCGCGCTTAGTGCGAATATCTCCATAAGTTGGTAATAGGAGATAGCGATGTTAGCGTCTGTTTCCAGTCGCTAACATCTTGGCACACCCACTTTGCATGTCATTAGTGATAATTATCACTGACATGTAAAGTGGGGCCCAAGATGGTCGCTATCTCCTACTAGATGTCGCTAACTGGTGTTAGCGACAGCTAGGTAATAGGGAGATAATTTTATCTCCGCTTTCTTGGCTTTTAAAGCCAAAAAAGCGGAGATAAACCCCATTGATAATATGCCCCAAAGTGTTTCTGATGTTCGTAATCTTTTGGATGTATGTTCTGGTTCTACACAAATTACACAAAATATCCAACAAGATGCTCAGGAGTTTCTAATGTTTATGCTTACAGAATTGGAAAGTGAGGGTGTAGATATAGAGAATATTTTTGGCCTTTGTTATAAATGAGAACATCAATGTAAAAATTGTATGTATACATGTAGCACTAATGTAGACCCTGAAAGATTTTTATATTTGACATTACCGGACTGTAAATCAGTGTCTTTCAGAAAATTAGTTAAAGCTGCAAACCAAAACATGGAGTGTAGGCAATGCAAATCAGAAATGTTATCAACCTTATTTATCCAAAGATATGGAAAATATATAATTTTAATGATGCAATGTTGTACAGCTGAACGAAGAAAATTGGACACTTTAATTAAACATTCTGTTGCTACACAACTATCAATATCTGGAAGGACATTTGTAGCAGTAGCAATAATTTTCCACAATGGTCCTTCAATAACATCTGGACATTACACTGCATATCTCAAAAGTGAGAAAGGCTAGAGTATTTGTAATGATGCTGAGTTGGCCTTTCAAATTTCCAAATTCCGATCTAACATTTTTAAAGCCAAAGTTTTAGGAAGGTACTTCAGCCTCTGAGGATTTTATTCTTATCATTTCATAGGATTATCAATGGACAATTTACATAAAAATTACTGCAAAAATACAATTTGGCCTCAGGGAAATGTATTTCTTTAAATTATGGACTTTTTGTTGCACATTGTCTCGGTGTATAATTTTAACTGGCATTATTTATAGTGTTTATAAATTTAAATTATAACATTTTCTTAGCAGTAATCATTTGATATACGTGTGATTTGTATTATCTACTATTTTACTATAGATGGATTATTGTTTTATTTTAAACAATCTAATTGTTTGGGGGTTTTTTTGCCCGCTGTTATGTGATGAGTACAATTGAAATCACTATTTCTAGTGAAATTCAATATATTATGAGAACAGCAAAAAAGGCAAAGAAATTACTTTGTAAAATGTTACAATTATGCTGTGCTGTTAAAAATGTATTATTATATGTTATAACTATTTTTCTTTTTTTTTACAGATCTTAATTTTAAGATATCAAATTTACCACCATTTCGATTATAAAAAACATAATCTTCCCCGGGGACCCCATCCCAGGGGCATGGGCCTTTTTAAAACATTTTTTTATTTGGAGGAGGGCTGCCTTGCCCCCCTCCTGTGGCAACTTATGGCCTTGGACCCCATCCCTTCAGGGCCACTAATCACCCTGGGGACTTCATCCCCCGGGCAGGCCCACTCTGTTGGGGACCGTGTGGGGTCCTCAATCCCCCCACGGTCCCAGCGGGCTACCAGCATCCTGCGGGAGCCGGTATTGCTTTTCCACATGGGGAGCAGATAACATGCTGCTCCCCATGTGGAAAAGCAATCTGCTTTGCTATTTGCTTTGCTCTCTGTTCCAAATAGCAAAGCAGTTTGGAATGCCAGGGTGGGAGCCGCTTGGCAGTGTCCCGGGGTTGGGCCCCTAGGACACTGCATGAGCCCAGCCTGGGGGGTGGCGGTCCTCAGGGCCTCGATAAGGCTCCAGGACGGTGGCCGCACTGCCCCTCTCCTCACATTTTACAAAGCCCCGGACCCCCCAAATTGAATACTTAGTGCCCCGGGGAGGTGGCAGTCCCCGGGGCATGTGGGGGGACTTAAGCCCTCCCACACAGGATATATTTAAACAAAATAAAGCCCCAGGTGTTGGTGGTCCCCAGGGCCGTGGAGGGCCATGAGCCCCGCCACCATTCATTTTTTTAAGCCTCAGGGGGTGACAGTCCCCGGGGCTGGGGGGAGCTGAAAGCCCCGAACAAAGAACTAGAAGTCCCGGGGTAGAAGTTCTCGGTTTGGGGAGGCCTGAGAGCCCCCCAACGAATATTAAGAAGACCCAGGGGGTGGCAGTCCCCATGCTGGAGGGCCTGAGAACCCCATGCACAGAATTAAATAAAGTCTCAGGGGTGGCCGTCCCCAGGGCTGAGGGCCCTCTGGGCCCCCTTTACATAACTATTGCCCTGGGATTTGCCCCCCCCAGGGGCCATTACCAAAGAAGCGCGGAGTCCGCGCTTTGTTTTTTTTTATCTGCAAGATCCGAGCATCCTGCGCAGATTTTGCTGATTTTTTAAAAAAAATAAAAAATGTGGGGCCTTAGGGGTCCTTGAGGGACCCCCTGAGCAGGCCTAGGGGGTCAGGGTGTTTCTACCCAGCCCCCTTTTTGCATTTTTCGCCTTTCTTTTGCTGATTTCTTGTGCCCAAGATGGCTGCCAACACTTCCTGATTTGGAGTGTTGACAGCCTATTAGAATACAGCTCGTGCACGGCAGGGTGCGCTTAGGATGCACGGATCCGGCGCGGCCATAGAAATATATGTACTTTGAAAATGATTTTCTCAGGAACAACTGAACAGATTTACACCATTTAAGCAAAAGGCACGACTCTGAACTAAGGACTACCTCTTTGCCAAATTTGGTGTAATTCCGTTCAGCAGTTAGGGTTGTAGCTGCGGCTAAAGCTCCCTATGGAAAATTGCATGGGGAAAACATGTTTTGGGACCCCTTTTTTTCTTGGCCCCCACTCCAGGAATCACCCCGAGACTTTCAGGATAAGAGCGGGCCGGAGCGCCCCACCAGTGTTGAAAATTTCATGAAGATTCGTCAACCGGCACCAAAGTTATTCGAAATAGAATGTTGCGGATTTCCTATGGAAAATAGGTCCTACCTATAACTATCTACTGGCGACCGCCAGAAGATAATATATATTATTATGATACCTTTTTCTCAATATTTCAATAGTGCAACAATTATAGATTAATAATTGTGATAAAATGCACATATTATGATGGATGAATAAATATATATATATATATATATATATATATATATATATATATATATATATATATATATATATATATATATATATATATATATATATATATATATATATATATATATATATATATATATGTCGACCAATCCTTGATCTCTTGGTGCGAAATAAGGCGCTGACACCGTGGGAATCGATTATCAAAGAGGAGTTATTTTATTCTTTAAACGAAATGGCTTGACGCGTTTCGGAGGGGAACCCGCCTTGTTCACAACATCTAAACAATGGGTGCAACGTGCAATATATATACAATGTTTAGGAGCCTGTTCGTGACGTGGTTCGGTTACTATGGTGATTTTCCTCCCTTTAACAGTCATGGAAAAGGAATGTTGGATTCAGCGTATAGTCTATTGCATTACATGTAGTCTTTCTTTCAAATTAAGTACGACATTTGAAACAGAATTTATGTGACACATAAGTATGCAGTTCATTTCACAATTAAAAACATATTATGAAAGATCTTTTTAAACAGTTGCATTTGAAATGACGCTATTGCAATTATATAATTTGCAAATCGGCCTGTTGTCTACAGGGGAGGCGACGAGTGGTAAACCATAATAAAAACTCATGAAATGTGCCAAACAAATGAATTGTGGAAAATAAAGCAGTACTGAATTAGACTGTGCACTTTACACGGCATAGATGGATCGCCTTCACTAGACCACATTAAATAAATTACATGTGTTCTGCCCCAGTGGGCTTTGGTGGTCATGTGGACGAATAATAAACCGACATTGAACTACTGTTGTTCTCTGGGTCAGTATGTTTTTTGGGAATATCCCTGTTTAATAATACATTGTCCCATCTATTAGCCCTATGTACATAGTACTGTATGTCTCAGTGCTGCAGCCAATATAATTATGTGTATGAGTTTATAATGGTGCCAATTTTCATACAAGCTCCGAATGGAGATTTTCTTATATGTGATAAAGTAAAATATAATAATAGTGCTGTTCTAATTATGCAAGCACCTTTGTTACAAAGTTTACAGAGGAGTGTATTTAGGAGCATCAAAAGGAGCAATGACGGCTATAATTTTAGTCGGGGACTTAAATTGCAAGATTTCCAATGCAAGCATAAATTTATTTTGCGATAAATTTAGAGAAGAAACTCTTCACATTCCTCGGGCAGTATTTCCCGAAAATACTAAAACAAATAAACGTGGAAAACAACTGTTAAATGAGTTGGCAGAAATGGATGGAATATTGCAAATGGGAGACTCCCCTCGGATTCCCCTGCTAATTTTACGCATAAATCCTATCAGGGGGAATCGATTTTAGACTATGTCATAGTGGGGACTCACTCATTCGAGTTGTTGAAGGACCTGAATATTATCGACACACCGCTAAGTGATCATAGAATACTCTCTATTTTGGTGAATGTAAAGCCCTCCAAATGTGATCAGTGGTCTCTGAATAGCGATCAAATAAATTTCGGCACTAAATCAGGAAGGTGTTACTGGAATGCAAGAGCGCAACGAAATTTGGAAGGAATGCTCGACATAGCAATATCTGAGCTCCCTTCCTGGCATGGCTCGGAAATAGAAAATTTCTCTCTGTTCATAAAGGCAGTAATAGCGGGGGCAAAAAAGTCCAATAAGAAAAAGTCCATTAGAATATTCCCAAGCCCTCTGAGACTGCTTAACATAGAAATTAATAAATTTGTAAGGGCCCAATACTTAAATAGATCCGTTATTATAGCACGAAAAATAACTTTGCTAAAAAGGAAAAGGAGAAGGCTATCAGTCACAATACGTAAAGAAAAAGAGGATACCATCTGGGTAAAAATGAGAGAAGCCGCTACTAAGGGGGAAATGAGGCAGTTTTGGTCCCTTATAGGTGAGGGGTGCGGATTGAGAACAAGACCTTTACCCATCCCTATTGAGGAACAAATATGGAGGGACTTTGTTTCTGCCCTTTATGCAAGCAACAACCCAGTGGCCCCACAAGTATGGTCAAAAGAGATGAGTCTGCCTCTAGAGCCATTCTCAGAAAAAGACATAGATTTAGCTATTGGTGAAATGAGGAATTCCGGGGCAATGGGCCCGGACGAATTGCCCATCACCGTATTAAAACAAAACAGGGCTAAATGGAGCAAATTACTTTGTCCAGTATTTAATATCTGTCTACTGAGAGGTAAGGTTTTACCCTCCTGGAAGGGAAGCATCCTGGTGCCATTGTTTAAAAAGGGAGACCGCTTATCCCCTCAGAACTATCGCCAGATTGCATTGTTGGATGCAATCGGCAAAGTTTTTACAAGATGTTTGCTGAAACGAATAAATGACTGGGTGGATTATTCAAACATACTTCCTCTCGAGCAGACTGGTTTCAGAAATAAACATGGCACCATGGACAATCTAACAGCCCTCCAGGTAATAACCGATAAATACATAGGAGCAAGAAAGGGGAGAGTCTATGTTGCATTCATAGATTTTTCCACGGCCTTTGATAAGGTCGATCGACAATTACTGTGGAAAAAGCTATCTGCTCTTGGAATGCCTCATAGACTTTTACTTCTGGTACAAGACTTGCATGACAACACATGGTGTAGAGTGCTATTGGGGGGAGAAAGGGGCTTATCTCAGCTTATTCCATCTGCGAATGGCCTCAAACAGGGCTGTTTATTAGCTCCCCTTTTGTTTTCCCTCTATGTTAGTGATCTCCCCCGCACTATATCCACATGTGAAGGAATTGCCCCACGCCTGGGAGATACATACATTTCTTGCTTAATGTATGCGGACGACATACTAATCATAGACCTTACCCCGAAAGGTCTTAACAACCGTCTGCATTCATTATAAGTATTCTCCGAAGATCATTTCCTGAAAATAAATATCTCTAAAAGCAAGGTAATGTGCATGGAGGGGCGAAAAAAACTGAAGTTGGAACACATTAGCTGGGAGCTGGGAGGTCAAAAATTAGAAAGAGTAAAATCATATGTATTCTTGGGTAAGGTTGTCAATAGCAACTTGAACAACAAATCCCACATAGATAGTAGTTCTCGTAAGGCAAAATCGCAGGGAAATGGGTTGAGAGCTTTATATAAATCAACCGGTAAAAGACACTTCGGGTATCGGCTGAAGGCCTTCCGGGCAAAAATCCCTTCAACTTTGCTTTACGGCATAGAACTTATTGATTTAGGTGAATGGGGTTTCTTGGACATTATTGAGGGTTCCCTCTTGAGGAACCTAACTTCGGTTAATAATAGTTGCAGTGCAGCAGCCCTTCAATTAGAATTCGGCTTAAGAAGTAGCTGGGCACAGGGTTTGGCAGGAGTTATTCGCTGGGTTACCTGCTTGATCAAAGGAAAGCCAGCCACATTAAGATCCCTTATCACAAAAGAGTTGATGTGCCCCCTAAAAGAGCACTCGTTACTCATAAAGAACTATCGGAAGGCCATTACTCTCTTGGATCTGGAGGAAGCTACTCTTTTAGACCTCTCTATGCAACAACTAAAATTTACATTAAAACAAGCAACATGAAGTTAAGCTACGAAAGGGATCGCAACTCTATTGTACAGAAGAAGGGGGTTACTCAAGCTGTTAACTCTCTTCTGTTTAGACAAATACAACCTTATGCCTCTTGGAATATACCTCACGGTCTGCGCCGCTTTTGGCTGCTTCTTAGGCAGGATCTTCTTCCACTGAATAAGTTGTTGGCCAAATGGTATGGTATATCCAACATATGTAATTTCTGTAATAACTCAGTCCAAGACTCTATACATGTTCTGTTAGTTTGTCCAACACTAATGGTTCACCGCCGCTTGTGGGTGAAACCTGTATGTATACAATTTGGTATTTTATCGGCAAGATCTCTTATTGATGCTATCTTCTGTCCCCCAAATGAAATTTTCTGTAATAGAATTTTTAATTTTTTTAAATGTTTTTTAGAATTGTATTAGATGAGTTGCATGATAATTTGTATAAGCCAGATCACACGTGGTTTCATTTTTATATTACTTGTCTGTTGCTTTGTTATATGTGGATCTCTGAGGAGTTCCAAATCATATTTAAATAAAATTGAAATTGAAAATTAAGATTGCGGATATAGGACCCTCTTTTGTGTTATACTACAAATGTACACTCAAGGCTTCATCTGAATTTAGACCATTTGGAGTCTTGGTGTCGAGCATGATGATATATCTCGACTCCAGCCTTCTGAGTGCTAAGAGTCTATTGCCACCTCTTATAATTTTGTTAACACTGTCGATGACAAAATATTGTAGGTCTTCTATTCTCCCACTGTGATAAGCATTAATGTGTCGAGCCACCGGGTAAGTCTGATGGTCATTGGTGATTGCTCTTAAGTGTTGTAAAATCCTTACATGCACTGGATGTAATGTACTACCTACATAACGCTTTTTACATGTGCATTGTAAAACATAAATTGCATGGTCTGTTTTACAATTGAAATTTTCCCTTATTCCTAATGGTGTCTTCCTGAGTGGGAGCTGCACTTTGCTGGTGCTTTTGCCATATTTACAAACTTTGCACGTGGTGCACTTGAAGAATCCCTTTTTGCTTTGTAGCCAGTTGGTATTGCTAATTTGGCTCGGGATGTTAGATACCAATTCGTGCTTCATCGACTTGGCCCTTCTGTATGTTATCTGCGGCAATTTGGCACATGATGTTTCTATTGTGGGATCACTACGTACTACGGGCCAGTGCCTGTACAAAATTCTCTGTACTTCTGCATGAAAGGCATTGTACCCTGTAATGATGTGTGGTGTCTCTATCTTTTTGATAGGTGTTGTTAATGTGGTGTCTTTGAAAAGAAGGCTTTCTCTACTCTTGTTCATGCTCTTTGCCTCTGCTGTTTTGAGAGTCTTCTCTGAGTATCCTCTGGTGCGCAATCTTTTAAATAATTGTTGTTTAGATGTCTCAAAACTGTCTTGTGTACTACAATTGCGCTTCATCCTGAGGCACTCAGCGTAGGGGATACTGGCAATCAGGCTTGGAGGATGAAAACTCCCGGCATGTAAAATAGTGTTGCCGGAAGTGGGTTTTCGATGCGTCCTTGTTTGAATCTTGTCATTGGAAACAAATAATTCCAAGTCTAAGAACACATTAGATGTTTTACTAGTGGTGCATGTGAACTTTAAGTTCAGAGTGTTTTCATTTAATTTTTCAGCAAATTCCACTGCACTCGCCTCATTGCCCTTCCATATTAGAAAAATGTTGTCTATGTAGCGACTGTACTGCACCACATTTGTTGACATCTGTGTGCTGTGTTCTGCCATGAGTACTTGCTCCTCCCACCAGCCCATATGCAAATTAGCATGACTGGGGGTGAAACAAGTACCCATGGCAGTCCCCTGTATTTGCCTGTAGAGAAGTTTATTGAACCTGAACGTGTTATTTTCGAGGCACCACTCTATCATTTGCAGTAACATAGAAGTGTGCTGATGTAGTTCAATGTCCCTAGTTCCTAAGAAATGTTTGATGGCCTGTAAACCGTCCCTGTGTCGAATACTGGTGTACAAACTTTGCACATCAAGTGTTACAGAGACAAAATCTGGTTGTCAGTTGACATCATAAATTTTAGCTAAAAAGTCCCCACTGTCCTTTATATAAGAGGGCAATATCTGTACGTAGGGTTGCAAAAAATAGTTAATGAACTTGCTGGTATTCTCGAATAGTTCCTCAATTGCAGATATTATGGGCCTTCCTGGGGGACAGTGTTCGTTTTTGTGGATCTTGGGAATGAGATAGAGATGTGGTGTCACTGGGTAATTGTTCTTTAAATAATCAAATTCCTGTTTATTGATCAGACCCCCAGTCCTCCAAGTGTATAGGCCCTGATGGTATCTCTCTTGTATATTTGCTACATTAGTTGCACTGATTCTGACATAACAATCCCTGTCAGATAGTTGCATTAGAGCTTCTTTGTAGTACCTATATATATATATATATATATATATATATATCATTATAATTATATTTATATGATATATATATATATATATATATATTTACCAACAAAGTTCCCAAAGCAATGAGAGAGAACGCTACAGTGCTCCACCATCCGGCAATTCAAATGCAGCTTGCTTCCTGCTACAACTTAATAATATATGCCAACGCGTTTCACGGTCTTGCGCCGCTTCTTCCTGGGCTGCTGAAATCACACAAAGAGGCACGCATTCCTTCATTTCCGTTTGATTTATTAACATGCTTGGCCGCAATGGGCGTGCGTTTTCAGGTTTTTTCTGGTAGTGCATGATGGGACATAGAGTTCCCAAATGCGAGCAAAGGTAATTTCATCGTGCATTTCAATTTATAAGCTACATATTAACCTGTAGTAGGCGTCGGGGCATTGATGCAAACTTAATTAGCATATCGAGCACTGTGCTTGCATGATCTCGATAAGTTCGATTTCAAAGCCTCAGTCAGCTGGCTGCAGTGTGCTTCCAACTGATGATGGTTCCTTTCTCCACGGCAGGGATGCCGTGTAATAAGTTTACCAACAAAGTTCCCAAAGCAATGAGAGAGAACGCTACAGTGCACCACCATCCGGCAATTCAAATGCAGCTTGCTTCCTGCTCCAACTTAATAATATATGCTGACGCGTTTCACGGTCTTGCGCCGCTTCATCCTCGGCTGCTGAAATCACACAAAGAGGCACGCATTCCTTCATTTCCATTTGATGTATTAACATGCTTGGCCGCAATGGGCGTGCGTTGTCAGGTCTTTTCTGGTGTGCATGATGGGACATAGAGTTCCCGAATGCGAGCAAAGGTAAGTTTATCGTGCATTTCAATTTATAAGCTACATATTAACCTGTAGTAGGCGTTGGAGCATTGATGCAAACTTAATTAGCATATCGAGCACTGTGCTTGCATGATCTCGATAAGTTCGATTTCAAAGCCTCAGTCAGCTGGCTGCAGTGTCTTTCCAACTGACAATGGTTCCTCTCTCCACGGCAGGGATGCCGTGTATTAAGTTTACCAACAAAGTTCCCAAAGCAATGAGAGAGAACGGTACAGTGCCCACCATCCGGCAATTCAAATGCAGCTTGCTTCCTGCTCCAACTTAATAATGTATGCCAACGTGTTTCACGGTCTTGCGCCGCTTCTTCCTGGGCTGCTGTAAATCACACAAAGAGGCACGCATTCCTTCATTTCCATTTGATTTATTAACATGCTTGGCCGCAATGGGCGTGCGTTGTCAGGTCTTTTCGGATAGTGCATGATGGGACATAGAGTTCCCGAATGCGAGCAAAGGTAAGTTCATCGTGCATTTTAATTTATAAGCTACATATTAACCTGTAGTAGGCGTCTGGGCATTGAGGCAAACTTAATTAGCATATCGAGCAAGTGCTCCACCATCCGGCAATTCAAATGCAGCTTGCTTCCTGCTCCAACTTAATAATGTATGCCAATGCGTTTCACGGTCTTGCGCCGCTTCTTCCTGGGCTGGTGAAATCACACAAAGAGGCACGCATTCCTTCATTTCCATTTGATTTATTAACATGCTTGCCTGCGTTTTCAGGTTTTTTCTGGTAGTACATGATGGGACATAGAGTTCCCGAATGCGAGCAAAGGTAAGTTCATTGTGCATTTCAATTTATAAGCTACATATTAACCTGTAGTAGGCGTCGGGGCATTGATGCAAACTTAATTAGCATATCGAGCAAAGTATATAGGATATATATAGTTCCAATCCTGGTTCCGCAGTCTTCAAAACAGGCACCGACTCCGTGGGTTAAAGATCAAAGATTAACTTATTCGAAAACGACCAGACGCGTTTCGGCGGACAAGTCGGCCTTGTTCACTACATCTGCGTTCACCATAGAAATGAGCATTTTCATAGTTGTACAGAGTAGCCACTAGAGGGTCAGGTTTGTTGCCAGGGCAACATTTGAGGTAGTGATAGACATGGAAAAGTTTGCGACATTTAAAATGCAAGTCATGGTTATACCATTA
This sequence comes from Lissotriton vulgaris, assembly GCF_964263255.1. Taxonomy (NCBI): domain Eukaryota; kingdom Metazoa; phylum Chordata; class Amphibia; order Caudata; family Salamandridae; genus Lissotriton; species Lissotriton vulgaris. Next base: position 1,602,184,798 of record NC_141687.1, on the reverse strand, counting down.
AAGACATGTAAACGAAAAATTTACATTGAAATGTTTGAACAATGCTTGCTGGTGCTTAATTCGATCATGCACATTGTTCTATGTTTTTTATGTTAAAACAATTTTGTATTCTTAAATGTTTAAGCTATGCTTCCTCATGTGTTGATTTCTCATGTGTCCGTACGTGCAGCATCTGACATGGACAAAGTAATTGAAGGGTTCCGCGAGTTTAACTCTACACGCGTGCGCGCATTCTGTAACGGCGCAGAGTTCAGGTGAGCCACATGTCTGTTTGCTGGTGTATGGCGTTGTGTGGGGTATTTCGTGAGCGCCCGGTGAATGGGGATTTGCGTCTCGGGTGTTTGTGCGACAACCGCTAATGTCACTGTTGTGCGGAGGTTTTATCGGTATTAGAAACCGCTGCGGAGGCCCTTGTGTGTGTGTTTTACTAGTGTTACTAGTTATGTACTTGGCAGGATTTTCACCCGGCCGTCGGACTTGAAATTATTGCAATTCCTGGAATCTTGTGCGTTGAGCCTCGTGTGTACCTAGTGGCTAAAATGTGACCGCTGTGGCCAAAGTATGTGAGGCTTGTGTACATAAGATCGGGTGAGTATTAGGTCGGTGCCATGTTATTGATTTTGGTTGTGGCGCTGTCCATTGACGTTTACGATCTTAGTGTTTGTTGCTCGGTATGTTGCCACAGTGGGCATAGAGCCATGCTACCTGTGGTGGGGATCTGTTGTGAGAGATTTAACCCTCCGTTGTGGGAGTACAGTGGCCTTTGTTAGCGTTGTGGTATCCTCTTGTCCTGCTGTTGTGAGTGTCTGATATAGCTTGTTGGAAGAGAGGAAGCCTACGTTTATGTTGATACTGGCAAATGTGGTTGTGAAATTAAAGCACTTCCTGGCTGATAGCTAGTGAGACGTGGTGAGTGTGTGATTTCTATGTACAGTGCCAAGTGTTGTGTATGTATATACAAGTGGATGGTAAAACAAGATGTTTCAGATGAATGGGTTACTGTTTTCTGTAGGGCGCGCAGATGCTTGTCAGTCGCGCTTGGGGGTGTGCGGATGTTACAGGTGTTCGCTTAAAGCCTCATCCTCATTGTGTCCATTTGGGATTTTACAATCAAGCATGATTATGTATTTTGATTCCAATCTTCGCAGGTTTTGTAGTCTATTTCCCTCCCTGGGATTCAGAGTGACACTGTCTATCACATAGTAAGATAGATCCTCGCCCTGCCATTGTGGGGAGTATTTATGTGTTGTGCCACTGAGTAGGAATGATCATCGTTTGGAATGGCCCTAAGGTGTTGTAGGATTCTGAGGGGAACTGGGTGTAAAGTGCTACCTACATACAATTTGTTGCAGGTGCACCGTAGTACGTAGACCGCAAAGTCTGTTTTGAACGTATAGTGCCCTCTAATTTCAAACGGTATTTTCCTGAGTGGTAAGTGTACTACTTTGGTGTTAACCCTGTGCCTACAACCCTTGCATTAGTGCATTTAAATAACCCTGTCTGTGCTTTTAGCCAGGTGTTCCCTTTCCCCATGGTAGGTGCGTTTGTGACAAGTTCCTATCTCAAGGATATGGCCCTCCGAAATGTGAGTACTGGTAATTTCGCACAGGTTGGGCCTAGGATGGGGTCGTTTCTAATGGGGGGCCGGTGTCTGTATAGGATTCTGCGAAGATTGGCATGATATTTGTTGTACCCTGTTATCAACCTTGGAATTGTGGTGGTTTTTGTTGTCTTGGGATCTGGATTTTTGCTATTGCTCTTATGGAGCAGATCGGCTCTCCTTAGAGTGTTACATTTGTCTTTGGCGGTCGCCAGTAGGTAGTTATAGTTAGGACCACGTTTCCATAGGAAAAGCATTTATTCCTGTGCTTATAACTTTGGTGTCGTTTGACGAATCTTTACAAAATCTTCTAAAAAGATTCTCTTTTTGGATCAGTTCCTATCTTGAAAGTTTGGGGGTGATTGGTCAAGGGGGAAGGGGGGGCTGAGAAAAAAAGGGGTCCAAAACGTGTTTTCTCCATGCAATTTCCATAGGAAACTTTAGAAAAGGCTACAGGTCAAACTGCTGAACTGAATTACGCCAAATTTGGCAAGGAGAAAGCTCTTGGTCCAAAAGCACAATTTTGTTTAAATGGGGTAAATCTGTTCAGTAGTTTTTGAGAAATATCAAATTTTAAAGATATCGATATTTGAGAATCATGACATCTGATTGGCTGAGGGGTTACGAGAACAAGCTTGTGGCTCATTGGCTGTGAACGGTTGAAACTAGGAAGTGTTGGCAGCCATTTTGTGACTCAGGTGAAAGGAGTAGGGGAAAAAAGAGAAAAATTATATAAGAGGGTATAGTAGGAACACTGTGGAGTTACTTTAAGCAGTCTGTATGGTGCAGAGGCACGGAGTTTGAATGTTGGTTAGCCGTGGAAATCACGTCCGCAGGACAACGTTGCACGATATTGTGGCAAGGATGCGCAGGCTCTGGAAAGCCCATCTGGAAAACAATGCACTGTATTGCGACAAGCAGGGTGTAGGGTGCACACACAGGTAGTGTGAATATTGTGTAGGCCGTGGAAATCACGTCCGCAACACAATGATGTGCGGTATTGCGGCAATGTTCAGTAGCCTGTGGAAATCATATGGGGAAAACAACAATTTGCCGTATTGCGGCCTTCCTTTAATATAATGCAGAGTAATGTTCACTTATAATGCAGTGCTCACTTTAATCAAGGATAATGTCACTTTGTTAGAGGAAATTTTATATTATATGGGAGGGCGTGTTCTCTCCCTGTGCTCGGAACAAAATTAACGTTTAATTGGCTGAGGTGTTCCAAAAAACGAGCTTAATGTTTATTGGCTGCAAAACATTGAAAGTAGAAGTGTTGCCAGCCATTCCCTTCCCCTCTGCGGAGTAGCAAGGACATCTGATTGGCTCACAGGTTCCAAAAAGGACCTTCCAGAGCTTAATGTTCATTGGCTGCAAACCATTGAAAGTAGAAGTGTTGCCAGCCATTCCCTTCACCTCCGCGGAGTAGGAGGGACATCTGATTGGCTGACGTGTTCCACGGAGGACCTTCCCAACCTTAATGTTGATTGGCTGTAAACTATTGAAAGTAGAAGTGTTGACAGCTATTCCTTTCCCCTCCGTGGAGTATTAGAGAAATCTCATTGGGTAACGTGTTCCAAGCAGGACCTTCCCAAGCTTAATGTTCATTGGCTGTGAAGCATTAAAAGTAGAAGTGATAGCAGCCATTCCCTCCTCTTCTGCGGAACATCATGGACATTTTATTGACTAAAGTTTTCCAAGTAGAAGTTTGCTCCTTATTGGGTGGGAATGGTTCACTGTTGTCAGCCATTTTGTTACGCACTTCGAAGTAGTATGGAAAAACAAAGTCATAAGGGGATGGTAGGAACACTATTAACTCTGTACAGTGGTCACAAGGTAGAAGGTAAAAATTGTTTTTTATATATTTCAAGGGCCATTTATATAATTTGCTTGGGACCTACAAATTATGTCGGGAAAATAACAGTGTGCTGCGGTCTTCTTTTTATTAAGTCAGCGGGTGGGATACTTCACAGGAGCAGTATTTACTTATAATGCGGTAGTTACTTTTCTGACAGGGAGTGCTACATCTTTTGAACAAATATAATATGGGGAGGGGGTTGAAAAAGAAAGCTCGCTGTTGCGGTCTTCATTTAAATAAGGTTCTGAGTAACCTACTTCTCTGGAGCAATGTTTACTTATAATGTATAGTTATAGTGCAGTGCTTACTTCTGTCACGAATAGTGCTATATCCTTGTAACAAAATAGTAGGTGTGGTTGTGCAGAAAAAGTCTAGGTTTGAAACAGTTTTTATTAAGCAAACACAAACATAATTTCTTAGGAAAGTGTAGTTGTATATATCAGAGGGGTGACAAATAAAAACGGAATTCATAAAATATCCCTTAAGCGTGGCCAAACCCTCCATTTTTTTGCAGCCTATAGTTTGTAAAAGTGTTGCCCCATATTCTTGTTTATATTAGAGGGCATCAGTTACTTTTAGATAAAGTAGAAGAGAAGTGGCACAAGAAACACTCCTGCACTACATCATCTCGGGTCACAATAACAAGTAAAAAAACAACAGTTAAACACAAATGACGTCATATTACCTAGTAATGTACGCTTCATCAAACATGAAATAAAGCACTATGTATACAGTTGTTTTTTTAGGGACTAGGAGATCAAGTACTCCTTTAAGAATATAAAAGAAATGAGTAATATAAACAATACTATTCCTATATGTTCTATAGGGAGAACGAGAATAGGAACCAAAACAAAGAAAAAGAGAAATACGGAAATATCAATTAAGAAATGTAGGGTTCATCAAAGGCATTCAGTAAAAAAGTATCTATGTAAATAATCATTTTTTAAACTGCAATTTCGAAAAATATTCTCACTGTAAAAATATCTGATCAAGTAAGTTATAAAGGAAAGTAAGCTGTATTTCAGATGGTTTACTCCTGGCGGCGACAAATCTCCAATTCCTCTTGTGTGAAAATATGACACTCTACTACAATATAGAGAGTTTCATTGATGCCACACAAAAAAGGAAAAGGAATGAAAAGTCATACACACAAAACAAGATCAATACCAAAATATTTTTCAGCGCTGAATATGTTCAAAGCTTTTTTTTCCGGAACTTCGAAATCTTTTGTCTTCACGCCAACGGCTCATAAACTCCTCTCAGATCATAATGACAGAATCTTATATTATACATATTCACAGTATATGATCAAAGGGAGGAAACAGAGTAAGAAGGAGAAGCTGTTCACATTACATATGAATCTTTCGCCTTTGCGTCAACAGCTCACCAACACCTCTGAAGTTTGCTATACTCTGAATATTACAATGTACATAGTCACAGTATATAACCTCAAAGGAGCCAGAAAAGGTGTTTCTCAATACAAGCTGCTGACATTAGATATAAATGGCAAAAAGAAGCAATAACACTTTTTTCGTAATCCAAATCTTTAAATATTCACAAATAGCAACGTATTATAAATATCTACTATGCCATAATCAAACAACTTACAACTACGTAATATGTTTTGTTGTCGCAAAAGAAGAATCCGACGCTTGAAAAGGGAACCTGCATCACAGAATGGACACATGTAAATAACTAGCAAAAACTAAACTAATCAAACAACGGGTGTGGTTTATATACTTTTTGGTTATTGAGTAGTCTATGTAAGGAAAATGCGGCTCCGCCCGTTTAGATGTCACATTTTACTGTTGACACGTGCTCCCGTTTTCACTGTTTCACGTGTTGGGAAAAGTTACAAAATGTGAAGCAGTAAAGGTTTTGCTTTCGACCCTCATAAGTATACGTTCCTTAATATGTACATACGCTGGAGAGCTTAAAAACTGTTACCCGGCAAACCGTGTTATTTCCTTTCCCATGGCTAAAAACATCTATTAATTGTCTAGGAATCAGTGAGTGCATATGTAGTAACTATAATGGTGTCTTGATGGTTTCGAAAATGGTAGTTTGTATTTTACAGTGTGTGTATCAAAGGTTATATTAGGAGGTGCATCAGATTTGCACGTGGATGTTGTCATCAGTGATGTCATTTGAGTTGTCATCAGTGATGTCATCAGTGATATCACTGACCATGCCATGAATGATGTAGTATATGTGACATCATGAGCAGAGCATTGCCGGGGTGCGAGTTATAGTTAGCTGAACTAACTATAACAGGCGAATTTCTATGGTTTTGTATGAGTGAAATGTCCAGCTAACTAGAACGTCCCTGAAACCTAGGGTTTTTTCAGTGAATTTCTAAGGTTTTTTAAATGTTAATTTCTAGCTATAACATCTGTGAAACTTATGGTTTTTCAGTGAACATATATATATACATATCTATACATATATGTATCTATATGTATGTATCTATATATATAGCTATAAGTAATACATAAATTTCTGCAGCAGACCTAAAGAATATTTATATATTTTATGCATTTTTTTCAAAAGAAATACACACATCTAGATGCATTTATATAATCAAATACATTTGTTTACAAACATAGGGATATGCTGTACAGTAAATTTGAATATGGGGGTTATGTAGGTAAGAGCTAACCCTTGAGAAGTTTGCTGAAGATAAGATAGTTATCTGTGAATCTTATAATTGGGGGTAATAAATGCTATAGTTTGGCTATTTGAAAAGGAAATGATGTACCACCTTTGCTTTTTTGTAGAATGGTGGAATTTTGAGGTGCGTTGCCAATCCTGAGTGGAGGTTCATTTGCTGAATGTATTTGGTGCTTTTATTTATTACCTGGGTCACCTCCAAAGTGTGCATTGTAAGTCCACAGAGCTGGTGTTTAAAATGTAAAAATATGCCATATTATATGTGAAGATCAATATGCCCACAAGGTACACAATTATGCAAAAAAAATTCCACTGTGAAGGTGAAGCTTTATTTTCCAAGAGCAGCCCCACAGCTGACTAAAATATTATTTCATAACTTAGCCTTGTAACTTTTTAGAAGTATGATTGAAAGTTTTTTTTTACTTCATTCAAGAAATAAATCTATGGCGAAAGGAGATTTGTGATAAAATACACTTTAAGAAAGTGAAATTTGCGCTTCATGAGACAAAGCCAGAATAGGATCATTTTGCCTCACAGCCTGACTGCAGAGGCAATTCATATCCTTGCCTAGCTGCTAATGACCCTAAAGGATAGTGGCGTGGCCAATGGATACAGGATGGCAGGGGTTTCACAACCGGTGGTCACTTAACAGATATTGGATATCTGACATGGAGGAGGACAGGAACAGTTGACAAAACAAAAGCAAGCCTTCACAGTTATTTTTTGACTTAGAGATGTCCAATGGGAATGACAGGAACTGCTACCATTCTTTCTTTTCCAGACTTTATGGCTCTAACTCCAGTGGGAGGGAAAACTAGTTATAGTACTGACAAGAGAGTGAACAACTTGTTTCCAAACAGGATTAGCTAGAGGAAGAATCAGAGCTCTTAGAGTCATAGGAAGGCAGCAGCCATCTTGTTTTAGGGCTTTTAGGAAAGTTTGCAGTAAACTAAGAGGGTAAATGCTGAGTAAGGATGTATTGATTCTGCAAGAAAGCAGTAAGCTTTGAATATAGGGAATTCAACAATCACTGACTAGTGTAACACAATTAGATTGGCACCTCAGGACCACTTTCTCAGAATATTGCTGGACCTGGGAAAAAACTTCTTGGAGAAAGAAGGTTCTGCCGGGCTACTTGAAGAAAATCCAAGGGCTACCAAATCCTACTGATCTCTAGGGACTAGAACTGCTCTTCAAAGTTAAAGTGACTGACTTCCTGTTACCAGCCAAAGAAACACAAAAAGAAGATGGAAACCTAAAACTCAGAAGGCCAAGACAACCACTGAGAACTGACCTCTGCAGGAGCTGGAGCTGCAAGGAGACCTGGTCCCTGGAGGCCAGCCATGAAGACCTGATGACTTTCCGCGTGACCAGGAGGAACTTTCCAAGCTATAAGAAAAAAGTGGAACCTAGTCATTTTTCCACCATCAGTGGTTTGAAGCAAGGTGCTGAGGATTCCTCAGGCATGGTGCATGCTTGGTGGGCAAAATAAAACAGATCTGCCCTGTTTGTAGCATTTTGGTGCACTGACAATTATGCACTGCATTGAAAATTTACTCAGAGAGATCACATGCTAAAGTTACCTATTCTCAAGAACTCCCAGGATTACCCCACTAGTACATTTTTAGAACCAAAGAGTGATGAATTCCAAATGTAACAACTTACTCAGGAGCAAGATAGCAACTTTATCCCATCTGATAACCCTCCTCACCAGCCAATGAATAAGGTATTGTCCTGCTCAGATCTGTTTGCACCAAACCCAAATGCAGGAGCTAAACAACATCATATTAAACTTTGCTGACCTTCTTGCATATTAGTTTTGGGTCTTGCCCTGTGTATAGACTTTGAGCTACAAACTGCAGACTAAGTGCCAAAGTAAAATCATAGACCAATGCTCCAGCTTGATGCAACTGCCCTTCACTCCATAACAGTGAGCCTGAAATCCTACTAAGGTTCCAATCAAGAGCAATCAATACTTAACATTGGAACTTTAAAACTTCCCTTCACTTTTGTGTTAAACTTATAGAAATTCTGGTCACCGTTTGCCCTCATCCAATTTTGATAGTTTTGAGTTCTCCTTGTTAATTAAAAGATTCTCTACATTCCTAAATTGTTGCTTTGGGGCTTTTTCTGCTGAGGGCTCTAGGCCCACCCACACATATGGTGCAGTGTTTTTATTGAGACAAGTGTGGGAATGCAGAGATAGGAATTGTGTGGATTCCTGTGTTTTCCAGAAGTATATTTTCAAGAAATGCCAGGAACATGTGTCATTTAAGCCAAAGTCTGAGGTTAGCATGGCATTGTGGGTAACAAAACATTCTGATATCTATGTGAGGCACACCTTCCTAAACTCCCCAGGATGTCTAGTTTTCATAAATATCTAGGTTTGGTAGGTTTCCCAAGATGGCCGGCGAGCCAGGGTCTAATTACTACACTTGCCTACATTCCCGATATCTCCATATTGTATATTGGGGGCTTTGTGGTGCAGGTGCTAGACTGAGCTATAAAAGTGGTTTCGCGTTTTCAGTTGAACAAGTGGGGAAATGCTGAAATTAGGGTGATAGGAATTTTCTAGGTTGTTATCCATTTCCAGAAGTTTACGCCTTAGAAATGGTCTGGTGGGTTTCCCCAGGTGGTGTGACTGAAGCTCGAAAATTACAGCCATTGAGCATCACAAGTGGGACGATATAGGCATTTATCCCCACTCTCCTGGCCATATGTAAAAACAACACTCAAAATGATTAAAATATCCTCTTGCTTGCTATTGGAATGGGAACCTGTAGAGGAGCGGAAAGAATGTTGAGTCTTTAAGTGTGAGGTTGGAGTGTGATATCAGGAAGAGCCAGACACTACCCCATTATTTTACATAAGTAAATATTTATTCCATCCAGCTGGCTTTTTATGTCCTGGTGGGAGCACATTGGGGCATATCCACTCTCAGCAGAAAGACCTGTTACCCTTTTTAGGATGCAGGAATGGCCCAACACCAGTCTGACACCTGTTCCCCTGTATTTTTCCCCAAATGCAACAGCCCTGGTGTCTAGTGGGCTTCTATCTCCCTGGGCAGAAGATTTGGGGGAACCTCCCAAATAGAGGCTAACTCCTATCTGCTTTCAGGTGTACAGAAATACACTATTGCCCTTTCTGGGATATTGCATGATGCCCGGAAAGACTACCCAAAAAACTTTTGTTTGTTTTTGCACCCTTTAGAATCCTTGGTATCTAGTGGACTTTCTAAAAACCAGGTAAAAATTCAGGGCCAACCCACCTTCTGTTTCCCCCCACGAGGCAGAAAGGCTGGTTTATTGCTTTTGAGTTAGGGGACGGCCAATGCCAGGGTGGGACACCCACATCATGTCCTTTTGCCCAAGTGCAAAATCTCTGGTGTTGAGTAGGTTTCCACACCTGTGGAAAAATTAGAAAAATCCCCTAACTTGCCGGTGGTGTTGGGGGCAGAAAGACTGAGTGCCTTTTTTGGGGTTGTGGGACATAGACCTTCCATAGAGAGCTTCCCCCTCCCCTTTGTTCTAATTTTTTTATTGTAGGCCTGGTGTCAAGTTTGAATTCAGCCCCCTGAGGCATTCTGGGGGCAAATCAACAAAAATGACACCCCATGGGGGGTCAGAAAGATTGCATTGCCTTTTTTGAGACATGGAGGAATGGCCCTCTAAATGGTGGGCCACTCCCATCCCTTTGTTTCATTTTGTTTGTAATTATTCCTGGTGTTTACTGCGCTTTATGACGCCTGGCGGAGGCAGATTGGGGAATAATATCCAATCTTCTTCCCAGGGGGGTCAGAAAGACAGTTGCACGCTTTTGGGGTGGGTGCATGGCCATTTTCATGGTGGACACTCTGCTTCATTTTTTTGTTTTAGAATCACTGACTCTGGTATGCAGCTGCCCTTGATGCAATTTGTTGCTTTGTTCCTCAAATTTCTACAAAGAGGAGTAACAAAATCGTTATTTGTTTATTTATAATACCATTTGAATCTTAATGTAATTGATATTAGGTTTTTGAAAATATCAATGGAACGTGATCGTTCTGCTGTCTGACTTTTTGAGTTATCTGGATGACCATTTATCAATATAGGAAATTCTATTACCAAGCCTATGCTCCTATCTTGGCTCATCTAACATTAGGTTATATGTATCCCCATTTTGGGTCAATATATCAATGTTCAATTTCCCAAAACCTGATCCGATCACATAGGAAGCATATGATATTTAATTTAATTTAATTTAATTTATATGCAAGAGGGTTTTAAGATGGCATAGATGGTATGCCAATGTATAATTGATAGTATTGAACACCGATTTTGGTGTTCCTTTATCCAGACATCACGTTATTGCTCTGTTATTTGGGTTTCAATGCAATGGCTTTCCACAACTTGTGTAATCCCGTACATTTCAATACAATGTGGCTATGTATGAGTGCAAATCAATTTCAATTTTTACTGTCAAGTCAAAGTAACTTTATTTGGTTCCAGAGACCATAAAAGTTTCCAAACAAACATTACAGATTAAAATTTCCATGACCTATTTACACAGCGGCATAGATACAATTATTAAAAGAGAAATTTGTGAAAATCAATCATTTAAAAAAGCATATAGTCCACAATACAGAATACATTAAGACAGCAAAATGATGTCATCCATCATGTTCATTTCATCATGACTCATAACGTTTCCTAATGGCCATTGCAACTGTAATGTAATTAGAGACCACAATACATAAGGCCATAGTAGCCAGAGAATACAGATAATTAAAGCCATCAATATATGTAATGGGCCTAATTTCTCTTAATAATAGGGCTAAAAATGTTCCCCTTTGCGCTTCATAAAAGGGGCACAATAGCATAAGGTGCGGAGTGCTCTGAGCTGCCAAGTTGTCGCATGGGCAGGGCATACGTTTGTCAACACGTCCTAATTGTCTCTGGAAAGCCATTAAAAAGTGCAAAGTTCATAAGCGGGGTCTAGTTAAAAAAAATCGTATCTGTACATTTATAGTGAATGTAAGATAAAATTGCTGTAGAATAGGGAACACACCCAGGAAACCTGTCACCTCAAGTTATGAGCAGCACGTATTTACTCCAGAATAATGCACCCCTTTTACGATGACTTTCCCATTTGTATGGATACTGGCAGGATTGTCAAAGTTATGCCCAAGGCCTATCTCATACAATTTATCTCTTACAAATCGGAGCCAAGGGATCGACAATGCTTTATCTAGATTATTACAGTCTTTAATAACCACTCTTAAAAACTTTAGCTCCTCAGACAGCCAAATATTTGCCCATAAAAGCAAAGGGGCAATGTCTATACGATCCTCTAAAAATTCGAGCCCCAGCTCACGATAACAAAGACATTTTTATTGTCATCTAAAATAATATTTCTTTAACATCTCTCATTGGTTTTGTTTTGGACTACTTCCTCATATAATGGCCTTTGATTTTTGTTTATGATTGTTTTTTAAATAACCAGTTTATAAATCTGAGTTCTGATTAAAACTCAATGAAGATTGGATCATATATAGATTAGTGAATTATTTCAGTTTCCACATCCCTTGTACTTCACAGCTCTGTCCCAGGCATATACCAACTAGTTGGCCTCATTGGGCGTCTTTTCTTCATTCAAAGATACAGTCCTGAAGATGGTCTTGCAGGTGTGCAACAATTGAGACCTAAATATTGATGCACAACCCGACATTCTTTTAGAAATTAATAATACCTTCTAGGAGTCTTGTGCTTTCTAAAAACAGTCTCTAAGAAGGTGCAAAAAGAACAATTGATAGACAGAATGTAGAACAATGTCATACATTCACCACCGTACAGAGATCTGGGCCTAAATTCATAATTTTTTTGCTCACCATGCCATTCCAGTTTGGACCCAGCCATATGCAAATCAGTCTTGACCCTGCGCCCAATGGGAACAGTCCAGCCCAAACTGCCAGGCCAGGTCCTTCCTAGACTGGAAACAAGCATCTTAAGACTGGTTTCTAGCTTTCAGCCCTCACCAGCCAGGATAGCTAGACTCCAGTGGCATGGAGAGCACGGGAGCCACGTCTGGGCATACTCGTCCCACTCGGGGTGACAAATGCAAAACAAACAATTGATGGACAGAATGCTGGGGTGGCATGGTGAGCAAAAGAACAATGGATTTAACCCAGATCTCTTGACTGGGGGTGAATGTATGTATTATTCAGCATTCCGTCCATCATTTGCTTGTGTAGCACTTTTCACCCTAAGTGGTATGGGTACGCCCAGACGTGGGTCCCTTGCTCACTGTGCCACCGGATTCAAGCTAGCCTGGCTGATGAAGGGTAATACCCAGAAACCGGTCCCAGGATGCTTGTTTCCGGTCCATTGAGGACCTGGCTTGGCAGTTCGGTCTGGAATGTTCCCATGAGGCACAGGGTCAAGACTGTTTTGCATATGGCTGGGTCTAAACTGGGGAGGAATGGTGAACTAAAGAACAATGGATTTAACCCAGATCCCCAGACTGGGGGTGAATGTATGATCTATTCAGCATTTCGTCCATCATTTGTTTGCATATCTACGACAGTGGGCAACAAGTACATTGATATATGTTAAAAAAAACATGCAAACATATTGTAACAAACTTTGTCTTTGTACTATGAGATGTATGTTTTGAATCCCTGTTACTATTCGATCTATGGAGGGTCTTAAAAGATCTTGGCCTTCCTCCCTATCTATTGGAGGCCTTGAAGCGGTTTCATGCAGGGAACAATGCCCTGGTGAGGTGCGGGAAGAACGGGGAATTATCTCCATGTTTCCCTGTAACTAGAGGCGTACGCCAGGGCTGTGCCCTGGCTCCTACGCTCTTTAGTCTCTATATAAATGGCCTGGTGGGGGAACTAGATAGAGTCAGGGATAGCGATGCCCCGAGGTTGGCGTCAGGTCGGGTGCCTGCTCTGATGTTCGCAGATGACACTTTATTGTTGTCGCGAACATCAACAGGCATCCAGCGGGTTCTGGATGGTTTTGTTTTATTCTGCGCCTTGCGGGGACTCGAGATTAATTTAGAAGAAACAAAATGTATGATCTTCGGTCCCCTGAAACGCACCCGCCCTAGTCATACATTAAACGGCACCCCGCTCGAAAGGGTGAGAACTTTTGTATACCTGGGGGTCACTTTGACTGAGGACTTTGGTTGGGGCCCTCAGGTAGCCAAATCTACCCTAAAGCTCTCACAGATACTAGGGGGCATAGGTAAGTTCCAGAGGACAACGCAATTTAAGCCAGTCTCCCCAGCGCTTGAAATTTACAGTGTTCAAGTTAGACCTGCTGTAACTTATGGTGCAGAACTTTGGGGACATTCGAGTATAGCAAGTCTTCTCAGGGTTGAACGGGCCTTTATGAGGAATCTGATTGGTCTACCCCAAAGCACCCCGCTCATACCCTTGAGATTTGACCTAGGTGTGGAGCCCATCTCTGAACTACTAGCGGCCCAACCCCTCCTGTACTGGAGAAGGCTCTGGACAGTACCTGAGCTCGCGGATTACAGAGCTGAGTTCACTGCTGTCTGGGGGTCGTTGAAGAGTTTGAAAATACCCTGGTTGCTCCACATTAAAACTATTGCCTATCAAATTGGAATGCCCCAAATATGGGAGACCCCGGCGGAGAGTAGTCCAGTGGTGCGGAGAACTGAGCTGCTGGCCTCTCTGAGGCACTATAACCTAAGTTTGCTGCACCGCTCGTCAAGTATGGGCAGGTTGTCTTCGGAATTTCTACAGGTAAAATTTGTGCCCAGGAGGGAGGAATTTCTGGACCTTATAGACCCCCCCATGCAAGAAAACTATATACACAATTAAGGCACGGTTGCCTGCCACTTGGGACACTGACCTGAAAATGGACAGGTCAAGAGGAGGGAATCTGCCCTGTCTGCAACAATAGTAAAGAAGACATTGCCCATGTTTTGTTCTTTTGCCCTGCTTATAGCTCAATTCGGAGAGCTTGGCTGATACCACTATGTAGAAATCTGGGACTAAAACATTGTGCTCAAGCCGTTAGAATTTTAAAATATGATACATCCCCCCTCATTGTGTTTTCGGTCTCCCGTTTTTTGTACGGCATGTGGCGCAGAAGGTCCACTTTGATTAATTGTGACTAATTATAATGATGGTCATTTTTCGTTTGATAACTGATTGTTTAATAATGTTTTAACTGCTGGTTCTTAATTATTTATGTATTTTACTGTATGTACATATTTTATCTGTGCTTTTATGGTCGTTGACCGAATTAGAGTTATCACAAACGTAAAACTATTCGATCGAATTTCAATACAAACTTGAAAACATATACACATCTGCATTTTAGATTGATTTTTTTCTTTGAATTATTCTATAGAAAGGGAAGAATATTTAATTAATTTGAGATTTTATTCATAAGTTGATTAATGATAGGTATACTTGAAATGTTGCTTCCAAGTAAATCCCTGGTTGGCATCCTTAACCACATGTATACAACTATCAAAACCCACAAGGAAATATTGGGTTTCTCTAATGTGTAGAATATGCAGGCCCACTGGTAGCATTTAATTTACAGGCCCTTGGCAGATTTAGTACACTTTACTAGGGACTTATAAGTAAATTAAATATGCCAATTGAGGATAAGCCAAATGTTACCATGTTTTAGGGATATAGCCCGTTCACTTTATTTAGAACTGGTCAGCAGTGGTAATGTTCCCAGAGTCATAAAGCCAGCAAAAACGAAGTCAGCAAAACAGGAAGTTAGAGGGCAAAAAGTCAGGGGGAACTATACTAAAGATATCATGTCTAACAAACAACTTGAACAATTTTCTTGTGTCACATCATTCAAGGATTATGCCCCAATTATTCTCACGTTGGGTTGAATTAGATGATTTTTGGGAAGTTTTAAAATATGACTAGCACAATAAGAGTTATATCTCGACACACAATACATTACCTTCTTTGATGCACACTCACTGATCCCACATGGATATTATTATTAACGTGGGACATCTTGAGAAACATGATTGTGTCAATATCATAACCTTATTTCCAATATAGTTGTCAAATGGAATAAGTACATAACTACTGCAATAAAAGCTCATAACCTATATATACTAGTTAAGTATTCCTCTGGCCCAATTTGGAGGTTCAATGTTTTAGGTTTCAATTTATTTTATGATGCAGTAATAGGTAACGAACCTTTTGTTCTATTTTAACTAAGTGTCCCTATGTGCAATACCAAACACATCAGCAAGTAACACTAGTGGGATCTTTTCATTTTTATTTCTCTTCTCAAGTATACTTTAAACCATGTCTCCTCCTCATCTTTAAAAAAAATTATGTATTTTGCTTGCTATGAATACCCTGCCTCCACATGCCCCATTAGGGAGGTTCCCTGAGGGACCCACCTGGCCAAAATTAAAAAAGCACTGCCATTCACTTTCAGATTTGTAGTTTTTTGCTCAAAAATTGCCCAAAATGGTCCGCTTGAGTGAAAAATCTACCTGAAATGCCACTTGTGTATACATTTTTCCCTATCGGTATATCTTGGTTTAACATTTCTCCCTGAAATTATGTGATGTGGTGTAATCTCAGCTATATTTCATACATTTTGTTTTGCAAAATTACCGACATTCTGTCAATTACTCGAGCGTAAATAGCATTTTGCCCTGACCTATTTTTAATGGCCTTGTGAACAGGCGAGGGTATCATCACCTGTGTCTGCATCTATATTGTGAAAAGATATCTTCGGCATCTGTCTCAGCTGCAGACTCTGCCAGGATAAATTGGCCCAGATACTTCCTTAGGTCAGTAAGCTCCATGCTCTGTACATATCAATCCCTCTGGTCTACCTCTTCCTCAAAGTCATCAGTGTAAGGAGCTTGACGGGAACGCTTAATTTGCTAGGGAGTGAGACCTTCTCTCACTCAAAAAGTCTACCTCAACAACCTTATTTAACATTTGCTGATGCATGGACATCTGTTTCAGGTCAGCATGTACATTGACATTGAAGGCTTTATGTGTGTGTGTCCGAGATGAACCATAGACGTATGCTCCCTCGTTTGTTTCTTTTTACCACCAAGATCTGGCAGAGAAAGCAGGATGTATACAGACTATAATAATGGTGAGATTTAAAAACCCCAAGCATCCTACTTCCCACTTTAATGGTTGTTAGGCAAACCAACGAGAATACCAGCAATCCTGTGAGACCACTGCCATGTCAGAGACAGGCACCCAATACAGAGACAAATGATTAATGAGGGCCTTAGTTTACAGGGTGCGAGCCAAGAATTTTAAATATTACTAGGCCGCAAGTACAATGGTGCCTCAATGAAAAATGCCACAGGTGCTGTCCTAATCGCCAAGTGGGAGAGAGTCATGCCGAAAATGGCTTGTACATAACCCGAAACACTGGATGTTGGTGTTTGCCCAACGGTGTTTCCTATTTTTTTTTTTCTTTTTACGGGAAGGTGGTCCCCAATTACACCCCCGCTGCCCACGCCACTTTACCCATTGAAATTTTGCCACCCACAACTGAAGCATTCTTTAATTAAGAGCTGCATTGCAGTCATTAATATATATCGGCATTATTAACGCAGGCCAAAGTCCGCAAACCTGCCAAAAGACTGGTCTGCGAGTAAACAAACTAGCAGTCAGTTGCAGAGGAAGGCTGTAATGATGCACTTTCTTTCCCCCAATAACTCTCGGAGTCGGGTGTCGTTGTCAACCTCTTTATTAAGCTCTTACATACAAGGAGCGCAAAGCATGTCCTACGCCCAGCCTGCTCGCGCTCTGAATGCCGCGCTGCGCACACCGCGCCCCTACGTCACCGTACGTCACGTGGCTACGTGACGTACAACATTGGCGCGCTCACTACATATCTCCCTTTTTTCCAACGAACTATATGTACAAGTCCTGACTCATGTCATAGTCTCTGAACCTTGCTGGTGGGACCACCGCCCTGCCCCTTCTCGTCAGTCTTACCGGGGACGTAGCAGTCGTCGCTTCATCTCCTTGTCCGCTCCCTAGCGCAGCTGCGCTAGGCTCATTCTGGCTTCTGTCTTCTTCACTCTGCTGCTCTCCACTCGCCTCTTGATCCTCATGCCTTCTCTCTCCAATGTCTAGGTCCTCTCCCCCATACTCACAGGGGTGGTCACTGCTGCTCTCACTTTCTTCTACATTTCCACTGCTTCTCCAGCTGAGTATTTTGTTGGACCTGGCCATGCGGTCCTGCGACCACACATTGCCATCGCTCAGCAAGGCCGCCCTGCCTTTGACTTCCACTACTCGTAGGGGCTTGCTGTACTTGCTTTCACCCTTTTTCTGCAATGTGGCCAGTCTTACTCTCACCCATTCTCCTTTTTCTAGAGCCGTATCCTTTACATTCCTCCTTGCATCGTGGTGTTTGGTGTACACCGATTGTGCTCTCTCTAGATTGGCTTGCACCACTGCCGGTGACCACTCGCTCTTAATCACTTTTTCTTTCCATATTCTGTTGTCCTGAGTGAAAGGCTCCCGGCCTCTGAGAATCTGGAAGGGACTGTAGCCAGTGTTCGTGGGTGTTATCCGGTATGCCCACACCATGTGCCAAATCTCTGCTTCCCAGTCTTTGTTATCTGAAATAGCTGCTTGTATCGAACCCATCACCACTCTATTGAAACGCTCCACCAAGCCATTTCCCGCTGGATGGTATATGGACGTGTGTTTTGTCACTATTCCGTTTCTCCTCATGAACTGAGACCATTTTTCAGAACGGAATTGGGGTCCGTTGTCGCTGAGGACACACTTTGGGATGCCCTCTCTCACAAAAGTTTCCGCCATGAAACTCACAATCCTTTCCGTGTCCATGGTTTCTTCGATCCTCAATTCTGGCCATTTGGAGTAGCGATCCACCATTACACATATGTACTTCTGTATTCCTTGTGCATTCAGTACTGGACCTAGAATGTCTATGGACAGTTCCTCCCACGGATTTTGTGGGGGATCAATTTTTCCTAGGGCAGGGCGTAACGGTTTTAGTGTCTTGTCCGCGCCCTGGCACCTTGGGCATTCTCTAACGTGTCTTTCCGCTCTTATGTCCATTCCTGGCCACCAATAATTCTGCTTGGCCCTTAGCTTCAACTTTCCCGCTCCCAGGTGGCCTTCATGTAACATGTCCATCAACCGGGAGATCATCGTTGCCGGGGGTATGACTCGCTCTCTTCTATATACGAATATGCCCTGGTCATCCATAGACAGTTCCTCTCTCACTTCGAAGTAGGGGACGAGGCCACGCTCCGTCTTGCTTTTGTCTGGCCAACCCCTTACTATATGGGCCTTCACTTTTTCCAGGACAGGATCCTCTTCATATGCTGTCTTCCATTCCTGCTTACTTATGGACATTTCTAAGTCCTCGGTGAGTGCGACCCACTCTTCCGCCGCCTCACTACATTCTGTGCTGGGCTCCATCGCTGCCGCCCGACTCAGGTAGTCCGCCACTTTGTTCCTATTTCCTGGAATGTGTTCCACGTCATATCGGAACTCCATTAATTTGAGCGACATTTTCGAGATCCTCTGCGTTGCCTCTGCGTGTCCGCTTGATGTGAGCACCTTGAGCAGGGGCTTGTGGTCGGTCCTCAAACGGAACCTGGTGCCCCACAGAAATTGCCGAAACCGGGACATGGCCCACACCACTGCCAACATTTCTTTTTCGATCACACTGTATCTTTTTTCAGTGTCATTGAGGGTGCGGGACGCAAAGCATATTGTTTCTACTCTCCCCTGGCCTCGATCTTGCATGAGGACTGCACCCAGTCCTTTATCACTGGCATCCGTCGTGAGTATTGTGCTTCCTTGGGGGTCAAATCCTTGCAGAGGAATCGCCCCTGCCACTTCTCTCTTAATTACTCCAAATTCTCGCTGAGCGTCCTCTGACCACCGGAACTCACTGTTCTCTCTGGTTAGTAGCCTCATGTGATGGGTTTTGGAGGCGAAATGTTCTATGAACTTTCCGTAATATTCCGCCATACCCAGGAAAGATCTGACCTCCTCCTTGTTAGCTGGTGATGGCGCGTCGCAGATCGCCTTCACATTTTCTCTCTTGGGAGTCACTCCTCGTGCGCTTATCTCGTGGCCCAAGTACGTCACCTTTTCCATACCTAGGCGGCACTTAGCCCACTCTGCTGTGAGGCCTTTCCTTTCCAGGATACCCAATACCACCTCCAGTTTCTTGTCATGGTCAATTCTGTTGCGACCCATCACCAAGATATCGTCCTGGAAGTATTGCACCCCCCGGATGTCTTGAAACAGCTGGTGCTTTAGTTTTTGAAACACCGCAGCCGCCGAGGCTAGCCCAAACGGCATGCGGCGGAATCGATAGCATCCGAAGGGAGTTATGAAGGATGTCAAACTGCGGCTCTCCGGGTGTAATGCTATCTGGTGATACGCTGATGTTAGGTCTATTGTGGAGTACCACTGAACACCCCTCGTGCTAGTCAGCATCTCCTCTATCCGGGGAAGGGGGAACTTCTCTACCACTATGTTTTTGTTCAACTCACGTAGGTCCACGCATAGACGGACCTTGCCATTGGGTTTCTTCACCACCACCAACGGCGATAGCCATTCAGCACAGGCGATCGGTTCAATGATCCCTCTTTTCTCTAGCTGTTGTAGCTCCTCCTTCACGTCATCCCTTACTGCCAATGGGATGTTTCTCACCTTGTGTGCTACCGGTACTGCTCCTTTTCTGAGTATGATCTTGTGCGCGAATTTGTCGAGCCTTCCAATTGAACCCCCAAAAACCGTTGGGAACTCCTTCCTCCATTTGTTCGTGTCCAGCCCCTCCTCCGGCTCCGTCAGCAATATCTGCTCCTTGCCACCTGGATCCAGCTTGATCCCCAGGTCTCCTTGGTCGAGCCACCCCAGGACAGAAGGGCCTTTCTCGGAGACATACAGTTTGCACCTGGCCGCTCTGCCCCTGAACTCGAAGTCCAGCTTTCTGCATCCGGCCATGGGGATTCGGTCTCCATTGTAGGTGACGGGACGTATGTCCAGCTTATCCAGCTCGGGGCCCAGTTGTGGAGCAAACTTCTCCTCCCACACGTTTCTTGGGATTATGGTGTAAGGTGACCCTGTGTCTGCCACCACTTGGATTTCTACACCTCCTATCTTCATTTCCAAGATTGGCTTCATTGTTCTTCTTCCGTCGGTGCCTCGGCCTCGGTCGTTTACGCTCAGGATTTCGTCGTAGATGCAGAGGACTGTGACCACCTCTTCCTCGGCCACCTCTTCCGGCTCCTCCGCTTCCTGGGCCACGTACTTCACTGCGTTCTTGGATGCCTTCTTCCTGCACACTTTTTCATAATGGCCGACGATTCCGCAAAACGTGCATTTGGCGAGAAGCGCGGGGCACTTCCGGTCGTGCGCCTCGTGCGTCCAACTGCCGCATCTGTAGCAAGGCCGTTTGTTACTTCTGGCCGGTTTGCCGGGGTTGCCTGGGCTGCTTTGCCATTTGTTAGGGCCCTTTTCTGGCTGTTTCCGCGCCAGGTGATCTTTGTGGAGTTCCTCATTGTCTACTTTGTTCACCACCCCACTGGGCGCGTTCTCTTTCTTCGTGGCCGCTGCACACCTTCGCGCCAGTTCAGCTCTCTTGACTATCACCAGCACGTCCTTGAGCGAGGTGTCTCCTGCGGCCCACAGCTTGTCCTGTACGCTCGAGCACGTGGTGTGCATCACCACTTGGTCTTTTATGAATTCGCTCTCCCAGTTGGCATACTTGCACGAGGCTGCCATTTTCCTCAACGCCGCCACATACTCTTCCACCGTTTCCCCTGGTAGTTGTTTCCTTTGTTGGAAGTTAAACCTGCCCACTGAGACGCATACTGAGGGTTTGAAATGTTCTTCCAGGTCTTCCATCGCGTGGGCGTATACATCGTCGTCATCAGTCTCTCTCTTCTTAGGCACCAAGCTTTTGTAGATCCTCAGGCCTTCTGGGCCCAGGTTTAGCAGCAGAATGCGTTTCTTTCTCGGCGGTTTGAATTTTTCCTCACTTTCATCTTCCAGCACTTCTATGAAGTTATCTATGTATTCTTTCCAGTCCTCCCATTTCATGAGCGGCTCCCCGGGTCTGGGTAGGAACTGGACTGGCGCTATCGCGTAACCCGCTTGTGCGTTCATCTTCTCGCCCCGGGATGCGGGCAGCGTACTTTCCAGGCTTCTCGGGCTCCTTGGCGCACCGTTTTGTTCTTCCTTCTTGTGTAAGGGTGGAGGGCTGCTCCTTTCAGCCCTTTCCTGCCCGGGTGGGGTAGCCAGTGCGGTTGCTGGTGGGCCTTGACCGTGACTGGCCTCCTGCTTTGGATGTATCGCAGTCCTCCGACCGGTTGATCGCTGTGCGCTCCCGGTGCTCTATTCTCCGTGCTGTTGGCTGCGTTGCGCTCCTTGTGGTACCCTGTAAGGGTGTGGTCGCTGTGCGCTCCCTCGGCCTTCCTTGCTCACTTCTGCGACTCCGCTCCGTTCCGCCTTGCTTCACGTCGTCTGCGTGGTGGGGGTCGTGGGTCGCTATCCCACCCTCGTCGCCACTGTAATGATGCACTTTCTTTCCCCCAATAACTCTCGGAGTCGGGTGTCGTTGTCAACCTCTTTATTAAGCTCTTACATACAAGGAGCGCAAAGCATGTCCTACGCCCAGCCTGCTCGCGCTCTGAATGCCACGCTGCGCACACCGCGCCCCTACGTCACCGTACGTCACGTGGCTACGTGACGTACAACGTTGGCGCGCTCACTACAAAGGCCGCTAGACCAGGTCTGTCGGCAAACCATGGAAAGACTATTAACAGTTAAATATTTTAATAAAAGAAAATAAAAAATATTTAAAAAACGTGCTTACCCTGTGGGCAAAGGGGAGAGAAAAAACAGGAAGCATAACGGTTCAGCCTGCCATTGATGTGCTTGGCACAGGGAGTAATGGTGTCAGCCATATAAGTAGGGGTGAATTCGTGTTTACTGATATGGGGAACGACTGTGGTTATGGAGACTATGGCTCAATGCGAAAGACTGAGACAAGAAAGCCTGATGAGGAGGTAATGTAGAGTGGCCCGCAGTCCGAGCTGCGGAAAGTATGAAACATTACTCTTTTTTACTTACATGGCTCATTAAAATCCAACAAAAAGCCGAGAAAGGCAGTGTCAACCGTTTCTTTTTATAGTAACAGTTGTTAGACACTAATCGAAAGAGTTGTTTGATTTCGAGCACACACGCATCTTAATTGACATGGATTTTGGTTTAAAAATATCACGTATGTTTTGCAAATTTCAAGCCCTGATTAATTTGCTCTTCGCTCGAGGCCTTTACTAGACCTTTCCAAGTACAACATGACAACAATCGAGATTAATTTGGGACAGATTTTTCGGCTTTTGTTTTGCTGTCAGTCCATTTGAAGAGAAAACCTGCTCCGCCCCACCTCGACACAAGAGACTTAGGAAAAAAATAAACATTTAGCGTACATCGAGACCGTTCCAAGACACATGCGCCTACGCATAGTTGGCGTGCTGCATTAGTGCGTCCTGCGGCTTGACGTTTAGGCCTTGCTTCCCGTGGACTGCTACAGTAAAACGCTCCATTCGGTTTACCCAAGGGGAAGGTTTGGCATAACACGTCTGAAGTGGCGGTGTGATGTGATTGCGTTATCGCACCTCTGTGGGACAGCGTGCCACACCAGCAGGCTTGTTTGTCGTCGTTTACAAAAAAAAATGCCATGTTGATGTTTAAGAATCCTTATTGAAGAAAAGACCACAGTCTACTTTACACACATCGAGATGCTCCCATTGAGTGGTAAGATGCATATCAGATTCCAGGAATGCAAGCCTGGCATGTGAGGCTATATCAGGAACAAGGTATGTTGGTATGCAACAGTCTTCATTTCAGTGTAGCTACCGGGGAATTCAGCCTCCGCGACCAAATAAATGCGCGTTCTGTGTTCTCGGTGGTGACGTAGGACGTTCGAGCCATTCTCCATTCCAGAACACCTCGTGCCCGATGTTTTTCAGAATTAAGTGAAAGCAATAACTTTATATTCAGTATTTTTTTTTGCCACAGCAGTGAACTGGAGGTTTGTACCTGTGGTTAGCGGTGTCTTGGATTGTAATATTAATGGCTAGAATTCGTTTCTTCACTCTCTCAGTAAGCACAACATATGCATTTAGCTGCGTTCACAGCCTGGTTTCTATGTTGCCGGATTCAGAGACCATGTTGCTTTCACTTGCTATAAGTTCATTGCTGCAGTGTCAATACACATCCGCGTAGGTTTAGCTTCGCTTCCAAAAGTCTGCTTGAAAGCAACGTGTGCCCAGAATGAAACCTATTATGTTTACCTAAGTGCGCTCAGCGGAAATATCACCTGCTATTTACAAGCGGCAGAGGAGTTAAATGGGGTAGCAGGTGGCTGTGAAACAAACCCCACCTTTCAAATAAATATAGAGCGCGTTAGAAAGTAGCCAGACGCGACAGGGTACGAGAAAACATGTTTTTCAAAAGTGTTTCACCCGATGGCCCACATGTGGTCCCGGAATCAACAAATCACATAACATCTTTTAGCAATAAGTACAGTTGAGGTGGGGTCCACAGACACCTGTTATTTACAGCGCTGAAAACGGCGAAAATGTGATAGCAAGCGCTTTATTGAAATACATTTTTCTTCAAACTTCAACAGCTGTTCTCGGTGATCTCTCCTACTGAGAAATTGTTTCTGTGCAGCCGGCTGCTCCCTGCCCATAGCTTGTTTCTATCAGCGATGCATTGTTGCCATATCTTCATGTTTTAAATTGTGGTGGCATTTCCACCAACTGTGCATCACACATCCTCGTCATGGTCCATGTAACACGCCCTACTTTGTGTTGTGCTGATTCACATCCTTCCAGCCCACAGGCCGCATTATTGGCGAGGTGTGTTTGCCTCTTTAATGAACACGTCTATTTCAGGAACTGCCAGTTGCACTAAATATCTTATTTATTAATTAGTGTGCTCAAAATAGCAGTTTGCTCAGGCGCTAAATTAGTAATTCAGGGAAGTATATTGTTTGTTCTTTTACTGCTAGTAGGTCTACATTCCCCAAAACAGAACACAATTTACCACAAAGGCTTAAAGAAACAATCTTTTTTCCTTATTACAATTGCATTTATCCATTTTCAAAATTAGTAAAAAATTTGAAACGAACTCAGTCCTATAGAGAAAAGGATATCAACAATGTTTTCACGTTTAAAGACTGCAAAGATAGTAATTGAGGACTCAACACATGCATCAGGGAAAAAAGAAATGGCAACAAACCCTATATACATGCCCATAATATAATAAAAGCCAATTTTGTCTATGTACTCCAAAAATGCAAGAAACTAAGATCAGCAGTTTGATTCCATATTCAAGAATCTATATCAATGAATGGATTGAAATCAATATTATAATATCACTATCCTTCAGCCAGAGAACACATCAATATATATAGCCAGGCATGCCTCATTGTAAATGGGCCGCCATCAGTAGATTTGCGTATCTGGGGCACAAGGTAGGGGTGAAGGCAACAGATGGGGACCTGATTTCAGTAGCGGCTCCTCAAGGGAGTAAACTCTGGCATACAGCCGAAGGGAGGTAAGTTGATAAATAAATAAAACAAATTACATTGCGCGCGCTGCATCGCCAAATGGCGGTGCAGAGTGCGCAAAATACTTTGTTTTATTTATTTATTTCTTTACTTAACTCCCTTCGGTCGTATGCCGGAGTTTACTACCCCCCACCCTACCCCCGCCCCGCCTCACCACGCCACAGAACTCCCTGGAGGAGCTGCTACTGCCTGTTTTATCTCAGAGTGAGAGAATCAGAGAGTCACCTCTCACCGTCACTGGACCGCTTCCAATATGCCACCCATATCCAAGGTAGGTTTGGTCCGAAGGGGTAGCCTGGGGAAAAGGACAGGTGGTTTGCCTTATTAATCAAAGTTGGCGGTGTTCCTCTGCTTTTGAGTTTCTACAGCTGTGTGGCAGACTGGAGGGGCAGCACAAGTTTAATCCAGAAATTCTTTCTCCCTATGCAACCTACCATGCATGTGAGACAGGGATGGGAAGTTAGATCCACCAGATGTCCACAAGCAATAATGGTAGATCCCCATAGAGGTACAAAGAATATGATAGAGAAAGACAATACCGTTATGTTTGGCATAGATAAGTGTCTTGTAGTTAGTGGCTTAGCTGCCTTTCCCCACCTTGATTCAGCAGAGCATACTCATGTGTATTGAGCCATGAGGATGGATTTAACTTCATTTTTAAATGCAATAGTAGAAGGGTTAAGTCTGATTTCTGGGGGTAAGGCATTCCAAATTCTGGGTGCCATCCCAGAGAAGGATCTGTTATAGGTTTTTTTCTTATTGAATTTTTGTGGTTTCAGTAAAAGTTTTTCAGCATTTCTTGAGGATCTGGTCCCACCAGAGATAGTCAGTTTGTCTGCCAGGTAGCTGGGGGTCTTTTGATGTAGAGCTCTGTGCGTCATGCATGCAATTTTCATCTGAATTCTCGCATCAAGGGGTAGCCAGTTCAGGGATTGAAGGACTGGGGTGATGTGGGAGCTACGTTCGGATCCAGTTATGAGTCTTGCTGCCGCGTTGATTGAAGCTCTAAGGGGTGCGGTTGATGCTTTGGGCAGGCCACAGAGGGTGACACACCCATATTCCACTCTGGGTATAATCAAAGCTTGTACTGCCTGCTTAAAGTCATTGTGTGGTAGGAAGGGTTTTAATTTCCTCAATGTGTTTATTTGAAGGTTGGCTCCCTTTGTAGCATTGCTAATATGTTTTTGCATATTGAAGTTACTGTCTAAAGTTATTCCAAGTGACTTCGCTGAGTCCACAATGGTCGGTTGTACGTTGAACGCCGTGATATGTTTGATCCAATCTTGCATTTTCGGGATTTGAGCCGGCGGGGCTATTAGAAGAAATTCAGTCTTTAAGGCATTCAGTTTAAGGTGATTTTCTGCCAGCCAAGTTTGGGTGTTCCTAAGAGCTGAATTAAGTAATTTAATGTCCTCTAGGAAGTGTATCTTAAGGTATATCTGTGTATCATCTGCATACATGTGATATTGCACGTTAGAGGTTTGTAGAATTTCAGTTAGATGTTCCAGGGAGAGATTGAACAGTGTTGAAGATAGTGCTGATCCTTGCGGTTGTGGGGAGACCGCCCTCCACACCCCTAAACGTACGTTTTAAAAACATGCATGGTAAAAATGCATGATAAAGGTACATCATGGAAAAACCTTGTTGTATAGGCTATTTTCCGGGAAGTGCAGTTTGTGAATTGCCATAATACCATATGCGCTCTTAGTAGATAGTACACCATAGCTTTTACTGCCAGGTGGCTCTACAGGGTCGCCTGGCACTGCTATGTTGCAGTACGAAAAATTGCCACGTAGCATCCCTATCTCTATGGTGAAGTCTTCTCCTTGCCAAGTGGTCTGGCATTAACACCTCAGGGCTTTAGGAGTAAGTGCTAGGTAGAAATGTATTGGCTCTCTCCATGCAAACAACGGGCCCTCGGATTATGAATGAAGTCTTCAAACCCAGTCAACCAATGGGCCCTATAAGATATTTGTCCCAGGAAACCTTTTACATTTTCAAAAATGCTACCTCGCCATTATAACATGATTTGCCATTTAATTGCTTTGCGTGAACTGTCACTGCACCTTTTTAGTTATCTAATCCTTAATCTCCTCGTAAAACTGCCACAAACATTGCAGTGAATCCATAATTAGTTTGTTTGCATTTACTTCAAAAGGTAGATAGAAAATGTAAATTGTAAAGAAGTGGGGTGAGAAGATTTTTCAGCATCAATAAGATTAAATACATAAAACATTTAAACATAATGTAGGCTGCACCAAAAGGTGAAGCTGACACTGCATCCATGTGTAAAAACATAACTGAATTCCACTTTCAGTTCAAATTGAATAGTTGGTTGTAATGAGCTGTGGATTCAAATATATGCCACGTTCTGTACAAAGACTCAGGGCCTGATTTAGATTTTGGAGGACTGTGTTTGAACACTGTACCGCGTTTGACCTTGTGCCTAGATAGAGATTATGGGAGGTGCTTTGGAGGATGAGACCCCCTCACCAAGATCCCCAGCATTACTCAGTTGCTCCACGAGGGGTACTGTGCAAAAGTTAGATGTGGTTCAAAGGGAGAATTAACCAAGGCTTTCCCCATAAACCCAGGTATACCAGTGGTGTGCACTTGGCCCTTTGGTCTTGAAATGAATACATCCAAGATCAAATATATGATTTACACCAAGGGAGGCAGAGCAAGAGGGGTTATTGAGGTGGATGTGAAACATCAGGCTGAACGAAACCAGATCTTGGGATCTCCAGATAACTAAGAGCACCTTAATTGTGAAACATTGAGCTGCAGTCATACATAAACTTTCCCCTAAAAAAGCTTGGTCTCCTGCCCGTCTATCTACTGAAATTTACAAGGCGCAAGCATAATTGGGCCATTGCAATAAGGGCGCCTTGAGTACAGCAGACATTTTTTATCAGGGGGCTTCTGGACTTAGGGAAAGGGAAGCTATTGTTCCCTATTCACCTTTATTTGGGGATCAATGGGATTTCAGTACATACAGCATTGAAACCTTTATTTTTCTGGCTTCACATTTGGAGTAACCATGAACTGTACAATCTTAGGGAGGCCTCGCAGGATGCAATTAGGGCCAATAGGTTGGGAAATATCATATGGCTGGGGTTGCTTCAAAATGCCTGGATTGAGCTGAAGCTAGAGAAATTATGGAGTGAGCCCCAGTCCATTTGTCAAGGAGATGCTCTTAAAGTAATAAAACTAGTCCAAGAGAAAGTTATTAGCAGTAGGGACCATTCATCCATGCTGGGTTGACTAACAAATGCTTTCATTCTTCACGAATCCGCAACCAAGGTGGACGAATTCTTGGATTTTATCCACCCGGTGCGTGCCAGGTCCCTCTTATCTAATTTAGGTATGGGACGCTCCTAGTAGCTGGTTTTACTACTAACTGTGGGAAGAGGAAACTGGGATCTGATCATTGTTTTTATTGTAAAACTGTTCAAAGAAAGTGATAAACACTTGTTGTTTTATTGCCCTCTCTATGTCAATCCCGGAAACAAATAGATTCTTCCTTTGTGCAGATGCAGTGGCCTACAAATTTGAGTTCAAGCTTGTAGAATATGTAAAAGCAATACATCCTTCATTGAAGTTGTGGTTATTTCTAAATTCCTGCCTATAGCCCGGGCAATTAGAGCCAAAGCACTAGGCCCAGTACAAGCCACTATGCCCTAAATGAGCTCTGTACAAGTATGATTTTAAGGTGATTTAAACTAGTGAGAGAGGAATTTGGGAGGATGCGGAGGTCCTGTCATGCTCTTTAACTAAGAGTTCACTACCGGTTCTGGTTGTGGGCCACCATGCTGCTTGGAAAGCTGGAAAGACTTGCTCCTGCTTGTAGGAGAGCTTGTAGTAGAGCAGGGCTGTGGTCAGCGCTGTGCTCACAGCGGGCACAGCGGGCACTGTCCCCCTCTTGCCGCGGTCACGGTTGCGTGTCCCGTATGGCAGCCTGAGCAGTTGGGAGACAGAGTGGGATGGGCGGAGCGGTGAACTGCATACAGCGCATACAGTGCCAAGGTAGCTGCGGCTGCCGGTGAGATTATGATGAAGGGATAACTATAGTCCTTAGGGTGGTAAAGTGGAAGAATCTGGTGAAGCTAGAACTGTGCTGTCGAGTCAGTGAGTCTGCGTCAGTACAGGAAGACGGTGGGAGTGGCATTGGGAATTAGAGTATAGAGGGAGCAGAGTTGTGAGGGAAACATTAGTCAGCCCTCGTAAAGGATGCCGTACTCAGGCTTTGATGGAAGCGGCACTCCCAGGTGTAGGGTGCAGTGTGCTACAGCCTGGAGTGACCTGTCCCTGTTTTGTCCTCCCCTCCCCCTACATTAAATATAGAGAAAGCAGCCAATTATTTCATCCAGGGGAAAAAGCAGACAGGAGAAAAGTGGACAATACTTTAACAGAAATCAAATTCTCAGTGTGATGAATCGTCTCATGGCAAATGAGGTCGGTGTCAAGTACCGCACTCCCGCAAAAGTCTTCAGAGCAGCTAAGATGGCTAGAGTGTGAAAAAACCTTGCAAGGCAGAATGGTCAGGCAAGCCAAAAGGCAAGTCTAGAGGAAGATATTGAGGGAAGAAGCTCAAACATAAATCTAAGTGGGACCCAAGATGGCTCGTCAGATTCCGGGAGAAACTGTATTTCTGGGGAAACAACTGAAACCCCCAAATGAAATAAATTGACGCTCCCGTAGAGGAAGAACAAAAATCAAACAAGCCAAGGTGAGCCTCCTTCGATAGGAACATATTTGGAATTACAGCAAGACTGTACCATAGATAAATTGCAAGACGCAGAGCCAGAGGTCGAAATAAAGTAACTGTCCAGGGCAAAAGCCCTCATATCCATTGTTTGGGCCCAACGGAATGAATACGGGGGAAAGATACTCAATCTCTACCATAGAAAAGATTGGATCGTATACTTGGGGGAAAATCGATATTAAAAATGTCAACTTCTTTGATGGAAATATATTCTAGCATTGAATCTGGCATAGTGAACCTGCAAACAGCATCTCAATTCACTTTTAGTGATTACAACCTTAATTAACAAGCGATTAGTCAACTAGTTATTCAAACTGAGCCAGGGCCCAATTTTAGGGGAGATATACTGCAAATAATCCTGGGGGAAATTAGGGAGCTAAACAATTCCCAGAAAAAAAGCCCTTAGGGAAGTAAATTTCCAGCTCAACATAATTAATGACCATATAATACAACTAAATCAAAGGCTAACTCTTGAAGAACAGCGCACCTCTGATCTCGTAGAGGTTCAGAAGAGCTACGACATATTCTGGACAAAGTATATCCAGAAGCTGAAAGACACCTTGATCAAGCTCAACAATTTTGAGAATTGGTCCAGGCGGTCAAATCTCCAGATAGTGGGCATCCTGTAAGTGGGGCATGATCCCATTAAATTTATCTCATATCTTATTCAGGAATACGTCTTCCCGGGGGATGGCCCAACAAAGACTGGCATATGATCGTGAGGGCCCACCAAGTCCCATCTAATGTACAGTCTAACGCAAAATATCCATGTGCATTCATTGTTAATTTTGGGTACTACCGAATGAAGGAATCAATCATCACAGCAGCCAAGAAAGTCAAGAGGCCTTCAGACATCAGAGAAATATCATTTTAAAAAAATTGGGGGGGACATATCCGCCCTAGCCGACAGACGACGATGAGAATTCAAGTCAATGTTGAACCAGTTTAAGAGTCAGGTAATACAGGCAACCATAGTACAACACTCCAAAGTGAAAATTCTTGTTAATGGCCAATTAAATATTCTGCAGTCAATTCAACAGGCCAAAAATATTTTGCAGCAGTCGAATATTGGGATGTCAGGTCAAGTAGGGCAATAGTAAGTTAGGATGCATCAGCTAGTGCATTAATTTCCCAGTGAAAGGGTTGAGGGTTTGGTGGTTTTACAGAGGCCAATACTTGAGCGGGGACCTCTGGTGCCACATCAAGGCACCCAAATGGCACAAGAATAGGAAAGGGTATTAGGTGGGTTTTCCCTTTCCTGCCAGGGGCATTTCTAAGAGGCACTGGAGTTTTCCAGGGTGGGCATTTAGGGAGGTTGAGGGGAGCACATGTGCAAAATGAAAAAATAGCAATTTAATAATACAGTTTTAAATGGTAGGTGGCTGGTGCTAGTAGGGAATTTAAAAAGAGGTTTATAATAGCATTTCCTGCGAAATTGGAGATTCAGCTCCTTTCGTGCAATGCTAATGGGCAAATAAATAAATGAAAATATGTCAGTCTGCTAGGGCGGCTATCTTCTTTTGCATCCACGGTTAATTTCTTTACAAGAGACCCCTCGTAAAAGCAATACTCTGGTAGATACAGCCATGCTTTTTTTGCATCGACAAAGGCGGTAGTAAGGAGTGTACAAATAATACTGAATAGCAGCATCGAATGGGAGATCAGAAGGTTCCACAAGGTAGGGATCCACAAGGTAGATGGATGTGTGTTATATGAGTAATCAATGGATGGAGTTTTAATTTAATTATTATTAGGGTCCTGTAAGTGACAACATTGGCTCTCTCACCCAGCTTTATGAAATGGTTCTGGGGCATTAGGTCCTTTGATTTTTGGAGAGGATTTTAATTTGATTCAAGATTTGGTCAAAGACACTTCTAATAGAAATAAAAGGCAGCTAAAACCAAAGGTGAAAAAAATAATAGAGGGTTTGATGTCCAGCTATCAGTTGTTAGATCGTTGGAGAGAAGACCATCCAAACTTTAAACAATATACAATATGCCTCACGTATCAGTTTCATTTTAGTCACAAAATAATTGAAAAGAGCCCAATCAGATATTTGGGCCAACACTTTTTTCAGAATATTCAGTGATTGCTGTAAAATAGAAGTTGGTCTAAACAAAAGAGAAAGATCCATATGGCAGCTAGATAGATCCCTACTCTCCAATCTCAATGGGTCACAGAACTAAAGTAGTTTATTTAGGAGTTTATTTCTATGAATAGCGCAACATCTTTATTGTTTACCATTTGACAGGCTTTAAAAGCAACATGAAGGGGAAGGAATATTGTTTTTAAGGCAAATGAGAATACAGAACAGTTCCAGTAGTCAGCAGGCCACCAGACAGAACTAGATAACACAACCGAAGCAACAGAGTGGCATTTTGGAGTAGAACCAGTGGTAGGCTCACTGGCATCAGGAAAAGAAAACCTCAGGGAGTTCTATATTCTAGAGGAGATTATTAAATCCAACACCTTTCAACAAAAAATATATGAAGAAAACCAACATATTGGCAAGTTTTTGGCCTGGTCCACCAGGACAAAAAGGGAGAAGGCTACAGTAAAATCTTTGGAGAGTTCCAAGACAGGACAATCTGGAACTGATGAAGAGAAGTTGGCTAAAATGTTTTTACAACACTATTGCAAGATATATCAGACACAACATTCTGTGTCAAAGACTAGTATTGAACACTATTATGCTACTCTTCAACTTTATACTCTATCTAATTCACTCTCTGTCATTACTGAAGCCTATAATGCCCATTGAAATTCAAGAGGGCCTTAAGAAAATGCCAAATGCAAAAGCTTGTGGAAATGATGCCTTACCAATGGAATTTTTAAATACTTTTCTAGTGAACTTGTGTCATTTTTAGCTGATCTTTTCAATTATATCAAAGAAAGGGGAGAGATCCGTTCAACTTTCCAAGAATCTACAAATATCTCATTTTTAGAGAAGGATAAGAATCTAAATTAGGTTCATTCTTATAGAAAGATTAGTTTACTTAAATCAGACTATAAATTATTTACAAAAATCTAGGCACCTCGCATAATGGCAGAAGCACAACAGTTAATTTATAAGGATCAAAGTGGCTTTGTGGCAGGCCTTTAATGTCAGCTAGTACCAAGTTTTAATTCGGGCTATAGATTACTTTTCTTGGACTAGCATGAAAGCCCTAATTATGATGATTGATCCCAAAAAGGCATTCAATCTGGTGAACTGGGATGCCCTGTTTTATAGTCTTCAAAGATTTAGCTTTCCTTTTCAGTTTAGTGAAATACTTTCAAATTTATATAATGGGGTGCAGGCTAAGGTGATTGTTAATTCTAAGATGACAGGCTCAATAACAATTGAAATGAATACGCAGCAAGGGTTTCCCCTTTCCCCCATCTTACTTGCATTTTTTATTGAATCCTTAGTTGAACAACTTCGCAAAGACATTATAAGGCCACGTACAGCAGGGATGGCTAGGCTCAAATTATTCTAAGATGAAATTATCTTGTATCTCCAGCGTGATCAGGTCAACATCAGCTGTGCAATGCAGGCGATAACAGACGTTACTAAAATAGGTGGACATATGCTTAATCATGCGAAGATAGAATTATTGCTTTTCAACGTATCAGCTGCCGATCTCCCGAATCTACTGCAACCTCAAACAAGGATACAGTCCCTAATAAGATGCTTGGGGATACTAGTCACAAATAATTTTTCCATTCTGTTTCAGCTGAACTATGAAAAAACACTGCGAAAGATAAAGGGAATGCTTGATAGCTGGTCACCGCTCCCCTTGATAATGATAGGATGGGTCTCTAGGTTCAAAACGTCAGTTCTACCATAGATAATATTTCTTTTCTCAAATATTCCTATAAAAATCTGGAATCATTTTCTCAGGAACTTGAAGTGGTTTTCAGAAGCTTTATCAGAATAAAAAATCATCCAGGATAAAGTTATAGCTTCTACAACTTCATAAATCGCAAGGAGGATTGGCTTGCCCAATAAGCAAAGCTATTATCAGGCTGTTTGGATGGATATTCTCCCCGGGTATTTAAATGGGTGCAGAGCACTAGATACATTTCTTATTAACAAGATCATTCAGGAATCTGAGATTAGTCTACCAGCTTTTATAAAATTTGCCTAACTACTGAAAAAGAACAGATACAAATGTTTACGGGAGATTTATGGGCCGAAAGTAAATTTTATAAGATGCCTTTCGATAGACTATCTTTGTTGCTACAGGAGGACAGGTACTTGGGACTCCTCTTAGGGCATAGTCAGACAAGGTTTTGGAATTCCATAGGCTTTAAGACCTATGCAAACTTTTTAGTTCAAGGCAAATGTATTTCCTGGGTAGACCTAGTAGCTAGGAGTGGCCCACAATGTACGCAATATTTCTTAAGCTTTAGCCAGAGCAAAACTTTTTTCAGGTTAAGATACTAAGTGAAAATAATGACCCTCATTTAATTAGTAGAGCCATGGTGAAAAGCAGAGTGCTTGGAATAGGAAATTTGTACAAATTAATGAAAGACCTTTCAGCTTGGTCTCTGGCAACCATCTTTCCCACAGATCCACTGGCAAAGTAAATACACAATCCTCCATCTCCAGGATCATCCAATACCATAGCGCGATTTCTTTTTTAACAGCTGTAGTAGAGAGAAATTTTTCCTCTAGCTCATTTGGTTCTCCTAACTTTTCACCCATAGTGTGAAACCAACTTTGAACCTGAAGATATTTAAACCTTGAAAGTCTTGGGACCACTGCCTGCTCACACCGGTTCCATGGCACCAGCTGACCATCCAACAGCAAGTGCTTCCATCTTAGAATGCCCGCTTCTCTCAAGAGTAAAGCCGGTGAGTCTTTTGTCCATTATGGAGAACCTGGGGCATACCAGATTGGGGCCCAATGACTAAAATATGGTAGATTTAAATCCTTTCAGATTTTAAATCATGTTTCCGCCATCTCCCTCAGAATCTTCAACCTAATCTTCTTAAAATGTTTCGGATCAGCGAATTTAAAGATAAAGACAACTCCTGCACCCTTCTCCTTAATAAGCATCACTCTAAACATCCTACCTATTTCTGAATCTAAGGGGGCATCCAACAGCATTCTACCATTTTTTAGAGAAAAGGCCCAAGAATGAAGTCTAAAATCTGGAAGAGCTAAAGCACCCTTCTGTAGCCTCCTTCTTAATTTGCACCATGAGATTCACGACCCTTTTGATGCCCAGATAAACAAACTTATATCACTCTGCAACTTAATAAACCACTCTTTTCTAAACAGTAAGGGGATAGAGTCAAACAAAAAGGTTAATTTTAGAAGCAGGATCATTTTTACTAAGTTCACTCTGCCAAACAGAGTTATTGGATGATGCATCCCACCCTGAAAATTAGCACAAATCTCTTTTCTAACCCGGTCAAAGTTAACTTTAGTAAGATCGGCAATATTTTGTGTGATCCTTACCCTCATTTCTCTTTTAACTGTCTCCCCCCATGTTCCAACTCATCACTTCTGTCTTGTCTTTGTTAATATCGTAACCTGACACTTTGCCAAGCACAGTTGTTAATTTCATCACGGCCTTCATGGTTTTTGCAATGTTAGTTGTAAAAATTAAAATGTTGTCGGCGTACAAACCAACCTTCTTTATCCAGCCGTTAAACTCAAAAGGCAAAATATTGTTACAACTCCTAATTTTTCTAGCCATTGGCTCGATATAAAGATCAAACAGTAGCAGTGAGAGGGGGCAACCTTGCCTGGTACCTCTCAAATACAGCAGTCAGAGTGCCGATGACTTACATATGTTTTTCTACTGTCTGGTGTTACAGCTCTTCTGGGAGACAGTGAGTAAATGTCAGGCTAGTGCCCTAAAGCTGCAGATTAAGGTAAGCGCTGTTTCGGTTATTTTTGGAGTATTGGAATGTCAAAGTTCTATTACTAAAGACAATGCAAAATTAGTTTTCTCTGCTATACTTTTAGCGCGCAGGGAGATATGTGAACTGTGGGTATCTTCGACACCTCCAACTTTGGATGATTGGTTCAAATCTATGACTTATACTGCTAATTTGGACATTTCAGATCAGGGGCAAAGAAGATATACATTTTGATTCCCATTGTGTCTAGGGGAGCTACATGTTTAGAGGAAACGGTCCAATGATTAAGCCTTTCTCTGCCTCTGCTGTGTATAGTCTTTTCTGCGCGAGCAGAAGGATATGGGGAAGGGTTTATGTTGGATAGAAAGAAGAGCTCTCGTTAAAAGGTAGCATGGTCGCTATTCTGGGAGCCTAGACCATAGTTTTCCCTTATTATAGCGAATGAGGTCAGATGACCCATGGCTGGAATCGATAAAAAGACAAAGGGTGGAAGCAAGGCAAATGAGGACAAAAAAAAAACATTAAGGTGAAACACAACTAGATAATTAGTTAGGTAGTGTCCTCGGACGAGACTGGACCGGACGAAGGGAACATATCCCCAGAAAATAAAAGTTGATTACCCTGGCTGTATTTTATCACACTACCTGTACACATTAAACATTACTTGATTGGAAGTAGAGGAATGTATGACTTTTAGTTTCCTCTTCTGTAATTATGTGTTTCAGGCATTGATGGTCATCTGTTAACACTGGGCATGGTTTCCCAATGCAAGCTACCTGGCATTGCTTTGGCATAGGTTTGAAAAAACCTCAGATGTCCATGGTGTGACAGAGTTCAGATGCAGCGTGATACTACTCAGAACATCACTGAAATTAATCAAACCAAATGAAATGTCTAGAATGGAATATTGTGCTAGCAATCTCCATCAAAACACCTTCTTTACAGATTTGGTGACACAGAAAACATCTAAAGGGAAGAACATTTTGGCTTTCAGGCATGACTAGATATCTGAAGTACCGAACGTATTCTATTTCAACAGCAATTGAACTCTTCCAGATAAGAACCCTGTAAACTACCAGGCAGCTGCCAGTGGTTTATAGTAAAAGAAAAATTTGAAAAAAATGCTATAATGTCTGACCTTTGGTTTCCCTGTAATTTTTCGTACATTTGTTTACAAAATATCTTATTGTCTGAAAATGTAGATCCATAAATGTAGAGTTGCTCCAAAAAAACAATGTGATGAAATTAATCTCAGCCTCAATATGGGCATTGCTCAAATATTCTTTGTTGAAGTGAATGAAAAAATATCAGATTCTAAATATCGAGTGACATGAATATCATTACAAACATATTGTGACTACCAAAATATTGCGACTACCAAAAAACTGTTGAACAGAATATTGATGGAAACATATAAGTTTTGGTAAGTATTATCACTTAACATTTTTTGTGTGTGTTTATTATCGTTAAATTGGTTGTAATAAATACGATTTGTATTTATTTAATATATATTTGCTAGTATAATAAATTAGGTATTAGTATTGTTAGTATGATTGATATTAATCTTTTAAAATATGGTTTGCAATGTTAAATGTACTTTTTAATGTAATTCATTTATTTATATTGTAGTGGACTAGAATGGGAAGTTCAATACATTATAAATAAATGAATTTTAATGTTCTGTTGTTAAATAAATAGTTCACTTATTATTAAATATGGCTGTGGCCCACCCATGCCCCGAGGTCAACCACCACCTCTCCGGGGCAAATAATTGAAAACTAATATGCTGGGGCCTACATGCCCCCTCCCGAATCCCCAGGGCGTTAAAGCATTTGAATGCTGGGGGCTACGTGGATCCACCGCAGACCCGGGGATCACCACCTCCCAGGACTTTGTACAATAGAATGTGTGGGGACTCTTGTACCCTCCGCAGCCCCTGAGACTGCGACCTCCCTGGGGCAGTTTCAAATATGTATGTAGGCCCCCCTCCTGGAACCATGTATGGCCCTGGGGTGTGCCACCTCCCTGGGCCGGCTCCTGCTATGTCCCATTGTGCACCCCCATGACATAGCCATTTGCTTTTGCTTGGCGGGAGCTTTGAGATCTGCCGCCATGCAAAAGCAAACATTCTGCTCCTCAAGCATGAGCTGTCAAACTGCTCCCACTTCCTGGAAGAGGAGTTTTAACTTTTCCTGCCCCCAGACAGGTGGGCAGGGAAAGAGATGAAAGATTGCTCTCACATGTAGGGCTGCATTTCCAGCAGCTTCCCATGTGAAACAGCAATGCTGGCTCCTGGGAAGCCAGCTGGGACTGTGAGAGCCTTGGGGCTCCCTCTCGGCCCCCATCCTGCACACTGGGTGCCCGAGGCACCAGGAGACATGGCCAGGCCCCGAGAATGGTTCCCCGGGTCCAAAATTGGCCCAGGACATGGGCTGCATGGCCCCCCTCCATCATTTAATTCTGTGTGGGCCCCAGGGGGTGGGGTCCCTGGGGTTGAACTTGGCCCAGAAAGGGGGGCTGCTCAGTCCCCTCCCTCATTAAGTTGTTGCCAGCCCTGGGGGATGGGGTCCTTCTGGCTCTGATGCTCATTTCACAAACAAACCTCAACAGTAAGCACTTAAACATATAAATATAGCTTGAGCCCCCTTTGAAGCTCCACTTCTGTAAAAAACATATGATCCTTAATCCTTGCTTGGCGAAGGCAAAGCAAGTTTGTGTTCTTGGCAATTTCATTTTGAAAAATGATCTGAAATCCTTTGTGGAGTTGAATGCATCATTGAGCTATTAGAGAGCCTGCTATCAGTGGATTAGTTGTGTCCTCTCCTGGTGACACCAGAGACCATGGTACTCCCTTCTAAAATGCTGGCTGTATGCAAATGTGGAAATTGCTTGGATGTTTCCTGGTTTTGCCCCACCCACCTTAGTAGTATCCACAAGTCTTTTGCCTTTTGACAGGATGACAGACAGTTTAACAAGCGCCCCCCAAATCCCCAGTGTATTTCTGACCGATTTTGGAGAGGAGTTGATGCCAAGGAATATGAGGAGATTTCCACCAAGCAAAGAAGCACTTACTTCATATAGTGAAGAGGAAGGAACCTTAGTGGAGATTTACATCTTTGTAGTCTCCTCATCTTCTCTATATTAGGAATCTTGTTATCACATATTTCAGACTAAAGATGCACCAGGAACAACCACTTTTCCAAAACACACATAATGTCACTGGTGACATTTCCTCTTGTGTCATTCCACCTCTGTAGCGTAGAATACATACTTGACATTTACCCAAGGAGGTAGCACTTAGCAATTAACCAGTAGAAACCATTCCACTTGGGCAGATATTTTGTGCAAAACTGTGGACTCTTGTTGGATAAAAGGGCAGGTGTGGTTCCTTTGTGGTAGAGTCACTCACACAACTACTGACCTAACCACACAGATACTTAGACACCCACTCAGGCACTCATACACTGACTGACAGACTCTTTAAGACACTCACACACATCTCACACACACACTCACAGTCCCATATAGCCACTCACACATTATTCACTCATCCACAAAACTTACATACCCATTCTTACATCAATATAATCACTCACACACCCACTAACTTATCTATACAGCCTCTCAGGCAAATATTTACTGTGCCAAACAGCTACTCACACAGCCACTCACTTGGCCATACACCCAGTGAAACATCCACTTACTTGCCCATACATCCACTCACACACCAAGTCACTCACCCATAGAGCCATTTAAATGCACGTATAGCCCCAATACAGTGGGTGTTTAAGTGGTTGTATAGGGATATCAATGGGTCTGCGAGTGGATGTGTGCATATGTGAGTGAATATATGTGAGGTTGTATGAGGTGCAAGTGAGTATGTCAGTGGTTCTGTGGATGATGTAATTAGTGAGTGTTTGTGTGTTTGAGGCGCTGTATCGGTGAGTGAGTGTGTGTATGGCTGTGTGGATGAGTCAGTGGTATGCGGGTGAGTAACTGGGTATGTGAAAGACAGTATAGGTGAGCAATGTGGTATATGAGTGACTGTATAGGTAAATGAATGTGACAGTGGCCATATGGGTTAGTGTGTGTTGTGTTAGTGACTGTATAGTACATAAGTGGGTGTGTGTGTAACTCTATGGGTAAGTGACTGTATGGTTGGTGAGTAGGTATGTGTGTAGCTCTATGGGTGACTGACTCAGTGTTTGAGTGGCTCTATGGGTACACAGGGGTATATGCCATTGGCTGTATTAGTGAGTGACTGGGTATATGAGCGGCTGTATGGTTGAGTGAGTGGATTTGTGTGTAGATCTATAAATCAGTGAGTGGGTGTGTAAGTACTGGTATGGGTCTGTGAATGGCTTTGTGAATGGTTGTGTGGGAGTCAGTGTATGAAAGGTTATATGGCGTGTGA
Source organism: Lissotriton vulgaris (assembly GCF_964263255.1). Classification (NCBI taxonomy): domain Eukaryota; kingdom Metazoa; phylum Chordata; class Amphibia; order Caudata; family Salamandridae; genus Lissotriton; species Lissotriton vulgaris. The sequence continues at coordinate 1,602,145,015 of NC_141687.1, read as the reverse complement.
GTCGGTACGTTGGTGATTTTGTGGATGATGTCATCAGTGATATCATTTGAGATGTCATCAGTGATGTCACTGACCATGTCATAAGCGATGTAACATGTGAGGTCATAAGCACTGTATTGTGCAGCATACATTATAATTAGCTCAGATAACTTTAACTGTGAACTGCTAAATTTCATAGGTTTTGAATGAGTGAAATCTGAGCCTATAAAATCCCTGTAACCTTTATTTTTTCTGTAAATTTCTATAGTTTTACAGTTAGTTACCTATAGTTCTATAGTTAAAAAAAATCCTATCCATAACATCCCTCTAACCTTTCGTTTTTCTTAGTCAATTTCTATAGTTTCTTTAACTTTATTTCCTATCAAGATCGATAATCCCGTAGTCAGAGGCGAAATGCAATCATTTCATGATGGTAATACTTCAATAGGCCAGGATGTAGAGAGGATGTAGCCTTACGGCTAGAGCGGTCGACATCGAAGCTAGGGAACCGTGTTCGAGTCTCGGCAACAACGGTCAACATCCTGGAATTCTGGGCAAATCACTTAAACTCCCTGTGCCTAACAAAAATGAAAATGTCCTCATGTAACAAAACTGGTGCTATATAAGGCGCTCTGATACCCAATGTCTCGGGTCTAGTTTGTGCTATATAAAACTCTAAAAAAAAGTCATCCCACCTCTTAACAAAGGCGATTGACTGAAATGTCTTAAATAATGTGAACTGGGGGCGTGGCCAAGATGGCGTCGGAGTAGGACGCATCTCTGAGCCTCTCCGACGCCGCATCGAATTAGCCTCTGATAGCGGGGTCCCGGGAGTGCTGCACGGCGCTGCCTTGCAAGCGAAGACTGGCGGAGAGCTCCGGTGCCGACAGCGGGGCGATTTGGTGCCCGCGCATCCCCCCCGGAGCCGAACGGAGCTGCGGCCTGTGGAGCAGCGGCCTCGCGTGCTGGGAGGTCCGGCCCGGCTGGAGCGTCGCCCGGCCCCTCTGGGGCCCATCCTGTGCTGCCGGCCCCGGCGTGGGCCTGGAAGGGGTGGAGTGAACTCTGTCTGTGGCGGCGCTGATCACAGCGCGAGGTGGTGGAAGTCTCGTCGGCCACGGCGCTGAGGGGCCGAGGACGGACGGACCGAGTTCCGGCAGAGGCAGACTGGACGGGAGCATGGTTCGCTCCCCCACCGCCACGACGCGCCCGAGGTGAGCCAGCGCGACTGTGGAGTGAGCGGAGCCGGCGGAGGGCGTGAGGAAAGTCGCAACAGCCGTGTCCTGGCCCGGGTGTGGATCTGAGGCGGCGACCTCGACTGGCTGGGCGGTAGCTTGGCGGCGGCGGCTCTATCGGCCTACCGGCACCCTGTACTGCGGTGGACTCACCCTGAACGTAGCTGGGCATTGTGCGAGGAACCCCACGGACTGGTCCGAGTGACCAGGACGCTGTTGCCTGGGGCGGGCGGGCCGGCACCGCCATTTTGGATGTTCCCTGGTGGGCGATTGGCCTGCTTCTCTCGGGCGCGGACTGCTGCCGAGGAGGAGACCCGGAGTGGCCCCCCACGATCACAGCTGGCTGAGCAGTGGAGCCGTAGTGGTGACTCACGCGTCCAGGCATAGCGGAAGGGGCTCGGCTGGAGAACGAGAGGACCGACCTGCTGAGGCCGAGGACCTGCTTCTCCCCGCGACAACATATGAGACGGCCTCTTGGAGGGTCCCTGCTTGGCGGCCGGTGGGGGAGAGCGCCACATTATTGAGGTGTCCCCATCCTGGGGGAAGATCGGTGCAGGGAGTAAAAAAAAAAAAATAAAGAAACCTTTAGTGACTGCCTTCAAGGACGCTCCTCGTCCCAGGGGTGCTGCCGCGTGGGGGATTGAGGAAACAATTCACTAGCTTCCCTGGGAGTCCATCACCCATCACACTTTCTGCGAACAGGGGCGCCCCCCCAACGTTGCTTGGCCTTGCCCGGAGGAGCACTTTGCACGCACCGGCGGTCCGGACGACTAGCCGCCTGAGATGGGTGTCCCGCCGTGCAGGCTGACGCCGCCATCTTGATGAACCCCTGTTTGGCGCTCGCCCTCGCGGTCTCTCTGGCTTGAACTGCTGGCTGGAGGCGCCCACCGCGTTCTCCCCACACCTGCGACCGACTGACCGCTAACCCTGAGGGCCTGGCCCCTGCACCCTGAAGTAGACGAGGGGACGCAGCTGGAGGACTCGGAGACCGGATGGTGGCGAACTGCATTCACTGACCACCGGGTGGAGGTCCCTTCCCGCGACGGCCCACGTGGTCCTGTGAACAGTGGAGGTGGGTGCCTAACGCCCTGAGAGGAGGAAGCCGCCCTGCCGCCGGGGCATGCCTGCATGAACGCGGGAAGAGGGGAACTACACCGCCGACAGGAGGCCCGACACTGTGAGTCCCTTGTCTGTGACTTGTCCTCCCGGTTGCGGCTGTCTACAGTTTGGTGGAAGGAGTGTGACGAAGTTCACGGCCATGTCCAACTCACAGCGCAGAGGAGGGAATAAGGGGAAGGAGGGGGCCCCCAAATCATCGCAGCAACCTGCATCGCCGGGAGCCAGTGGTTCCTCTAAACAGTCGGATGATGAAGCACCGGCGACCAAGGCCTTCATGAAGGAACTCTTCGCTACCATCAAGGAGGACATTACCGAACTTCGCACACAGCTGGCCTCGGACCTCAGGGAGGTGCGGAGGGATGTCGATGGGATCGGCGAGAGGGTGGCGACGCTGGAGGACCATGACCTTAGCATGGCGAATGATGTGCACCAGCTCCAGCAGGACATCCTACGTCTCACGGAGCAGAATCTGAGCTTGCAGACCCACACAGAGGATTTGGAAAACCGCTCCAGAAGAAATAACATCCGTATTAAGGCGGTACCGTGGGATGGCGAAGCGGGGGACCTGCGTGGGTATGTCCACGCCTTGTTCCTTCAGATCCTGGAAGATGAAGAAGTGCGGAATATCTTGATGGACAGAGTGCACAGAGTGGGGCTACCCAGGAGAGGGGGGGCCCGCCGCCGGACATCCTCGTCTGTGTGCATGACTTTCAGATGAAAGAGAGGATATTGAGGAAGGCTAGAACCATTTCTTCATTACAATTCAGGGGCCATCACCCCCAGCTTTACCAGGATCTGGCGGCGACGACCTTGCAGAAGCGGAGGGACTTCCGACCTGTGACCGCCTTCCTCCGGGAGCGCGGGGTGTCCTACTCCTGGGGACACCCTTTCCGGATCGTCTTTCGGTGGGAGAATAGACTGAGACAGATCAACTCCCTGCAGGCAGCGAAGGAGCTGCTGGGCATCGAAGAGACGACACCATCGCAGGAGGCACGGGGCTCGCCATTCCGTGGGCGACGGCGCTCTTCCTCGTGGCACAGGGTGGGCCCATCACCGGAGCGGCGGCGACCAGATTCGGCGGCTAGTGCACAGGAGAGAGACGCAGCGGTAGCCTTGGTGGCCTCCTCCACTGTGGCGGACTCCCAGCTGAGCTCTGGAGCAGCTTGACCCCACTTCAGCGAGGTGGCGTCGGAGAGGGCTCTTGGCCTGAGGTCCTCGGGGTACTAAGGTACTTTTGGAGAAGACACCCCGGATTTCGGACCTGGGGGTCCCGAGGTGGACTCCCTTGCCCCCATTACAGTCCAGTGGGGGACTTTTGAACCATGACCTGCTGGAACTGAAGACTGCGAGGTTCAGGTTCAGTGCCTTGAGAGGCGTTTTGTTGTTCTTTGTTCTTGGAGGGGTGCTGGGGGGGTTTGTTGACGCTCTGATTATGGATGACATAGCGGGGTGTTTTGGGTTGGGGCGGGGAGTTCGAGGGGTGGCGGCGACACTGTGTGGTGAATGTGAAATGACAGGTTCATTATCGTTATTTTCATTTGTGTTCTACGCAGGGTTCTGGGAACTGTCCTTGTTGACCCTTATGTGCCTTGGGGTTGTGGTTGCCTCTTGGGACTCGCGGGGTGGCCGGGAGGGCCTCCTGAGTTGGTTGTGGCTGGGCTTCTTCCCTAGAGGACCCGTGGATGTTCTTTTTCTTTGGGTTTGGCTTATGGGGCTAGTACGAGTCTGGTGCGGACCTCGTGGCTGTTTGACGGTGAGCATGGAGTGGTATCTATATGAGCCCATATGTCTGTTAGCGTAGGGACTTGGAATGTCAAGGGCCTTAACACCCCACAGAAGAGGCAGAAGCTCTGGAAGTACATCATAGACCACCATCTGGATATAGTGGCCCTCCAGGAAACCCATCTGGCTAGGAAAGATGAACTGAGGCTTCGTCATCGACAGTTCCCCCTTATCTACAGGGCCTCTGCGGCCACGAAGCACAGAGGGGTGGCCCTACTCTTTCGGGCTTCCCTTCATTTTCAGCCCATGGGTGTAAGTGCGGATAGAGACGGCCGTTGGCTTCTGGTGAAAGGCCTGTTGCGGGACCGCCTGTGTACCTTTGCTGTCTTGTATGCCCCTAATGCGGGTCAGAATGGCTTTCTGCAGGATTTGCTGGACAGAATGGGGGACTTTGTGGAGGGCCACTTACTGATGCTAGGCGATTTCAATATGGTGTGGGATAGAGGGCAGGATAGCTCTGGGGGCCGCAGGGCGGACACAGGCGTCTTCTCGGACAAAACTAAGCAACAGTTGAGAGATCTAGGGTTGTTTGACGATTGGCGCTTTCTTCACACACAGGCCAGAGACTACACCTTCTTTTCCAACGTACACCACACATACTCCCGTATTGATTATATCTTACTCAACCAGGCTCTTCGGGGGGATGTACAACTGGTGACTATTTTTCCGCTTTCGCTATCGGATCACAGCCTTGTTGTTCTGGGCCTGCGCTGGGCCGCGGGGGGGGATGGTTGGCGTAAGTGGTACTTTCCAGCGGCTCTGGTCCGGGATGAGACGTCGTGTAAGGCGTTACGTAAGGCAATTGGTGATTTCTTCCTCCTTAACCCACCCTCGGACACGTCGGTATATACCACGTGGGACGCTTGCAAGGCCTCCCTGCGGGGCACGTGCCTCGCTCTCAACGCGAACTTGAATAAACTGCGGCGCGAGGAGAGGGAGGCTTTGGAATTGGAATTGGCTACCTTGGAACAGGCCCACAAGGCGAACCCCTCTAGGGTGACCCTACGCCCCCTGACAGCGGTCCGAGGGAAACTGAGGGCCCATTACAATAACAGGGCGGAATTCACCCTTCTGCGACTCAGGCGTACCTCCTACTCCCAGGGCAACAAGATCGGGCGTCATTTGGCCCGACAACTGCGGGATAAACACGAGAGGGACTATATCGGGGGTATTCGCGACCAGGCGGGCTCTATCCAGCATAGAGACGCGAACAAAGCAGCCATCTTCGGGCGCTTTTACGCGGCACTCTACTCGAGTGACACTCTCGATCCCGGCGCACAGTCCAAATTCCTGGAGGGCCTGTCTCTCCCGAAGGTTTCTAGAGAATGGAACGAATCGCTATCCTCCCCCATCACCCGGGAGGAGATCTTGGCGGCCATCAAAAACCTGAAGCTGCACAAGGCCCCAGGGCCTGATGGCTATACGGCCCTCTTTTACAAAACATTTGCTTCTGAAATATGCGATTACCTGGTTTCCCTCTTCAACGCCATGGCGATTGATGGTAGAACCACAGACTCTATGGCTGAAGCATTAATCAGCATTATTCCCAAATCGGGGAAGGATCCTACCCTGTGTTCATCCTATCGCCCGATAGCACTTCTCAATATAGACGCCAAACTGTATTCCTCTATCCTGGCGACTAGGTTGCAGGACCTGATGCCGGCCCTGATCCATCCTGATCAATCGGGATTTATCAAGGGCAGACAGACCCATGATAATCTGCGCCGCGTCATACACCTCATCGAGAAGGCGGAGCGCTTCCGCATACCTGCGGTGCTTGTGGGGCTCGACGCAGAGAAGGCTTTCGACCGTGTCGACTGGGGCTTTTTACATCGGACGCTAGTGGCTTTCGGCTTCTCACCCGCGTTCGTGAAGATGGTTGAGGCTAATTACAGTGGTCCCACGTCCCGTGTATTGGTCAATGGCCATAGATCCACGCCTCTTCGCCATTCCCGAGGGACGCGCCAGGGTTGTCCCCTCTCACCCCTTCTCTTTGCTCTGAGTATTGAGCCGTTAGCGTTAGCAATCCGGGATAATGAGGGGATTTTGGGTCTTCCCTTTACGGGCGAACAGCACAAGATCTCGCTCTTTGCGGACGATGTTCTGCTGTCCATCAGAGATCCGGCGCGGTCGCTACCACATGTCCACTCCGTACTCTCGGCCTACGAGGAAGTAGCGGGCTTTAAGGTAAACTTCGATAAATCCTACATCCTCAACCTGACTCTCTCGGCGGGGGAGGTGCAAGCGGCCGGACTGCTCACTCCACTTGCCTGGGCTTCGGAGTCCTTACTCTACTTGGGCGTGCGCCTGACCTCTACCGTGAATGCCCTGTTCCGCGCTAATTTCCCTCCGATGCTATCCTCCGTGAGGGCTGAGCTGGAACGCTGGAAGCCTAAATACATCTCGTGGCTAGGCAGGGTGCACGCCCTTAAAATGGTGCTCCTTCCCAAACTGTTGTATCTATTCCAGGCGTTACCTATTCCGATAGGGCTGGACTACTTCCGCCAATTGAAGACCATGATGCTCCGGTATGTCTGGCAGGGTGGCCGAGCAAGGCTCCCATTCCACGTCCTGAGGCGCCCGTGCTCAGAGGGGGGGGTGGGCTTTCCGGACATGCACTTATATTACAAAGCTGCCCAACTGAGGGTCATGGTAGAGTGGTCCCAGCAGCAGTCGGAGAAGCACTGGCTCCACATGGACCGTAGTGTGGCGGGCCGCTCCGTTTGGGATTTAGCCTGGAAACCTAAGGCGGACCGCCCCAGGAACGCCTACATTAGCACCCCCACGAGCACGGTGTTGAAGGTGTGGGACACGGTGAGCGGTGATGACCGCTGGACCACGTTCCCGTCCCCTTTCACACCAATTCATTTCAATCCGGCCTTTCCACCGGCTCTGGAGGGGGGACCGTTTGACGGATGGAGGGAGGGTGGCTGTAGAGCGCTCACCCACTTGTTCCATGGCGCCGAGCCCCTCACTTTTCACAACTGTATGAGGGACTATGGTGTCCTCCCGACGGAGCGCTTCAGGCATCTCCAACTCCTGCATTGGGCTACATCGCCTGCAGTGGTGGACGCGGCTACCAGACCCTTGTCAAAATTTGAGTCCTTCCTTCTTCACACTACTAACATGAGAGGTGCGGTCTCCTTCCTGTACAAGCTGTTACTAGACTCTGCCGTGTCACCGCGCCCACGATACCAAGATCACTGGGAATCCACGCTGGGGAGGGATATCTCTGCTACCGAATGGCGGGCCCTATGGAGAGACGTGACAGCACACAATCACTCTGCTGACCTCAGGGAAGCGCATATGAAAGTCATCTTTGACTGGTACCTATATCCCTCCAAGTTGCACCGCATATTCCCAGCTACTTCAGATAGGTGTTGGCGGGGTTGTGGGTTGTTAGGAGACTTTAAACATATTTGGTGGGACTGCCCTACCATCCAGCCGTACTGGGCTGAGATTCTATCCCACATTAGAGACATCTTGGGCTACCCGATACCGAACTCCATGGACTTTGTCCTACTGGGACTTAGAGACCCGCTGCTTGAACACCAGACCAGGGCGGATAAGCGAATGATGTGGTTGTGTTTGGGGGCGGCCAAAAAGACCCTAGCGGCGGCGTGGAAATCCTCATCTGCCCCGGCTATCTCCCTGTGGCATGCCCGACTGTGGCGTCTGTTAAGCATGGAACGCCTCTCTGACATCTTCCTGGGGCACTTTAAGAACTTCATGTATAATTGGGGCCCACTTGTGAGATTTCTATCCCGAGGTTTGCCCTCAGCTGTGTGCCCGCCAACACTGCGATCTCTCCATCTTTTCCAGATTTGATTTCCAGAATGCCTGAGTTGAATGCTATGAATACTGGTCGCCGCCACTGGGGGGAGGGTGATGTTGGGGAGGGTTATGGGTGGGGGATAGTTGGGGTGTTCGTCTTCTGTTCTCCTTTCCCCTTTTTCTCTCGTTGCGACTAACTATGCTTGGGGAGGGCTACAGTGCCACGAGCGGACTTTGAGCGCTGCCTCGCTCTACCACTACCTATGTTGGACTGGAATTCCTATTATGGATGGACTATGGAGCCTTATCGCCCCTCCCCTCCAGATGAGTCCCTCCCCCTTCTTTGCGCCCCCTGTGTGGGGTTTCGTGGCGGTATGTCGCCTGTTTTTTTTATTTTTCCTTTTCACCTTACTGCAAAATAAAGTTTAAAAAAAAAAAATAATGTGAACTAAGGATATACTCCTGGTAATCACTAGAAGCTCCAAATAACAGAGTGGTCCGCCGTGATATGCAGTCTCCAACCTTCTGTTCGCCCTCTGTGGAAAGAGAAGACAAACAGTAGGTTGAAGACCACGTATCACGGCGGACCACTCTGTTATTTGCAGCTTCTTGTGATTACCAGGAGTATATCCTCAATTCACCTTATCCAAGACATTTCAGTCACTCTGGAAATGCAGCTCCCTGCTTGTGGGAACAATACTTTCATCTTTTTCCCTATCCACATGTCTGCAAGCGTGACAGTTCCCACTTGCTGAAAGCAGAGTGTTTACTTTTGCTTGGCAGGAGTTGTCAAATCTCCCACCAAGCAAAAGCAAACAATATCTCCTGAGGGTGGGGACCTTGGTTATAGCAAGGGTGACCCTGGGGTTGGCGGCCCCCAGGGACATCTATGGCCTGAAGAGGGGGGCTGCTCTGCCCCCTCCTTTCACTTTCAATGGCCTGCAAAGCAGGGGTTTTGGACATGAGAACGACCCAGGAGGAGGGCCACACGGCCCCCATCCTTGTAAAAAAATCCCCAGGGAGGTGGTGTTCCCTGGGGTCCACGGGGATCCGTGCCCCCCCAATATTATTTTATGTATATAGCCTTGGGAGGTGGTGGTCCCTGGGTCATTTTTAGGGCTCCCGTTTTTATGGTATTTATTTTTTTAACATTTCCGTCTGTATTTATCCATATTTATTTTTTGTTCATTATTTCAGTATTTATCCATATTTATTTTGTTGTGAGCAAAAAAAAGATGCTGTAGCTAGTATTTATTCACATTTATTTAAAAAGGCAATGCGCGCTCTGTAGTTTTAGGTTCAGATAGATTTATGCAGATGAGCGAATGGGTTACTGCTTTTAACAGAGATCCTTTTGTTACTTGCTGTTAATAAATTGCAAACCTCCTAATATAAGACAGTGAGCTATGACGGGTCTTGTAAGCCTCACTGTCTTATGTAACGCATCCTATGCATTTATTTACACATGATTTATTGTATTGTAATTGCTCTTATATAGCGCTTACTACCCTTGACAAGGCATTGAAGAGCTTTTCTATCCAGTAGCACGCTACTCCGGAAATAACTAAAAAAATCAGGGATTGTGAATAGCATGACTTTCCGTGGTGGTCACATATTAATCAGGAAAACAATATTATTTGAGTAGAGGTGAAAGAATTATGTTTCAGACTGGATAAAATCTTTATTGTGCGGAGATATATATAATAATATGGCTATTCTTATAGGTGTGAAAGGCTAATATGTGCATATGACATACCCGCTGCATGTCAAGCAACTTGTTGATTTGGGAGCTGGTAGTCGGCAAGGACTGAATGTGAGTAGGATTCCCCAACCTAGGAGTTTGCAGACACCCTCACCCTTTGAAGGTAAGGCATGTGCCTGCAGCGAAAACGTATATTTCACCTCTCAAGAGCTGCTGGCATGTTTTGGGGTGTGTTGCAGTGCTGAAATTTCCCAGGGATTCCCCTGAGGGGGGCAGTGGTTGCCATGATTCTGATGGAGAGCCAATGAATATTATTGCGTGGCACCTTTATTGAATTGAGAATATGGTTATGTTTTGCTACCGTTGACATCACTTAACTCTTGGGACTGTGCCCTGTGGGTACCGTCGGCAGGCAGCTGAGTGGGTTGAGTGCGCAAGGTGAGTAGAAGTAATACCTACAAGTGAGAATTCCTTTTAAAAATGTGTGGATTGGTCCCATATGAGTGTTTTTATAGATGCATAAACTCGCTTTCACATTTCTCACTTGCCTATTCCCAAAGTGTTTGAAGCGCTCCCCCGCTGAGTCCGCTTCAGCGGGAGTAAGACTGTGCTGAGATAGCTGGCTAGACTAATATGAGGCATCCATGGCAAAAGCGTGTGGAGGATAAGAGAGCGCGTGGGGGGCTGGAGTGGCGGGTGGGCAGAAGGGACATGAGTTGGCTTCTTCACGGCCAGGAATTTTCAATCAGGTGGCGGTGGGCGGGCGTGCGGGCACCGAGGTGAGCATAAGCTGCACCGGCCTAATGCCAGCCGCCTCCATGCAGCACGAGGAGCCTACATTGCTGTCACTGCCAAAGCAACCCGAGTCAGTCGCAGATCACATACTCACAGGGGGAGGTAGAGGTCAGGGGGGTTAAAAATAAAGTAAAGGTAACGGAAACTTCTTACCAGACCGGCTTGGGTCCGCGCGTCCTCTGGGTGCTGCTCGTCTCGTCTCCGTAGGGTATTCTTGAATCTTGAATCCATTGTTTCACGGGCAGGGCAGTGAGTGCGTGGTCTAACTCTCAGCCAATGCAGATGCTGCATTAGCAGCGCCAGGATTGGCTAGAGCATTGATACTCCCTGCTCATAGGAGACCGGGGGCTGTGGCGCCTCGCTCTCTGTCCTAAGGGCGGGGAACTTCAACTTGGGTTAAGGCAAGGCAGGCAAAGGCTAGTTACAGTGCGCATGTTTGGGCTGGTCATAAAAATGACCAGCCCAAACCCAACCATGCACACTGCCGCGCTTGGCCTGGCTCTGGCTGTCATTCAAGCAACCGCAGCCCCACCCCCTTCATGTATGATTGCCTCAGGGGTTTGAGTCCTAGTTCATTGTGAGCCGCGTCCGGGCAGCAAGTTAATTGACAGTAATTACTCAAGCTAGCAACAAGCAGAGCGAGCAGAGAACAATGAATGGATGGGGCTGCATTAGTAGGGCAACGCCCCAGAGCCCCAATGGACGCACCACCCCTGAGTACCAGACTTGGTGGTCTGCTGACCCCAGCAGGCCACCATCCCTGGGAGTGCCAGCCATTCCAAAGGGGTTGCAAATTGTGACAGCATCATTAATATTCATGATGCATGCAATTTGCGACCCCATTGGAAATCGCAACCCATGTTTGAGACACTGTTGTACATTGGATTTTGCGATTTGTAAGTTGCAAAATCCAATGGTCGTATATCTGGGCCTCAGAGTAGATAGAAGGGTGGTTAAATAGAAGCGGAAGGGGCAGCAAATTAACTGTTTAGGGCAGATTGGAAGGGCAGTGGCAAAACAATGGCCACACACAGCTGTAATGAGGGAGCAGGGTCATGGACAATGGATGGCAAGGAGGTGGGGCAGTAGCAGCAAGCTTGGATGGGGAATTAGCAGCAAGCTTGGGTGGGGGGCAGCAAAATGCCAGGCTAGGCCCTACGTTCACCCTCACTTTGCTTTGTGATGGACATCTAACTTCTTGTATAATAAAGTAGAAATTCACTGAATGAAACAAAAGTTATAGGGACATTATAGTTAGGTTCCGATTTCACTCATACTAAACCAGTGAAATTTAGCAGTTATAGTTATCTGAGCTAACTATCAAATGTGCACCCACAATGCGTTGCTTATGACCTCACAAATTACATCACTCATGACATGGTCAGTGGTGTCCCTGATGACATCTCGAATGACATCACTGATGACATCATCCACAAAAATCACCAACGCACCCACTCACACCCCATAGAACCTTTCATACACCCACTCTCACACAACCATTCACAAACCCATTCATAACCCCATACTAGTACTTGCACACCCACTCACTGATTCATAGATCTACACACAAATCCACTCACTCACCCATACAGCCACTCACACACCCACTCACTCACTAATACAGCCACTGACATATACACCCATACAGCCATTCAGACACTGAGTCAGTCACCCATAAAGCTACTTACAGACCTATTCACTCAGTCATACAGTCAATCACACAGCCACTTACTCATCCATACAGTTACACACGCACACACCCACTTACATACTATACAGTCACTGACTCTATCACACACTCACCCATACAGCCACTCTCAAATTCACTCACCCGAACAGCCACTGAGTCAGTCACCCATAGAGCTACTCACACACCTAATCACTCACCCTTTCAGTCAATCGCACAGCCGCTTACTCTCCCAGTAACACACACACCCACGTACTTACTATACAGTCACTGACACAAGCACACACTCACCCATACAGCCACTTTCATGTTCACTATCCCATACAGTCACTCATATACCCCATCACTCACCTCTGCCTTTCACATACCCAGTTACTCACTCAAATACCATTGACACAACCACTCACACCCACACAGCCATACATACTCACTAACCAATACAGCCACTGACTCACCCACTCACTCATCCTTACAGGCAGTCATACACCCCCTCACCCACCCACTCGGACATTCATACAGGTACTGAGACAACCAATTAATCACCGATAGAGCGACTCACATACCCACTCACACACCCATACAGCCACTTACACATCAACTGAGACTGATGCAAACATTCACACAACCAGTCACTCACTTATATATTCACTGAGACACCTAATCACTCACTTATACAGCCAATCACACACTCACTGAATCATCCATACAAGCACTCGTACGCCCACTGATTCAACAATACACCTTGGTGTATATATATTTAACACTTGTAAACTTTTTAAAACACTCAGTCGTTGGATGATGTCATCAGTGATGTCATTTGAGATGTCATCTGTGATTTTACTGACCATGTCATGAGTGATGTAATATGTGAGGTCATAAGTAGTGCATTGAGGGGGTGTGAGTTAAAGTTAGCTCAGCTAAATATAACTGCTCAGTTTCACTGATTTTGTAGGAGTGAAATCTCTGCCTTCCTATAATTTCCCTGTAACCATTCTTTTTTGCAGTGAATGTCTAAGGTTATTTTAAATCTATTTCCTAACTATAATGTCCCTGTAACCTTTTTTCAGTAAATAAAAATATATATGTGTGTATGCATACATAAATACCTACATACATACATATGCATACATACATAAATATATACATTTTATGTTGTGCATATACTAGTCGCACATTGAACACATTGTTGGGTTTTTAGAAAAGCATAAGTATTTTAATTTACAAGTTTGTTTTGCAATTTAAAGATTTTATTGATTTAATAGATTTAAGTGTGGGAGTGAGAATCATACATTTAACCTCTTTAAAGTTCAAAACTTCCCTTTCTCTTGCTTAAACTGGAGTGCGAATAGTAAATCTAACCCCTTGGATGTCCAACACATTCCCTACTGTTACTTAGACAGGAGTGGAAATAGTAAACTGAAATCCTCCAAAGTCCAACACTTTCTCTATGGATGATTAAACTGGAGTGAACATAGTAAACGTAACCCTTCTCAAGACCAAAGCATTCCCTACTCCTGCATACAACGGGTGGAAATACTATATCTAAACTCTCCGAAGACCAACACTTTCCCTACTGTTGATTAGACTAGAGTGGAAATTTGAAATCTAACCTCTGCGAAGTCCAGCACTTTCCCTATTGTTGCCTACACTCGAGTGGGAATAGTAGATGTAACCTCTCCAAAGTCCTGCACTTTCTCTACTCCTGAATACATTGGAGTGGGAACAGTGAATAAAACCTATCCAAAGTCCAATTCTGTCCCTACTGTCACTTAGACTGGAGTGGGAATAGTAAATGTAGCCCCTCCATATTCTGAAGCTTTTTTTACAGTGGAATATATTACAGTTGGAATCGTAAATCTAACACTTCCGCTGTCCAACAGTTTCTCTAATGTTAGTTAGAGTGAAATTGTATTCTTTTTTATCTTGTTGTTTATTTAATTATATTTGTTATTATTTTTTAATATTTTCGGTTTGAAATGATTATATTATGTTTTCTATTTATTGCTTAAATGTATCATTTTTTATCATATATTTTTTTTTGTATATTTTTTGGTTAATAACGTTATATACATGTTTTCAATTGTTAAACTGTTGTTAATGTTTTTAAAATATATATGTATACTACTTGCATATTTAGCGTAAAGTTTTAAATACATTGATTTTTATGTTTATTTTAATATTTATATATATGTTTTCTAATTTTCACTTTGTTTTATTAAAAAAAAATCATTACTGTTATAGCCTTAAATGATAGATAGATAGATATAGATAGATAGATAGATAGATATAGATAGATAGATAAAGTTAAACAAATGCTTAGAACTATTTTTCGAACATTATAATATTTTTACTTAAATAACTATTTTAAATTAAGTAATTTAAAGTGAATATCTATTAAAAATAGTGTTCAGACCTTTTTTTGGCTAATATTCTCCCACAAAATTTTTGACATGATATTTGTATCATTTCAATTTGTAATAAACAAAGATATTTTTTGGTAAGCAATATTTTTTACACTATATTCATGTCATGCGATATTTGTGTTCATGATATTCTGTCATAAAACCCTTTGCTACATGTTGGCAAAACTGTTTCTTTTCTGCTCTCTCTATATGGGAAGATAGCACCCATATTGCCTTAGTACCACCTCAGAACAGGGAGCAAGTTTACGGGACCAGGAAGCACCTCCATTCTATCAATGTCCAAGTTGTCTGACTAGTGGATTTGTACATCTCAAACATCTGTTTCCAGTTCCCTGGATCTGCACATGATGCCTTCATACTGCAGAACAGCACTGTATCCCAGCTGAGGTCATAACTACTATCAGAGAGGGCCTGGCTTGTAGGTGTGTTTGATCTGTCCTAACTTTGTGTGGGAAATGTTAGGTACTAATATCTAAAAGTGTTTAACTCAATGTTGCTCTACTCTCTATCTTCCATCTAGCAGATTCAGCGTATTCCAACTGGCCATGGCTGTTAGCATCATTGAGGTATCCTACAATGCCAGGGAAAGTCCGCTTCAATGAGGCCTATGTAACAACACAGCAGCCAGTGAAGCAGGCTTTTGGGTTCCTGAAAGCCAGAATCCAATGTCCATATCTAAACCGGATCCTTTTGTCCAGGTGTCTGGAACAAAACATAATTTTCAACTCTTTCCTCAAATATCATCCCTTGAATGGGTTCAAAGCTCTGTAATTCATCTGGGAAAAAGGATATGAAACTGCTAAATAATTCACTAAGCATGGGCCCTTTTAGCAGGTCCAAGGATCTGTTCTCAGTGCCTTCTAATCAATGAAAGAGAATATTTATCCTTTCCAAAGCCAAACAGCCACACTATCCAGCAGTTAAACGTTTGGATCCCATCTAGTAGTGCGGGACACAGAGACAAAGGACCAACAAGATAACATAATGAGCAAGTTTCTCCACAGAAACGTGAAACATCGTCTGTGCATATCAATCACACTGCAAACTCAAATAAGCAATCATAAGGGACGTTTTACTCCTTTCGTCTAATAACCAGGTGAAATGAAACTCCATTGATGTTGAATACTTTAGATCTTTGCAAATTCTCAATTGATACATCTGCTTTTGCCATTCATGTAGCTGTTTTGTGAAGATCACCTTTCTGACCTCCTTATGGTCTCATAATGTGTTTAATGACTTTGCTTGAGTAAGCCTTAGACTTACTTTCCCTTTGTATTGAGCTAGTCAGAAGACATACAAATTAGGCTAATGGCTTTCTATAGAATATCAGGATTTAGGATTTTGCATGTGCCATGCTTATGATGTTTGCAAAAGGAACAATAGATGGACAGAATGCTGAACAATGCAAACATTCACCCCTAGTCACAAAAATCTGGATTTAATCCATTGTTCTTTTGCTCACCACCTCAGTTTGGATCCAGCCATATGCAAATCAGTCTTGATCCTGTTCCTCATGGGAACAGTCCAGGCTGATCTGAAAAGCCAGGTCCTTCCTGGACGGGAAACAAGCATCCTCGGACTAGTTTCAGGGCATAACTCCTCATAAGCCTGGCTAGCTTGAATCCAGTGGCACAGGGGGCACAGGACCCACATCTGGGCATACCCTTCCCACCTAGGGCGACAAATGCAAATGGATCAATTCAATTGATGGATGGAATGCTGAACAATGCAAATATTCACCCAAGTCACAAAGGTCTGTCTTTAAACCATTGTTCTTTTGCGCACAATGCCACCCCAGTTTGGACCCAGCCATATGCAAATCAGTCTTGACTCTGTTCCTCATGGGAACAGTCCAACCTGAACTGCCAAGCCAGGTCCTCCCTGGACTGGAAACAAGCATCCCGGGACTGGTTTTGGGGCATAACCCCTCATCAGTCAGGCTAGCTGAAATACAATGGCGCAGTGAGCTCAGGACCCTCGTGTCGGCATATCCTTTCCACTTAGGGCTACAAATGCAAAAAGAGTAATTGATGGACGGAATCCTGACCAATGCATACATCCTCCCAATTCACAAAGATCCGAGTTTAATCCATCATTATTTTGCTCACCAAACCAGTCCAGTTTGGACCCGGCCATATTCTAATCAGCCTTGACCCTATTTCTCATGGGAACAGTCCAGCCCGTACTGCCACGCCAAGTCCTCTCTGGACTGGAAAGAAGTATCCTGGGACTATTCTCGAAGCATCATCCATCATCAGCCAGGCTAGCTTGAATCCACTGGTGTAGTGAGCATAAGATCTACATCTGAGCATAACCCTCCCACTTAGGGTGTCAAATGCAAATGGAACAATTGATAGACAGAATGCTGAGCAATGCGAACATTCGCCTCCAGTCACAGAGATCTGGGTTTAATAAATCATTCATTTCCTCACCACGCTGCCCCAGTTTGGACCCAGCCATATGCAAATCAGTCTTGACCCTGTTCCTCATGGGAACAGTCTAGCCCAAACTGCCAAGCCAGGACCTCTCTGGACTGGAAACAAGCATCCTGGGACCAGTTTCGCAGTATCACTCCTTCTCAGCCGGTCTATCTTGAAACCAGTGGCGCAGTGAGCACGTAAGCCACGTCTAGGTAGACCCTTCCCACTTATGCATGCAAAAAAATGACGGATTTAACCAAGATCTGTGGCTGGTTGTGAATTTTGATTAATTCAGCATTTCGTTCATCATCTGTCCCTTTTTATTTGTTGCTACGCCACCATATTCAAGCTAGCATGACTAATGTGGGGTGTTATCCCGAAACCAGTCCCAGGATGCTTGTTTCTGGTCCAGGGAAAACCTGGCCTTGCAGTTTGGGCTGAGGAGAAAGGTCACAACTCATTTGCATATGGCTGGGTCTAAACTGGAATGGTGTGGCATGCAAAAAAAACATGGATTTAACCCAGATCTGTGACTGGGAGTGAATGTCTGATTAATTCAGTATTCCGTCCATCATCTTTTCTTTTTGCACATGCTTATGATGTTGACATCATCTGTGACCTGCTGGTCACAACTGTGAATACCAACAACACTCACTCACCATTTCTTACATCCAAAGTCTGTAAACTGTTTCCGCTATCCCTGGCGGGTCGCATCGCAGTAGCAAAGATGATTGTTTTGCCTATGTTGTTATACCTCTTTGTAAATGTCCAGATGCCCCTTTCAGCACAATTTTTTTAAAACCTGAGATCTGGCCTGGTGTCGTTGGTATGGGCGGGCCACCAGCCCAGGTTAACTACGAGACTATGACCCGTCCCCTGACGAAGGGTGAAATGGGAGCCCCGGATCTCCAAGCATATGCCTTGTGCGCGCAAACCAGCTATTTGCATCATTGGCTACCCGGTTTCCTTTCAGCTGGATGTGGCAGTGGAGGATAGGGTTGCGCCGCTGTCGCTCTCTATGGCTGAAATTGACAAATATAGGGCACCGTGCTACGAAATTGACCTGGTGGAATGCTTTAGATCGGCTTGGGGGCACATCCGGCGCCACACTGGTCTCACAATACCGCACGCTCTGTCGACCCAGCTAGCTGCAAATCCACTTTTTACCCTACTGATGGATAAGGGAATAGCTGACAGGGCTTCATAGCTGGGACTGAATACTGTGGTGGTCTTGTTTCCGTTGGGACGGTTCCTGTCCTTGGGGCCCAGCCCGGTGGCACACGGGCCGTCTGTGCTTGATACGCTACTTTACTATCAGATGCGCGCTACTTGCAGTGCGCTATATGACACCTTCCCGGAGCAGCCTGCAATACTTGAAGAGTTAGAACACCTGCACACCATAGCGTCCCCCAAGAAATTGGTCACCAGATTTTATCCATTGCTATCCGTTCAGCTGCACGCGATCACCCCCTGGCGAGGGTGGCATGGGAGAAGGAACTTGGCACTGAGATCTCAGAGGCAGTATGGGCAGCCTGCTGTGCGCAGACTGAAAGATTGTCCCCCAATTATAAGCTTTGGCTAATTCATTTGCATGTATTTACATAAAATGTACCGGACCCCGCTGCAGATGCATAAGATTGGGCTGAGCGAGACTTCCTGCTGTGCCCGCTGTGCGGTGCCTGGTGTTTCGTTCCTGCACTTGGCCTGGGGCTGTCCGAAAAGGGACAGGTTCTAGGGCGAGGTGTGTGAGACAATTGGAGCTATAGTCAAGTCTCCTCTGGACCTGGATCCGTGACTTGCCTGATAGGATTTGTTGACAAGGTAGAGGCGGCGAACCGTAGGCTGGTTGCACTATTGCTAGTACTAACTAAGCGAAGAGTGTAGGTGCATTAGGGGGCACAGGTTAGCACCTGCTGAGGGCTGTATGGCTGCGGGATGCTGCCTATTACCAGGAGCAGCTCACAGAGTACTGGGAGCTTATGCCAGAGCGTGTTAGACCAGTAGATATCTGGGAAAATTTTGTTGCGTACCTGAGGGAGATAACTGAGATGGAGTGGTGACCCATACACAGGAGAGTTGATTTGGCGGAAGCGCAGAAGGTGAACAACTCACATTGGTAAAATGAACTATCTTTGGGAGAAGGACTGTCCACAATGTTGTAGATGCTGGGAGCGGCTGGGGGTGGTTATAAAGGCACAACAAACATGTTGGTGATTCAGGGAATTGCAGTGTATGTTGTCGTACACTGAATATATTGCAGCACCTAAATATTTATTTTTATGACATGGCAAGCCTTAATGTTACTGTATTTGCCTTTTTCAAAATGCTAATAAATAAAATTTGAGAAAAAAAGTCTTTAAACTGATTACCATTATATGTGGTAACAGAAATACCTGTTATTTACTGGCAACATTGCAGTATTATGCGCTATATAAAATCTGCTTACTATCATTAGTAATGAGTACCGACGTGTAGGATCCATCTTCAAAGTCTTTTTCCAGTGTTGCCATTTGCATTTTCCTTGTGACACGGAACCATTCGTTTTGAAATACAGAATTAGCAAAGTGTAAGCCTCAATTATCAAGTATTAATACATCTCTATCACATAAAATCTCATACTCAATGTGACCATCGAACTTGCTAGGAACACTTTCTTCTTTCTCAGTCTATCCTCGCCATTTTATGAAACAGGAAGCAGAATTATACAATTTGTACTTTTTTGGCGCGTGTAAAATATAAAATGTCTTTGACTCCAGATTATAAAAGTGGGATCTAAAGGAATCCTTATCGCAGTCATGCTGAATATTATTTATATCTTCATCTCTTAGCAGTGTTTGGCTTCCACTACTGAAGGGCATCATCTTTCTCACTTGCTCATACCTGCACACTGCGCTTTTTACTTTAATTAATCACACGTTTATAGTAATTGCTAATTAAAATGAAACATATCAGTTTCGTGCTTTACTGAGAAACTAAGTACCTCAGTGTAATCCCAATAATTACATCAACATTTTGAGCATATAGATTATGTTAAATATGACACAGTGCACGCTAAACGTGTACCTTTTTCGTGTTTTATGAACTGTTTTCAGGTAGCCAGAACTAAACATTCATCTTTTTTTACTTTTCATTTTCGGGTTACGTTGTTTCTGCCATGTGGCACCTACGGACATTTGTATGGCATTGCTGTGCATTCAGTGCTCTGGACATAAATTTCCAAAGGGTTCCCAGGTTTCGATTGTTGACCGGGGTCTGTGAAGATGTTGTCTTGGGAAGGTTAATAAATGTGCCTAGGTTACGGGGATGTGTCAGACTTTGTGGATTGTGGTGATACACTGTTACCTTTGTTTTTTGTGGCATATTTGCATATTTGAGGTTCACATTTACACTTTCAACCGAAAGCAATAGCTGGCACAGAACATATACGTCAACAGGAACATGAACAAGTGGATATTGTTAGACTGTATTTGCATTGGCGACTCCTTCGCTACGGCGGAGTAGTGTCACCCCACTGACTTTGATAGGAAAAATAAAATGATAATAAGGTACCCTTCTTATCCTTTTATTTTTCCTATTGAAGGAAGTGGCTCTCGGGGCAGGGCTGGTTGGGGCTGGCCAAAGCAGGGAGAGGAGATGTTTGCACTCATTAAGTGTGCATGACTGCTTGGCCAGCCCTCTCGGGCTGGCCAACAGTCCTCCACATATTACATCTTCCCCGCCAGGCTTACTTTACACATCCTGGTGAGGAGCATGCCTCCCAGTCCCCGTATGAGCGTCGTGTTTCGGTGCTCAGACCAATCACAACACTACATTGCAGTGCTGTGATTGGCTATGGGGAGCCTGGCACCCCGGGTGCTTCCTGCTCCTTCCTGCAGCCGGCGGAGAAAGGAAGAACAGGCACCGGCCGGCTGGCCCAGGTAAGTGTTTTTTTCAAATGTATTTATATTGTTCTTTCCCGGGTACCCCCCACCCTTGCCCCACCACTCCTGATCAGTATCGGCCGCTGCTGAGTATTTGTAATGCTGGGTGTCAGTGTTTGACCTCTTGGCACAGTAGTCATGATATTTCAGGCCACACAGTATTCTTGCTAATCAGTTTTTTTTATAGCAACGGTTCTTAACCTTTTGACTTCTGTGGACCCCCACCTAATCATAATTGGAATTCGGGGACCCCAATAAAGTTATTTCTGGAAGTCTTACACCACAGCCTAAGCAATTTCGCGAATTTGAACTACAAACCAATCATGCAAAAATACAAGCACTCATCAAACAAATACACAAATGATGATGTATTTAATTTATTTTACGAATATAATTTTTTTGTATGTAAATAGGAAGGTTGAACCTTTTGTAAATTCAATTGAAACCACCCATCATCCACACTATATTCTGTTTGATGCACATACACTGCTCTCACAGTCTTTGGACCGGAGGAGAGCATGTGTGAAATGTTGGCACAAGATCAAAGGCGATGAAAAAGGAACCCTGAATGACCAACTTTGGATGGAACTCTCTCCCCCAGGAAAAGCACCAGCAAGTCTTTACCTCCAGGAATCTATTATTCATTTAGGTCTAACAGACTTAAGGAATGCATCAACGAATCTCCGGTTCTCCTATAAGCGGACGATGCCATCCTATTAGCCCGCTCTGGGGTAGGATTGCAAAAACTATTGGACTCTTTTGGTAATTTTATGGAGTCCCTGGACTTGAAAATAAACATAAAAAAATCTCATGTTATGATTGTAGGGGAATACAGTAGAAAAAAGAAAATAAACTTTCTTTTGCTGTCTTGCTGAGGTCAAGAGGGTGCCCATTTTTACATATTTAGGGGTCCTCTTTGACGAAAGAGGAACCTGGGGCCCACAGCATAAGTATAAAAGTAATGCGATAGCTAGATCCACCTCAGCCCTTATGGGATTTGCAAAGCTTTTGGGTGCCAGACCAATGGGGGCAATCATAAAAGTGTATAAATCTAAATGTTTAGCAATTGCTAAATATGGCTCTGCAATCTGGGGTTATACACCCCACAATAGGATTCAAGTTGTTGAAAATACATTTTTAAGATCGCTTTTATCAGTGCCACAGTCCACCCCTACCTTTTCATTTCACACTGAACTGGGGTTGGGTTATGTTACAGACCTATTGAAAATTGCCCCACTGACTTGCTGGCTAAAGACCTGGCTTAACCAGGAAATTTCACTGAATCACTTGATCCTAAAGAATTGTTTAGCCTTGGTTAGAGCCAGTAAGTTCCCTTGGTTGGCCTATATTAAAACAATATTTATAAGACTAGGGCGTCCTGAGCTTTTTTCCTCCCCTGATTGTATCAAGCGAGAGGACGTGAGCTGGACAAAAATTGCTCTTTCAAATATGTTTGTATTAGAAAGGGAGGAGCAGGAATTGAAAAAACCCTTAGTAAAAACTAACTATGTATTAGTAACCTCTCCTGCACTCGAGCCCTACCTAAAATTATTAACTAGACCCTTCCATCGGTATCTCTTGACTAGATTTCGTTTTAACATAACATAACATAACATGTGTATTTGTAAAGCGCACGTTCACCCAGAGGTTTCTTGGCGCTGAATAACAGATGTTTATTGTTACCCAACTCAATGGTACTCAATTTATCGACCTCAGATGGATGAAAGGCTGAGTGGACCCGCCGGGATTTGAACCTGTGACCATGAGGTCGAACACAGGCCCCTGCAGTGGACGCATTAGTCCACTGAGCCACCAGACCCAGCTAATCTAATTAATTTAACATTGGGCTTTTTTACGACATGGGGTAAACCTTTTTTCACCGGTTGAGATTCCAAGTTAACCATGGATGATGTTTGGTTTAGACTTCATGGGCCCTTTTCAGTTGTTAACACCTTCTGAAAGATTTGTTATTCTATTGGTTGATTACACTCCCAAATGGGTGTCTACCAAATGTGTGAATACTTTTAACACTAAGGTCATCTTGGACTTTCTTAAAGATGAGTTTGCTTGTGATGGTATTCCCAGATACCTTATTACAGACAATGGGGTACAATTTATCTCTAATGATATGGAACATTTTCTGAATGACCTTGGAATAACCGACTTCCAAACAGCTTTTTATTCTTTACAAGCTAATGGTCTTGCAGAACGTATGAACCGGGTTGTTAAGAGTTGTGTACAGAGAGCTCTAGAAACCAAGACTCCTCTCAAAGACGTGCTGCAGGATACTTGGTGGGCTCATCGTACCACTGTTAACCACATCATGCAAAGTTCTCCTTTTCAAGTGTTACGTGGGAGGCAAGCCCACTCCAAATTGAATCCTGGATGGTTGCCTCCTCAAAATGTTATTCCTTTAGATAGAAAGGAGGTGGATTCCAGAATTCAATTTTATCAAAGAAAATACAAAGAATGGTATGGTTTGAAGAATTCTGTAAAAGTCAAACTATGGAATATTGGTGATTGTTTTTAGTCAAGAAACCTAGATTGCACAAAAAAGGTATCACAGAATATATGGGTCCTTTTATAATTACTCCAATTCCCAAAAATGTTGTAACAATGCAGAATGGATGTAAGTGGAATATGTCTAGACTTGTGAAATTCAATGGTGATAAGTCTTCACTTTCTTCATGTTCTATCTGTCCTGGTTCTGACTTATCCATTTCTGATGTGGGTTCTTCCAGAAGATTTTCTCAAAGACCACATCGTGTTCCTACACGTTTTAAAGATTTTGAGTTAAATTTATCATAATTCTGAGCTAGTGTATCATCATCGTTTTCACTGGTTTCTTTTATTTATTTATTTCTTCTTTTTCCATTACTTTTATTCTTTCCCTTTAGTATAGGTAGGCTGTGAGGTTTTAGGTTTAAACCTATAATAACCGATAAAACCCAACTGAAAGAAAAATAGCTCTCACCGGTGAAAACATATAAACACTGAAAAAACACCTGGACAACCACAAACTAAATGCCATCGAAAGGAAAGAAAAAGAGAGTGAAAGTCATTTTTTTTGCTTCCTGAAGGGGTGAATACAATGTAACTTTGTTATACAAGTAGCAGTAAGAAAGACTGGATAACATTTTTCTGCTTGAGTTTTGTTCTTTAGGGATGCCACTAAAATATTGTTTTTTCTTCCTTTTACTTTTTCAGTTTTGTGGCCTTTGGTCTAAAGAGCCAGGGTTTAGTTTCATGTTTTAGGTCTAGTTTAACTATTTTATTACCTATAGAGAATCAGGAAATATCAAACTCATATCACCAATAGGTAAAATGGCTGGTTTCATAAAAATCTTTCCTAATATGTGCCATCACATTTACCCACAGAGAATGGGTAAAACCCCTTAATACATCAGACCATAGTTTCTAGTAGGTCAGTATTGATAGTAGGTGAATTGCCAACACCTCAGGTTTTAAACATTCAATGCAAGGTATAGTGACAAGTATATATATCTGAAAGAAACAGGTTAGTATTCGATTCCTTACCTTAGAATATCTCCAGGCGTCAGACTGGATCCGGAAATTTTTGCGTAGCAGTACCCTTGCGCGTCGGTAGGCGTCGTCTGAGGCTCATCGTCCGTCATCGGCGTTGTGGGCACCGTGATGACGCGTCGGAGTTCTTAGATGCCGCCTCTGCGTGCTGACGTCGGTTCTTCTTTTCTCCGCGCCAGCAGCGCAGATCCGGAAAAAGTGGTACCTTAGTCACTTTTTGACTAAACTTTTTTTAGATCGTTTTGATCATTCTTCGAGTCTTCGACTCCGATCGGTGCTGGTAGGGATGCCAGGTCTTAAACCTTGTGAGGACTGCGACCGGCTGATGAATTCACCGACCCTCACCGACGGTGCCTCCACTGTCTCGGCGTCGATCATGACAACAAGACCTGATCCGACTGTCGGGCCTTAACTTCGAAAGCTAGGTGGGAGTGGTCCCGCAAGCGGCTCGAGCTCCGGCAGTCGCCCAGAGCCATGAGAGGTCCCGGTCTTGACGGAAGTTGAGGGACCGGTCTCGGGGGCGGAGCCATCATAGCTCCGGGAGTCGACATCACTCCTCAGGATCGAAGTCGTCAGGTAAGCACAAGAAGTCGAAGAGACGTCATCGCTCTTACGCCTCCCCTCGACACTCGCGCAATGCGGCCGAGGCTTCCTCATGGCCATGTGGTCCCTCACTCCTCCGGTGGGCTCCTTGGCGCCTTTGGGCCCAGCGGACCCGTCTGGGGGCCCTAGCGGGTCGGGTGCTTTGGCTCGACGCCAGCGGGTGCTTCGGCCCCAACGCCGTTGGTGCCTTCGGGCCCGGCGCCGCAGGGCCCCACTGGATCCGCTTCTGGATCCGGATCATCGACCTGACGACCTCACCGGCGCCGCTCCCACAGATGTCACCTCTGCCGCCGTCCTTGGGCGGCGCCGTCCCCGATACCTCCCTCGACCCGGTTCCGGTGTCGGAGCGGCGCCGCTGGGCGCCGCTCTCGACTCCGCTTGGGGAGTTTTACTTCAATGAACCGGCCCCATCATTTGACAACCCTGATTACCAAGAGATGGGTGAGGAGGAGTATTGGGAGGAGTCTGAGGACCCTCTGACACGTGAGTGTCAGTCCCAGGAGGACTGGACAGGTGGACTTGGGGATGCCAGTGGTCTGGACACTTCGCCAGACACTGGTTTTGTCTCACATCCTACCATGGCTTCGGAGGAGGGGGCAACCTTCAGTGTGGTGGTGACGAGGGCGGCCAAGGCCTTGGGCCTTGAGCTCCCCATCGCGGCGTGAGGACTAACCTCCTCACAGAGGTCCTTAAACCGCAGTCAAGCTCGGCTGAGCCTCTGCTGCCGTTTAATGAGGCCTTGACTGACGTTCTTTTAGGCACTTGGTCCAGGCCTGCTACAGGCCAGCCTGTAGATAGGAACGTGGCCAGACGCCACTGCCCGGCCCCGGGCGACCCTTGTTTTCTGTCCACCCACCCCACCCCGAGAGCCTGGTCATCCAGGCCTTGAACTCTCAGACCGCATTCCCGTCAGTGCCGCCTGATCGGGAATCCAAGAGGTATGAGAATTACGGAAAGAAAATATTCTCCTCCCTTAGTCTGGGAATGCAGTCTTCCAACACTGCATGCCTCTTGGGCTGCTACACCCACTCCCTGTGGGACACGGTTGCGGACGTGCTGCCACAATGCCCGGCGGAGGTCAAGGCTAAACTTGCCCAAGCCCTTGAGGGGGTCGAGATGCGGCACGTTTTTCCATTCGGTGTGGACTGGATACCACCGACTCACTGGGCAGAGCGATGGCAACGGCGGTGGCTGGTTGAGGTCCGCCAACTTTTCAGCGGATGTCCAGAATACCCTCATGGACATGCCGTTTGATGGCCGTCGCCTTTTTGGTGACAAGGCAGACTATGCGCTTGAGTGCTTTAAGGACTCCAGGACTATGGACAAGTCCTTGGGCCTCTCAGGCCCGTGCCAGCAAACGGGTGCCTTTCGCTCCTTTCGTGGCCAAGGACGGGGCGCCCTCACATGTGTTGCCAGCCACGCACCGCAGACTAACATCCAACGCGGTGGCGGCTGTGGAAACCGCCGTGGAGGTGGTCGGGGACAACAGCGAGGCCAGTCTACACCTTCCCCCGCAGCATCCGCCTCAAAACCTTCTTGTCCATGCTTCCAGGCCCATGTGACGCCAGTGGGGGGCAGGGTTCGCCATCACCACTCCCACTGGCACATTGGACAGGTGGGTGCTGCAAATCGTCCGAAGGGGCTACTCCTTCCCCTTCGAGATGACCCCTCCTGCCATGCCACCACAATACCACCGCGTATCGGGGGATCATTTGCTGCTTCTGCAGGAGGAAGTTATGGCCCTTTTGGCCAAGGGGGCCATCGAGCACGTTCCTGGGCCAGAAGTAGGGTGTGGTTGCTACTCCCACCACTTTCTGGTACCCAAGAAGGGCAAAGAGGCCAACGCCCTATCTTGGACCTACGGAACGTCAACGGCTTCCTCCGGAAGGAGAAGTTCAAAATGCTGACACTGGCTCAGGTCTTAGCTGCCCTGGACCCAGAAGACTGGATGGTAGCGTTGGACTTGCAGGACGCTTATTTCCACATCCCCGTCCTGCCGGCCCACCGGCGCTACCTGCGGTTCACGGTAGGCCACAAGCACTTTCAGTTTGCCGTGCTCCCCTTCGGCCTTACCAGCGCCTCAAGGGGGTTCACGAAAGTGATGGCGGTGGTCGCAGCTCATCTGCGCAGGTTAGGGGTTTCAGTCTTCCCCTACCTCGACGACTGGTTGTTGAAGGCGGGCTTGCCCCAGACAGTCATCAGCCACCTCCAGACAACGGCGGATCTCCTGCACCTGCTGGGGTTCTCTATCAACGTGCCGAAGTCACACCTGTGTCCCTCTCAAAAGCTCCTCTTCATCGGAGCGGTTCACGACTCGGTGCAGTTTTGGGTTTATCCCCCCGAGCAGCGGGTTTGGGATATTCAGGCTCTGATTCTGATCTTTCAGCCTTTATCCCGAGTCTCGGTCAGGTTGACGCTGCGGCTTCTGGGGCTGATGGCTTCCTGCATCCTTCTGGTGCATCACGCCCGTTGGCAGATGCGGGCCCTGCAGTGGGACCTGAAGTTTCAGTGGGCCCAGCATCAGGGCAACCTGTCCGACCATGTCCTGATCTCGGAGGGCACTGCAAGACGGCTGCAGTGGTGGCTCACGGACCACGATTGGGTCAGCGGCAGATCCCTCTCCCTTCCTCAACCGGAGCATGTAGTTGTGACGGACGCGTCCCTCCAGGGCTGGGGAGGCCACATGAGAGAGGCGGAGATCAGAGGCCTCCCAGCTCCATATCAACCTTTTGGAGCTGCGGGCGATTCGTCTTGCACTGAAGGCATTCCTCCCCTCTGTCCGGGGTAGTGTAGTGCAGGTGTTCACAGACAACACCACCGCCATGTGTTACTGCAACAAACAGGGCGGGGTGGGGTCGTGAACCCTCTGCCAGGAGGCTCTGCGCCTTTGGCAGTGGCTGGAACATCAGGGCGTGACCCTGGTGGTTCAACACCTGGCAGGTTCTCTGAACGCCAGGGCGGACAAATTCAGCCACCGGTGCATGATGGATCACGAATAGCGTCTGAACTCGGACGTGGCAAAAGTTTACTTTCTGCAGTGGGGAGAGCCTTGGTTAGATCTATTCGCTACAAAAGAGCTCAAGTTCAAGTTCAAGTTCAGGAATTTGTATAGCGCACTACTCACCCAGAGGGTCTCAAGGCGCTTGGGGGAGGGGGTGCATTATTTATCGAATAGCCAGGTTTTAAGTTCCTTTCTGAAGGAAATGTGGTTCTGTGTAAGGCGGAGGTGAGTGGGGAGAGAATTCCAGGTCTTGGCCGCCAAATAGGAGAAGGATCTTCCTCCCATGGTGGATCTGTGGATACGCGGAACTGCGGCGAGGGCTTGATTGGAGGATCTTAGTTGGCGGGTGGGTGTGTTGAAGGACAGTCGTGTGTTGAGGCATTCGGGCCCTAGTTTGTAGAGGGCCTTGTGTGCGTGGGTGAGGAGACGGAACATTATTCTCTTTTTGATGGGAAGCCAGTGGAGGTCTTTCAGTTGACCGGTAATGTGAGCTTGGCGAGGGATGTCCAATATGAGTCTGGCTGATGCGTTTTGAATGCGTTGGAGTTTTTTCTGTAATTTGGCTGTGGTTCCAGCGTAGAGGGTGTTTTCATAGTCCAGTCGGCTAGTGACCAGTGCGTGGGTGACAGTCTTTCTTGTTTCGGTGGGGATCCAACGGAAGATTCTTTTGAGTATACGAAGTACGTTGAAGCAAGAGGATGAGACAGCGTTGACTTGTCTGGTCATCGAGAGGGAGGAGCCTAGGATGAAGCCTAGGTTACGTGCGTGGTCTGTAGGTATGGGTGCTGTGCCCAGGGCCGATGGCCACCATGAGTCGTCCCAGGCAGAAGGGGATGATCCTAGGATGAGGACTTCCGTTTTGTCTGAGTTAAGTTTTAGGTGGCTGTTTTTCATCCATTCGGCTAATTCTTTCATGCCTTCGTGAAGATTGGTTTTGGCGGTGTTAGGGTCTTTGGTGAGGGAAAGGATCAGCTGGGTGTCGTCAGCGTAGGAGATGATGTTGAGGTTGTGTTGTCGCGCGATGGATGGGAGGGGACTCATGTAAACGTTGAAGAGGGTGGGACTGAGTGATGAACCTTGTGGTACTCCGTAGATGACTTCGGTGGCCTCTGATTTGAATGGGGGGAGTCGAACTCTCTGGGTTCTCCCGGCGAGGAACGAGATGATCCAGTCCAAGGCTTTTCCTTGTATGCCGATGTTGCTGAGGCGTTGTATGAGGGTGCTATGACAGACTGTGTCGAAGGTGGCGGAGAGGTCGAGTAGGATGAGGGCAACTGTTTCTCCGTTGTCCAGTAGCGTTCGGATGTCGTCTGTCGCTGCAATGAGGGCGGTTTCGGTGCTGTGTTTGGCTCGAAAGCCGGACTGTGAGGTGTTGAGGGATTTGTTGGATTCAAGGAAGGCAGCGAGCTGGCTATTGACGGCTTTCTCAATGACTTTGGCAGGGAATGGGAGGAGGGAAATGGGGCGGTAGTTCTTAAGTTCAGAGGGGTCTGCTGTAGGTTTCTTCAGGAGGGCGTGTTTCCAGCTTTCTGGGAAGGTAGCGGAGTTGAAGGAGCAGTTGATGACATCACGGAGATGGGGTGCGATGATGGAGTCTGCTTTGTTGAAGATGTGGTGGGGACAAGGGTCGGTTAGCGAACCTGAATGGATGGAGTTCATTAGGTGATTGGGTTCCAGGCGCTAAGGTTGTTAGAGAGCGGTTTAGGTTCGGAGGTGGGTGGAGTGGACTGTTCTTTGGAAATGTTCTCAAAGCTGTTATGTATGTCGGCGATTTTGTTGTAGAAGAAAGAGGATAACGAATCGCAGAGGTCTTGGGTGGGAGTAATGTCGGTTGAGGCTGCGGTGGGGTTGGTAAATTCTTTGACGATGTTGAATAGTTCCTTGCTGTTATGGGCGTTGTTGTCGAGTCGATCCTTGAATGCTGATTTCTTGGTGGATCGGATCAACTGGTGGTGTTTGCGGGTGGCTGCCTTGAAGGTGGTCAGGTTGTCAGTGGTTGGGTTTTTTCTCCATGTTTTCTCGGGAGTACGGCATAGCTTCTTGGATTTCTTAAGGTCATCGTTGAACCAGGGGGGCTTTTTGCTACCCTGTTTGGTTTGGTGGTTTTTCAAGGGGGCTAATTCGTCAGCGCTGTGAGTGATCCATTGTTGGAGTTTGGTGGCAGCTTGGTTTGGGTCCGATGAGAGGGCGGGAGGGTTTTGGTTAAGCAATGTGAGGAGTTGGTCGGTGGTGATTTGGTTCCAGTTTCTTCGAGGAATAGGTTGTGGGGGGTTGTGGGTCGTGGTAGTTTTGTAGCTGAAGTGAACACAGCTGTGGTCCGTCCAATGGAGAGCTGTGGTGTGATCGAAGGAGATGTGTTTGCAGGAGGTGAAGATAGAGTTGAGCGTATGTCCGGCTACATGGGTGGGGGTGCCAAAAAGTTGTTTGAGTCCGAGATTGGCCAGGTTGTCCAGAAGGGTGGTGGTGTTGTTGTTGTTTTTCTTTTCCAGGTGGAAGTTGAGATCTCCCAGTAGAATGTAGTTCTCGGAGGTGAGGGCTTGTGGGCTGATGAAGTCAGTGAAGTCTTCGCTGAATTGTGTACGGGT
The DNA here is from genome assembly GCF_964263255.1 of Lissotriton vulgaris. Lineage (NCBI taxonomy): Eukaryota > Metazoa > Chordata > Amphibia > Caudata > Salamandridae > Lissotriton > Lissotriton vulgaris. The sequence continues at coordinate 1,602,114,450 of NC_141687.1, read as the reverse complement.
TCCTGGTGGTCTGTAGATGAGGGTGCCTCTAAGTATGGTCCTGGGGTCGATGTGGATCTGGAAGTGGAGGTGTTCGGCGGTTGCAAGGTTATCGTCGAAGCTGGTCGTGATTCTGATGGTGTTCTTATGGACGATGGCGATGCCTCCTCCTGTTTGGTTGGTGCGGTCTTTTCGGATGATATTGTAAGGGTCCGGGATGGCTATGGCGATGTCGGGTGCTGATGATGCGTTCATCCAGGTTTCTGTAAGGAAGGCGATGCCTGGTGAAGCAGTGTCGAGTAGGTCCCAGAGTTCAGTGGCGTGTCTGTGGACCGAGCGGGTGTTCAGCAGGATGCACTTCAGGTGGTTAGAATCGGAGCTGTGTTTGGAGTTAGTGGATTTGGTGTGGGTCTTGATGCAGGCGAGCTTGCAGGAGTGGCAGGCGAAATGACCGTGGATACGTCCTGGGGCAGCTTCGTAGCATTGTGGTGTGCATCCGGGGTTAAGGGCTAAGAGGGTGGCGGCGTCATACTTTATGCGGGAGGAGTGCGGTTTGCGGAGGCCAGGGGGTCTGGCGCTAGGCGCAAGCCAGGCGCGGATGGGCATAGACGGGCTTACCTTTGGTGCACCTTCGGAGCGGATGGGGCGCGACCGCTGCGCATGAACGCTGCGCGCAAATGCATCTGTCATAAGTGGGGAAGTGGAGGGGGGAGGGGCGATGGAGGCTCAGCTGGGAGGCGGGGGCGAGGTGTAGGGGATGGTCTCCGAGGCACAACAACAACAAAATGGCAGCAGCAGCAAAAACGAAACAAGAGAGAGGCTGGGGCACAAAGCCAAAATCAAGCAGCTTAGACGATCTTTGAATAAAGCGCTACAAATAATCAAAGCACAACACAAGCAATGCACTTATAAATCACAGCAACACAGCGAGCGCTGAAGGTAAAATTATTTCTACAATTCGGCAAAGCTTATCGCAATATAGCGCGAATATACACAGCAGCCAGCAGATGTACAATTCTTTGATGAGAGCAAAGAGCGCAGCCCAAACGATACCAGGAGTAGAGCAGGGAGCGTGGGGAGCGACCGCTACTGAGAGCGTCAGGACGGTCACAGCGCTACCGAGGGCGGGAGCAGGGCTATGCAATCAGTGGGAGGGAGGATCAGCTGGGAGGCGGGGGCGAGGTGTAGGGGACGGTCTCCGAGGCACAACAACAACAAAATGGCAGCAGCAGCAAAAACGAAACTAGAGAGAGGCTGGGGCACAAAGCCAAAATCAAGCAGCTTAGACGATCTTTGAATAAAGCGCTACAAATAATCAAAGCACAACACAAGCAATGCACTTATAAATCACAGCAACACAGTGAGCGCTGAAGGTAAAATTATTTCTACAATTCGGCAAAGCTTATCGCAATATAGCGCGAATATACACAGCAGCCAGCAGATGTACAATTCTCTGATGAGAGCAAAGAGCGCAGCCCAAACGATACCAGGAGCAGAGCAGGGAGCGTGGGGAGCGACCGCTACTGAGAGCGTCAGGACGGTCACAGCGCTACCGAGGGCGGGAGCAGGGCTATGCAACAATGTCATCAGTTCTGCACGTTGGAATTTCCAAGGCGGCACTCGCTCTGAGAAGCTTTTCATCGCGAGTGGAGTTGCGGTCTGTTGTACGCCTTTCTGCCTATACCACTTCTGCCCAAAGTGCTGAAGAAGATCAAACGCGACCGGGCCCAAGTCATCCTTGTGGCTCTGGACTAGGCACGAAGGTACTGGTATCCCGAGCTACTCAGTATGTCAGTCGATCCCGGGTTCATCTGCCTCTTCAGGAGGACCGTCTGTCGCAGCAGTAGGGGATGGTACTCCACCCTAACCTGTCCAGTCTCCACCTCCATGCTTGGAGATTGAGCGGCGACAGTTGAGGCCATTTGACTTGCCTCCTGAAGTCTGTAATATCATTCTGGCAGCCAGGCGTCCCTCCACAAAGTCGGTATACACCTGCAGGTGCAACAGATTTGTGGCATAGTGCACAGCAAAGGCTGTGGATCCTCTCTCTGCCCCTCTTTCTGAGGTTCTTCTCTTCCTTCTTTCTCTTGCCCAGCAGGGCTCTGCTCTGGGCACTATCAAGGGCTACCTTTCTGCCCTTTCAGCCTTTCTAAGGCTGCCTGATCAACCATCTTTGTTCAAGTCCCTTATTGTAACTCATTTTCTAAAAGGCATCACACACACGTTTCCACCTGTTCCATTTGTGATGCCTCAGTGGGACTTGAACCTGGTTCTTACTTATCTGATGTGGGCTCCCTTTGAGCCACTTCACAACTGTCCTATACGCCTTCTTACTCTGAAGACTGCTTTCCTGGTTGCCATCACCTCTGCCAGGAGAGTGAGTGAGCTCCAGGCTCTTTCCTATAAACCCCCTTTCCTTTCTGTCCATCCGGACAAGGTTGTGTTGCGGACTAGACCCTCTTTCCTGCCCAAGGTTGTCACGGCCTTCCACATCGGGCAGTCTGTCACCTTGCCCACCTTCTATCCGCCTCCGCATCCCTCAAAGGACGAAGAGCGACTCCACCGTCTGGACCCACAACGTTCGCTCTCCTTCTATCTGGATTGCACATGCCACTTCCGGGCGGATGACCAACTCTTTGTTGGTTACGTGGGCGCTAAGAAGGGACGGGGGGTACACAAGCGGACCATCTCTCGGTGGGTCGTCTTGTGTATCAAGGCTTGTTACTCCTTGGCAAGGAAGGAGCCTCCTGTTGGGCTGAGGGCCCATTCCACTCGGGCCACGGCGGCTACCACTGCCCTGGGCCGGGGAGTCCCCTTGCAGGACATCTGCCAGGCAGCTACGTGGGCATCACTACTGCCTGGACAGCCAAGTCCAGAGAGATGGCTTCTTTGGCCTTTCCATCCTCCAGGACTTTCAGGTGTGATTATTGGTTCGCAGACCCACCACCTGGGTTGGTATTGCTGGGGTGTCTATTCTAAGGTAAGGAATCTAATACTAACCTGTTTCTTTCAGATGAACAAGTTACTTACCTTCGGTAACGATATATCTGTAAGAAACAGTAGTTAGTATTAGATTACTTACCACCCCACCCATCCTCCCCGTTCTGCGAACCGATATCTAGGGTTAAGGTCATCCCCTTTCAGGGCCCTAGTTTCAATGGCACCAGTGTTGGTTTTTAACATGGCACCGCGTTTCTGGCGCGGAAAAGCTGTATCTAAGAACTAACATCAGCATGCGGAGGCGGCGTCTAAGTACTCCGACGATGTCATCACGGTGCCCACGACGCCGACGACGGACGTGGAGCCGCTGACGACGCCTACCGACGCGCAAGGGTACTGCTACGCAAAAATTTCCAGATCCAGTCTGACGCCTGGGGATATTCTAAGGTAAGGAATCTAATACTAACTACTGTTTCTTAGAGATATATCGTTACCAAAGGTAAGCAACTTGTTCATCACCAAGCATCTGGGATAGTGGTGAAAACATGACACCAGACTTTTGGAAAACATGGAACACAGTGTCACTTGTAATGCTCTGCAAAAAAGGTTCTTTCTAAGTTGTTTGTATTTGCAGTGATTCAGCTACGTATATAAAAAAGTTGTGTGATGACCTGTCAAAATTGATACCCGAGCTGAAGTGATTCCCTGTAGTAGATCCTTGCCACTTGTTAGATGGTATGCTGAAAGCATATTTACAATCTTAAGAGTTAATGAGGGATGCTATTGACTTTTTAGTCCATTCTGGTGCACTGGTTTCTAATGCACAGGAACTAAAATGCAACTATTTATCATTTCATGCTTTATGTGGCATCAAAGAAAGAGTCATCCCAACTGTGTTCCTTTTGCTGATGGTTCTTAGCCCAATGTGCTAAGAATGCTGAGAGGGCCTTTTCACAGAAGTTTATATGGGAAGGAAAGAGCGAGCGCACATGACCCAAAGACTCACTGAAGAAGTATTGCATGGTGTACTACAATAAGATTAATTTGCAAAAATCTATTTGGACCTCATATACACTATAAGTACACTGTCTATATACCATGTTCTTTCAGTGCAGAAAGCAAGCAATAATAAAAGCAAAACGTTCCATAAACACTGGAAAAAAAACTTTTTCTGTTGTTTTTAGTGGCGCGAAAATGTGTAACCACTGATAAAAAACTGTTTTTAAAGATATTGAAAACACTGAAAAAACCCCACCAGAATTTACCAAAAATAGAAACTGAAAACAGGAAAGCCTAAGTATAAGGGATGTGTTATATTTATTGCTTGTGTTGAGAACTGTCTCATGCTAATGTTCTGCTAGCTCCAGTATTCCAGTCTCCATGGGGATGCCTATCTTGAGGCAGTTAGTGACTGTGGACTGGAGAGCTGGCAGCATCTGTTGGTGCTGCTACTTGGAATATACTTACCTGCAAATCTACATAGTGTTTGCCTAATTTAACACACTCCCTTGGATCTCCTAAGTTTTTCTAAAGCGAGTGAATGAGGTCTCTTTCAACAGAAAAGTAGTATTCCACCAATTTCTGGAGGAGGTGGCCAGACTGAGGGCCTGACAGACAGGGTTCTCCATCATATTTGTGACAGAGTACTCAGTCGACCAAACTCTAAATTAGTCCCTAAGTCTGATTTTACTGTGAGTGGCCTCTGTATTTTCTAGTACAGCAAGCAAAAATAATGAAGTGAAATAAAAACAAGTGTAATTATCAGTGTCTGAGATTGACATAAGTAACCCATCACTTATGTTTTGGTTTTCTTTTTAGGTATAGCTTTGGCAGCTTTCCGCCAACATTTTTCCTGGGTCTTGCCATATCATGCATTCCTACTCGTCTCAGAGCACCTGGACTTTCCTTTTGACTGCCCCACCCTCCTGCCCCCTGTACTAGCCTATCTCCCTCTTTCCCTCCTACCTGTGTACCATGAGTGCTTGTTTCCTCCCTTCCACTTCCTGCTCTGGATGAACTGCACAGGGACGTCCTGAATCAGGAAATGGCAAATGGCTGTGTCAATTCATTGTTAGAGAAAATGGAACAAATCTGGGGGCATATTACCAATCAATAGCGATATTTATCGCTATTGCTTGGTTAGAGACAAAAATTTACAGCAGAGCTGCGGCGATTTTTATTGCAAATAAACCTTGGTATTACCAAGGTTTATCGCAAATGCGATAAAAATCGGCCGCAATGCATGAATATCGCTGAAAAGTCAGCGATATTCATGCATTACTGAGCTAATGCTCTTAGCCATGTTATCCACCTCCCATTGGATAACATGGCTAAGAACTGCTCAGGGCAGGTGTTAGCTTTTGGAGATATTCGCGCTTAGCGCGAATACCTCCAAAAGTTGGTAATAGGAGATAGCGATGTTAGCGACTGTTTCCAGTCTCTAACATCTTGGCACGCCCACTTTGCATATCACTAGTGATAATAAATATCACTGACATGCAAAGTGGGGCCCAAGATGGTCGCTATCTCCTACTAGCTGTCGATAACTGGTGTTAGCGACAGCTAGGTAATAGGGAGATAATTTTATCTCCGCTTTCTTGGCTTTTAAAGCCAAAAAAGCAGAGATAAACCCCCTTGATAATATGCCCCCTGGTTACTTCAAGAAGCTTACATTTTCCTATTTAAGCAAACAGTAAATGAATGTTTTACTAACCAACTTGTTTTCTTTTTTCTTTGTTCTTCCTCGTGTGCTACCCAGTGGTTTTCAGGAATATTTTGTGAGTAGAGCTAGAGTGTGCATAATTAAAAATGTTTTGTGTTTGGCTACTTGAGTTTCCCTCCATTGAATACAGATAATTATTTCATCTCCCATGATATTATTTTTCCCTGGTCAAAGAATGACTGTAAGTGTTTTTGTGGTTGAGGGATCTGACTCCTTTTTACACATCAAGCTCTCTCCCACATATTATTCTTTTTAGGATATTATCCCAGGTTTCATTCCCTGGCAACTCTACTTAAAATTAAGGTACGGAATCCTACCATTAAACAGCTTCTATATAAACTGGGGTGCACAGTACTGTAGTTCTAATGTGTGCCCAGTATGCAAGTCAGCCGAAGAAACTCTGCATCACTTTGCCTTTTTTGTCCTGCCTATGATAGACCATGGAAATTATGGCTGAGGCCATTAAGTAAGCTTTTGGGCTTTCGCCATTATGCTCACGGACAATGCACTTTACACTCAGACACGAGAGAGGTAATTGTTGTTGGGTTGACAAAATATCTGCACATTGCCTGGATTACTCGCATGTGCATTGTCAAGTTCCCAAGCAATGATTGCCCAATAGGGAACCTTCCTTACTTATGCACTACTGATGCAGCTACTTCTCCTTTGAAATAAACGCTTTACACACTATTGCATTTCATATTTATTTTTTCTCTTCCCTGATCTTATTGTGGGATGAGGTTTTATGAGATTGGTGTTTTATGAAATGTTGACTATACCAATGTTATTCATCTGTTTATCTAGTTACTTGCTGTACTGTGCTTTATGGATCTTTTTATCCGAAATAAACATTTTAAACAATAATTTTTACATTTATGGCTTTGTAGCTGTCTTGATAGTGGAAATGGCAGCACCTGACTTATGTTCAGTAATTAAACGATGGTGTGAAAAACGATTTCAAACTGTGGTCTTCTCCAAAGGCATGGCAAAAAAGTACTCCTTTTTAAAATGTAGGTTGCATCATGCCATCCAAAGTGGAGAGATATTGTTATCTTATTGTTTTGATCAACTCTCTTATCTTCAACTTGATACTTTTGACATTATTAAGCACTCACTCAAAGCCAAGGTTATTAGCACTGCCCTTTGAGTGCACTTGGTGTGTGTCACTTCCCTGCTGTAATTTGCATTCAGAGAGCTAAAACACACATTCTGTTCCTACAATAATTCATCTACGATAGATGGGAGTAAAAGTGAACATTTTGTCAGGAAACTAATATAAAAAGAGGCACAACTACTGATAATGAACACCAATCCTGAAAAGGTGCTGCACAATTTAAAACATATTCATATGAAGGGATTACATTGATGATGGACTTACAGGGGCAGAAAGGAAAGAATCAAAAGTCATCTTATCTCCATATAGAGGAACAAGACTGAGTCAGAGAATATATTTTGGTGCAGATTTACTGACATTTGACACAACCCAGTGCAAACTGTATTGTATAAAATGGAAAGAGCAAAACAGTGCACATCTACTAAAATATAGTGCAGTTGCTCTCTCCCTGAGTGCTAGTAGAGTTTGGGTTGTCTTGACCAAATGTGCAAACCCTTGCACCATAGATTTTTGGAAAGGGACACTTGCAGTACAAATACTGCACTTCGGCAACGTTTTTACACTGTTCCCACATTGAATATATACTGTACAGTAAAGCTCACCTGTATAGTTTGAAAAGTTTGAAAAAAAGAAAACGTTTCTCCAGTACTCATACAATTTTGATACAACATCCTATCTAACTATTTAGTAGATAGGGCTCTGCATAAAATTCCGTGGGAGGTGGCATGAGAACACCATGGAATAAACATGAATTGCCTCCTTGATGCAAAGTAGAACATAGCGCTACTTTCTGTTAATTTACGGCTACTTTCCAACATACAAAGTTCTAATCTAATTAATGTAGGGCTACTTTCCAATGCAAATGTCTATTGGAAAGTAAATCATAATACAACACTCTGCATCAGGTTTGTACCTCTTTTGTGACACAAACCTGCCGCAAAGTGTAATAAATCCACCCCCTCCTTTTTGTCACTGAAAACAAACCTCACAGTCATATTATTTTTGTGACATTTAAAATGGACTGGGAAGTACTCAAATCTAATCCAGATTTACTGAATGGCACAGGTCATGGATCACTATTAAAGAAGTCCTGCAGTGTTTGATAGATTTTTCTTTCAGCTGCACAAAACCTCCCATTAACAGGAATATTACCTGACAATCAGAAGTACCAAGCATACATTGTGAGTGTGGTAATTCTAATGGGTTCAAATAGCCTAGAAGATAGTAAAATCATGCTGATAATGAAGGAAATGTATCTGTATACTTACCTTCATAAACCTCAAACAATATTTTCGACTCGCAAGTACCCACATTGTTATGGAAAAACATATGTGGAAGTACCATGCAATTACTGAAAGATCACAATGTTAAATACCTCTGAGCTGTGCGGAATCACAATAATAGACAGCCCATTGTGGCACATTATCACAAAATCATAAGAACCATGAAAAAGATAACATTTTAGGCGGTGGAACATACATTACTTTCATGGTGGCACCCATGTAAATAAGATAAAGGCATGTAAGATTTCCCCATCAAAACAGTCCAACAGAGACATACTGTGATTCTGAGCAAATCACTTAATCTCACCGTGCATAACAAAAATGAATGTGTCCTTGTGCAATGTAACTAGTGCTCATGTAAAGAGCTACAATACCTTCGGGTCAAGTTTGTGCTATATACAACTGCAAGAAAATACAAATAAACAATAATATTGGTGATGAACTTGTATTCTAATGTTAGATTAAATGAAAAAAAAGCCACTGATTACTTCTTAGGTTACTTACATCTGGACTGGTTTTAATATACATTCATACAAAACTAACCTTTTAACACAATTCTAATATCAAAGTTGAACTTTTTAGAGAAACTCAGGCCCCAGTTCAAATTTGTCTGATGAGGTATCCAGTGTCACTCTTCTAATATTTTTTATTTTTATAGCCAACACATTTTGCCTCATCTTCTCAGTTTGGAGCATGCATCAGTGAATCTAAGATATAGGCCCAGATTTACTATGATTATGCATTGGTGTTGAGTCACTTTAGTAGCACAGCGGTGATGCAAGGTCCTTTTTGACATTTACTAAGACGTACAAAGTCTTATTGCATGGCTTAGCATGGTTAAGTAACTATAAAGTAACTCAACACAGTGCAGGGCGCTGCCTTGTGTTACGTAGCGACAGGCAGCGCATTACATGGGTGGAGCATGGGTGTTCCCTTTCACCTATGTATTTTGACAGAAACCCAGATTTACACAGTTGTGTAATCCGGGAATTGTGCCAAAATGATGCACCTTCCCGACGAGGGTGTAACGAGGAAAAAGATCTTTATTTTCCCTTGTATTTCCACTATCCACAGAAAGAGTAATATGTCTCTAAGGTATCCCTTCCTCCACAATTGCAATCATGCCAGTAATGCAGGTACCATCGCACCATAACTCAAGGGTGCCTGCATTGGCACTAGGCAGCCTCAAGGGCGCTAGCCCAGAGAGAGAGCTCAAGAGCGCCATATATTAATAGATGTGGCACACTTCAGCTTTCTCCCATTCATGCAACACAGTGCAGCAACTTTACTTGCTGCCCTGCATTGCGTGAACTTTTGATATATATGCTCTTGTTTAAGTAACCAGGATTACAATGGCATAATGTGCCCTATTCACCAATATTCCATACATAATACTGCAATCTCTGTATAAAAACCATCTCTAGTTTTCTTATTATAATTTATTTGTGACGTAACTAATAACCTATAAAAGAATGACATAGCTACTCAACTGTAATAAGGTATTACAATTAATTTGTAATGTCATGCTGCCTTCTATCAGAAGGAGAAGCAAGTGTGAAAAGCAGGTAATAGATCAGAATTCCAGCTGCTCTTTAAACAACACACTTTTCAGGTATTCTGAACCGGTTTTGCTGAGATGAATAGTCATTAGTACAAACGCAAGATTTCTGACAACTTTTCTATTTTTTGCCGGGCTATAGTTCCTCACAGAGAATCGGGAATCTCTTTATGTTACCACACTTTATTAACAAGGGTACTTTTGAAAATGACTTACATTGCAGTGCATCAAAGCAATAGCTGGTATTGATGTGTCTAATCTTGCACTGAGGATTTCACATTTACTTTATATATTGCAACAATGCTCATTTATGTAAAAGAGCAAGAGACAGCTGTTTTAAGCTTTTTGGGTAATGAATGAAGGTATGACATTGTATTATGAGGAATAAAATTCAGTCTGCCATACATTAAAAGGATATTGTAAGTCACCTTTGAGTTCCATGATCTCATAAATAAACTCAGACTCTGGTTTCAATCCTCTATGTCACGAAGACCCTCAGTAATTGGCAACATCCGTGCAGTGTATGGGAGAGGGTACTTCATCTTACATTTAATGTTATGACCTATACTGAGACAAGTAGGCCAATATTGGCACCTTTCCAAGGGCAATTATTGGCTTTATTACCACTGGTATGATTTTATTTTAATTTCAACCACAATGTATTATTTTGTTTTGCTCTCCTGTCTCATTTAAGGGAGAATGGGTGAGAAATTCTGTCTTTAGAGGTCCAAAATTCCAAACCTCTAACCTTATTACTGATCTTATTATCAGTATATTTCCTCACTGCCATTCACTACTTTTTTTTCATTATTGGCTGGGATGATCACGGACTCAGTTGTCGTTCGCATACTTTATCTTGGTATTATTGCCTGTAGTCATGGTGGTGCTATCCTGATCCGTATAAATCACCAGTTTTGTCTCCAATGCCTCTCATTACCTGTTGTATCTCTGACTGGGCAATGGGGTTGACAACATATTTTTTTACCTGCAATACCTAAGTAATCCAATAGGCCTAATATCATCACACCCAGACCAGTCCGTAATAGTGGGCAAAGTTGAGAAATGTTGTTAAGCTTCCTGTGTTCACCCGACTTAACTAAACAGTTTAATACTTCATCCACTCATAAAGATAATTGCAAGCAGAGGAACCATGATCTCAAAATATCAGTTGCTGACACTTTGACATTCTCAGCTCTGAAAATGTGTTTCAGTTTGAAGAAAAACTTTATTCTGAGGTGTTTAGAAGTTATAGGAGTCCCATCACTGTAGAAAACTCGAATAAAGTCTAATGCTTTGGTAAAATAACGATTCTAATTTATTTTTTTTAAATTAAGGAGGTGAGGGGGAAGAAGAACGTTATTCTTTTTTAATATTTCATTTTCATCTTTTTTAATATTTCATTTTGGAGTAATTAGTGTTTTGGCATACTCATCAAGTTAAAATATAAGTACCCAATTAAAAAATGTATTTCAGTCATAGTACTCCTAGCGAGTGAATACAGAGCATATCTAACAGAAAGTTATAAAGACCGTTTAAAAACACATGCTCACCAGAAACCTCGCTTTTGTATTGAAATACATGTGCAATGTGTTCAGGAAAATCCACGTACAAATACTTGCTACAAAAGTGTAAATGTGAGAGTAGATCCAGGTAAGGACTCAAAAATAAAGAATATCTCTTTGAAAATCAGTGGTTGGAGCAACCCAGAACACACAAGTGCTGCAAGGACTCCAGCCCCCAAACTGCTCCGCAGGTGTCTGCCACCTGCCGCACCAATCCCGCAGGTGCATACATTATTGCTGGGGTTCCTGCAGCATGGGACCCGGGACACACAAGGGATGCCAGTAGGGGCGAGGATTCCAGCCCCCAGACTGATCTGCGGCAGCCTGCCGCATCATTCCCACACCAGGATGAGTATATTTATTGCAGGAGGTCCCTCAGCACGGGACCCGGAACACACAAGTGCTGCCAGGAGGGTGCTAGGACTCCAGACCCCAGACTGCTCCACGGCTGTCAGCCACCTGACACATGATTCCAGCGCACAGAGGTGCATTAGTTATTGCAGAGGCTCCCACAGTGCAGACCATGCATGTGTAAAGCCCGTGCTGGGGGTGAGTCTGTCAGTGCCTGGAAGAGGCACGGCTAGGCATCCCTGCGTATTTCTTCCATAGAGACTTTCTCTGGAGTAGTTGAGTGTGGTTTAAATACATTTTTGTGGACTTTTTGTGCATATCTCATGTGGATACTGACTGCTTTATATCAAGTCCTTGATTATTTAAAACCCGGAAACAGTGAGTTCTCTTGAGTATGAGGAAGAGGAAAGCAGAATCCACCAATGGCACAGACAAAAGAGCCACAGCCAGTAAATCTATACTTTCCTTTCTTAATCAGGCAGTGGGAGTGCTCTCAGACTTAATTGCATGTGCCAAGGTTGAATTAGTCTCGAACAACTAAGCCATTATCTTACAAAGTGATGCTCAAGAAGAGTCGGGAAGCTACCCCTAGTGCTGCCCCCTCTGAACTTTCACCTAAACTGCCCTCCTTTGCCGAAATCCACTCAAATTCTACAGCTACAGTGGCTCACTCTAAGCTTCAGGAACCCCAAGCTAACAAGGAACTTTATGACAACAGAGGTTAGGAGCCAGACACCAAACTAAAAATCCTGGGGAGCCAGTCCACAAAAACCATTCAGAAAGCCTGATAACAGCTCTAGGAAGACTCTTTCAAAGCCCCCAATTGTTAATAACATCAACAACCATATCGCTCCTGTGGACGACAAGACTTAGAGCAACTTCCCAGAGCTGGTTCACACATTGGAATTCAAGTTTCTTTCAGCCCTTCAGGCTTTTGGATCACAGCTTACTGCTCTGAAGTCATCAGTTAGAAGGTTGCAAGGTTCTTTGGACATTATACATACATATTTTGAAAAATTGTCCTGTTTCTCTGGCCCTATTTCTAGCTCTTATACAGCTGCAGACACTGTGAAAAGCCCTATTAAAGGCTCTTTAAACTGCCCGGAGCCCCTTCTGCCCCATACAGCTAATAAAGGTCCAGCCCCTGAGTATGAGGCTATATACAATTAATGGTGCCATCTATATGTTCTGGTGAACCAGTTCACCAGTGGTCTTCTCATTCTGCCTAGCTGCCTAATCACAACGTTATTAATTGCCCCACAGTAGCAGCTTAACTCTTGCCACATAAGCCTGCACCTACAGTCTACCCCTGTCCTGATGTAATCCTTCTGTCCTCAGCTACCACCCCTTATGTTCTCTTTATGGCGGATGCCATCTTAAAAAAGGAGACCCAGGAAAACTATGGTCAACTTAAGAACAAAGTGATCCACTGGCTGTCATTCATGGTTTATTCGCCCTAGCCCGTATCCCAAGTTCCTGTCAAACAAAATCATCATGGCACGTAGAGTAGGTTGGATTGGTCCCTCTCAGAAGATGTTTTCAGCTGATTGTATCATAGTCAACTTTAACAATATTGAAAAGGCTAGATGTATCCTCCATACTCTTGGCATTAAAGGTTCCTCCAAGGACCGTATTTCAGTGCTCCCATTGAATTTTTTATCCTCTTCACACTGTAAGATCCTTGTTTGAGGAGGACTGCATTCTGGTCTCCATAGATCACAAGACAGATTGGTTAATTATGTACTCCAAAATATATTGCAAGCATACCACTCAGTAACCTTTTTTAACCCCTGAGCCAGTTGGAAGATTCTGATTGACTGCATCCTGCCCCTGATGACGAGGATCCACCCAAGTCTACAGTACTAAGCAGACACTCGGCCCTAAAGGTTTTCAATTGGAATATTGCTGGGGTGCGGGGTAAAATTTCTGATGCTGGCTGGACTAGAATTTTGGCTACGTATGACATTGTATGTCTACAGGAGACATGGGATGCCGGCAGCTGCCTGCATCTGGGCGTTTTTATTTCATTTACTGTGCCAGCCACTCTGTCGCTCAGTGGACTTGCTAGTGGTGGCCTCATCACACTTGGTAATTTGGGCCTTAACTGTAATGTTTAACCTGTTACGTCCAAGTCAAAGGAGGTCCTGGGGACTCGTTTAACCTTTAGAAACAAATGTAGACTGCTGGTTTTAAATTTCGGTAATGCAGTCACACCCAGGTTGAGGTTCTGTAAATTACGAATTTGTTCGTGCTCAGCCTCCATTTTGTGATCGCCGCCAATTTATGTTGCCCTCACTCAGGCAGGTTGGCGAACGCAATGTTTTTGTTATTTCTGCCTTTGCGTGTCAGGTGGCTTCATTGCCTATGTTTACTAACGAGTGTCAGGGTCTGGCCGAGTACACTAATTCCTGTCTGAGCTGATTAATCCCCGTCTGGACTACATGTTGGTTCACACCATTGTTTCCTTTAAGTTATCTTATCTGCTGTTCTTCGCTACATGTCTCATGCATTCTCCTGTTTCATGACTGTCCTTCTACAACATGCAGCTGTGTTTTCTCTACTTGTAAATCGAATTGTGCGGATTCATTTGTGATTTGCTTAAGGGGTCGAGTGACAAACAGAACCGGGAACTTGAGTTGCCTTAGTCTTAAAACATTGTCTATAACGTTTGCCTATAGCTCATGCTCTTTTGTGATTGCATTTTGCATTGTATTGTATCGTATATAAACCTGTGCACCACGGAGTTAAGTGGCAGTCTCTTTTGAACCTCGTTGTACTGACGACTTCGAAGACCACTGTACTAGCTGCAGCTAATAAATACCACCTTCTACGCCAGACAAAGAGTCCGTGTCTCTGTTTTTGACAAGGCGGGTGAATCCCGGGGATTTCAGGCATACCCTGCGCTGCCTGGCCTTAAGGCTGCGGTTCTCCAACTGGCACCCAAGTGGGGAAACTTCAGCGGTAGAGGTTGAGCCTGAGGGTCGTGAGGAGCCCCGCAAGAAAATTCCGGTGGAAGCGCACCACGTGATCGACCCCTGTATGTCGGAAGTGGACCGAAGATCTTTGACAGCGCGGCTACTCGTCTCCGACGGCTGCTGACGACTGCTGCCCTGACTGTCGCCCTGCCTTGGACCCTTCTGATGATGTTTGGTAAAGCGAGACGATAGACGGACCTTCGCTGGTGTAGAACAATCGTTAGTTAAGTATTTGGTGGGTCGCTCCCACAGATCTTTGTTTTGTTTTGTTTTTGGGTTTTTATTCAGGTATTGCAATAGCTGAAGCCAAGGGGTAAGTACGATTGTACTGTTTCAATGATCTATACCCCTTGTTGTTTGTGATCAGTCTAGAGAAGTGACGATGCTTGGGCTGAGTAAGTTTAAGAGATATTGTTGTTTAGGTTGCACGAGGGATTCCCAGTTAGAGGAATCATGTCCGATCCCTCCAGTTGGAACTCCCACGTATGAGCTCTATTCGAAACACGGTATTGGTCCCATTACCTTTAACGAGACATGGGTCTGATACACGAAGAATAGTGGAGTTTTGAGATGGCCCCAGAATGGTAGCTTTGACACCGCCAAACTAGACAATTTGGAAACAATTTTGTTTAGAAGAAAAGCCCGGCCGGCCATGTTTGACTCCTTTCGCCTTTGGCGTAAAGAAGCCAAACAGAAAGAAATCAAACAAGCAAAAAAGGATAAGAAAGCACAAGACATGTCGATTTTACAGGCTGCCCAGCAGTTTAAAAAGAACGAAAAAGATAGTGCGAATGAGGTACTAGAGAGACAACATCGTATGGCGATAGATAGATGCTATCCGATGCTGCCTACTTTCTCTTCAGATAAAAATAAGGAATTAAAAGAAGATGCCCTAATGTCTTGTTTATTGAAATCACCTCCATCTTATGTCCAAAATGCTAACGCGCCTCCGTTACCCCCTCCCGTCGTTCAACAAGTGGTTGCTCAATTGCCGATTGTCCTGCAACTGGCTCAGAGTATTAATGCTTCTTTGCCTGCTACTGCTCCATCCTCACAGTCTGTAATTCAGCCCCCACCTTCTCCTGCTCTTACTCTTCAGTCTGCTACGTTTCAGTCTCCGTTGCCTTCTACATCTGTAATGCCTCCTATCCTCTTGAGGGATTCTCCTACTTCACAGAGGAGGATAGCAGATGCTGTTTCAAGTTTCTTTTCTCCTCTTCTTGGGTCTTTAAATCTGTCTCCAGCTTTCTCTAAATGACAATCTCGTTGTCAACTTCCTCTTACGGATGAGAAAGTAGTTTTGGGTTCTCTCGCTCGTAAATGGATTGAGCATGGACTAGAATATAGTACCGAAGATATCATGAATTGTTTCTATCAATGGGTAGAGCCCACGCAGAGATATGTTTTCAATGTTATGTGTCAAACTCTTATTAGAGGTTGGAAAGATATGGAGTCAGATACAGTTCCTTCGGAACTACTGAAATTACAAGCTGATTTTGATAAAGGTTTTATTGTAGGACCACGAGTTGCAGAGGCAGTGAATAGACTAATTGCGTTTCGAACAATGTTCTTGTCCCTGTCCTTTTCCGAGGCTGATCCCACCAATAAACAAGGTAGTAAGAATTATCCGATGCGTGAAGTTCCTCCCGTATGGAGAGAAGAGGTGATTGGTCCACCTCAAATCCCTGCTCATTTCCAGCGTATATGGGTCCGCGAACCCTGGAAAAGGTCTGAAGTATTGGCGCTTAAGCAAACTCTTCCAGACCCCCGTAAAAATACTGCTGGATAATACAAAGAATTGTCCCAAACAGTTGACGCCTGTATTATGAATTTGGCCAACATTGATATGTTATTTAGAAATGTTGTTCCGCAAGGCATATGGGCACGGATTCGTAAGGAAAATCATGTGGCTGAATTAGGTGGCGATTGGGCTGCTATTAGAGCTGCAGATGCAGATCAGGTGGGTGGTGCGAAACCCGAGGATTTGATTACGGCTCTTCCAGGTAAAATAATTGAATTGATGAAGACAATGATGCCTGCGGTGCGAGTAAATTGGGATGAGCTGGCTGCATGCAAGCAAAAGAAAGATGAAAGCGCCTTGGATTTCTTCACTCGCTTTGACGAGACGTTTATTGACCACAGTGGTCAGGATTTGAGTGTAGAGGGTGGCCAGCGGTTGTTTGTGGACAAGTTTGTATATAATTTGCTTCCCGAGTTATTGAATAAATTAAAGAGTTCTGAAAGCACATCGGCTGTCTCTTCTTCTGCTAAATTATTGGCTACTGCACAGTATTACGAGAATAGGGATAAGGAGGAGAAGGAGAAACAAGAGAAGAAAAACAGAGATTTAAAAACAAAGGTTCTTTTGCAACAGGCGTATCCGCCTCGCTCGAATCAGTATCAGAAACCTTCCCAGTTTCAGCAGCCTCCACAGTTTCAGAGATTGTTGCAGAAGCCCGAGTATTTTACGCCGCGACCTTCGTTAGGTCCTAATCAATGCGCATATTGTTGGGAAGAAGGACATTTCAAGAATAGTTGCCCGCTTTTATTACAGCGTAATAGTGGGATGTCTGCTCCCCGAGGTCGTGGTAATTTTCAGACAGGATCTAGAGGTAAAGGACGAGGTGCCTCCTCTCAGGAGCAGCGTTCTTTTCCTCCATCTACCTCGAATTACTTTGACCAACAGACAGTTCCGTCCACACAATATTACAATGATGATTATCACTTTGAAGAGAGGGCTGACGATTTTCAGATTGAATAGGACAGCCATGGATGAAGTAAGGGAGTTGTGTCGATTCCAGTAGATCAAAATGGGCAGTATGTTATTGTCAATACTATGGGTGTTTCAGAACCGTTTCTTTTGGATACTGATGCGATGAGAAGTTCTATAATTCTTTCTAAACTCCCGGGGGCACCTTTGTCTGGCTTAATGAATACCTCTGTGGGATTTTCTGGCGCCCCAGTCCGTAATCCGGTTTCTTGCTCTTTGCCTGTCTCAATTGGTCCTTATGATTTGGATGCTTCACTTATCCTGACAACTGGTTGTGGTGAGAATTTGCCGGGTCTAGATCTGCTGAAAAGACTGCATGCAACATTGTATTGTTCTCCTTCTGGTGTGCATCTTACGTTGGGAAAGAAATTGACGTCTTCCATGTATTTGTCCCGAGACCAGTTTCCACCTGAATTGCTTTCTCTCCCTGAAAGTCTTTGGGCCACGGGCCCGAATGACGTGGGTCGTCTTGCGATCCCACCGTATGTTGTCACAGTTAAAGAGAATGTTAGAATGCCACGCATTCCTCAATATCGTATTTCTAGTGATGGAGAGAGAGCACTGTTGGCTATTGTTAATGATTTTATTCAGAAAGTTGTGGTCGAAGAAACGAGAGGCAATGTTTGTAACAGTCCTGTTCTACCGATCCTTAAGAGAAGTCAATAAAATAGTGGTGCCGCAGTTCCCTGTTGTTCCGGATATTACAGCTTTGTTGACAATGATTCCTGCTTCGGCAGCTTGGTTTTCGGTGATTGATTTAAAAAATGCTTTCTTTAGTATTCCTATTGCTGAAGAAAGTAGGGACATCTTTGGTTTCTCTCTAGGTGGCCGAAGTTTCTGATTTAAAAGAGCTCCTCAAGGCTATTGTGAGAGTCCCTCCATCTATAGTAAAGCTCTTAAGTCTCAACTTGATGCTTTTTCTTTGCCTCCAGGTGCTACGCTTATTCAGTATGTGGATGATTTGCTGGTGGCTGCTGATACGGAAGATGTGTGTAAGAGTGTGACTGTTGCAGTGTTGCATCATTTGTCTGCTTTGAATCATAAGGTGTCACCCTCTAAGCTGCAATATGCCCGCCAAGACGTGACCTATTTAGGTCATCTCTTGTCGAAGGAGGGAAGGTGATTGACCCCAGAACGTATTCATGCTATTTCACAGATGTCTGTACCTACGACACAGAGAGAAGAGCGTGCCTTTTTGGGTATGACATCCTACTGTAGACAATGGATTCCCAATTTTTCACTTTTGGCGAAAGTATTGGTGACACTAACGTTGAAAGATACGCCCCATCCGCTCCCTTGGACGGATGAATGTCAGAAAAGTTTTGTTGACTAACATACTGCCCTGTGTTCCGCTCCAGTGTTGGGGACCCCAGATTATAGTAAGTCATTTACACTGTACGTTCACGAGAGAGAAGGTTTCGCGTTGTCAGCTTTAACACAGCAATTCGGAGATAAGCAGAGGCCATGTGCCTATTTCTCCGCTACATTAGACCCAGTAGCTAAAGCTTTGCCCAGTTGTCTCAGAGCTACGGCAGCTGCCGCAATTTCTATTAGACAGTCTGCCGAATTAGTGTTGGATAACACACTTATTGTTATGGTCCCACATGCAGTGGATACCTTGCTGAATAGAACCAAGACGCAGCATATTAGGAGTGCTCGTTTGTCTGGTTACGAGCTGACATTTTTAGCGAGCCATGTACATATCAAAAGATGTAATACGTTAAATCAAGCTACATTGTTGCCGCTCCCAGATGAGAAAGACGATCAGGAAAAGCATGATTGTTTTCTCCGAACGGAAGAAGAAACGAAGGGTAGGATTGATTTAAAGGACACTCCGCTCAAGGACCCGGACGGGATCCTATGGGTGGACGGTTCTTGTTTCTAGCTTCCAAATGGAGAGACTACTTCTGCCTATGCTGTCACCACCTTATGCACAATTGTTGAGACGGCACATATTGGACATAATTCAGCCCAAGCAGCTGAATTAATAGCCTTGACTAGAGCGTGTGTGTTGTCAAAGGGAAAGAAAGTGAATGTGTACACAGATAATCAGTACGCTTTCGGTGTTGCACATAGTTATGGTAAGTTGTGGAGGGAAAGAGGATTCTTTACCTCCCACGGGACAAAGATTCAGCATGGTCAGTTAGTGACTGATCTTCTTGAGTCACTTACCTTACCTACACAGATAGCGATCATAAAGTGCAGCGCACATAAGAAAGTTACAGATGATGTGGGTCGTGGAAATGCGTTTGCAGACGAGGTAGCGAAAACTACAGCTAGAAACACCACTAGTCGAATGTATGTGGCAGGTCCTGCAAATTGGGTTAGGGAAATTGGAATGTGTGAAGACACGGTTGAGAGTATGAAAACGATTCAGGCAGAGGCTACTGAGAAGGAATTGAGTAAGTGGAAAGAAAGTACGGGAATGTTAGATTCGATGGGTTGTTGGACAGAGTTGTCGGAACATCAGCGATGGTTGTTACCAGACGCTTATGTGTTACCGGTCGTGACTATGGCTCGTGGTCCAGCTCACATTAGTGCAAAAGGCATATGTAAGCTCTTGGCTCCTGTGTGGCAGAATGAAGGAATTCCGAAATGTGCAGAAAATGTGGATAAGCATTGTATTGTTTGTTTAATACATAACCTAGGAAAGGGTACCCCAACTCCGGCAGGTCATTTTGCTCCCCCGTCATATCCTTTTGAAGTGTTGCAGATCGATTACATTCATATGGATCGCTGCAACAACCTCAAGTATGTTCTGGTGGTGGTATATGCCTTTTCCCGCTGGATAGAGGCCTACCCCTTGAAGGATAACACTGCTCTGTCGACTGCTAAAGTATTGATTAAGGAGTTCTTTCCCAGATTTGGTTTGCCGCACATTGTCTGGAGTGACAATGAAAGTGAATTTGTGGGCCAGATTATGCAGAAAGTATGTTCTGGTCTTGGTATTAGACAGAAATTCCATGCGGCTAACCCTCCACATTCAGCGGGTTTGGTTGAGTGTTACAATGGTGCACTCAAGCTTAAACTAGCCAAGATTCAAGCCAGTACGGGTCTTGCTTGGCCTGATGCTTTGCCCCTAGCTCTTTTGTCAACTAGAACTACTGTGCACTCTCGTATGGGACTTAGCCCATATGAAGTGGTATTTTGACGCCCAGTTAATGTTTGGGGCGTCCCCCGCCCCAAAAGATACTCAGACATACCATATCCTCTGTTAATTGACTTTTGCATGACTTGACTACTAAATTAAGTGTTATTCACCAACAGGTACAAAGTGCTTTGCCAGAGGCCTCCACAGACCCTGGTCACACCATCTTTCCCGGTGACTGAGTCTGTTTAAAGAATTTTCAACGGACAAAGAATTTGGAGCCTCGCTGGTCTGCGCCTACGCAAGTTTTGCTCGTTACCCGCACGACTGTGAAAGTGGTTGGCAAGCATAACTGGGTGCATGGAGTGCACTGTAAAAAGGTACCACTGCCATTACCCTTCAACCAGTGGATTCGTAGTGGTGTAAGGGAATCGGACACTGCAGTGGTTCCTTGTTTTGTTCCATTCAGTGATGCTCAAATTTATGGGACTCAGTCTGAAAAAGCAGATGATGATATCCTTCAAGCCGCTGTGACTGTGCATCATCGAATAGACACTACCGATCCAGAAACTTTCTTCAGAGACCAGACCGTGCCGAGCAAAACACGCTACAACTTAAGACCGAGAGCTAACAAAGAGAACTGAACATTTTGAATACTTTTTATTACTTAAAGACATTCCTTTTTGGGTCCTTTTTGCTTCCTTTTTAGTATGATATTAGTATTAGATGTGCCATCTGTCTCCGTCGCAGGGTCACAGTAGGAGACTCAGACTGTAACCTGATTTGTGTTCTTTTAGTAAGTGGCTAGTGCCTCAGGATATACAGAAGTGAGTAGCTGAGTGATTAAGGAAGATTGCTGTGAGCGACATTTTTTTTAGATAAAGATGGATGGTACAACGATCGTAGGTAGGGAAAATAGGAAGCAGGAAATGAGATCAAAGTATTGTAAATTATTGCGTAGTCGATTTGGCGTAACTTTGTGTGTTCTTATGTTTTTGTGTATTTTATTAGCTTGCACAGGTTGGATCGTGCATGTTTTGCAATCAAGAAATGTTGCTAATTCTACAACTTCTTTGCCTTCTTGTCTTTCTGTCTTTTCACACAAAATGCATACTATACCCCCTCATGAACAGATAAGGAGAGCCGAATATATGAATAATACGTTTATTCAGTTGTTGCACCAACATCAGTTGGCTATTAATATGACTGATTGTTGGGTGTGCGGACTCATGCCACACAATACACAAAAGGGAATGCCATATCTGGTTCTTCCTTTCTCATACGAAGGTTCAGCTTGGGCCTATTTGACAATGTTTTCAGCCGCATACCACAAGAGACTTAGAAGTACTATAAGAACTTCTGGGAATGGATTAGATTTCAGTCAGAGCTCTTTGATTAAAGGTATAGCGGTAATGGCTAAGATTATTGTGGTGTTTCCCAAGAATGAATTAAAGAGGAAACAAAGTGTAGGTCAGGAGTCCAGTTTATTCGCCTCATCCATCAACAGCTTCAGGTCGTAACTGACCTGGAATCACACGTACATTCCTATTCTAAGAACATAGTAACATTCCTATTCTAAGCAAGAGGGACTAGAACGAGGGAAGGAGGAAAGCAAGTAAGAAAACACAACATAACACATCTCCCATCTTTACCAAAACATAGTGAACAGAAAATAAGGAGGCAAAGAAGATAAAAGAAACTGATGAGCAAACGGAAATCAATGACCATAACTTACACATAATCTTTCATGTACATTGGAGCACTGCGTAACCTTTGACTCCTCATGCGAGAACTAGATGGAGAGTTGTGACAAGAACGAGAAGAATTGCTTAAGCCAAACAGATTAGATGTGATATCAGAGTCAGACTGAGAAAGGTTCTTTGACTTAACAACTACAACTCGACTCTTGTTCCAAATCCTCCCATCCTGTGTCTTTACAGCATTACCAAAAACTTTAATGACCGGCCTAACATTGGTATACTTGGACCACGGCCGTCTCCCTACCGGTGCCTTTATTTTTATAAGGTCACCTACCTTTACATCATGAAGTTTAACACGTTTGACTTTGTCAAAATATGCCTTCCTACAAGTTTGTTTCTCAATTTCTCTCTCTCTCCAAGCTCCCACATGATTATCCACAAATCCCTTCTTCATGTTCATCCAACCTGGACACCACATCGTGTTTGGAACTCTACCTTTAAATAGCTCAAAGGGAGATTTTCCAGTGGTCGTGTGAGGGGAGTGACGATAAGCGTCTATTCTTTCTCTTAATGCATCTTTCCAATTCAAGCCACTAGCTCTTGCGAGCTGAATGCACTCTTTCAATGTACGATTGACCCTCTCAACTGCACCATTTGTTTCAGGGTGATATAACGATGTTCTCTTGTGTACTATTCCACATTTTTTAAGATAATCTTCAAAGACACTAGAACAGAACTGAGGACCGTTATCTGACAGTAAACTATTAGGGAAGCTCTCTCTCAAGAATATGTCTGATAAAAACTTTATGACAGAATTAGAAGTAATTTCACAGACTGCACGGACCTCAATCCACCGTGAATACAAATCAATTAAGACTATCAGATAGGGAGTGTCAGAAACACCTGTAAGAGGCCCTAAAATGTCAATTGCCAATTCATCCCAGGGATGATTGGGTAACTCCCTACCCACCATAGGCATTTGCCTGACTTTTAGGATCTTATCACTTGCACAGCATTCCACACACTCCCTCACCAACCGTTCTATTTCTAAGTCCATTCCTGGCCACCAAAACTGAGTACGAACCATCTCTTTGGTTTTTACTATCCCCAAATGACCAGAGTGTGCATGAGAGAGCAATTTTTTTCTTAAAGCGAAAGGAGGTATAAGTCTCAACCCACGAGTTAGCATGTCATCTGAAATTGAAAGTTCATGAGAAACCAGAGACCAAGGTTTGTCCAGACGCTTGTTATCTTTTAATAAGGACATTACTTTAACCAACTCCTCATCCTTTGACAATTCCTCTTTCCACTCTTCTTTACTTACGACACCCTCTGTGACCTCACACGATCGTCGCCAATAATAATGTGGTGTTTCCCAAGAATGAATTAAAGAGGAAACAAAGTGTAGGTCAGGAGTCCAGTTTATTCGCCTCATCCATCAACAGCTTCAGGTCGTAACTGACCTGGAATCACACGTACATTCCTATTCTAAGAACATAGTAACATTCCTATTCTAAGCAAGAGGGACTAGAACGAGGGAAGGAGGAAAGCAAGTAAGAAAACACAACATAACAATTATAGAGAAGAATAAGATACTATAGATGAGAAGAGAGCATATGACGGATGGAATGTTACCCACTATGTCTCTATCCTTGGTGACAAAACTAAGAAGGGTGAGTCTTCTCTGGTATAGACTGTACCCCATCAAGGTAATTTTTGTCTCCAAGTCAACAGCAAGAAAGCTGACATCAAGCAGAAATGTTTATACACGTACATTTTCTCGTCCTCTGATTTCCCTCTGTTAGTTCCGTCTCAAGGTACATACTTTGTCTGTAATGACCGAGCGTATACTTGGCTCCCTTCCAACTTTTCTGGAACTTGTTACATAGCTTTTCTCCTTCCCCCCACATACACGTCTCCGTCAGACCATCACAGAGTTAGACATAGCAGAGGTGTATTTGATGCCAAAGACACGGCAGAACAAGAGGGAGGAGATTTCCTTAAAGGATTCTTTCCCTTTTGGGGCCCGATGATCAACAGCAGACACATCAGGCAACTGGTTTGAGTAGTGGAGACCACTATTAATGTTACTGCAGGTGCGATAGGTAACATTACAGCAGAGCTTCAGGCTGACCGTCTTATGACATTGCAAAATCGAATTGCGTTAGATGTGATCTTAGCAGACCGAGGAGGTGTTTGCAGATTGATCGGATCTAGTTGCTGCATTTATATTCCAGATGAAGCTCCAGCAGTATACCAAGCCATTTCCAAATTGCACACTGTCTCGGAGTCGATTCATCAGGATGAAGGAGATTGGTCTTTTATGGGATTGGTTTGGGGAATATTGTCAACTTGGGGATGGAAGATCTTAACGTTCCTTGGAGCAATTTTGGCCATCATATTCTCCTGTTGCCTATGCGTCCAATGTGGTCCTGCAGTTTGTGGCCTGTTGGCTACTTTAAGTTTCCGCCAATCTGCGACTCAGAAGTCAGAGAATATTAGAATGATGGTGCAGCAACAGCTTGAGGATTTTATGAACATCAGTGTTGATTCCGACTCAGATTAGCATGAGTTGGTTTGTTTTTGCCTGAGTAATGGCAAAAGGAGGGTTTGAGGTTCTGTAAATTACGAATTTGTTCGTGCTCTGCCTCCATTTTGTGATCACCGCCATTTTATGTTGCCCTCACTCAGGCAGCTCGGCGAACGCGATGTTTTTGTCATTTCTGCCTTTGCGTGTCCGGTGGCTTCTTTGCCTATGTTTACTAACGAGTGTCAGGGTCCTGCCGAGTACACTAATTCCTGTCTGACCTGATTAATCCCCGTCCGGACTACATGTTGGTTCACACCATTGTTTCCTTTAAGTTATCTTATCTGCTGTCCTTCGCTACATGTCTCATGCATTCTCCTGTTTCATGACTGTCCTTCTACTACATGCAACTGTCTTTTCTCTACTTGTAAATCGAATTGTGTGGATTCATTTGTGATTTACTTAAGGGGTCGAGTGACAAACGGAACCAGGAACTTGAGTTGCCTTAGTCTTAAAACATTGTCTATAACGTTTGCCTATAGCTCATGCTCTTGTGTGATTGCATTTTGCATTGTATTGTATCGTATATAAACCTTTGCGCCACGGAGTTAAGTGGCAGTCTCTTTTGAACCTTGTTGTACTGACGACTTCTAAGACCACTGTACTAGCTGCAGCTAATAAATACCATCTTCTACGCCAGATGAAGAGTCTGTGTCTCTGTTTTTGACAAGGCAGGTGAATCCCAGGGATTTCAGGCATACCCTGCGCCGCCGGGCCTAGAGGCTGCGGTTCTCCAAGGTCTGAAGTAGATGCTGTTTCTAGCTTAACATTTGTTATTGATGATTTTTTTCACTTGGATTCCTTATTCACTGTGATAATGTTATTGGGGTATTTTAATTTCCATCCTTGCCTTTTTTGTCCAGCCAATGATGTGTCTGAGAATGTGACCCCATGCACTGATAAGGTGCATCACATTCACACACAACAATGGGATTTTGTTAATAGTTTAATTGCTGAGTATAATCTGGTCAATTTAAAGGCCCCAAGACTAGAGGGGTCAGCTGAGAGGATTCCCACGTTCAAAGGGAGAGGTTTCAGTACAACCATAGGTTATATTTTTATATCCTTTTGTTTATCCACAGCCTTTGTAGATTTTAAGGTTAAGTGGGATAACCTTAGAGACCACAATCCTTTGCCGGCCACCTTTCTGTGGGATAAAGAGCCCAACAATGTGGTCTATACCTACAAGGAACTAATACTCCCTGTCTATCAGGGCCGACAGGTGCTCTGGGCTACAGTTGTCCCTTCTGATTTAATCTCTAATCTGTTAGCCCATGTGGTGCTGATTTCCACTCATATCTCACTGAGGACACCTTGGCTCTCAGTATCATCCTATCCTTTTAAAAAATTAGCTGGTTTATCAAATCAGCCCTTAGTAAACCAGGCGTCCCTTCTACGCTTTAACCAGCTAGATGGTTCGACAAAAGTTGCTCAAAGGCACACAAGGGTCTGTTGCAATCCCTGCATGAAATACCTCGGTTAAGACTTTGCAGTAGAACACCACCTCAACATTATTATGAGATAAATATATTTATTATTAATTCTGAAGCACTTTTAAGTTCCCAGTATTTTATAGGACAAAATGCTATTGAGGATTAAGGGGCTATATTGTACATAGGGCATACTGTTCCTGTTTATTCTGTGGCAATCTTTAGCTGGGTGCGCTGGGCACAAACATGGACAGTGTGCTCTATGACAGATAATGTAGTGCCCCTAGTGCACCTGTGTATTCGGGCTGCCCGGGTCAGTGCATTAATAACAGGCAGATTGAGTTTAAAATAGCTAATGTGTCTTTCACAATGCTGTTGCCAGGCACCCAGCAGCTTTATACCTGGAACAGAGATATTGCTTAGATGTAGTTTAGGGATTGACTGCACCTGTCTGCAGAGTGGTATCTGGGGGGTGGAGAGCATGGGATTACCCTGTGCTTCTCTTTCAGTGGCCTCCCACTTGGCCTACACTGTTTGCACACAATCAGATTCCCTCCTGACATTCACTTTGAAATAATCCACTGTGCATAATACAGCACTGGGGCAACGGCAAAGTGTTTCCGTCATTAGCATGGGGCTATGCCCTGTGGGAGAGAACTTTCAAAATAAAATTTCGACTTAAAAACCATATTATAGTTGCACCCTACAATACATCATTAACTGCTGCAGAAATGGTTTCACATTGAAAAAGACAAATAGGAAAAATGTACAAGCTTCATAGCATAAAAAATCCTTTATATTGCATTATTACTAATCGGAAAAGCACTGGAAGTTAACAACACCATCGGATGATTGGTTCTCATTGGAGGAGGATCACTAATCATTTCTAAATTTGATACATTTGATACATTATTGTGTCATTTTATATTAATAGGCTTTCCTAGCCAGTTAGGTTTCTACAGATTGTGGATTTGCAGATTGGCAGATTGGAGAACTCTCTCACGTAGAGACACACGCTCTCTTGCATCTCTTCTGATCCTGACTTGAGACTCATATTGAGACTCAATTCTTTATTTATTCTTCCTCTTTGTTACTGATTGCTATGCAAAAGGTGACTTTACTCTCTACCTACCTAAACCCTATTTCAGATCAATGCTACTGCAACAATTGCTCACCCTTTACTGCGATTTTAATAGATGCTACTGCAACTGTAGGGAACTCCGCTGAGTTTCCATAACAAATCTTTATGAGAAGTTCTACTTTGCTCTTTTCTGAAAGGAACTCTTCATGGGTTCCTATATAGGGTAGATGAAGCTCTTGGCTAATTTAGTGAAAATGTCATTAATGGAACACTCTATATTGATATATGCCTGTCACAAATCAATCTATTATTTGATATTTTTGTGACTCGAACAAATCTGAATAAAGATGAGAAAAGCCCACAATAATCCTTTAAGATAAATAAAGGGTTTGAAAACTTTACCAACCTCTCATCATTGACTGAGGATTAAGAACCTGCCAGTTGATGATGTATGCCTTATTTGTATTTTTGTTCTAGCTCCTTTCAAATTACAGTGGTAAAGGTCCATTGACCTAGATGGGAGCCATCAGGATTTCCAAAGGTCAAGGGGGCTTATTAGCAAGAACCTTGTTAATATTATCGCTTTTTTAGCTGCAGGAAACTGTCACTAAAATGGTGGTAATGGGCTTGCTAATATGCGTTATAGAATTCCAATAGAAGCCTAGGTTAGATGTCCTGCACATTTCCGGCCGCTAAAATGGCGATAATGTTAACAAGGTTCTTGCTAATATGCCCCAATTTTTTTTTGTCATCATTCTTGGAAACCATCCTGAGATTTCCCGCAGGCCCTATGTTGAGGTAAATACCCTTTAGAATCACATCAGTTATGTATGTATGGTGGTGCAATCTTTATTACAGAACAGGCGCGGTTTCTCTTTGAGGGCGTCGGGGCTCCGCCCCCCTTACTTTCAGGATCAAATTAAAAGCTATCATTTTATTGAAACTACTCCTTGTATACATTTCAAAGAAAACGTTCACACACTAACGTTTTGTCGGGCGGGGGGCTATACTGACACTAACTGTGCTTGTTGCCGAGATTTCTTCATGGCAGTGAAGTGACGCTTTCCATGAACTTCCTCCCCTGGGCGTGTCCAAAGCTAAGAGCATTTGCCGGGCTGACGAGCTCACATCCCTGAGGCCTGTGTCGTCATCAGCTCGGTAATGTAATAGCTTTGAGGATCAGTCTCCTCCCCTCGTCTACGTTTGTGTTAAATTTCTCTCGGGCGTTTTTGACAGAAGCCCTGTAATGCTGGGGACTCATGTCAGTCAAGGAGGGTAGAGCGTGGTTTCCCCACCCTTTCCCAACTCGTCACAGAGGGGTGGATCCTGTCCTGTGAGGAGTTGGGAAAGGGTGGGGTTGAGGCTGTAGGCAGGAAGCCGAAGAAGACATACTGCGCAGACTCACGGTATCTGCTTCCTGCACTGCAATTAATGCAGTGCGTCATTAAGCAAGCAGATCCTGAGGCAGTCTGTTGAAACGAAACCGAGAGAAACCATACCAAGGTTAATAACTCAGTCTTCCCTCTTTTTTTTTAATCTTACCTGCCAAGCGCTCCTCTTTCTAGGGCACACGTGGGTGGTGGATTCATGCCACACTTTTGTTTGAACTTATGGTTAGGATAGTTTGTTTACTTTAATACTGAGCGGCTGTTCAACTAAAGCGAAGCGAAAGTTAAGCATAATCTTCCTCTTCCATGCCCTTCATAGAATTAAAACTTTCAGGTTGCATGACTTTATGTTTCAGTTGCTTTTAGATGGATGACAAATGGCACGTGTCTGACTTTCAGGCTATGTTCGGGAAGGATTTTGGCTATATTTGTTTTACACAAGAAGTCCTGCTGTAATACTGCTAACTGAACATGAAAAGAGAAAGAGCAAGAGAGTGGGAAGAGATAACGAGAGGGACGCATGAAGGGAGAGTGTCTCAGAGAGAGAGATAAAGAGCGAAAAGAGAGGGTTAATTGAGAGGAATTAAAAATAAAGAGGCGATCCAAGAGGGACAGAGAGAGGGAGAGAAAAAAAATAAAAAGGTTTAAAGAGCGAGGATTGCCAGCGGAATAAAGTGAAATAGCAACAGGGGGGAGAACAAAGAGGGAGGGGCAAGAAACAGACATGAATAAATGGTAGAGACTAAGAAAGAGGGAAGGGGAAAAGAGAGAGAGGAGGATGAGGAAGAGCGTGCAGGATATACTTTAGTGAAGCACAACGTAATGATTGCGGAGTCTTTACCTTAGCGCTTGAACTGCTGGTGAGTGAACCAAAGCGCTAGAGAGGCCCTGAAGTATCTGGTATTTTAACCCCACTAGAACTATGAGAGGGAGGTTTCCGGCCCACTGCCAAGGATGGCTTTGTTACTGGGCACTGTTGTGCTTGAGGCGTATCTGACTTTGGGTAAATGCAATTAAACACACGCTTTTGCCAATTTTTTTAAACGTTTATTTAGGGAGTACAGAACAGTAGGAGCAGGATGGAAAGGGGGTGGTTTCAGATTTTTAAGCTAAATAAATTGAATCCGTTTGGGAATTGTGCAACTCTTTGTTCTTAAACTAAACATGAGGCAGGAGGACGCTGAAAAAAAACTATGCAGAACTCTTTTTAGTGCACTTGTCTGTTACGGCAAATTAGTTCAATAGTAAGGCAGCTCAGTGAACAATCCACACAGTGTAGAGATCTTCCTGTAACATAAAGGGCATCTTTAATTTGGCATGTATACTAAGATTCGTTTCAGACTCGGATTTTGAAGGAGGGGAAAGGTAGCTGGTGAGAAACCCGAAGAGTGTAAATAAGCAAGTGAAATGTACAAGCCTATATTTTTGGCACATTTTATTTAAAATGGTTTTTCCTACCTGAGGTTTGTGTGTTAAATTGCTATCCATAACGCTAGTACAATTTTGACATTTCAGTATTGACTTAACTAAGGTAAATGTATAATTGTTTACACAAGGACAACATCAAATGTAATTATATGTAGTTTTTGGAAAACTTTTACTTTGGTCATGAAAACTAGCTGATTACACATTCAAAGGTTACTCTGATGAAGTTAAAATACGAGCGCTCAATTAGACCACATCTTGACAAATAATGTAGGTCACCACAGGGCATGCATCCAAACTTTTACGCCCGCCACTTTCAAATGTCACCAGCCGCCGCTGTTACAGAAGGGGGCATAATAGGACCTGTAGCCACTTCTGAAATTCCAATGTGTTCTTGAGGCACCGACAGCTGGTACACTGTCCTGTTGCAACTCAGAGGCACTGAATGTAATACGATTTCAGGTCTTTAGCCCACCCCAATATCAATTATATGATGTGCTTGATCAGTGTGTAATCCCATTCACACCTTCAGCTCACAGTCTTGGATGCACAAGGACAGGACATGAGGCACCATATATTTCTGAAACTTTTATTCAAGTAAAATATAATACTAATATGTGGACTTTTTAATTTAACTAAATCAATGATTTTACTTTCACATTAAAGTCTTTAACATTTTAGTCGATCTGCAAATATTGTATTTACTCGAGTTCATTAGTAAAATGTATAAAAAGGTGTTTACGTATTACATTTTCTGCTTTTAACTTTAAATATTGGGTCTATACTGATTAGAGGTAAGAGGTAATTGATTTATGACCAGTGATTAAGCTAAATGACGTGTTTACGGGCTGTGATAGCAGTTCTGATCAGTATTGGGCTCTGTTTTCTTTCATGTTACCCCTTAAAGGTTTTATGAGTCTGAAACATCCAAGAGCCTTCACTGTTGACTTCTAATCATTTTAGACTGTGATACTTACAAATTTTTTACCTGATCGCACGGACTCGCGTGGTCTTGTTTTTCATACTTTCAGACTGGTACCTGTGTGCAGCTCTGTTTGTTTCTCATATATTTCTCATGTATTTCTTTTACATTATATGGGGACCGACTGCCATCATTTAACGCCCTGTTAATCGCTCTTATCGATGCCCCACCGGATTTTGTACGTGATATAGAATGGGTTTCTAGTGATGTGCTTTCGTAGGAATCCACATGCTTCAATGGTGAGACACTGGAAACCAGAAAGGGATGAAACCGGTGATCATAAAAATCACAATCTGCACTAAATATCTTTATACGTTAGTGTAAAGAGAAAGACCTAATTTGCAAATAGGTTTTCCAAATTTAAGGCAGTCTTAAGACCTCCACACCAGGCAAAAGAGCCAGATTTAGAAGGAGTATGCCCCAGCTTAAGACTGTCTTAAGGGCCTGATTACGATTTTGGTGAAATGGTCCCGCTGTCGCATTTTCAGTGGTCTTACCGCTCTATTATGAACTTGGCGGGAACTCAACCACATGACCGCCGCAGTGCTGTAAACATTTATTTAGTAAATAAATAGTAAAACGATGACAGGAGCTTTTAACATAGATAGGATTAATATATGACAGGCGATAGGATTCCTTATTGATCAAAGGCTGTATATTAGTAGACTATTTAGAGAGTAATTTTCAAAAATCCTAACAAAGGCACACATACTTAGGTACCAAAAAGAATGAGAATATGCCTTTATGAAAAATAAGAGACATAATTACAAAGCACCTGTAATCTATACTACTATTATAAAGAGAGAACTGTGTCCTTTGAGCCAGGTAAACTCGAAAAGTACACCACCAATCCAAACACCCAATACATCTTTGAAAACGTCAGGGCAAGCAGAAGGACATAGGCTATATAAAAACAAAATGTATATGTTAGAAGGGAAACGTAATTTTTAAGGGAAAGTAGTCCCTTAAAAGTAGCGCCAGCTAACGATGTGCGTGCTGATGCGTGCTGACATCACGGGGGAGCGCGGAAGCTGGAAGCCGGAAGCAACGCCCTGCGAGGAGCGGACAGGAGAAAGGAAGCGACACCCTCCAAGGTCCGGAGCCCATAGAGGAGCGCCGAAATGCCCATGGGAGCAAAGAGTAAGAGCGGACAGGAGAGTCGGCAGAAACGGCCAGGACCAAGAAAACAAGCGCGGAGAAACAGCAAAAGCGACACCCTCCAAGGTCCGGAGCGAGTAGAGGAGCGTCGACATGCCCAGGGGAGCGCAGAGTAAGAGCGGACAGGAGAGTCAGCAGAAGCGGCCAGGACCAAGAAAACGAGCGCAGAGAACCAGCGGACACGAGCGTGGGCAGAAGCTGCCAGGACCAACAAAACGGGAGCAAGGAAACACTGTAAGTACGCTCTGCTGCTCCCGGCCACTCTGCTGCACCTCTCCTGCTGCGATGCTGCCCCCAGCCCCCTTCTGCCCCGGGCAACGCCGGGGCGGGCTGCTAGTTAAGCTATAAAAACAGTGAAGTGAAAGGTGTAAAGTAATGTAGTGCCCATACGTTTACTGAATGTTTCATGACGCTTGTAAAGCAATACAAATGCAACAAAGATGTGGTACCAAAATATCAACCACACAATATCATTTGGCCATAATAGGGCCATAATATCATGGCTGCCAAATGTTGTAGAGCCATATTTATTTGTATTTATATATATATATATATATATATATATATATATATATATATATATATATATATATATATTACCTACTGGCGGTCGCCAGTAGGTATATATAGTTAGGATTTTTTCTCTATGGGATTTTTGAAAATTCTATGTCTAATAACTTTGGTGTTTGTGGACGGAATTGGCTGAAATTTTCAGGAAAATGGCACATTTTGTTTCTGAAAATTTGGGGGGGGGGGTTCGTCAAGGGGGGGCCGAGAAAAAAGGGGGGTCCCAAAACTCGTTTTTCCCATGTTAATTTCCATAGGGCGGTTGGCCTCACTTTTAGCTCGAACGGCTGAATGGATTTGCATGAAACTTGGTAAAATTGTAGGGACTGTTAGCCCGATGTGCCTTTGCTAGGTCTCAATATATGTGCTCCAGTGGATTTTGAGAAATTAACGTTTTAAAAAATATATATATCTGTGACAGCGTCCCGGTTAGCGCCCCGGTGCGCGTACCTGACGTTTTACGGAACTTTGCGAAGCGAAGCTAATTGGCTCTTCGGTGTCTGTCAACATTCTAAACAGTCCGGAGCGGCAGCCATCTTATCTCTCGGTAGGATCGAGAGAAAAGAGGAGGAGAAAAACAAAGGGGGAATTTAATGAAAGGGGGCAAGGTAGACCCCTCTTGACCCCCTAGGAATGATGTTGGTGTTATTAAAGGGTCCCGTGGGGCAAAAATTTTTTTTCGATTTTTCACGGTAGAAGCGCTTCCCGGTACGCGAACCGGGTCGCTCACCGGTAGCGTAACGGGAGTTCGCCATTTTGTGTTTCGTTTTAATTAAATCACAAGATGGATGAAAAACAATGTGGGAAATGGGTATAAGGGGGCACGGGAGACGTATCCTGACCCCCTAGGTTTTCTGAGGGTGGCTGAGGAGGCTCATATATGTTGATACATGTCTTCCAGCGGCTGCGCGTGAGCGGAATATTTTTTTTTGCTGCGTGACGTCTGTTAACGTTCGATTCGAAGGAAATCAGGTAGTGTTGACCACCATTTTGTCACTGCAAGTAAATATATTGTTCATTTCAAAGCATTGGAACATGGAAAAGGGAGAAGGTAGAGATTGTATTGCTGCGTAGTTTTTCTCAGGGTGTGCAGTAAGGCCCCGGTTGTTGTTATACTCACGGTGGGGTCTTCGAACACTTTAGCAAATGATGATCCAAGCTGAGGCAAAGGAGGGTGTCAGTCGGGGGGGGAGCAATGGTGATTCTCACTGTAAGATAGGTAGTGTGGACCCTTGTCCCCCCTTTTGTAATCTGTAATGCCTATCTTCTCCCCACTGATTGGTAATTGGTTCTTCCCGGACCATTTATTAGAGGGAGCTCATCCGGCCCCACCGGAGGGCACCCCTAATAAAGAGGACATATATATAAAATACGGATTAGCCACGGTACCTTCCTAGCAAATTATTGCAAAACGAAAGGAATCGAACAAAATCAGTAGGCCACTGATAGGATCCTTTCTGACCCTGCTAAAACAAGAAACACCAGGAAAAAGCCCTCTGCAAAAGTATGAAACCAGGGGGAGGAGCCAAGCTCGCGGTCGGGATGGCCACGAGGTAGTTCGGCTCCGCCGTCCTCGCTGCCTAAGCATGCCTGCCCTACCACCCATCCCGCCCAATAACCGACAAACCATATACAAATGAAAGTCTGCTGATACCCACTATCGGCGTCACCAGATTGGACTAGATCACGCACAATTGGACTATGTCTTTTTCTGGTTATACAGTAACATCTTTGTGCTTGTTGCCACATTACAAATATATAGCACTCCAACAAAGGAGTAGGATTATAACACTTTAATAACTTATAAATATATACAACGCTCCAACAAAGTAAACACCCTAAAAAAAAAACATTTTAAACAACTATTTACATGGCAGCCTGCTGCAACATCCATCTCAAAGCATTCACCGTTCGCTTGACACTGACCCTGCCCCTCCCTCCCCGGAGTAGCAACAATGGGCTGCTTTGGGCTGTCTTTTAGTCGGCTTTTGGCTATAAAAAGCCTACAAAATCCGTCGGCCTGTGAGGCAGCGTCAGTAGCGGACCGTTGTGCGAATAGGCCGAAGGCAGCACAACGCGCCGAGATCAGGACTGCACCGAGGTGGTGTCCAGCAAGTTGCCGCATTGGTCTGGCCATCCTACAATGCTGCGCCGAAAGACGGCGTGGGGCGGCCGGGGGGGGGGCGGCGCGAACGGGCCTCCCCCGCCTCCCCAGGTGGATGCTTCTCAGCTGCAGTGGGGCGCCCCTTGGCATCCAACTCTTGTGGCACAGTGCCTCACCCGCCATCCAGCTGAGTTGCGCCCGCTCTTGCGGCTACAGCGTCTCGCCCACCATCCAGCTGAATTGCGCCCACTCTTGCGGTGCAGCGATAGGCGGCTGCCACAGGACTCTCAAAATGGCGGCCTGCTCTTCGGATTTGGGCCTGGTCCAATAAAATGGCCCTGGGACACCTTGGAACTCGGACGCTTGCCTGCTAGGGCATGGGCCCCATTCCCGAAAGAGTCCCCTCAGCCTTGAAGATTCTACAAAAGTCACCGGGGCTTCCGACTCCCGCAGGCTTCCGGTGGGGAGCGGCTGCCATGATTGCTTGCGGAATGGCCACGACGGAGCCACGAGATGGTGGTGCTCTCATGCTGACGCCAGCTTCAGTCTGAAACATCCAGAAACACTGTAGACTACCAATTCGATCAGTTCCGGTGGAACCCCAATGTGACCCGGTAGGGAAGAACTTGCCCTCGCCTCTTTTGACTGATGGTTCTTGTTGCCTATCTCTTCTGTTGTCATTTAACGGAACCTTTTTTGACTGCCGAAAGGTGTTCTGGTCCGACCGCTGGTTGGTGGAGACATTTTGACTATATCCTGGACCTGCCGGGCCTCGCCCAAAATGGCGCCGGTATAAATGGGACTCGCAACTCCTTGTTGTGTACAGCCTTGATATCACGAGATACGTATGCAGTTTTGAAGCACATGGCGGGCGGGGACGAGTACTGATTGAACATTTGGACATCTTATTGATATTAAGTTCTGATGTGTTATTGATTACTGTACTATTGAAAGTTCGAATTAACGTCACCCATGGTACTTGCCCGCAAATGTATATCTAGATAATTTTATTGTAACTGGCCCTGTCGTACTTTAATTATAAAATTTACGTCTACCGATTCCGCAACTGTTAGACACCTTAGTTCTTGCAACCTAATGGCCCGCCCGTTACGTTCTTCTACAGTGTAAATGTCCCCTCATCATATACGATTCCAGTTTGCTCCGTGGCCGGCCCACGTGGTTATAGGCCCGTATTTGTATACTGACATTTTTACAATAAAGGTTTTTAAAACAAAACATGGTAGTAGTACCTAGATTGGTAAAGTTTTGAATAATAGCCACTGTTTTCGAATCAATAAAAGGCAAGTGAAATAAAGCAGCCCGATTACATGACTGTTAAACGGTATAATACACAGGAATGCTGTAAAGATAAATGGGCAAGGGCTGTTGTGTTTTCCACTCCTGCAACATAAAGTGATCAATAAGAATCCTATATTCAGGCCTATCAGCGACTAAGACAGCAGGCCGAGCCTCTTTTGCTCAACGGCTCCCTCATGGGACGAAGAAACGCCCTTTTTCTCGAAATAGGAATATTTTACTTGCAGGACAGTTGTTAATTTCCCGTGAAAATACATTAGCCTGGAACATTGTTAGTGATGAACTGTAAATGCATCTGGGTCCTTTGCTTAAAAAATAAAATATAAAATATATTTTTGAATTAGAATAAGAATACATTTTACAGCTTTTGATATTTGCTATTAAAAAACCATTGAAATTCACTGAAAAAACCATAGGTTATAGACCATATATAGTTAGGGATTAGCATTTACAAAACCTTGAAAATTCACTGAAAAAACCATAGGTTATAGACCATATATAGTTAGGGATTAGCATTTACAAAACCTTATTTTACTCGCACAAAACCATTGAAATTTGCATATATAGTTAGTTGCACTAACTATATATCGCGCACCCGCAATCCACTGCTGATCATGTCACATATTACATCATTATTACATGGTCAGTGACATCACTGATGACATCACTGATGACATCTCAAATGACATCACTGATGACATCACTGATGACATCTCAAATGACATCACTGATGACATCTCATTTGACATTACTGATCACATCATTGATGACATCATTCATGTGATAATACGATGAACCTCTTCAGACTCTAATATAACCTTAGATACACTCAGTGTAAACAGACACTCACAGACTGTCACTCATCCATGGAGTTACTCACACACCTAGTTAGTCATGCAAAGAATCAATCACACCTCCATTTCCTCAACTATACAGTTATACACACCTTACTTATTCAAACATATACTAACACATATTTACTCTCTTATACAATCCCTGATACAAGTTCACAATGATCCATACAGCCACTCACACATTCACTGGCTCTTATGCACAGATGTTTATATATGTCAACTCTCACATGTACTGTGTTTTACATATGTACTTACTTTGACATGTAGCACTGAAATATCCATTTTAGACTTTCTGCCTATTAATATTTCAGTTTCAGCTTTTCTCCTCCACTTTTGGAGGCGCCTTAGCCGTCCCCGCTGCCTGTTTCTTTGCACCCCTGCTCCTCCTTAGCCCCGCCCGCAAGCCCCACTCCTGCCTCCAGCGCTACTCCTGCCCTCCTCCCCTACATAACGGAGACCGCAGTGCAGACCTGCCGCTGGCGCACCTGTTTGCAACCTGACCACGACCAGCGCCAGAGACCCTGGCCCTCCTGGACCACACTACTACAGTTCGCCCAGCCTCCACGTGCTCGAACACGGAAGCCTCGCCAACTACGCACGAGCCGCACCCAACAACACCCAGGGAGAGTTCTTGTGCGGTCACTGCCGTAGATCCTTCATCTTAGACACCACACCTATCACCACCGAAGAAGCCCCGACGAGAAAACCCACCGTAACTCTCAACTGCATCCTCTTCAACGTGCGCTCCCTCCATCGACACGCAGTGGAAATCTGGGACCTGATCGACACCCTTGTGCCCGATGTAGCATTCTTCACTGAAACCTGGACCAATGCCGCCACCGGCCCGACATACCTACAGCTATACCGGATGGCTACAAAATCCAGTGAAAAGAACCACCCACACCGCCCTGGTGGGGGA
The DNA here is from genome assembly GCF_964263255.1 of Lissotriton vulgaris. Taxonomy (NCBI): domain Eukaryota; kingdom Metazoa; phylum Chordata; class Amphibia; order Caudata; family Salamandridae; genus Lissotriton; species Lissotriton vulgaris. Next base: position 1,602,076,596 of record NC_141687.1, on the reverse strand, counting down.
ATCGCCATCATTCACAAGACCCCCCCACCGGCTCTCCACCTCCGGCACGAGCGACCCACACTCCAACATGGAACACCTCCACTTCCAGATCTAGACAAGTCCCAAGACCACGCTGCACGGCACACTAATCTACGGACCACCAGGACCCCGCATCCAGTACACAACCTCCATCGCCGAGCTCGCCGCTCCCCACGCCATCTCCTCCACTGACTTCGTCCTGCTCGGAGACCTGAATTTCCACCTCGAGAACAGCCAGGACCCCAACTCCTACTCTCTCCTCGAAAACCTCACCAACCTAGGACTGAAACAGCTTGTCAGATCCCCCACACACATAGCAGGGCACGCCCTCAACCCCATATTCGCAGAAGGATCAAACATCCCTTTCAGCCACACCACACAACCCTCCTGGACCGACCATCATTGCGTCTATTTCACCTTCAACACCACCACCATGCCCAAACCAGCCCGCGCCCACCTCGACGGAACTGGAGTAAGGTCACCACAGAACACCTGAATTCGAAAAAACCTGGCGGAACCAGAAGACCACGGAAGCACTAAACAACCACAAGATCACTTTGAAGGACTACCACCAGCGTATAAGGGTCACCAAAAGAACCTTCATCAGTGAGAAGGTCAAAACCAACAAATACAACACAAAAGAGCTGGTTAATATCATCCAGCAGTTTGACAACCCTTCCTGCGCAGCCACTGACATCGCACCCTCACAGGAACTCTGTGACAAACTCAGCTCCTACTTCCACCTAAAGATCAAAGTCCTCTACGATAATTTCAGTGAGCGAACAGACGACAGCACCACACCACCAACCCCCACAGAGAAACCAACCTGAGACACCGCGTCTGTCAGGCTCATCACCTCAACCATGATGAAGAGCCAGTCAGGAGCCTCAACGGATCCTTGCCCCGCACACCTTCCACAGGGCCGCCTCTGCCATCGCTCCCAAACTAGGCCACACTGTCAACATCTCCCTCACTTCTGGAACCTGCCCCAACAACTGGAAATACACAGAGGTTTAGACCTCTCCTCAACAGTCAATCCTACTGACCTGAAGAACTACCGGCCTATCTCTCTCCTCCGCTTCGCAGTGAAAGTCACCGAAAGACTCGTGAATGCCCAGCTCACGACCTTCATTGAGGAAAACTGCATTCTGGACACCTCCCAATCCGGCTTCCGCAGCAACCACAACACCGAGACCACCCTCCTCAATGCTACGGATGACATCTGCATGCTGCTCGATCAAGGACACACCGCAGCCCTCATCCTCCTTGACCTCTCCGCCGCCTTCGACACCGTCTCACATCGCACACTAGCCACCAGGCTCTAAAACACGGGAATACAGCGATCCGCCCTTGACTGGATACGATCCTTCCTCTCCGGCAGAACGTAGAGGGTCAGACTCCCCCTTTTCCTCTCTGACCCCACGGACATCATCTGTGGAGTACCCCAAGGATCCTCACTAAGCCCAACACTCTTCAACATCTACATGACCCACATCACAGCCATCGTCAGACAACATGGGCTCAGCATTGTATGCTACGCGGACGACATCGAGGTCCTCATCCTCGGACCATGTGTTGCCTGGGGTAATACATAGTGGCCCTCCGCCCTCGGGAACACGCCCGTCCCTACGGACCATGCCCGAACCTCAGCATCATCCTCGACTCCTCCCTCTCCATGAACCGCCAATCAACGCTGTCTCCTCTAACAGCTTCAACTGCCTCGTATCCTCCATATGACTTTCAAATGGATCCCCCCGACTACAGAAGGACTGTCACACATGCACTCATCACCAGCAGACTCAACTATGGCAACGCCCTCTACGCCAAAATCAACAAGGCTCTCCTATGGAAGCTTCAGACCATCCAAAACGCCGCAGCCAGACTGGTACTGGGGACACCGCACCACGAACACATGCCCCAACACCTGCAAGACTTACACTGGCTCCCCGTCGAGAAGAGGGTCATCTACAAACTCCTCACCCATGCCTACAAACCCCTCAACAACATCAGACCCAAATAACCTGAACAACAGGCTATGTTTCCACGGACCCAAGAGAAACCTCCCTTCCACCAACCTCTCCCTGGCTGAGGTCCCCCGCATCCACAGAAGAAGGATGGGCAGGAGGGCTTTCTCCTACATCGCAGCCAAGACCTGGAACGCCCTCCCTGTCCAACTACAACGCACCTCCACATTACACACGGTCAGGGAAGACCAAAAGACCTGGCTTTTTGACTGACCTGGAGCAGCCTTCATTCCCCTCCACTCAGTGCCTTGGGACCCTTGCGGGTGAGTAGCGTGCTCTACAAACCACTGATTGATTGATTGATTGTGTACAGAAAAAGCCCTTCAAACATAGGTGATGGCTACTAGTGCAGACCCTGTCTGTGCTTTCTCACTGCACATTTCACTAGGTATGACATAGGTATGTGTCAAGCGTCAAATTCACTCAAAAACGCATGCACCCACTTAGATATCTACTCAGACAGTCAGAAACTCACTCAGTCAGTGATATATACATATATACACTGAAAAATCAAAGGCTACAGCGAAGGTATAGTTAGGCTCAGATATCACTCATCATTTAAGATGTCATCAGTGATGTAATCAGTGATGTCAGTGACCAAGTCATGAGTGATGTAATATGTGAGGTCATAATCAGTGTATTGCAGGGGCGTAAATTATAGTTATAGCTCAGGTATCTATAACTGCTGAATTTCACTGGTATTGTGCGAGTGAAATCTGAGCCTAAATGTAACATCCCTGTAACCTTTCAAATTTTCTGTGAATTTCCATGTTTAAAATAAATTCTATTTGCTAACTATAACAACCTTTGGTTTTTTAAGTGAATTTCAATGGCTTTTTAACTAGTTGGACTTACTAGAGGTAACAGGAGGGCTTCAGGACCCCCAAGAACCGTTAGCATCCAAGAGGACTTCATCCCACAACTAGCAGAGTGCCAGAAGGTGGATTTGCAGAGTGGAGGAGAAAGGTGGTGTGACCTCCGAAGTCCTCCCAGCAATCGTGTTCTGTGGTACTTACTGGAGGTAAGAGGAGGGCTTGTTGACCCCCAAGGACCATCAGCATTTAAGACGACTTCATCCCCCACCAGCAGTGAACCAAGAGGTACATTTGAGAGTGGTGGAGAAAGGGGGGGTGACCTCCAAGCACCTCTCAGCAATCCCACTGTGTGAGACTTACTGGAAATAACAGGAGGTCTTGTGGGCCCCAAGGACCCTCAGCAGTCAAAGGGACTTCATTCTCAAGGCCTGCGCAGTCCCTGCTGGCTCTCCACATACTGCAGGAGTCGGCATTGCTTTATGATAGAAGGCGCTGCTGAACATAAAACTCCCTCTGTTAAAAGCGATTGCGCTCTGCTTCCAGTAAGTGAGAGAATTTACATACTCTCCCTTATTAGAAGCAGAGTAGAGTTTGCTATGGTTTGGCGGGAGAGGCAAAGCTGCCCGGCCCCCAACTTTAATTTTCCACATCTGCCCCGGTGAGGTGGTAGTCCCCTGGGCTGCAGGGGAGGCCGGTGCGTCCCCACATTAATATTATTTTTAGCCACAGGAGGTGACTGTCCCTGGGGCTACGGGGGCGGGGTTGTGTGGGCCACCTGCATTATTAAAAGATTTGCCTGGGAAGGTAGCAGCCCCTAAGGCATGGGGGTTGCCACAGAGTGCATGATACATGTGGAAAAATACCACCTACCCATTACCAGAGTCTGGCCTATATGTGGGCAGTCCAGGCAGTGGGTGCATGTTCCAAAAATGACTCACCTGTATATAGCCATAAACAGGGCCATAATTTTCAATGTGAAGATGCTGCTGTGAAGGGGAGACCTGAAGAAAGGGATCCACATCGATGACTTACCGAAAGAACAGAAAATGGGTGAGCAAACACCCCAAATCCATCATTTCTGCTGACTTGAAGCTGGCGCCGGCAGTCCCACCACCACAGTCAGCTCATCGAAAAGCCAACTCGTAATTCTGATGGGGTGAAACCTCCCATGTACCACCCTATTGCAGCTGCTTTTCTTCTACTGTGACCCCAGTGATCTGAGGTGTGCCGGCAGTGTTGGCGGTTCAGCCAACGTCTTTTCAAACGCAATCCACCCGTCTAGTAATACATAGGTTGTACCACCGAGCTCTCAGCTGTCGGACCACAACCGCAGGTATGACGGGCGGGTCATGGTCCGCCAAACTTGTAATAAGGACCTAACTGGAAATGGTAGCTAAATCACTATTAAAAACCACCTAGCTACCAGTATAATCACAACTTAAATAGTACAAAAACTAACACCACTATAATATAAACAACTTAAAATCTTTATCAGCATGCTAAATTATATAAATCATCTATTACAAAAATATATCAATGAAGTACAAAATAGGAATGATATATAAAAATAATTTATTGTAATGAGTTATTAAAAATATTCTTTGGAAAACCAAACACAAGCAATACAAATAATTATCCTATTCATAGCATAATTAAAAGCATGCAATATAAAAATACAAAGCAGCTCACTAATTAAAACACACACATAAAAGAAATATTTCCATTGCAGTATAGGCAAAATACATTGTTGTGTAGAAAAATGAAATGCCCAAATTATTTCCCCCAAATTAATCTACAGTAATTGGAAACCATAAGAACCCAATAAATGGAAGTAAGCACAGCTCTGGGAAATTCGAAAATCCAAAGGGAATTAAAATATTCCACTCTGACTTCCTCACCTTTGAGTCAACATAATATTGACACCCTCACAACACCTACATCTCAAATACAGTACAGACAAAACAAGACATCACTATAAAAAAGTAAATCACATAACATTATATACAATAACATATTGCTAATAGCAAACTATGATTAGGCCTACCAAATTACACAACACAATACAAACTACCACTAAAGAACCTTACCAATAAAACTAACAGCATAGCGCACAATAACTAGATCTACCCAGTTCCGTCATCTAAATCATAAATAACAACTTGAACATGTCTTACCTTTTCCATCAAACAGCAACTGTACAAATAACACAAATCAAATTCACCTCAGATTCACACTAATAGACAACATAATACGGTTGGTTAAAATAACTGCTTAAAAAAAATAAAGAAGATTATCGTTCTATAAAAGTAATAGGAATGTAACAAAAGCTCATTAAAGTGTTTAAATAATATATGTAAAAAATCTAATGAAATGTTTAAAATGTTTATTGAACAAATACAAATATATGTGTAAAGTACAAACTACATAGAACTATATAAATTTCACTTTATATTAAATAGTAATAACTAATATAAACTGAAAGAAACATTTAAAAAATATAAAAATACATAGTACTAGGTACAAAAATATACAGATAAAAATGTTTCTGTAACTTTATTTTATAAAAGTTATAAAATCTGCATGTCTTTAAAGAGTGTTAGAAATACAATATATGTTACTACAGCAAAAACATAAATAAAAATGATTTACAACTGCAACAAGTAACAATAAAATGTATGTATGAAAATGAAAAAATGGTGTTTAAATAAAATAAATTAAATAAATTAAATTCATAAATAAAAGAATTGTACAAACCTACATGTATTTACAAGATACAAACCATTTAGGAGTAAGTATTTCACACTAAAAGGGTATCATTTACTATTTCCACTCCAAACTGAATCATTTTGTGGAAGGTGTTGGACACTGCATTTACTATTACTACTCTAATCCAAACAATTATGGGGAAATTGTTGAACACTAAAGGGGTTTCACTTACCTTTCCCACTCCAACATAAACCATTTTAGGTGAGGTACAAGACACCAAAAGTGCAATATTTCCTATTGTTATTTTGAGGAAGTTGTTGGACACTAAAAGGGTTAGATTTGCTATTTCCGCTCCAATCTAAATCATTTTGGGGAAAGTGATAGACGATAAAAGGGTTACATTTTCTATTCCCACTCCAATCTACACTATTTTGAGGAAGGTGTTGGACATTGAAGGGGTTAGATTTACCCTCCAATTTTGGAGAAGGTGTTGGACACTAAAACGCAACATTTACTATTCCCAATCTAGGGTAAACTATTTTGACTTAAATGGGAGCATATGTTCCTAACCACATAATAATTGGGCCCTGGGTTGGCAAGACATGCTCCCAATCTGATTTGGAAGTAGCAAATGCCATTAGGAGGCCTTCCTAACTGCATCAGAATCAGGGCCTAGGTGGGAATGCTTTCCTAACCGCATCAAAATCAGGCCCTAAATATAATCATTACCCATGTTTTATTTAAAAAAAAATTAATGTGACTTTTTTGCATAACAAAATGTAATTAATTTATAATTTGAAATAAAACTTTACTTAGGCTCTGATTATGAGTTTGACTGTCTGACCGCCCAACCGCTATGGTCACTAGAAGACTGCTGTGCTAGCAATCTTCCACTTGCTGTATCACAAGTCATGCTGCCTGAAACGCTGACCGCGTCTAAGCCATGGTTACCGGCCCCGCCGCGGTGGTCTGCAATGTTGGCAATGGTTACTGCAATGACGTTAGGGTTGCCGGCTTCCCGTCTAGCCAATTACGACAACAGAGTTGTATTAGCAGTCCCCTAGCGGTGGTTCCACAACAATGGTAGACTCACAGCAAAGCACCACAAAAATGCCCATTGGATGGATTGAAAAACTACACAACTGATGTCCTTTAGCCAAGTGGACAAGCCTGCGAATCACACCACAGGCCTGACCATGATCCTTTGCTTCTCAACTGCAGCCCACAAGATAGGCACTACTGTATTGTGCATTTTGAGTTAAGTCAATCCTTGCTTCATCTTCCCATTGGGCAGTCTGAACATCCTTTTTATTTGTTTTAGCCTATTCACTAATATCCCATGGCTTTTTTGTCACTCACTTTATTTTATAGTCATGAATCACCCCAAAAATCCATGTTTCACAGAGGTGGAGTTGTCAGTCATAGTGAATAAAATCATCAGATGAGAGCCACACATTTTTGAGTCCAACATACTCCTCTCAGTAGGAAAACAGAATTATGGAACAGGATAGTCAACAGAGTGAATGCTGTTGTACCACCCTGCCCATAAAGGGCGGAATGTGGTTGAGATGGCATAACCTGAGGATGAAGGTACATACCCTCACCTCCAAGTATCATCTGGACGTCCAGAGGACTGGTGGTAGCCCTCCCAGTGGCCCATTACAACTCTTTCCCTGGGAGGAGATGGTCTTTGCCATCCTGCATACTGAGGGCAAGACAGGAATACATTGGGAGTCTTGTAAGTTACACTTCACTAACAGTCACAATTACTCAATGCCCTGAGGGCTCTCAACTCTGCTTTTGCTATTGTGCTGTCTATCTGCTTTCCTAACATACATGTCATCCACAAAGTATCAGAGAAGGTGGTTTCTCAGTGTTAATGTGTAATGTTGCATAGAAGGTTACAGGTATCACTCTCTGTTACATGCCGCATGTTGGAATGCTGCCTGGAAGGGTACAATTAGAAGTATACCATCCCAAGGACCGATGATATGTGTGATGATCTATACTAAATGCATGTTGCCAACAGGTATGTTACACAAACCATTTGTCAAGTGTAGTTAAGCCAAGATAGAAATGTATAAACTACCATGAAGCCCTGTGTCTGTAACTGTAACCAAGATGCAATAGTCCTTTTGCCCCTGTTCACTTGTCTGCCATGTTACAACTGATGTTCACTTATGATGCAGGTTGCCATTTGTCAAGTGTTGGTAAGTTGAGATAGAAATGTCTATACCTACCATGTGGCCCGTGACTGTAACTCTAACCAAGATGCAATGGTTAGTTTGTGTCTTATCACTTGTCTGCCATTTTACAACTAATATTCAAATATAATGCAGGTCACAATTTGTCAGGTGTTGGTAAGTCGAGCTAGGAATGTCTAGAACTACCATGAGGCCCTGTGACTGTAACTCTAACCAAGCTGCAATAGTCCTTTTGCCTCTGCTCACTTGTCTGCCATGTTACAACTGATGTTCATTTATCATGGACTATGCCATGTACATACAATGCTCTACTCAGAGACATGTCTGACTACTTTGATTGATGATGTCCTGGTCTTCTCAGCCGAAACCATTGATGGCATGAGTGACACCATACCAAGTGTGTACCTGTAATATATGTAACCCATGATGGTAAAATTAGAAGTGGCAAGTGACCCATTGACTCTACACTGCTCATATGATGAATAATGCTAAATATACAACCAATTTGTGTGTTCACCTGTATTGTACACAATTAGGCCTTGGAATGGTCAAATACACAATACTTCCCAAATCGATCTACTCCGTCTGCACAATGGTTTTCGGAGGATCTTAGACAGCAGAGGCAGCACTGCAGGAACCTCGAGTGGCATTGGCGCAAACATTATAGCCCTCTGGACAAACAATGCTACAAAGACGCCTTAGCTATATATAAACGTTCCTTAATTTCTCATAAAAGGGTTTTTTTCTGTCTTTTTTTATTTTATTTATTTATTTGAACTTATATTGCGCGCAGCTACCCTCAATGGGTTTTCCGGCGCCAGAGATGGATAAAAGAAAGAAAAACAAGCATAAGGCCCAAAAACGGAACAAAGCTGTTTCAAATAGTTAAAACCCTATCTATCCCCTCTTCAGTTCCCGCTATTGAGCCAACTCAAGACTTATGTAATTCTTTAGCCGATTATTTTGTCACCAAGGTCACTAATATATACTCAATATTCTTCTCATTGACCCACCCTCAAGGCTCTGTCTCTCGACCAGCGCCTACATCTGCCGGCCCGACTTTTTTTCTTTTTCATCCTGTTTCTGTCAAAACAATCAGTAAATACGTAGCCACCATTAGCTCAGGCTCCCCGTTAGACCCCTGCCCACCCTCGGTTTTCAATCTGCTCTCGGAAACCATTACCCTTCCACTTACGGATATCTGTAACTCTATGTTCCTCTCTGGTGACTATCCGGAGATATGGAAAACAGCAGTAATTAAGCCTCTGTTAAAAAAAAACATCCTTGGACCCCTCAGAATTAGCTAGCTACAGATCCATAGCCTGCCTCCCCTTCCCAGCAAAGATATTTGAATCCCTCATGAACCACCAGCTATCGGATTGTATCAATCAACACCAGTTGCTGGACGACACACAGTTTGGGTTTAGGCAAGGATATGGGACAGAAACCGCACTGATAAAGGCAGCTGATGAGATTAGGACATCTTTAGATCTTGGCGGGGCGGCGGCCCTCATACTGTTAGACCTTTCCGCCGCCTTTGACACAGTCGATCATTCCATCTTGATCGACCGTGTCTCAACATTGGGGGACAACCACCTAGCCAGAGATCTTGAGGCCTCTTTCCTAGCTAACCGCACTCAATCTGTGAAATTGGGCACATTCTACTCGCCCACTTCCACCTTGCCGTGCGGAGTGCCACAGGGATCATCGCTAAGTCCAACACTATTTAATATCTATGTGTCGGACTTGGCGAGGGTCATAAAATCTCATGGGCTGAGTTTAACCACCTACGCAGACAAAACCCAATTGGTGTTGGCTGTGCATAAGAATGGTGTGGCGGTTGCGTCGAGATTCCAGGAGGGTATGCTAGCCATAGGCTCCTGGATGTTGTCGAACTGCTTAAAATTAAACTCAGACAAAACTGAGGTGATGACTTTTGGCAACCTCTCCCCGGTATGGCCGGATAACTTATGGCCAACCGAAAGAACCGCCAGAACCGGTTGCCAAGGTCAGAAACCTTGGGGTCATGTTTGACACCAAATTAACATTCCACCATCATGTCAACACAGTGATTTCTTCCTCCTTCTTCATTCTCAGAAAAATCAAAAAACTCCTCCCTTACCTACCCACTGTGTCAGGAAAAACTCTCATAACTACGTTAATATTTTCCAAATTGGACTATTGCAATGCCCTCTTGCTGAATGCTCAGGAACAGGTCTTAGACAAATTACAATCTGTCCAAAATGCGGCAGCCAGAGTGCTACTCTCCATTCCTAAGCAACATTCTGTCTCTGCCACTATACGTCAACTCCATTGGCAGCGAGTAAGAAGCCGCATAAAATGTAAAGCCCTTTGCATTGCCTACAAGGCTATTCACAATTCCGGACCACTATTCATCAGAAAAGCTTTCTTGATTTACACCCCCATCAGGGCTCTTCCCTCTGCATCAACTTATCTTCTCCCAGTTCCCCGCACTAGAACTGTCACTTGGGGAGACAGACGCTTTCTAGTGGCCACTGCGAGGCTTTGGAACACTCTCCCGCTCACCATTAGGACTATTCCCACACTTTTAATTTTTCATAGACAACTGAAGACCTGGCTCTTTGACCAATGATCTTCTTCAGTATGTTCAATGTCATCTTGATAATCCTATGCGCCGAGACACCTTCGGGTATTTGTGCGCAATGCAAATCCAATAAACATAAACATAAACATACTTCTACACTGTTATGGTCAAAATGTTTTGGAGATGTCATATTCATCCTTAAATTAAAAATGATACATATCAGCACATCTAATGAGCTGCTAAATTCTACTACATATATTGTAGGTCTCCAAATGTCTTGTAACCAACTTCAAATAGATCACTTTAGAAATCTCTACCTATTTTTTGTCATTCTAGGTCTCTACTTGCTGTGACACAAACAATGTGGATGTAGATGCCACACTTCCACCAATAACAATGTTCTCTATTTCTCAACAGTTCGAGCTGGAAGATCAGCTGGCCAGAGCTTGGCAACTGAACAGACTCCCACTCCACATCAGGATAAATCCATCAATGATGACACCACTCCTGGAGGTGTGGACGTAGGTAACCTTCCTGGTCCATCTGGTCCATCTGGGCAGACGGCAAAAGTGAAGCTCACTGTGCCCACAACAAAACCTCTCCCCATAGCTGCAACACAGCCAACCCCTGCTCCCCAAACCTGTGTATCTAGCACAGTCACTAACATGTTGTGCCCCAAGCCCTGATGCTGAGGTGTCAAACACCATCCCAGTAATTGAGTAACCAGGAACCAGTTGGAGGGTGCAGTCTGGGCCAAGAGCATAGGCCTGTGTGGGTAGGGTTGTGGGAGGTAACTATCTTGGCAGTCTATCAGAGCTCCCAAAGCGAGATGAGCCAGGTACTTACAGAAATCCAGAACATGAAACAGCTGCAGAGGGACTCATACCAGGAGATGGCCGGCATCAATACCAACATGGCCTCCCTGGTTGGGGTGCTGCAGGGCATCAACACCACACTCTGCAGGACTTCTCCACCTGCATCTACCTCTCCCTAGGGTCCAAGTACATCCATCAACATCTGTGTCAACCAATGAGGTCCTGTCAGAGAAAGACAGGTCTGCAGACACCCCTTTCTCGGAAGCACCTGATCCTCACTCCCCGAAAGGAGGGAATATCCCCCCAAAGATCCAGGATAACATCATGGCAAGACACCCACCAGTGCCAGTAAGAAACCTTGGGTCTACTATTTCCCAGTGTGTGCAATAAAATCACTGTGTAGACTATTTCTGGACACTTTTCCATTTCAGATGGGAGTAGTATGTTGGACTTTGGACTTCAGACATTTTGGCGTGTAAAATTATGGTTTCATTCACCATGACTGACCTTTTCACTTTTGGTTTTCCCTGTTTGGTTTTTCACATTGTTTATTTTCTCCTTGGTCACTTCAATAAATGGAGTAGTTACAAACTCACCTAAAAAATTTTGATCCTGGGAACGAGGCCCAGACGTCTGAAATATACAAATCCAGTAGGCAGGCAACTTGTCTGTTGATAGAATGGAAGTGCTTCCTGTTATGGTACACATTTCTCCATGGTCACTGCAATAAATGCAGTGGTTACAAAGTCAACTAAAGAATTTTAATCTTGGGAACCGGGCACAGGCATTTGAGATTTACAAATCCGATAAGCAGAACTCTTGCCTGTTGATAGAATGGAAGTGCTTCCTGTTACAGTACATTTGTTTCCTGGCTTGCAGTGGTACGAAGGCAATATGGGTGCCATCAATGGATCCAACCATATGTGAGATGCGACCGAAACTGTAAAAAAATCACCCTTCATGGTGTCTAAATCCTCACATATGGGGAACTGGATGTAGTTGTCCATGTGTCTCATTATTGCTGAAAGGAAGTCTCGTACTCCACCAATGAGCATTGGTTGTGACATACTAGCAGAAACAGCCAGAGTGAATTGAAAGGAACCCTTGGCCACAAAATGCTAGACTGACATAAGTTTAACAATTGGTGTAGGAGATGTAGGATAAGTGATTTGAGGAAGAAAGTCAGGCTCTAACTGATTACATAAATCCTGTATTGTTTGCCTATTCAAAGTAAATATTGTTATCATATTTCTTTCTTCCGTGATCTGAAGGTATGGAAATAGGCTGTTGTCTACTCCTCCTCCCAGGATACCTATGTGAGGAGTGAACATCAATGTGTACATTAGTCACAGTGTCCAGAGTAACATATATGAAGGGTAAACCAAATCTCATGTGACATAACTGCTACATAAAGAATTACATTTAATTCACCTTATCATTGTCTACTGTTCAACCAACAGCAATGATCCCAATTGTGACCTTTACATGTGTCTGTAACTGAAATGTGCACATCACCAAGTCCGAAATGTTAAAGTTGCACAAAACTGAGGTTTTTGTGACATTTTAGGCCAAAAAACACAGATTACGGTCTACAGTACACTCTGCACATTTTGCATTTATGCACAGTAGTGCACCACACAGATGACTGTTTGTATTGGACATTAGATGGGAAGGGAGCTTTTCAAATATAAACAGGCTAGCCCTCATTTGTTGTGGTGTTAATGCACTTTATAGTCACAAATACTATAGTTCTAACTGATAAAATGGCAGATGTCTGACCTCGAATCTGGGACATTTGGAACAACGTTGGAAGGTGGCTGCATAGTTGGCAGTTGCAACCACGTTGGACACAGTCATAGGCTGACGTTTGTGATTGTGATGGTTGTGGTCCAATGTCTGTGTGCGTCTAAGCTTCTGACCGTGTACATGGTGCACATGTATGCCACGGTTAGAAGAAAACTCACTTGCATCCTGATACTGCTGCTATCAACACCTCCTCCACATTAGCTGCTATTTGCCACCTCTAGGAGGCCAGGCCAACAAGGTGAGAGGGCCTGTGTCTTCTCTCTAGAGGAGCTAGAGATCCTGGTTGTAGAAGTCCTTTCCCTGTATGGCCATCTCTAGCAGAGGAACAGCTAACTATTTCAAATACATATTTATATTCTGTTGAACTTCATCCTTTCAATTACCATTGGTTACAATGTGCTTCTGAATGCCTTTGAGTGGTCCCTTCATAGGACAATCATGTAATGGATTATGGGGCACTGTACTTTATGGAGTGAACTTCAGCACTGTAATGTGTGATAAGACCTATATCATACTTGAGTTGCATGCACATATCTATGCATGTCTACGTTTCATGGTACCTATGATAAGTAACCAAATCAGATCATGGTATATGTGCAAAGAAAGGTATAGGCTTTACAGCATGAGCTGTGTCTGCATACGGTTAGAAACAGTTGAGGATGATGTTTACCATGTGTGCAGTTTCACAGATCACTCAGCCCTCATCAGGTTTTGGAAAACTGATGTCTGGGAGCTAGCTTTACCTCGCAGATCCATTTAGAGTGCCATACAACCTTAAGGTCACGTTTTTAATGACCAGAAGATTCACTCATATGTATTGAATTGGTGGAAATGTGATTTTCATGTGGAATCAGCAGGCACAGCCTGCAGAGAGCAAGGCCTGACAATGACTTGCAGCCAGTCTGGGCAATGGCCCAGGCTGGGGCAGAATTACTGTGACAAGATAACTGATGAACAGAGTAATCTTCCTGTAGACCTGCAGGTCCATGGATGTTCCCAAAATGAGTTTCATTAAGCAATAGTAGCCCTGACTGCTTTTACATGTACTTGTACTGGATGACTGAGTAAACCCCTGATCGGATACTTCTTTCCATTGACCCACATTGTCAATGTGAGTTTTGGACTAACAATAGTCCCCTTACTCCCACAGGTCTGTTGTCACTTTTCCATAAGTCATGCTGCCGCTGAACAGGCCTATTGCTCATTTGAAACATTACCAATGTAAATAGTTGTCTACTTCTGAAGAGAAATGGACATGTTATTCACCAGTTTTGTTACATTCAGTCCAATGAAACAACAAATACAATGGTGTGTTGAATGTCATCCCTGTTACAGTATAGTAAATAATAACAGGAGTATAATCCATCGACCAGGTTGAGATCTGGGTGAGTAAGTAACGACTAGCAACAATGTCTCAACTGGATTAAATGAAGAAGGCAAATACATTGGTAAGCACACTGCATTACATTAAGAAGAGAGGGAGACTCCTGGTTGTTTGTTCAAAATTGCTCATGGCATCATATATTTAGAAACACAGTTTATACAGAACAGTTATAACAGTACTGTGAGCATAAATTGTGATGGCAACCCAAAGGGGCTTGGTTCAGGGGCACAACTAGGTCTTAATTTCGGGGGGGCTAACATGGCAGATGAAGGGGCGTGGCTAATGTAAATCAATGGGGCGGAGCTAAAATGGCAGATAATCAGGATCGGTTAATGCTCAGGTCAAGCTGAGAAAAAAATGTGGTGAATTCTGCATTTGAAACTGGACAACAATTAAAGCACACATTTTTTTTAGCTCGATGCATTGCCCACCAAAACCCATACTCACCCTGAATCTTAAAATTACCCCTGGCACACCAAAACACATACCCACGCTGAACCCTAAAATTAACCCCCTCACACCCTAAAACCCATACCCGCCCTGAAACCTATAATTACCCCTGGCACCCCAAAACCCATACCCATCCTATCCCTAAAATTATCCCTCCCCGGCACCCCAAAACCCATACCCACCCCACACCCTAAAATTACCCCCTGGCACCCCAAAACCCAATACCACCCCGAACCCTAAAATCACCCCCTGGAGCCCCAAAACCCATACCCGCCCTGAACCTTAAATTACCCCTGGCACCCCAGAAACCATACCCATGCTGAACCATAAATTCCCCCTTGCCCCCCAAAACCCAAACCCACCCTGAACCTTAAAATTACCCCGGGCACCCCAAAACCCATACCCATACCCATGCTGAACCATAAATTCCCATTTGGCACCCCATAACCCATACCCACCATGAACCCTTAAATAGCCCCCTGACATCCCAAACCCAGCCCTGCCCTAAACCCTAAAATTACCCCTGGCACTATAAAACACATACCCACGCTGAACCCTAAAATTAATCCCATGGCACCCCAAAACCCACACCTACCCTGTACCTTAAAATTACCCCTGGCACCCCAAACCCCATACCCATGCTGAACCATAAATTCCCCCCCGGGACCCCATAACCCATACCCACCCTGAACCATAAATTCCCCACTGGCACCCCATAACCCATACCCACCCTGAACCCTAAAATTGCCCCCTGACACACCAAAACCCACACCTGCCCTGAAACCTAAAATTACCCCTGGCACACCAAAACACATACCCATGCTGAACCCTAAAATGTCCCCTGGCACCCCATACCCACCCTGAACCCTAAAATAGCCCCCTGACATCCGAAAACCCACACCTGCCCTAAACCCTAAAATTACCTCTGGCACCCCAAAACCCATACCCATGCTGAACCATAAATTCCCCCGGCACCCCATAACCCATACCCACCCTGAACCATAAATTCCCCCCTGGCACCCCATAACCCATACCCACCCTGAACCCTAAAATTGCCCCCTGACACCCCAAAACCCACACCTGTCCTGAACCCTAAAATTACCCCTGGCACACCAAAACACATACCCACGCTGAACCCTAAAATGTCCCCTGGCATCCCAAAACCCATACCTACCCTGAACCCTAAAATTGCCCCCTGGAATCCCAAAACCCATACCCGCTCAGAACCCTAAAATTACCTCTTGGCACCCCAATCCGTAACCCACCCTGAACCATAAAATTACTCACTGGCACCCTAAAACCCACACCCACCCTGAACTCTAAAATTACCCACTAGCACCCCAAAAAAAAATAAACACTACAAACTTACACTACATTTGCATATTTGGAGGGGACTGTCCTCTTTGACGTTTCTATGTATGTAAGTCAAGAACAACATTCACAGTAACCTAGATATGCAGGCAGTAGGTAATGCTGTGCTGAAAAATGCATTAAAGTTACTGGAACTTACACAAAAAACTGCTGCCTGCTCTTCTGATACTATACTGTGGAGTCTGGCTGATCAGCAGCACTGTGTCCTGGCATCCAGCCCCTCCCGAAGGTCTCACTGTGTAGATCAATGTGGGTCAAATGCACAGACAGCAGGGGGAAAGGGATGGCCAGTGCAGGTGAAGCTTTTCCTTTGTAAATTAATTCCTGCTGGCGTCATAGCCCAGGGTTTGCTGTCTGTGCACTTGTATGGAATACACATCTATACAAGTGCACAGACACATCTATACTGTGCTAAGATGCCAGCAGAAATTCCTTTACAAAGGAAAAGCATTACCTTAACTGGCCATGCCTTCCCCCTGCTGTGCACATCTTCACCCCCCATGCTCACAACCCATCAAGTGCTTAGGTGAAATCCCTGCCTTCAGGCAAGGATTTCACCTCTGCGCCACTCTAAAGGAAACACAAGAGGTCAGGGCAGGGGGGTCGGTTCACTCGCTGAAACTTTTCAGAGGCTCGCTGTCTGGCTCGGGCTGCTGGGCCTCTCAGAAATCATTAAAACAATCACATTCTCGGATCGGATGCGCAGCCTTCCTGCACCATTTCAGTGCGTGTCATCTTAGCCCGGGCAGAGGAGGCGACGGGGGGGGGCTGAAGCCCGGTGAGCCCAATGGGTGTTGCGCGCCTGGCTTGGTTCACGTTGTGCTCGTGACAAGGAGAGTGACGGCGCAAGTGACTAGTGCAAAGAACGGCGAAAGTGGCAAAA
Organism: Lissotriton vulgaris; assembly: GCF_964263255.1. Taxonomy (NCBI): domain Eukaryota; kingdom Metazoa; phylum Chordata; class Amphibia; order Caudata; family Salamandridae; genus Lissotriton; species Lissotriton vulgaris. The sequence continues at coordinate 1,602,059,554 of NC_141687.1, read as the reverse complement.
AGTTATATACAGTGATCAATGGTTCAGCATGGATAATTATATACAATGACTGTACAAGGTTTTTGATTTTGAAGAATCAGAGTGAAATGTGCTTAGTGAGTTGTGCCGAGAGGTAGGTCGACTGCGTTTCGGTCCTATTTATTCAAGACCATCATCAGGACCGGATTGCCAAAGTTGTTGTAGGGTGGTTGGTCCACCGGTGCAGCAGTAGCCATACCACCATTGTGGGTTTGACATCGGAGTGCTAAACTCAAAATAACGCCCTTAATATTGAAAAGTTAGAAATAAACAAAAGTAAGCAGCTCAGAATGACCGTTCCAAGGGGGCTGCCACCGCCAGGCTCAGGCACCCCTGCGTCTTGCTCAGGCTGTGCCTCAGCCCACCTCTCCTTTCTGGGGAGATGGCTGGGCCCACTGGTGCCCATGCGATCGTAGCTCTCCACCCCTCCTGCGAGGCCTCCCACCCAGGCGGGCAGTCTCCTTCTCCTAGCAGGCTCCCGAGAGGGAGGGGTGAGTGAAGGTTGCCAGTCAGGGAGATGGGCACGCAGCTTTCCCGAACCCACCCCGTCAGCAGGTGTGGCTACTTGATTGATCCTGCCAGTAGCATACGCTTGCCTCAAAGAAGAAGCCATGCACATGTAAGTAACTATAACGCCCCTGTAACCAATGGTTTTTTAAGTGACTTTCAAAGGTTTTTAAATGCTAATTTCTAACTGTAACTTCAGTGAAACCTATGTTTTTTTCTGTGAATTTCTAAGATTTTTAAGTGTAAATTTTTAACTATTCCTACATAGGTAGGACATGTGCAGAAAGAGGAAGAAAAGCACAGAAAGAAGCAACAGTAATGCAGAAAGAGGAAACAGAAGTCCAAAAAGAGGAAGAAAGTTGCAGAAAGAAGCAAAGAGATATGCAGAAAGAACCAACAGAGGTGCAGAAAGAGGCCTTGTTGCAAAGTCATCATGTGCCCTGGGCACCCGCCAACTTTTTGCTGACTGGTACTGGTGGTAATTGACTCTGACTGACCCTGGGCACTGCCTAACCAGGCCCAGAGCCTCTGCTATGCTGAAAGACACTTAGAATACAGTTAAAAATCCTACATACACTAGGGTATACTATAGGTGGGGGTACCCCTGGGATTGGCATTACCTCCCCTGTAATACCCTTGTACATAATAGGGCAGGGGGATTAAAACTACCTCTAAGACCCTAGCTTATAATAGGGCATGGCAGTTTAGAGGCCAGCAGCCTTTTTCTGCAATTGCATGTGTGCACTGCTGAGCCTGAGGTCAGTTTAAAAGTAGCTCTGTATGTGCAGAAAGAAGCAAGTGAGGTGCAGAAAGAAGCAAGAGAGGTATAGAAAGAATCAAGAGAAGTGCAGAAAGAAGGAACAAAGGTGTAGAAAGAGGGAAGAGGGGTGCAGAAAGAGGCAAGAGAAGTTCGGAAAGAGGCAGAAAGAGACAAGAAAAGTGTAGAAAGAGGCACAAGAGTTGCAGAAAGAGGCAAAAGAGGTGCACAATGAGGAAACAGGGATGCACACATAGGCAAGAGAAGTACAGAAAGAACCAACAGAGATACGGAAAGAGGCAGGTGGGGTACAGAGAGAGGCAAGAGAAGTGAAAAAAGCAAAAGAGGTGCAGAAAGAGGAAAGAGGGGTGCAGAAAGAGGCAAGAGAGGTGCACACAGAGGCACGAGGGGTGCAGAAATTTGCAAGGGATGTGCAGAAAGAAGCAAAAGAAGTGCAGAAGAAGGAACAGGGGTGCAGAAAGAGGCAAGACAGGTGCAGACAGAGGCAAGAGAGGTACAGAAAGAGGGAAAAGGGGTACAGAAATAGGCAATAGCGGTGCAGCGATTTGCAAGATAGGTGCAGAAAGAAACAAGAACAGTACAAAAACTACCAACAGGGGTGCAGAAACAGGTAAGAGGCAAAAGGGTGCAGAAATTTGCAAGAGAGGTACAGAAAGAAGCAAGAGCAGTGCAGAAAGAACCAATAGAGGTGCAGAAAGAGACAAGAGGGGTACAGAAAGATGCAAGTGAAGTGCAGAACGAAGCAGAAAGAACCAACAGAGGTGCAGAAAGAGGGAAGAGAAGTATAGAAAGAGGCAAGATAGTTGCACAAACAGGGAAGAGGGGTACAGAAAAAGGTAAAAGAGGTGCAGAAAGAAGCAAGTGAGGAGCAGAAAGAGACAAGAGAGGTGCAGAGAGAAGTAAGGGCCATATGTATCATCAAACTATTTTGCATTTCCTAAATAGCGAATTTTAAGGAATCGCTATTTAGGAAATGCAAAATTGTATGTATGAACAAAATCGCTTTTTAATTGCGATTCCTTAAGCTTCCTTATTTGCGAATTTGCAATTAAGGAATAATTTCCAATGCATTCCTATGGAGCACAGGTCCATAGGAATGAATGCAAAATAATTGTCAAATTGTGAATTCGCAATTTGCTAATTGCAATTTGAGAATTATTGCAAGGGTGCAGGGGTGTCTCAAAGACACCCTGCTGCACCCCTGAAAAGAACATGTGTGTGCATATGGCGCACATACATGCCCTATGGGCATGTGTGTGCATCATATGCCACCTTTAAAAATGCCAATTTGTGCATTTCTGGAAGAATTCGCAAGTTACCATCAACTGAAAGTTGGTGGTAATTTGTGAATTTGCAAGCTAAAATTGCTACATACATAGCATTTAAGGAATCACAAATTTGCGATTCCCTAAATGCTATGGAAAAATAAAGAATCGCACAAGTTTGCAATTCCTTATTTTGGGAATGTTTCATACATTCCAAAACGTGCAAAACGACGTTTGCGAGTCGCAAAGGCCGAAATTCTGCGAATTTGGGCCTTTGCGATTCAAAAACGGCTTGATACATATGGCCCTTAGAGAGGTACAGAAACAGGCAAGAGAATTGTTGAAAGAGGCAAGAGAGGTGCAGAATGCGGATTTTGCAGATCCACGATCCGCGGATTTTGCGGATTTGCGGATCGTGGATTAGGGGCGGGGCTTCCATGCGAGTGCACATGCCTCTTGTGTGTTTAAAAGGTCTGAGAAAGATCAGTTCAGCAGATGAAGAGAAAGAAGCCCCTGGTCACAAGAACAGCACGGGTATTGTGCTCGTGAAAGTCAAGGATGCAAAGGCCTCTATCCAGCATCACAGCTGATGTTCCACGGTAGATTTGGGATGAAGGCACACCTGCCCAGCCTCTACGACGCTCACGATTGTTTTTGGGCTAATGAATGAGTCACTGATTTTGAGCTTCAACTAGTTCGAGCGACCATGTGTGTGTTACTATGCAATTGCCCCGAAGGGCGCAGGGGTCCCTGAGTGAGCTGTCCATCATAGTGGGTAAATGGCGGGAAGACGGTGCAAACCGCGAGTGTGTGAGCAGGGCCAAACAGGCATGGCTTCAATGCGACTGCACATGCCTCTTGTGTGTTTAAAAGGTCTGAGAAAGATCAGTTCAGCAGATGAAGAGAAAGAAGCCCCTGGTCACAAGAACAGCACGGGTATTGTGCTCGTGAAAGTCAAGGATGCAAAGGCCTCTATCCAGCATCACAGCTGATGTTCCACGGTAGATTTGGGATGAAGGCACACCTGCCCAGCCTCGACGACGCTCACGATTGTTTTTGGGCTAATGAATGAGTCACTGAATTTGAGCTTCAACTAGTTTGAGCAACCATGTGTGTGTTACTATGCAATCGCCCGAAGGGCGCAGGGGTCCCTGAGTGAGCTGTCCATCATAGTGGGTAAATGGCGGGAATACGGTGCACACCGCGAGTGTGTGAGCGGGACCAAACATGCGGGGCTTCAATGCGAGTTCACATGCCTCTTGTGTGTATAAAAGGTCAGAGAAAGATCAGTTCAGCAGATGAAGAGAAAGAAGCCCCTGGTCACAAGAACAGCACAGGTATTGCGCTAGTGAAAGTCAAGGATGCAAAGGCCTCGATCCAGCATCACTGCTGATGTTCCACGGTAGATTTGGAAAAGGAAATTACACCAGCCTGGCCTGTTGTAACTATTTTACGATGGCGCCGGCAAGCTGCCAGCGCCATCCTAAAATAGTTACTAAATTAGCTTCAACAGGAAGCTCTAATAGATAAAATCGAGCACCTGCTTTATTTTATCTATTAGAGCTTCCTGTTGAAGCTAACTTAGTAACTATTTTAGGATGGCGCTGGCATCTTGCCGGCGCCATCGTAAAATAGTTACAACAGGCCAGGCTTCAACTTTTGCCCCCGGATCCGGCGCTCGCGGATTTGCGAATTCTCTGTAAATTCGCGGGAGTTCGCGGATCGCGAATTTACCGCAAATTTGCAAAATCCGCGAGTGGAACGGATTTTGAGCTCATACTTAGAAGCAAGACAACTGCAAAAAGAGGCATAAATAGGCAAAAGGGGTGCATAAAGAGGTAACAGGTAGGCAGACTGAGGCAAAAGAGGTGCAGAAAGAGGGAAGAGGGTTTCAGAAAGAGGCAAGAGGGATGCAGAAAGAGAGAATAGGGATGCAGAAAGAGGCATAAGATTTGCAGAAAGAAGGGACAGAGGTGCAGAAAAAAGGTAGAGAAGTGCAGAAAGAAGCAACAGAGGTGCAGAAAGTGGGATGACGGGTGGAAAAAGAAGCAAGAGATGTGCAGAAAAAAGCATCAGAGATGCAAAAAGGGGGAACTGGGGTGGAGAAAGTGGCACGAGAGGTGCAGAAAGAAACAAAAGAAGATCAGAAAGAATGAGCAGGGTTGTAGGAAGAGGCGAGCGGGGTGCAGAAAGATGGAAGAGGGGTGCAGAAAGAACGAAGATAGGCACAGAAAGAAGCAAGAGTAGTGTAGTAAGATGCAGCAGAGGTGCAAAAAGAGGTAAGAGGGGTGCAAAAAGAGGGAAGAGGAGTATAGAAAGAGGTGCAAGGGGTGTACAAAGAAGCAACAGAGGTACAGAAAGAGGGAAGAGTGGTAGAGAAATAGACAAGAGAAGTGCAGAAAGAAGCAACAGATGTGCAGACAGAGGGAAGAGGAGTTCAGAAAAAGAGGTGCAGAAAGAGACACAGGGGGTGCAGAAAGAATCAAGAGATGTAATAGTCATAGTCATTGAATTTTGTTTAGCACACATATCACCCGGGGGTCTCAAAGCGCTTGCCTAAATCCTGAGAAATGTGAAGGGAAAGAAAGGCGAAAGGAGTGCCAGTAAAGGAACAGAAAGGATAAGAACAAATTAGATCAGACAGGTTTTTAGAGCTTTACGAAATAGTCTATGATTAGTTTCCATGTGTAACTGTAGTGGAAGAGAATTCCACAATAAGGTTGGAAAGATATGAGAAAGATCTGCCTGCAGTCCTGGCGGAATGGATCTTAAGAGGGATAAGAAGATACTTGCAAGAGGACCTTAGTTTTTCTGGACGGTTGGTATCAGATGATTTTTTTGGCAATGTAATAAGGTCCGTTCCCATTGATAGTCCTGTGGACCAGGCAAGTAATCGGCAAGTAATCTTGAAATGGATGCATTTCCTGATGGGCAATCAATGGAGAGCTCTCAAACTTGGTGCCGACGGGGTCAGAGAAGGTAGGTTTAGTACAAGCCTAGCGGCTTTGATTTGTAGCACCTTAAGTTTAGTGATCAGCTCTTCATTTATAAGGGTCATCAGGGCGTTTCCATAATCAAGTCAACTAATGATGAGTCCCTGTCAGGAGTTCCTTGCCGTGACTTTGCCGATGGAAGCTTCCCCCAAATGCGACTTCGACAACTGATTAATAAATTTAGCTGAGATTATTCAAGAGAAGATTTGTGATCAAAAGACACGTCGACTAATAACGGAGTGCCCAGTGCACTGCTCCAGTGAGAACTAGATTCCAAGGAAATCACTTCACCTCCGAGTTGGTCACATAAAGTTGTCGTCCCAAGGGTCATGGTTACATGTTTAATTATTCCTCCTGATGATGGTCTTGTGAATTGACTCGATAAGACCGAAACGTCGACCTATACGTCCATTTCTGTGCTATTGACATCTTGCCATCAGGGACTTACCTCTATTGCAGCAGTAGGCATTGTTTCTTTACGTAACAGTTTGGACTTTTTCTTCAGTATTATAGGAAAGACTGTTGTATTCCTTGTACATTCGATTTGTTTTGTCTGTTTAACTCTCATGACTGATCAAGAACCCTTATGATTTTACAACAAATAATAACATTTTTGATACAAAATTTCCCTGTGTTGCATGTCCTTATTTTTCTAGCTAGTGTGGTAGCTATTTATATTTTTCTTAAATAATTGAATATTTGAATTCAACACAGTGACTGATATTTACAGTCTGAATCTTAAACTTGAAGTATAGATTGCACATGCTGTAGATTATATCACAAAATAAATCCCTTGCTGGCAATTTTCAGTTTACATAATCCCCGGATGAATGGCATCCTGGTTTCAACTGGGATCCACTGGAAGATCTTGCGAAGGCTATGCATCAGTCCATAGCAGAATCCCGTCACATGATTAACATGGTCTACCATAGAGAGGTTCAATCAGCACCCCTATGTTACGGACTACTGATTTCGGAGAAGGACAAGGGCCGTGATTGTGGGACACCAGTTATTGGACCACAGAGTTTGTGCTTTCCCAAAAAGAATAATCTCCGTTTTATGGCCATCACGTTGATTATTTTGCACCCAGATGTTGATGTCAGTCAAGCAGTTCATAAAACGAAGTTTGGTGTCCGAGTGATCAGTAATTGTGTGTCGTCTGCATACGCCAAGGTATCGAAGCCATGCGATCTAATCACTCTGACTAGGAGTGCCACATGTAGATTAAAAAGTGTGGGGCTCAAGATGGAACACTGGGGAACTCCCTTGTCTATCACATGACTGCGAGAGACAAGGAACCCATAAGTATCCTAGAAGACCGGTCAGCCAGATAGCTGTTAAGCCAATTCAAGGCCATGTCCCTGACTCACATCTCCCACAGATGATTAACAAGCGTTCCTTGTGAGATGGTGTCAAAGGCGGCCGATAGGTCAAGTAGGACGAGCATGGCTGACCGGCCAATGTCCAAGGCGAGTCTGATGTACAAAAAGACCCAAGATAAGTGCATAAATAAGCAACAGGGATGTAGAAAGAGGGAAGAGGGGTGGAGAAAGAGGCTCAGCCCTCGTCCCGTAAAAAACCTAGAAAATGAAAACAAATTGGCTGGGCCTTGGTGGATGGTGTCTCCAGGGTCGATATTGGCGTGGGGAGTGGGGCTGGCACAGCCGCTTCCCTTCACAAATATAATAAATTAAAAGGCTCAGCCAAGGGGGAGGGGATCCCCAGGGCATATATTGGCCTCAGAGGGCCGCCTCGGGCCCCCTCCCATTTATTTATATAATAAATGTAAATGTAAATGTAAATGTAAGGTGTTTTGTAGCGCGCTCAATTACTACCGGAGTATCCTGGCGCGAATGACCGCTGGGGAACCCGTCCTGGCTTTCCCTGTGAGATGGTCCCATGCTGGGTATCTCCAAGGTGAAGCCAGGCATCCCCGGCGTCTGTGGGGGGCCGTTGTAGAGATGAGGCAAGCTTAATGCCCAGAGTTACCGAGTGTGATCACTGCCCAAAGTGGGCACCGAGGCGAGAATTATCAGTCCGCTGACCCTGGCTCAGGCTCCAGGGTATGGGGTCCCTCGGGGCCCAAAAGCGACAAGGGAAGAGGGGCCATACACCCTGTTTCCTAAATTAAAAAAATATATATTGGACCCGGCAACTCACTGGAGGCCCCTCTGCAATAATTTGCAAAGGTAGCTCCAACCAAGAGCGCACCAGGAGGTGCATTTGCAGAATGGCAGAGAAAGGATGTGTGGCCTGGTACCACCTCTTAGCAATCCCAGTGTGTGGGGCTTACTGGAGAAAACAAGTCGGCTAGTTGGCCCCTAACCACCCCCAGCAGCGAAGGGCACTTCATCCCCCAACCAAGAGAGCACCAGGAGAAGCATTTGCAGAGTGGTGAACAAAGGGCGCATGGCCTGATATCAAAACTCAGCTATCCTGCTGTGTGGGACTTACTGAATGTAATAGGAGGGGTGGTTGGCCCCCAGTAAGTTCCACACAGTGGGATTGCTAAGCTTTTTTTGGAGGTGATGCCCTCCTTTCTCTACTACTCTGTAAATGCGTCTTGTGGCACACTACTCAAGTTCAAGTTCAAGAGATACTTTATTTTGGCCTACTATGGCCATAAAAGCACAGGTAAAAAAGTATAAAAACACAAAAAAATCAATACGACTTTTTCAAAATGAAAATTAGGCATAGACATTAAGATATTTGATCGCTAAAAAATTGTATGGTATAAGAAATATTCTAGACAAAGACAGGTATTTCAATCATTCTATGCAAGATCATATATTAAAAAAGCGAGATTACTGATCATAATCGCGAGGTAGGATGAATTAGTTGGACTAGCTCTTTCTTTAAAACTGTTCGGTGTACACACCACATAGAAAACATATAGCGGGACACTGAATAAACAAAAGGCGTACTACAATCATATTTTAGGATCCTAAATGCCTGTGAACAATGAGAGGTTCCAAGATTCCTACATTGCTGTCGTAGTCAGCGATGTCTTACTTCCTTATATGCTGGACAAAAAAAAGAACATGTAGATCAGTCTCCGTACTATTATTACAGGTCAGCCAATTTTTGTGGAGCTGCCCCCCCCCCACTTATGAGTGATGGCACGTAAGGGAAGTGCACCATGCCTGAACTGCAAATAAAGTTTTTTGGCAAGAGACGGCTATATATCGTCTATGCTGGGTTCTAAACTATATTGCAGTTTTACTTCTAGGAAAGATGATGTAAGTGTTCCTATCCTGAAACCCCTCAGTAATAGGTTAAGATTATGATCCTCGAAATTCTTTATCAAAACCTTCCTAGGTGTTGATGGACATCTAGCTTCGGCACTGTCCCATGAATCTCTCATTCCAATAGATATCAAGCAGTGCTTAATGTGGGTAAGCCAAGATGTTTTACTTGCTCCATTAAGGTTTGCCACTTCCTCAGTTCCTCTCTATACATAGATAGTTCTGAAGTGCTCCATAAACGGTGCCAGTATAGCAAGGGTTTGAGGGCAACCTCCAGTGCAATTGGGCTAACTCCAAGATGGTGTGCTTTTGGAAAGTCCCACAAGTTGTCTGAGTAATGAGTTCTCGGTCTAAACAAGTTATTCAGATGACCCATGACCCCATATTTCTGCCCCATATAAGGCCGCTCATCTCGCTTGTGCCTTATATATTTCCAGGGCCAGCCCCAGCATCTTATGAACACACTTTGTCTGCTGTATCACTAGCCCCCTGATGTTTGTGCTAATCTTAGAAAAACTTTTATTATTTTGAACACCCTACTCCATTTTTTTGTTTAGAGACAATCCCAAGTATTTGCATGCATGGACTTTCTCTAAGAGTTCCCCATCTAGTTGTGGATTGGGTCGTTTAGAGTGTCCTCCGTTGAACACCATGTATTTGGTTTTCTAGATGTTAATTTCCAGACCCCTATCCTTGTAAAATGAGTGAAAGATGTCCAATGCCCTTTGTATGCCCATCGGTGACCTTGACAGCAGGAGGGTATCGTCTGCGAACATCAAGGCAGGTACCTTGCGGCCCGCTAACTTGGGAGCATCTATGTCCCCTCCTGCTGTCAGGGCCCTCACTAAACCATTATTAAAAATACAAAAGAGGGTCGGACCGAGAATGCACCCTTGCCTCACACCTCTCTCTATAGGCATGCGATCAGTGAAATCTCCATTCTTTCCATATCTGATTTGGGCAAAGGTATGTTCATGCAATCTTATCAAAATGTGACATAAGTACGGGGGCGCTCCTAAATCTAATAAAATAACCCATAATTTCTCCCTGGGGACTAAATCGAAAGCCGATTTTAAGTCCACAAAGATAATATAGAGGCTGCCACCCTCCAAGATTACTGTTTTCCAGTGCAATAATTGCAACCTGAAAACGTGATTGATTGTGGACATTTTTGCTCTAAAACCGGCTTGATAGGGACTTAGAATGGAAAATTCTTCCAACCAGTCTGTAAACGATCCAGGAGCACTCGAGCAAAAATTTTCTGTGTGACATCAATGAGGCTAAGGGGCCGATAATTCACAGGATGGAGTGGTGATCCCTTTTTGAAAATCGGGATGATTTCCGCCCCTAACCATGTTGTGAGAATCTTCATTCCCAGGAGAATGGCATTGAATATGGTCCATAAGTACGGAGCCCAGATACTAGGTTCAGTACAATAGAGATCTCCAGGGATCTTAGCAAAGTACAGAGCCTTTGCAGGAGTTACTGGGTCAATTGCGGGTTTTACCTCTTTTAGGGAAATTTCAGGATATCCAGGTGAGCTAACTGTGGCTGTGAACAATGGGTTGCGGCTTGCCCTGAGTCGTCCCCCACTCTGGAATAAAGTAACTGAAAATGAACCTTCCAAACCTCAGCCTCTACATTCGGTTCGAGTGCTGGTTTGTCCTCTTTGGAGTCTGGATTTATTAGTTTCCCGAAGGTCCTCATGTCCCTAATATTTAGAGCGAGTCTCAAACTCTCCCATTTTTCTACTTCCCAATTTTTTTTAGGTAGTTTAATTATGTTGTTATAGAATAGTCTTTTGGCCTTTATTGGCAACTTATCATTGGATTTAATAGCTAATTCCAGGGTTCCTTGGCCTTACAGCAGTTGCCATTGTACCAGGAAGGCCTGGGTATACTGCCATCCTTTGATCGTGATACATAGGAAAAGCTATCAGCCAGGGCCGCCAATAGGCCTTGGTGGTTTTCTGCAATTTCACGGCGAGGACAGGTGGAATCAGCAAGCTCCCTGAGTTGATTTCCAACCTCCAGATAAGGCTAGATTGTTCAATAGAGCGAAGCCAATCTATCTTGAGATTGGCATAGGGTACCCCATCGTACTCTCCTCCTGCAACTAGTTAGGGCAGGCCCTAGGGTGTTCAAAGATTTGCCCTTTGGGACACCCCCTATGTAGGGCGAGGACAATTCTAAAATGAGGGCGTTAAGGTCGCTGTGATGTCTGGGGACAAACTTAAAATCAATCATCTGGTGCCATGATTTAGTGGTCACCAGTATATAGACTATAATGGAAGGATTGCCCAGTCTGTTGGAGGTAAAATTAGCTGGGCGGTCAGATTTGGAGCGCCCATTACACGCCCTGAGCGACTGATTTATGGCGAGGGTGTTCATCTGTATTCATCCTTGTAACCAGCGGTGTCCAAGCCCGTCTTAGCAGGGTATTGAGCGCTGGAATAGCCCAGTGCGGGTCCTCCTCATTAGGTTCACCTGCATCCAGGTCCTTCAGTGGTTCATACTGGCAATTTAAATCGCCAGCCAGGATCACCAAATCGTTATCAATGACATTAGGCAAAAATGACAATAATATATCAAGGGTAGCAGACTCTTGGCCATACCCTCCTGGCCGTGAGTAGACATTAATAATCACTATACTGGTCCTACCTGTAAAACTCAAGATAGCGCAAAGGATGTCACTAGAGGATGTCTCTATAAGTTTCACTGAACAACCTAAGTGAGTTGCAATCCAGATACTGAGGCCCCCAGATGGTCTACCCTTTCCCCCAGATATGGCTGGTAAATTAAAAGTTGCATAGCCAAGTCTATGAATGTCCTCTATGGCCCAAGGTTCCTGGAACATGCAAATCTATTTCTCTTGAATAAAGGCACCCCACTCCGGGTTATCCACTTTGGAGCTGAGGCCTGCAACATTCCAGGATAATGTTTGGAGTTTTCCAGAGTCATTTGATGACTTACTAAGGCTTCCAGACTCCTTATCTAAAGGCCTTATGCTGTTCCTGGGCGGGGGCCTATTGACTTCTTTCGGTGTCAGTGGTGGGTGGCGCACTACTGGTTAGGGGATGAAGTCCACTTTACTCCTGAGGGACCTTAGGGGCCAATAATCCCTCCTGGTACCTTCTGTAAGTCCTACGCAGCGGAATTCCTAAACACTTGTTCCAGTGACTGTGAGTGTTTTTTTTTATAGTTTATGAGTGTTAAATATATATACCAGGGTGTAGTGGTGAAACAGTGGGTTTATGAGTGACTGTATGGATGACTCAGTGTGTGCATGACTATGTGTCTCAGTGAATGTATGGGTGAGTGATTGGTTGTATGAATGTGTGTATCTGTCTGTCAGTTAATGTCTAAGTGGGTGCATGAGTGTGTTAGTGGATGTGAATGGCTATATGGGTGATTGATGGGTTGTTTACCTATGTCTATTGTTGTCTGGGTGTCAGTGTTTGTGGGTGAGGAGGTGTGTAAATGCCTGTATGGATCAGTGAGTGGTTGAATCAGTGGCTGTATGGGAGACTGTTGCGTGTGTTAAAAGTTGTATGACTGACTCGGTGATTGAGTACATGTGTCAATATTTGTGAGTACCTGAGTATGCGAAAGGCAGTATACATGAGTGATGGGGTATATGAGCGACTGTGTGAGTGAGTGAATGTAAGAGTGGCTATATAGAGGAGTGCATGCTTCTGTCATTGATGGTATAGCTGAGTGAGTATGTCTTCCTATTTCTATGAGCAAGTAAGTGTTTGGGTGAGTGAAGAGCTGTATGATTGACTGTATGGGTGAGTGTCTAGGTGGGTGAGTAGTTTTATGGGTGACTCACTCAGTGTGTCAACTCCTGTATGCCTGTGTGAGTGGATATGTCAATGGCTGTATTAGTGAGTGAGTGAGTGGGTCTATGAGAGGCAGTATGGGTGAGCGAGTGAATGTGTGTATAGATCAATGAATCAGTGGGTGGGTGTGTAAGTACTGGTATGGCTTTATGATGTGGGTTTGTGAATAGTTGTGTGGGAGCCACAGTGGGTGTATAAAATATTCTACAGTAGTGTGTCAGTACGTCTTTGGAAACTTGGTGAGACTTTCAACAGTGACATGGGAAGGGTTGCTGTTTTATATTTGGCAAGGCCCAACATTCTGAGCAGTCGGTGAATAGTGAAGCTGGCAGAAAAAAGTGAGGTTTAAGACATGTTGGCAGAGGGATTAGGGATTAGGCTACTTAGTATAAGTTTCTGAAAAGGTACACTTGAAATAGGCCATATAATTTAGGTGTCTGCTTGCAATATTAAGTGCACTCTGTCAAGTTTAAAGGTCTGTGTGCTCTTGTAACTTGGGTATGTATCTACTTGTACATGTATTCTGACCCATGCTACGTGTCTGAATATCCTAGCTTAAAATCTTGGTAGCTTCTCATACAGGTGCGCAAATCTTATTCGGTCGCTGAGGGAGACATGCCTTAACTATGTAGGTTTCACAGAACCCCTCAAATAGACTGTTAAATACCCACATGCCCTGAAACGCGTTGGTTGAGTGGAGCTGTGGAAGAATAAAAACCACTAAGTAACCTACTTTGGAGTGCCGCGCCATTTGTTGTTGTTGAAATTGAGTTTGAGGGTCTGGATCCTACCCCAGCGATGAGCACCCGCTGTTGAGCACTGTTAGACCAATCTGGATCACATTGTGTTATGTTATGTTATGTTAAATTTTATTTATTCAGCGCACGTATGCCCATGGGCTTCATGGCGCTATCGAAGTTTTTTGGGAACACAGCATAATACGCAAAGGTACATTTCGCAAGGGTACATTTCGCAATTATTTAAGGATAGGCCTGTCTAAAAAGCCATGTTTTAAAGGCCTGTCTGAAGGTAAGAAGACCGTCACTCTGTCTTAAAGGCATTGGCAAGGAGTTCCATAAGGAGGCGGCAAGGTAGTGGAAAGAACTACCGCCCTGACATTTTTTCTTAAATAAGGGGACCGTTAGCAGATCTTGGTGGACCGAGCGAAGGTTACGTGAAGGGATGTATTTGCATACCAAATTCCTTTTGAAGTTGAGACCCCTGCCCTGCAAAGCTTTAAAAATAATGCAGCCGACTTTGAATGCAACTCTCTGGGTTACCGGCAGCCAGTGAAGATTTTCAAATCCTGGCCTAATGGTTTGCCATTTAGGTTGCTTACAAATGAGCCTGGCTGCCTGGTTCTGGACATACTGTAATCTCTTTAGCTGACCTGCTGGAAGACCTAGGTACAGACTATTTGAAAAGTCAAGCCGAGATAAAACTAAGGCGATAGTTACTTGAATCAAAGCGGAATAAGTTAAGAGTTGGGCAATTTTCTTTATCCTTCTCAATTGAAAGAAACTGGATGAAACTACAGTCCCTATCTGACCTTGTGGACATATATATATATCACTATGTCAATCCTTTCTCTGGCGCCAAAATTGCCATCAGAGGCAATTTTAATTGCCGCACGGAGTTTGCTGTGTATGTTCTGACGTGCACCTGCGGCTTGTGCTATGTGGGAAACACGAGGTGCACGTCAGAATTTTGCAGCATCTCCGTGCAGTCGTGAATCACGACTTAGCCTACCCCGTTGCACGACATTTTAATTCAACACATGACAGGGATCTGTCGTGTTTGAGTTACTATGTTATAGATGGGGTGCCTTTGCAAAGATGGGGTGGTGACAGGGACAAAATATTGAGAAAGTTGGAAACCCAATATATCATCACGTTGGACAGTAAACAGCCCCATGGGCTTAACGCAACCGAGGATCTTCACAATTTTCTGTAAATACCATCTTCTTTTTGCCCACTTGTAGCCCACTGTTGTTGTTTTTGCATTTATAAGTCCTGGTTTTATCTCATTGGTAAGTTTAAGTCAAATCGGAACCTACCACAATTAACCCATCAAGCAAGACACAGGCACATATAAAGTATGTATTATGAATTCAACACACCTGATTAACTATGGTATGTGTCAATGCAATTTTATCTCTCTTCTTGTGAATTTTGTACATAGATTGTAAAATATCTATTTTCATATCAGCATTCTTTTTTATTTTTCCATTTTGGTTTTTTCCCACATTTTTTTCTCATTCATTATCAAGTATGTGTATACAAATAGCACATATACTTTGAATTGTTTAGGTATATATAGTGTAAAAAGTCTCAATATTTATGATGTATATAAATTCAAGTAATTTGAATTTTAAATAAATATTCGGGACATGAGCTTGGGGATATTAGGGTGGAGTTCCACTACACGTATATCAAATGTAACATGATTGCTTTGATTTTAGGTGAAATTAATGTTTATTAATCTGATTGCTATTCAAAATCGACCAGTACTGGTTAATTTATATACCAAATAGTATGTGCATTTATGCAGTAAGGATTCAGCACCAGTCCCTTTATTAGCCTTCGGGCGTTTTTGCATTCATGCAGTTATGATAAATGGTTGAGAATAACCAATGAGATATGTGCAATAACTTTAAATGGAAATAATTTTTAAATGCAACATTTTATGCATTGTAAAAGTATAAGACGGATTGATTTTTTTTTAAAACAGAATCAACTTGTTTTACAATTTGTATTGATTTCAGACAAAATGTACTTTTTAACTGAATACAAATGTCCGATACAGTCTTTTTTTTACTCCATTATGTCATTTGCACCTTTTCTATGCCTATATTTAAAATAAATATGTGATGCACCTTAGGAGGTATGGCCCATAGGAGGGGTCAGGGAAATCAAGCATTTAAAAATAACATGCTGACCCATTTATCGGTGTGTGATCAAGAGTACAAGCTACTCGAAACGCGTTGACAGAAAGGTTCTCAATAAAAGCAACATCTTGCCCGAAGCCGTGGGGTCTGTTTCCTTCTTTCGCCACGCCGTCAGTGTGGAGGTCTGGGGATTCTCATTGATATATATATATATATATACTCTCTGATCTAAAGTACTATTCCATCACCACCAGGAATGAACATGAAGCTAGCGTCAGAGAATATGATGATTTGGTTCTAAAATGGTATAACCTTTCCATGCTGGGCAAGGACGAACACATCTTCTTGCGCAGCAATAACCCCATGATACCAACGTTTTACCATTTGCCCAAGCTACACAAAAACAATATCTCCCCTCCGGGCCGTCCTATTGTAGCTTCCATCAATGGACTGACTGAAAACATGTCTAGATTTGTGCACAATTACATCTTTCCACTGGTTTTGGAATTGAAGTCTTACATCCAAGATACTAAAGACTTTTTAAGCAAAGTGGCTACGATGAAGTGGGAATCGGACTATCTATTCCTGGTGATGGACATCACCGGTCTCTATACGATCATCGATCATACCCATGGACTGGCTGCTATTGAATACTACCTAGGCAAACGCCAAATACGCTTTGCACACCATAAAATCTTGTTGATAGAATTCGTGCAGTTTTGCCTAACTCATAACATTTTTCTGTTTGAGGATAGATTCTATAGACAGATCTCCGGTACGGCGATGGGCACCTGCTTCGCTCCCAGCTATGCGAACCTGTTCGTTGGCTGATGGGAGGAGCGGGTGCCCAGGAGGTGGAAGGAAGGCCAGGAAAGCGGAAGGGTGGTACATTGGTACCGCTACATAGATGATTTATTCATCGTGTGACAAGGTACCAAAGACATGGCAGAGAATTACATCAGATCTCTTAATAACAACATCTACAACATACATCTCTCAGGTAAAATTAGTGGGGTGGCCGCCAACTATTTGGATCTCAGGGTGTATGTTGAAAATGGCCATGTCCATACCTCGCTGTACCGCTAGGAAACAGCGGGTAATTCGACCCTCTTTGCTAAAAGTGGACATCCACCGAAACTCATCAGGAGTATCCCATACGGGGAACTCTTGAGACTAAAGAGGAATAGCACCCAAGACCGGAAATTTGAGGCGGCTGCCTCTGATTGCCTGGCACGCTTCCGTTCAAGAGGATATGACGAGCCACTTCTGCAGAGCACTCTCAAAAAAGTCAGGAAGATCCCCAGAAGCGATCTGCTCAGAGCCAAACCCAAGAAATCTAACATTTCTAAAAAAGATACCTTTAGGATGATTACTCCATATTCCACGGGTGCAGATAAACTTAGAGCATTGATGCGAAAAAACTGGCACATCTTGTTAACTGATGAAGTGTTGAGAGAAGATCTTCAATCACATCCACTAGTGACCTTCAGTAAGGCGAGGTCCCTGGGGACATGTTGATACACAGCCACTTGGAAGTGCCCTCTGCCCAAATTAACACCTTGAGGGCCATGAGCGGGTTCTTCCCCTGTGGCAAATGCAAAGCGTGTGCCAACAGCCGTAGGGTACTCCACTATGACATCCCAGATGCAGGCAGGACTAATAAAATAAAAAAATAAAAAAATGTATCACGTGCAGTACAACCTATGCCGTGTACTGCCTCACATGCCCGGGCGGCTTACGCTATATCGGGAGCACTATCAATCAATTAAAACTGAGAGTGCTGGAGCACCTAAGGTCAATTGATAAGGTCGACCCCTCGTACCCAGTGGCGCGACATTTCGCAGAACATCTTAACAAAGACCGAAATAAACCACAATTCTTTGGTATAGACCATGTTCCACATAACCCACGGGGTGGAGACAGACTTAGAAGGCTACGTCGCCATGAATCAAGGTACATCATTGATTTATCCACCAGGTACCCGAAAGGTATGAATAGCGGGGAGGAAATGGCAGTACACTTGAGAAAATAGTGATCACCAACTTTAGCATCTCCAGTGTACTGAATTAGGCAAATTGAGTGCTCTGCTTTACATCTACCCCGTACATACCTGATAGCAAGTCCATTGTATAATTAATGCTAATCAAGATCTTTACTTTTCCATCAGGATGTGATCATTTGATAAACATTACTCGTTGTCGAATGAATGGATCTTACTCCATTGAGTATCATTTTAGTCTAACTGATGAACTGATGTATCAATTGTATTTATGAATAACTATATATTCCTCTCTCTAGTTCCACTGATGAAATTTAATTGTGAACATTAATGCATTCGCTATATATATTTTTTGTCTCCCAGTATCTGTGTTTCTCCTTTTGCAATGTCGGTGATATGATAGCCCTCGTTTTGAGATGGATATTTCATAATTTGTAATTACTTGCAATCTAACAATCTTAGAAAAATGAATTTGTATAATCATGTTATGAAATGTGCTGAACACCTATGTGCAGTTCAATATGCTATATTAACT
Organism: Lissotriton vulgaris; assembly: GCF_964263255.1. Classification (NCBI taxonomy): domain Eukaryota; kingdom Metazoa; phylum Chordata; class Amphibia; order Caudata; family Salamandridae; genus Lissotriton; species Lissotriton vulgaris. The sequence goes on along the minus strand of NC_141687.1, from coordinate 1,602,041,486 downwards.
GTGTTCGCTAGTAGGTACTCATCCTTGAAAGGGACACAAGCCGATCCACGGTTCTATCGTCTTGAGACCCTTCTGTCTTGAGAATACTCCGATTTTCGGAGGTATCTAACCCATTCCAAGATGGCGCACATTGTGGTGTCAGGAAGGGGTAGTCCCTTGTCGCTGTTTACCAATGCTAGCGAACTTGCATTTAAACTCGAACTGCATGGTACCGGTAAGAAACACCGAGGAAGGCTATCACCGAAACGTTTGTTTGCTGAATAAAGCTGTGTCCTGTTAATTGCCGGAGTGCTGTCTTTCTTATCGAAGCGGATAAGGATTTGTGAGCGCTATATATATATATATATATATATATATATATATATATATATATATATATATTCACTGGAAAAACCATAGGTTTGACACATGTTATAGTTAGCTGGACGTTTTACTCATATAAAACCAATGAAATTCCCCGTTATAGTTACTTCAGCTAACTATAACTCGCGCGCCCGCAATGCACTGCTGATGATGTTACACATCACATCACTCATGACATCATTTATTAAATGGGTTAGTTTTGAAAATTACATATATTTTATATATGTAGATCAGAAAGTTGGTTGAAAAAAAATTGTAGTATATAAGTGTATAAACGGTTGCTTTTTGGGAGACAAATAGATTCTATAACTGACTGATTAAATATATCTTAATGAGTACATGTGTTACTGAGTAATATTTAAATATATACCTATCTGTGTCTGTCTATCAGTTTCTATTTTATTGGCTGAATGTGTTGATGAGTAGCTATATCATTGAAACATTATATCTATATAGGTTATTGTTTCTTTATTATTACCAAAAGTATCTCACTGTCTAAGTGTTAATATGCTACATTAGGAGATTTTACATATTCCATTCATGAAAGAGTCAGTGACATACTATTCTTATATGTTGTAGGCAGCATATGTGAGATACTAGATATTATCAGTGTTATCAAGAGTAATGTCACTAACCATGTGATAAGTGATGTAATATGTAACATCATCAGCTGTGCATTGCTGGCGCGCGAGTTATAGTTAGCTGAAGTAACTATAACGGGGAATTTCATTGGTTTTATATGAGTAAAATGTCCAGCTAACTATAACATGTGTCAAACCTATGGTTTTTCCAGTGAATTTCATAGGTTTTTTAAATGCTACTTCATAACTATAACGTGCGTAAAACCTAGGGTTTTTTCAGTGAATTTCATAGGTTTTTGAAATGCTATTTCATAACTATAACGTGTGTAAAACCTATGGTTTTTTCAGTGAATTTCATAGGTTTTTTGAATGTTAGTTCCTAAGTATGAAAAATATACCTGAAATAAATATCGACATACCAATCTTACGTGCACAACTGAGTGCACGCACCCACCTATTTATTTCATGAAAGCTTTCCAATTTAAACCTAATGAATTTCTTCATAGACCAATGAAAGAACTTATAGTACGTTAAGACACTGAACCTAGGCTTTTTTTTGTCATACAAACCTTTTAATTAAATGCAGCCGAATTTTTTTAATCGTTCGTCCGTGACTGATTGTACACACCTTAATATTTTTAAAAAAAATATAAAAGGTTTTATAATTTAATAATTGTATACTTAAATCGAGCTCTAAAAATATGTGAAATCCGTATGTGTTTGAATTCACTTCTTTTCACGTTTTTAAACTTCACTAAAGAACATCGCTACTTCCAAATCACGTTCATAACTAGATAGTGTCACCGCCTACACGTCCTGAGAAGCGCATGTAAAGTCATGTGACTTGAAAACAACACTTGCAATTGGTTGTTGGTAGTTTCTATTCTGGAATTTACACGCCGCACTCCACCCACTTCCATCACTTTCTTTTCTACTCTAAATAGAGTAAAACAACGTCGAACATCTTCCTGAAGACTTTGCTGCAATGGCTACCGTTCCGCATTCATCTTCCGAATCTGAAGGAAATGAGCGACCACCTTTGACTAGAAAAACGGAGGCCACGCGATTACCACCAGAAGTGACCAGCACATCTTCTGCAGAACGACCTGTATCTCCATCGAGTGCTGACATAGACTTGAAACCATATCTGGCGAACGTGCACATGAAATGCAAGAACTGTGGAAAACTTCTTGTATACGGAGAGCAAAGCTTTATTGTAATTAAACACAAAATTGAGAGTCATAAATGCTCCAAGAAAAGTAAAATTTCTTCACTTTATTTGGATAGTATGACATACTGAAAAATGTTGCAGCAACTTTAAGAAATCAAAAGCATCATAATACTTGTTTCCAAAAAAAAAAAAAAAAAAAAAAGTTCTTTTCAGAACTAACTCTTTGTACCAAAACGAGCTCCAAGAGCATATTAGCTGATATTTTCTCGCCGCTTTTTTTTAGTGCGCGATCGGGTGCGCGCACCCACCTATCGCGTAGAGGCAGAGACACACGCATGTGAAGTCATGTGACTTTAGAACAACACTTTCAATTGGTTTTTACTAGTTTCTATTCTGCAATTTACACGGAACACTCTACCCACTTCCCTGGAAAACCAGTTTATCAAAAAACTTTTAAAGCCTCCTCTTATGAAACATTCGACATCGTTCACATAGCAGTGTAGTAAATACCGCTATATACACTCCGTCACTTAATTATAAGAGACTTATTGCTATGTGAGAACAACTTTTGTTTTCACGCGATAATGTGAAATGCTGAGCCTGCTACAGGATTTTCTTTCACATATATGGTACTATTCTCCTTCGAGCACTAACACCGTAGAAAATACCACCAATAGCGGTGATATTTTTTACACCGAGAACGGGCGATTTGTATCGCTTAGACCCCTTACAATTATAAAGTTTGATTTCCTAAGTCTCTGATCACCAACTGTGCAACGTGGCTCCCCTGTGTCGTAATGAGGTCCATAGACAAAAACTACAGGGCCAGCATTATACACATGCACAGAACCACAAAACCACAAGAGCCACCATGTTAATATATATCCTTAATATAATAAACCTCTGAGTTTGGATACATATTTCCGTGGCACCCCATAACAGAAATGTGGCGTCCTCTGACTCTGCTCCATTACCAAACACCCTAACCCCCGCCCCCCTCACTCTTCACTAAACTCCGCACTCCACCCCACCCGGACCCCCTATTACAAACCCCCAACCTACCCTTCCTGCCCAAGCCCACCATGAACCTCAAACCGCCCCTGGAAAACTTATAAGACACAGGATTACTAAAACTCAAAGAATAGGCAACAGGCAGATAATCTAAATAGTACATAAAGGCACATATTTTTTCCATAATACTATTGAAAAACATGTTCTATTTTTTATAAATCTATCATGCATCTGACCCTCTAGAACCGCTTTCAAAACGTGAACTATAAACCTCTACATTTCATTTTCAAACCATACACTTTCAATTACATTTTTTTTTTTTTACAATTCATGTAATGTTACACACCTTTTCTAAAATACACCAGTCCCTGTTATTTATAAGGATTTATTTTCAGTCTTCATCAGTGACACTTTTTTAACATATAATGAAAATCACTGTAACTTTTTAAACGACAATACTAACGCGGTAAAAATAACCCTCCATTTGCTTTCCTTTAAGAATGTAGACTATCTACCCCACGCATGCGTTTCTTGATCTTTGCATTTGGCAGCGAATACCGACCTTGAATCGGAAGACATGAACAAGAGCTCCATTGTCACATTTAAAACTGAACGTAGCATCTGCTCACACACATATCTTTCACTTAGCTAACATTCACAGAAAACAGCATTGATGTAAAAAAAATTGACCTTGCTTTACAACTTGCTCAAATGACTCCCTTATTTTTTAACGCATCCTCCACTTCAAGAAAAGCTACTTTTTTCATAACTACTGAGCAATATTTAAGTGACTACACTCCTAGAAAATTTATCAAGTCATTCTGCTCCTCTCCACTGCATAGCCGGCGACCTAATTCTGTGGAGTTCCTGTACAGCCGGCAGTGCTGCGCCGTTTCCTTTACCATCTTGGTAAATTCAAAATGGATGTCCCTCCTGCCTTCGCAAACGAGCCGGACCACTTAGAACTATTTCGCCAGAGGATGCTTGACTACTACGGCATCTTACCACTCTCGACTTTGAATGCATCATATTGATTATCATTTCGATATTCGTATTTCACCTGTGTGCAGCCTGTATTTCATTGCCTGAGCTGTGATTTCACGTGGGCCCTGGATTTATGTCTCTGCAATTTGGTACCTCCTGAACCGAATTACAATCACCTCATGAATCCGTTACTTGATCATGAACAGCTTTGTTACAACGGAGGGTTTATGGCCTTTGCAGCGATACAAGGAGTTCTGGGTCATTGGAATATATTCGCAGCGGCGCAAGATTTCCTAACAGAGAGCTACATCGAAAACCCACGAGCTGCCCTATGATGGTAAAAGACGCTCCAATAATGACAGATCATGAATGCTCCTTTCATCTTCTCAATTGGATGGCTGACATGTTTTCAGATGATAACAGTGATTTCCAGTGATTTCACTTGCCGCCTACTTTGCCTACACAATGGACGGTTAACTCTTTCCTAACAGAGAACTACATCGAAAACCCACCGAGCTGCCCTGTGATAATAAAAGAGGCTCCGATTGTAACAGATCATGAGTACTGCTTTACTCTTTTCCATTGGATAGCTGACATACTTTCAAATGATAAAAGTGATTTCCTGTTAGAAACAGAAGCTACCTATTTTGCCTAAACAATGCTTCAATAACTCTTATACAAGCCATTGACGTCCTCATTTCCTTTTGCTTCCCTATATTCTTCACATTCTTTTCCATATTTTCTTTTGAAGAACAGACCTAATAGCTTTACTAACAGTGGACATTATGATTTCGTGCTGGTTAAATTTTGGTCTTTTATGTGGACTACATTTGTTTCTTCAGCTACTCGATTTTCAACTTTATTTTTTTACAGTCTAATCTCAACAATTCTATTGCATATCTTATCTAAGGTTATTTCAAACGTACTCGATGCAAAACTCGCTAATATATGCTACATGTGCCCTAATTAATGTGTAAATTTTAAACGAGTTTTTTATAACTGTAAACGCCATTTCGCATCTCAACTGCTTATTTCCGCCTCACACGCCTCTACTCCTTTAATTTCCTATAAAATTATGTTTTTAAAATACTTTACAGAAAAATATGTTCTTTCAATAATATTTCCATTATTACTTGTGCTGTATTTCAAATGCAATACTACAACCTTCAAAAGATATCTCAATACAGTAGTTCTCCTCAATAGTGATTTGCGCAGCATCCAACAGATTACATACATGCACCTCTCACCATTTTATCGCTTTTGGCGCCTTTTTTTCCCCTCACACACTGACATAACACAAACTTGATAGTGCTTCGCATGTAGACAGCTGATTGATAAAGTAATGATGTATAACCACTTGTATTTTCATATATCGTTCCCTAACTGAAAGGCCAGAGACCTTCTTCCATTTATTAAAATATGATATACTTCCTTATAAAAGTGTACAATGTTTTTTTCCAACTATATTCATTTTTCTTCAACTATAGCGTTTGTATTCCATGTACTACTGACAATACCAATTACTGTGTTTTTTGCAATTTCTGTACTCATATTACATAATGATTTGCCTTTAAAACAGTACATTTCTAAATAAACATTTCAAATATTCACGGTTTCTCTTTTAATCCATAACCTCAACTGAAATGATTTCATATTGAAAAACTATTCATGGGTTCCACATAACCTTAACTGTAGACACTGAGGACCTTATTTATGAAGACCTTCCGCCGCCGGTGCCTAATTTTTTAAAATGGGAAAAAGTGACGCACCGGTGGCGCAAGGCCTTCATAAATAAAGTCCTGAATGTTTTCTTTTCTCGACCTCACTTACTGATACTAGAACCTGCAAGCCAATTACGGCCCGCGAACTCTTTCTTAGTAGGTCGTGCACCGTACAGACAGTTATACCACTGTTACATTTTTTTTTTACTGTTACCAAGCACCGCCACAGTTCCGCTTCACTCAAACTTAATCACTGCTCCCACGCTTCTACAGGCCAAACGCTATGTCGTATTTTTCTCCTTATCACCCTTTCATCTCCACAATAACAAACAGTTCTCCGCCTGCCACCACAGAACAGAGTGCAGATGCAGAGGCACCAAAGAGTGAACCCATCACCAACTGCCATCTCCGGCTGTTTCCATGGTTACACCTCATTCTGCACCTTGCTGAAGGCAGAGGTCAAAAGTTCATGTCTCAACGTTCTACAGCAAACTAAGAAGACTGTTTTCCCTCCAGAAACACCTGCCAATCCACAACTCTGTTACATGTCTTTTTTTTTCACACCCAATAGTACTTTTCGTTTAACATAAACATTAACATGCAACGTACTCTTCAATCTCCACTTATTACAATCAACCAATCATTTTTATCTTTTTAACCATACCCAGCCTCTTCCTTTTTCTTTATTTAGAATTTCAACTTCTAACTACCATTCCACTTCCAGAACCGATCGGAGGACCACTACAAATCCCTTGAAAATGAAGGTCTGGCTAATAGGACACAGTTATATTCACTGGAGTGAAAAATATGCAGTAAGCAGACGAATTTGCAACCTCTGCTTACCAATTGTACACATAACATGGATTGCCAAAAGAGGATTGAAATGTCACCAATTGATTCCATTGGTGAAAACTTTTATGCATCTCCCAGAACCAGACCTTATAATTGTGCACTGTGGTGGGAACGATCTTGGCACAATCACTGGGGTGGGTCTGGAAATGCTTCTAAAAGACACCTTTCGACAATTGATGACACTTTTTCCTCGATCTGCTTTGGTATATTCCAATATATGCCAAAGACAGAAATGGAATTGGTCCAATCAACATTGTGCACAATTTGAGAAAGCAAGGAGACATGTAAATAAATCTGTTTCTGCGTTCCTCAGAGATTATAGCATGGGCTCTATTTACCACAACAACTTGCGATACCACATGCAAGACGTCTATAGGAGAGACGGTGTTCATTTCACGAATGAGGGAAATAGAATCTTCCTCTGCAACATCAGGCTCTGCATCAGTACTTACTTATAAATGCAGAAAACACTCAATTAACACAAGGGCTCTTTTCAGAGCCACCTTATATCTAAGCACTCAAACTTCTGATTTATCTACATTTTCACACTCTTGTAAATAGGTGTGCGCACCCCGTTTTTTTTTCGGGAACAAATTAGATCTTTTTGCGTTTAAGGGCCTTACTGCACACCCCGAGATAACCTACGCAGCAAGACAATCTCTACCTTCTCCCCTTTCCATGTTTCAACGCTTTGAAATGAACAATATATTTACTCGCAGTGACAAAATGGCGGACAAAACTTCCTGATTTCCTTCGAATCGAACGTTAACAGACGTCACGCAGCAAAAAAAAATTCCGCTCACGCGCAGCCGCTTGAGTGCGCGCACGTGTGCGCGCCTATAGATATATAATTGACTTTAACTTTAATTTTCTCAACAATTACTGAACAGATTTACACCATTCCAAAAAAAGCGTAATCTGCAAACCGGACTCTACAGTTTTGCCAAATTTCTTATAAATCCATTCAGCCGTTCGACCTGTAGCCGAGTCTAAAGGTCCTATGGAAAATAACATGCAGAAAACACGTTTTGGGACCCCCCTTATATCTCAGCCCCCACTTGATCAATCCCCCCAAACTTTCAGGGAAGGAGCGCAGCGAACCGAGCCATCTTCTTTGAGAAATTCGCTAAGATTCTTCAACCAGGGCCAAAGTTATTCCAAATAGAATGTTGAGGATTTCCTATGGAAAACAATCCTAACTATAACTACCTACTGGCGACCGCCAGTAGGTAATATATATATATATACATATATTTATATATATATATATATTACCTACTGGTAGCCTGATGTGCCTTTGCTATGTCCCAAGATATGTGCTCCAGTGAATTTTGAGTAATTTACGTTCAAAAAAATATATATATCTGTAAGCGCGCCCTGGTACGCGCACCGGGGAGCGCACCGGGCGCAGTACGCGAGTTCGCGCATGGAAAGCTGATTGGCTCTCGGGTGTTTGATACCATTCCAAACAGTCCGGAGCAGCCGCCATCTTGTGTCTCGGTAGGATCGAGACACAAGAGGTGGCAAACACAAAGGGGGAAAAGACCATAAGGGGGCAGAGTAGACCTCCCCTGACCCCATAGGTTTGATGTGGGGGCTATAAAAGGGCCCCGCGGGGCAAAAAAAATATATATTTTTTTTCGATTTACGTGGGGGGAGCGCCCGGTACGCGCACCGGGGAGCGTACCATGGGGAAAAAGAATGACAGATTTTTTAAAAAATGTAGCCTCTTTTTATAAATTTGAGGTAGTTCTAAAAAGAACTGTTTTTTTTCTTCTTTTTGTTGTTTTATATTTTTTTGTTTTTTTTTTAAAAAAAAATCTTTTTTAGGCTTTTCTGAACAGTTTTATATATTTTTTGTATTTTCTTTGGGGAGAAACAAAAAACAGGGAATTGAAAATGGCTCAACTGGAGTACAAAAAAAATCAGGAAAAATTATGGTTTCCTCGGGCATTTGTGGTTATCAATAGCAACATTAATTATTGTGATGCTTTGCTGACCGTAACTAATTGTTTTGTTGCAATATATATAAACAATTTTGTAATCCTTTAACTTTGTTTGTATATTTGGGACTGTCTCCCTTGCCTCTGGACCCGATGGAGTGGGTTCTTTGGATGTTGAGGCTCTGGATGTTGATTGGGGTAGCTTACTGCAGAGGTCCCTTAGCTCTGCTGAAGAATAGTTGTTAGGGTGCAAACACATCATGTGCCGAATCATAGTATGATTTCCAAAGGAATATTTTTTGTTAGGGTTCCCTCTGGACAGCTCAGCACCACTGATCAGACAAGTCACCTTCGCAGCGTTTACTTTTTTTAATCGCCTTGGGATTTTGAAAACTCCCATATGAAGTGCTCTTTTGGTTTGTATGGAGGATTATCTTCAGGCAGGTACCTCCTTGTCTGTTGCTCCTCTTCATCATCCTCCTACTCTTCTTCTTGACCACCAATGTGATCTTCTGGTGGTCTTTTTGATGGTGGTGGTGGTGGGGCAGATGCTCCAGCTGCTGATATGACTGTAGCCATCTCTGTAAGGAAAAAGCAGGTCTTCCTCACTCAAATAACAAAGTGAGAATGAGGAAAAAAGGTGGGGGCTTTGATCATTTGGAAAACAAAACTGTTCTGAACCAATGAAAAGTGTTATTTTTAAGTCACATGATCCGGTCTTTCATCATTTGGAAACCAAAACTGATCTGAACCAATAAAAAGTGTTATTTTCAGATCACATGACCCAACGCACTTACGCTACGCGCCCCGGGGCGCGCCCCGGGGTGCTCTCGGCGGCGCTTACGTTGTGCGATCGTATGCGCTCGGGTGCTTCCGGGTGCAGTTACGCCGTGCGTCATATGACGCATCACGCGGCTACGCGATACGTCACGATGTTGTTTCTAATGAGTGATTCCACTGACCATGTCATGAGTGATGTAATATGTGACGTCATCAGCAGTGCATTGCAGGCGCGCAAGTTATAGTGAGTCCAACTAACTATAACGTGGGAATTTCAATGGTTTTATGTCAGTAAAATTTCCAGCTAACTATAACTGCTGCGAAACCTTTCAGTGAATATATATATATATATATATATATATATATATATATATATATATATATATATATATATATATATATATTTACACTAAAAAAACTGGTTTCAGGGACGTTATAATTGGCAGCTAGCATTTACAAAACCTTGGAAATTCACTGAAAAAAACACAAGTTTCAGGGACGTTATAGTTAGAAATGAGCTTTTAAAAAACCTTAGATATTCACTGAAAAAACCACAGGTTACAGGATTGTTTTATTTAGGCTGACATTGTACTAGTATAAAACCAGAGAAACTTAGTCGTTATAGAACTCGCGCCCCAGAATGCACTGCTGATCATGTAATACATCACTCATGACATAGTCAATGATGAAATGTCAAATGACATCACTGATGACATCTCAAATGACATCATTGAATAAAGATATATACTAAGCTACTGCATAAGTTAAATTACTATTCTTTTGGTATCACTTAAAAGTGATACTGTTTCTAATATATGTCATCCTAGTGGCATTGTGACTGTATCAGTGTGGGATTTGGTGTTTGGGTTGCTGTTTGGGTGAATAGGTTGGTGTGTGAGTAGAGGTCTGGGTGAGTGAATGACTGTGTGAGTGTCTCTATGGGTTGATGAGTGTGTGAGGGAGTGACTATCTGAATGGCACAATGGTGAGTGACTGGGTGTGTACATGGATGTAGGGGTAAGTGAAAGGCTGTTTTTACTGAGTGTTTGGGTAAATGAGTATGTGGGTGAGTGGCTGTATAGATGAGTGAATATGTGTGTGAGTGAATGTATTATATATGAATTGGTACGAAGTAAGTGGTTTGTGAATCAGTGAATGGTGTGTGAGTGGCTGTATGGGTGAGTGAGTAGCTCTGTTAGTAGCTGTATGGATGATTGGCCGTATGAGTGCCTGAATAGGTGAATGAGTAGTTGTGTGAGTGGGTGTGTAAATGGGTATGTGAGTTGCTGCATTAGTGTGTGAGTGAGTGGCTGTATGGCTCTTGAAATGGGGTTTGTGGGTAGGTGAGTACCTGTATGGGTCAGTGAGCAGCTGTTTGGGTGAGTGAAGCATTTTGTGAGTGAATATATGAATGAGTGTGTGTCAGCAGCTGTATGGTTCTTTGAATAGGTATGTGAGTGGGTATTTGAGTGGGTGCCTGAGAGGTTGTATGGGGGTGTGAGTGAGTGTGTGAGTGGGCCTGTGGATGATATAATCAGTGATGTCATTTGAGATGTCATCAGTGATGTCACTGACTATGTCATGAATGATGTAATATGTCAGGTCATAAGCAGTGTATTGCGGGGACTAAATTATAGTTAGGTCAGGAAACTATAACTGCTGAATTTCAATGTTTTTGTGAGTGAAAGCTCAGTCTAACTATATTGTCCTTGTAACGTTTTCTTTCTTAACTATAGCTTCGCTGTATCCTTTGATTTTTCAGTAAATTTCTATGTGTTTTACAATTTTATTTCCTAACTATAATGTCCCTGTAACATTTGTCAGTTAATGTTGATGTTTTTTTAAAAGTTAATCCCTAACTGTAACCTGTACCTTTGAGAGTTGGTGTGTAAGTGGCTATTTAGGTAGGTGAGTGGTTGTGTGAGTTTCTGAGTGGGTGAGTGAGTCGGAGCATGAATGTCAGAGTGGGTCTGTGAGTGTTTGTATGAGCATCAGAGTGGTACTGTGAGTGGGTGTGTAAGTGTTTGAGTGGGTCTGAGAGTGGGTACGCGAGTCTCAGAGTGGATCTGGGTGTGGGTGCATGAGTATCTGAGTGGGTCTGTGAATGGAAACATGAGTGTCTGGGTGCATCTGTGAGTGGGTGAATGAGTGTCAGAGTGGGTATGTGAGAGTGTGCAAGAGGCTCTGAGTGAGTCTGTGAGTGGGTGCATGAGTATCTGAGTAGATCTGTGTTTTTGTGACTGTCGGAGTGGATGTGAGTCTCTGAGTATGTCTCTGAGTAAGTGCGTGAGTGTGTGTGTGAGTCTCTGAGTGGGTCTGTCAGTGTTTTTTATGAGTCTCCCAGTAGATCCTGCTTGAATGGATCTGTGAGTGGGTGTGTGAGTGTCTGTGTGTGTCTGTCAATGGGTATGTGAGTCTCTGAGTGGATCTATGATTGGGTGCTTGAGTGGGTTTGTGAGCGGGTGCATGAGTATAAGAGTGGGTCTGGCAGTGGGTGTGAAGTAAAAAATATAGGGGGGCTCATGGGAGCAGGTCTATGTGCCAGCTCCCCTTGTGACAGTCCTCTTGTCCAGCTTGCTGGCAGTCCTCTACTTTCTGCTGCCTTTGGTTCTGTGCCACCCCTTCTTGTTTTTCCCTCATTTTTCTGTCTCTTTTCGGCTCTCTCCTGCTCTCTCCTGCCTTCTATGTTGCTTCTTTCTGCTTGTTATACCCGTTATGCTACCTCTTTCTGCTCACTCCTGACCTTTATTCTTCATCTTGCTGTCCACTTCTGCCTCTATATTGCCTCTTTCTGCTCATTCTGCCAATTATTTCACCTTTTTCTGCTAGTTTCTGATCTTTATTCTGCCTCTATCTGCTCCTTACTGACCCATCTTCTGCCTCTTTCTGCTCCCTATTGACCTTTATTCTGCCTCTTACTGCTTGTTGCTGTCCTTAATATTGCCTCTTTCTGCTCATTTCCTCCTTTAATTTTCCTCTTCTAGCTTGTGGCTGAACTGTATTTTCCCTCTTTTTGCTTGTTTCTCGCCGTATTTTGTCTCTCGCTGCTGTGTTCTGATGTCTATTTTGCCTCTTTCTGCTTGTTTCTCACCTTTATTCTGCCTCTTTCTGTTCCCTTCTAACCTTTTTTTGCCCATTCATGCTAGTTTCTGACCTTTATCCTGCCTGTTTCTGCTCATTCCTGGCCTTTAATTAGCCTCTTTGGGCTCAGTTAAGATCCCTATTTTGGCTTTTCATGCTAATTTCTGACCTTTTTTCTGACTCTTTCTGATCATTTCTGACCTTTATTCTTCCTCTTGCTGCTACCTTCTCACCTTTACTCTGACTCTTTCTGCTGTAATCTCACCTGTATTTTGCCTCTTTCTGCTTGTTTCTCACTTTTGTTTTGCCTTTTCTGCTTGTTGCTGGCCTTTATTCTGCTTCTTTCTGCTTGTTTCTGACCTTTATTTTGCTTAATTGTGCACAGTTCTGATTTCCATTTTGCCTCTTTTGGCTTGTTTCTGACATCTATTCTGAATCTTTCTGCTCATTTCTGACCTTTATTCTGCCTCTTTTTGCTTGTTTCTGATTTTGATTTGGCCCCTTTCTGCTTGTTTCTAACCGTTATCTTGCCTGTTTCTGCTCTTTGCTGACCTTTAGTCTGCCTCTTTCTGCTAGTTTTTGACCTTTATTCTGCCTCTTTCTACTCCCCTCTGACCTTTATTATGCCAGTTTCAGCTCATTTCTGACATTTATTCTGCCTCTTTCTGCTTGTTTCTCACATTTATCTTGCCAATTTCTGCTCATTGCTGACATTTATTCTGCTCCTTTTTGACCTTTATGCTGCCTCTTTCTTCTCATTTCTCACCTTTATCTTACCTCTTTCTGCTCATTGCTGACCTTAATCCTCTTTCTGTTCCCTTCTGACCTTCCCGAGACTGCAGTGGGAGTCTCAAGGCCCCCACGGTCCCAGCCAGCTCCCTGCATCCTGCAGGAGCTGACATTTCTCTCCCACGGAGGGAGCTTCTGGAAATGCTGCTCCAACTCTTTCCCTGCCCGCAGAAACCTCCACTTCCAGCAGGAGGGAGCACTTTGACAGCTCCCACCCGCTGGAACCAGAATTTTTGCTTGTGCTTGGCGGGAGCTGTGAGCTCCTACTAAGCCAAAGCAAACAACTATGTCCCATGGTGGGCATACCAGGCCATAGCAGGAGCCAACCCTGAGGAGGTGGTGGTTTCCAGGGCCCCTCCTTTACTTTTCAGGGCTGTCCCCAGGTAGGTGGTGATCCCCAGGCCATATGTGGCCCGGGAGGAAGCCGATTGGCCCCTCTCCCATTAAAAAAACAGTTGCCTCCAGGGAGGTGGTGGTCCCCGGGAACAGGGGTCTTCCGTGGGTCCCCATTATGTGTTATTTAGCACTGGGAAGGTGATGGTCCCTGAGGCTTGGGGGGTCTGTACAGCCCCCATCAATGTTTCTTTAGCCCTGGAGAGGTGGTGATCCCGAGGCTTATAGAGCCCATGGAGGGGGCCCTGTGTGCCCCACTCATTTTTTATTAACAAAGCCTGCAGTAGGTGGTGGTCTACGGTGCTCAATAAACCTTAGGAGGGGTCCCAGTGGGCCCCCTCCATTTACAAAAAGTGCCCCAGGACCTGGTCCAACCAAGGGATCTGATCAAAACATAGGGGGGAGCCTGCTTTTTATTTTATTTTAATTCTTACAGGAATTTGTGGCTCTCCCTACATATGCTAATTTGTTATTTTTATTATCTCCCAAAATCCTGAATAGATTTACACCAAATGAGAAAGAAGGGTTCTTTTTTGGCCAAGATCTACCTTCCTGCCAAATTTAGTGTGATTCCATCCAGCGGTTCGGACTGTAGTCCTGACTAAAATCTCTATGGGAATTAACTTTGAAAAACACTTTTTTTGACCCCCCTTTTTCTTGGTTCCCACTTGATGGAATGCCACAAAACTTTCAAAGCCCGACAAGAATCACAGAGACACTTTCAGGGATAAATTTGATGAAGATTTGTCAAACGGAATCAAAGATATAGGCAAGTCAAAAAACACTTTTCATATGGAAATTTGGTCCTGATTACACACACACACCAAATCCATCAATTCTGCCCAGGGGGGGGTGTGGATGCATATGGGTTAGGCAGCCCAAGAATATCCACTAGCATGTTTCCACTTGTGAAGAATCATCACAACTGTTGATGCGAGTGAGTTTATTCCAGTTTCATCAATGGAACAAACGTGTTTTGGCCACAAAGGACTTGTTCATGATACATATCACCAGTACACCCTCACGTTTTAAACCCACATATAAGTGAACATGTGAAGACTTAAAACAGACCAACATTATGTGTAGAATTCTCTACTATATTTGGCAAATATTCTAAACATCAAGTTTGTACAATATAATAAACAAATATTTTATCATATTCAACTTACTTAAACTCCCTGATTGGCTATTACACCCTTCTGCACCTAATACTTCCTCACCCAAGTGGGTTGACTAGATTAATCTATGAAATATCACAGCATGTCTCTACTTGACGTCCATCTAATATGTCAATTACACTCCAGAAAATGATTTGCCCAAATGAGCAGACACTATACATTGTCCATTTAACTATTCTCACACATCGAAATCCACATAACTCCTGTCACCATTATGTGACCCGGACTGTAGTTGATTGAAACATCATTTAAAAAAAATGAAATCATTAAAATTAAATAAGATACTACACAGAGAATGTTGAAAATTATCAATTGTACATCATGCAACTAGGAAACCATAATGTATTACTCTTCCAAATGTGCTATCAACTCCTCAGTTATATTTAGGGCAGTCAGGTCAACCTTCTACAAATGTATTATATATTTATACTCCATCACCTTGAGGGTTCATTCTCAGTCTGCCTGCCCAGGATTTGCTACCACCCAATCTACTCCATAGGACATGCCTTTTCTCCAGTCAATGTTATTAGATTCATGTAAGTGGCGAGCAGCCGGATATTGATAATCATTATTAGTATAGCCCTCCAGTGATCCCAGATACATGTTTTCACTGGGAAGAGTGTACTCTCAAAGGTTACAGACATGACCTTCACCAACCTCTCAAATAGCACATGAACAATCAATCATGGTTGAGCCTTGACTAGATATTAGGTGGAATAAAATGTTCCCTTTGTGGGCTTAGTTCTGTTTTTATATTTCCATTTGACTTGCATAGTCCCCTTCAACTTTCTTCTTAACAATTGGTTAATTTAACTTTCATTGGGAGCGCTCACATTTATGTTGTATATTTTAACCTTTACTTTTGTGATAACTCTTAAATAGTCGTCTTTTTTAGCAATGCTTTAACTTCATGGAGATTGATGCATGAAAGTATGTTTCCATTGCAATGTCTGTACTGCATATAGTGAAATGAAAAACTAAACATACCAAAGAACATTGTGCCAGATGATTGACCAGTACAGCACACATTGCAAGTCATTACAAATCACAATACCGGTGCAATAGAAACTCCCTCTTTTCCTTCTACTCACAAGTTTAATTAAAAAGCATTCAATGGTTTCTGACTGCTCTTGTCAGTCAGTAAGCATTCACAAAGTAAATGCTGTCCGTGAAAGGCAGCTTTGACTGTGTAAATGGCAGGTGTGGAAACCAAGGAAATCAATCAACAGGTTAATAGACTGCCTTAAGTTTCCCCAATGTCTCCTTCAGTATGTGCGCCAATGTTTTGCCATTTTTACATATGTCCCTTTTAACAAGAAGAGGTACAGTGCCAGCACATTGCCAATGTATGATACAGAGTTTGAGGTATGCTGTGTATTGCAGACTTTCATCTCTACATTTAGAGAATATTGATGAGAGAGGATTTAAGAAAATGCCTGGGAATGACCACTTTGTGCTGTGCAGATTGATACATCCAGCACTGAACAAAGATGTGGATGGGTTACTGTCAAAAGCAAGATAAAATGGTACTAATTAAGCGGACCAGAGAGAGAAGATAAGCATCAGGTTTATTCCATAAACCTCAGTCACAGCATACCACCTGCCAATTCCGGAGTGTGGATACAGAGCATAAATAGAACATGACCTCAAACTTGAGGTCTTCTTTCCTCACCACATCTTTAGGGTTGCTAGACCCTACATCAGTCATCTGTTGTACAATTGTTTTTCTCACAACTCAGACACACCTTATTTCCCAGGTTTCTTGCTATCCGAGCTACTTCTATGCCACCATAAAATGTCATTTCCACCCACATTTATCATATACAGCTTTAAATACTGGGCATTCCTTACTGTTTACCATGTGGCCAACCCTCCTACTTCTGCCCCTTAAAGATGCGGACACTCCTCCTGTACTTCGTCGTAGGAGTTCCCTTAACTACGTGTATCTCATTTTTCTCATTCTCAACCATTTGTACATTTTCCTCACTATTTGTGCCTTGCTTCATTTTTTCAGACATCGCATCATGTGCTCTACTTGTTTTACCATAATCAACAGAACCCCCAAGGGAGTATCATATTTTAGCTAAAGTTCCTCCCGTAGCCCTTTAATTTTGAATTTCTATAAAAATTAGGTACCTCATGCGTTCATCATTTGCTGCTTCAAACCTAAATGAACATTGTTTGGCATGGGCCCAGTGAAAGGGCATCACAAATGCGGCACCTGCTCAGTTTGTAGTTTGACAATTGAAGGTTCCCATTTTACTGAAGGCAAAAAATTCTGGGGACATGAACAATTCACTAACTCTAAGTCTAAGTATGCAATTTATGCGATCTTGTGTCCATGTCAAAAAATCTATGTAGGAAAAACTACACAGGAAGTGCACCAACAAATTGTTCAACATCGTTCAAGGATAAAGAACAAAGTCTTGACTGCCCCATTGGTATCTCACTTCCTACAAATGAATCACACTCCAAACGATTTTAAATGGACAATTTTGACAGTGATCAAAACGCCCTCAGGAGGAGGTGGCGATCCTGATTTGCGGTTGTCTCAAAAAGAAGCCTTCTTGATACTGTCATGACAGGCTTGAACGAACTTTCAGAATTGAGCAATCTGTGATATGTCTCGGCTTAAATCAAATTGGATATGATAATTCAGAACAATCCGGGTCACTAATTGTGGTACCACCTAAATTGTCTGTAATACACATATAAATCAATGCTGCACTCAATTTATCAAACTTCAAGTACCATCATGCCTTGAGATCCCACTCAGGGTCTAAATATTGACTGTCTCTTTAAATAAGCGTAGTCACGCATGCGACGGAAATACAAGATGCGCGCCAGTAGAGTAAACAAGGAGCAGAAGGTAACCTGGAGATGGGTACACTTCGTGCAAGTAGGTTCCAACTGTAAGCGTGCGCTTTATTAGGCTAATGACTGGCGAGGATACATAGTGCAAATAGTAAATACGTGCCATCTTCTATCTTGGAATAGAGAATATGATGCAAGCAATGAAAAAAAGCACAGGTGCACCATAAATTACAAATGTGCGAGAACAACAAAATTATTGTAAAGGTACAAATAGTGATGTCCAGAAGTCTTGTTTGTTTCATTCATTTATTTTTCAACAGAAGTAAACGAACAGCTGACGCGTTTCGTCCCGGGTGGGACTTCTTCAGGGCTGTATTTACAAAAAGACACATGAAACATACAGTTAAAACATGTCTTATTGTATAACCCTGCCGAGCAACAATAGTCTCAAGTTTAAAAAACATTTCTTTTGATGTTACAAAGAGAACGGTCTTAGTTGCTACATTTCATAAGCCTATAAAATCATGGCCACCCCCAAGCAGATCAAGAGGGACCGGTACCTTTAAAATTATTACACAAACTAATTATTTTGGAGGTATCACTGGTTACACAAAAGAACACATATGAAATTCATTTGGAAACATTATGAGCATACAGATAAAAGTTTATTGATGAGGAGCATTCCTCAAGGCAATACTATATGATAAGAGGAAAAGTGACATGTGAAATTAAATATGGTCGCCACTCAAATAAGCAATGTATTACATATAAAGAACCTACCCAGAATAGAATGGCAATTCCTTGGCGGTGTGAGTGGTCGTAGAGTAAAGGCCAGATAGTGAAGGTCTGTTTCGCAGTCTCAAATAAAAACTAAATAGAAAAATGAATGAAAAAGTATCATAAGAAAACCAGTCCGATATAAATATGCAATACCGAGAGAGGAGAGGGAGAAGGTGTCCCTAGTGAAAAGAATATACGCAATTCCCATGACTACAGTACTAGGACGACAGCTCTATATTTATGATCTTTTCTATCTCTGACCATCCTAAACTTCTCTGTTTGTTCTCGCTTGGCATGTGAATCTCCTTAAATATGGTCAGGCCATTAGGATCGATTTTTCTGCTAGCACCCTTTTCTCTATTTGCTTTCTTTTGATTTTTCTTTTTATTATTTCATATTGCTTTTGTACAATATTTTTCTTTTTATGCTTTTCATCGTACATGGACCGTATGTGCCCGTTATGTATGGAGCTTGAGGCATCCGCCTCAGTGGTTAAAGATCCTTGTCAAGACCTTCCGTCATTTGAGGCTGTCTGGTCCTCGAGCGTATATCAGCTCACATGCGCACTTCTCCATTCCAATATGGCCGCCATTTATGTCAGTCTCTTCTTTTGCGTATTTACCCACAATATTTAGATATATAACTGCGCTATAGACATTGATTTAATCTGACAATCTCATTAGGATATTACTTATTCACCTGGACGCGTGGCCCAATATATACAAGACCCCAATTAGTCCTTCTATACATTGGATTATAGACCTTCGCCCATACTTCCAATATGTCCGCCAGTCGCGTTCGACTTTCTACGTATACATAATTTCTTACAAATTTTGTTTTGAAGTTGCATATTTGTCACTTCCAGGTATTATGATCGGCTCAGGGGTTTTCAAAACTTTGGTCCACAGACCCTCGTGTACCCTTCCAATATGGCCACCACTTGTGTTCGTTTTTCAGTATCTCATAAACCAACCTTAAATATCCATGTGAGGTTGTATGGGTAATTTCCTAGGTACCATTACCGTTTTAGAAGGGACCTTGTTTGTTGCGGACAAACGCCTGGCGTCATCTTTGCTATATGCCACCACTATTTGAACCAGTTTGAGACTGTGTATACCCTTTTAAGATGGCCGCCGCCTAACGCTGTACTATTTGCTCCTTCTTGGTACCGATACTGTCAGGTGCAGCAACTTAAACAATTAGATGGGGTATAAATATGGGTGTAGAAATGGACGGTTACCATCAGGTGCTATTCGGACTGAAGGTGCACGGCGTCTGGGCTTCGAATATCGGTGATTACTTTTCTCGCGGTAAGTGGACATGCAAAATCTTGGGCAATTTCCTTTGGTAGTCGCAATTAACTTCCTACCGCTTTTTTAGAGTAGTCCTTGTTATGCTCCTCTTTGCACCATTTTCAACTATGGGTAGAGTGTGCAAACAAAAGGGGTCCCCTTCTATTCAGACTTCCCTTTTATTGGCGATACTATAATTTTGGAGGGTATTTGTAGGTAGACTTGTCTATCGCTGATGCCTCCAACACCCTCCAGCACTTAGTTCCTAATGTATGTACGCATGTGGGAGTTTTCACGCAAAGGGTCTCTTTTTATATTCAGACCTCTTCTAGATTGTAGACATATCTCGCTATGAGTGTGCTAGACGGACTTTGTTTGTTTTGCAAGCCTTCATTTTCTATTCAGTTGTTGTGGAGGGAGGGACATGGACAGCTCTTTAGGTGTTCTTATATTTTATTTTTTATTTCTAATTCCCATATGCACACTCCTATGCCATTTACTCATTGTGGAGGGAGAGACAGTGCTAATTGCTCACGAGTCCCTATTCTTTTTGAAGCTTTAGTCGTGTATAGAGATATTCTTATTTTTCTTAAAATTCTTTTGATACTAAAACTATGCATTATATTGTTTATTTCCTTATGCTTAGAAATTTGATCGAGGAATAAGGAGACCCCTTGAGATATATTCCTACTTACTATTTGAAGGCTTCATTGGATAAGTCCAGGTGAATACTCGCGTTCATAATGATTCTATTCTGCTGGTTCCTTCTCACTTCAATATGTCCTATTTTAAGCCCGTGCCTTTTTGTCTTTTGTTTTTTATTTTAGATTAAGGTGCACAACCTATGGATGGTGCACCTCGATAATACTTATCTCTATTCAGAACATAATTGACTTTGCCTTTTCACTGTCAACAAAACTTAGGTAAGCCTTACATACCGGGCAGTTTATATGGATCAGTCTTTATAGGCACGGTGGTGCAACTAAAATAGAGATGAACCTTTTCTAAATATACTCTTGCATTAGGGACCCCGTAAGGACACCCTTATCATTAGTCTCATGCAGATTAGAGATTAAAATACATTAGATCTGTATTTTTTATATAAGTATTTCCTTCTCCCAACAGTGTAATCTCGAAGCCCAGCTGCACACCCATTCTGGAGGGTAGAAATATAATAAAGACCTCCAGTTGCTATTGCATTTTAACGTGAGTCATTCCCCTTTCGTCCTGGTACTGTAGTCATGGGAATTGCGCTAGGGACACCTTCTCCCTCTCCTCTCTCGGTATTGCATTATTTATATCGGACTGGTTTTCTTATGATTCTTTTTCATTTATTTTTCTATTTAGTTTTTATTTGAGACTGCGAAACAGACCTTTACTATCTGGCCTTTACTGTACGACCACTCACACCGCCAAGGATTTGCCATTCTATTCTTGGTAGGTTCTTTATATGTAATACATCTCTTATTTGAGTGGCGACCATATTTAATTGCACATGTCACTTTTCCTCCTATCATATAGTATTGCCTGGAGGAATGCTCCTCATCAATAAAATGTTGTCTGTATGCTCATAATGTTTCCAAATAAATTTCATATGTGTTCTTTTCTATAACCAGTGATACATCCAAAAGAATTAGTTTGTATAATAATCTGAAAGGTACCGGTCCCTCTTGATCTGCTTGGGGGTGGCCATGATTTCATAGGCTTATGAAATGTAGCAACTAACATCAAAAGCAATGTTTTTTAAACTTGAGACTATTGTTGCTCGGCTGGGTTATACAATAGTCCATGATTTTAACTGTATGTTTCATGTGTATTTTTGTAAATACAGCCCTGAAGAAGTCCCACCCGGGACGAAACGCGTCGGCTGTTCGTTTTCTTCTGTTGAGAAATAAATTAATGAAACAAACAAGACTTCTGGACATCACTATTTGTGCCTTTACAATAATTTTGTTGTTCTCGCTCATTTGTAATTTATGGTGCACCTGTGCTTTTTTTCATTACATGTTAAAGTTCTGTTTAGCACTGTCATTGTGATGGCGGGTGTCTTATCGGTGTGCACATAATCCCTGATCAACTATCTAAAAAAAAGGGGAACAATTATTATTGAGGTTACTTTGGATCAGGTGCATTTCTATGAAGGCTCCGCCATCTGCTATGCTTTAGTATTCCTGTTCACTTCGTTTGCACTGATCGGCCTTACACCTTGACCTTGATTAAAATAATATAAATCTTGGGTATTAACGCCAGGGTTTCAGAATGCCTGGGTTCAAAGATAGACGTCAAGAGCTAGCTCAGGACCTGTTTGCCACAAACCCCAAACCAGGTACCACTACCACCTCCAACACGGAGGGTTTGAAAATGAAATTCCAAAGATTAGAACGTCTCAAAAAAAGTGAAATGTCAAGATGGTGGGATGGCACCACCTTAGAAAAATATATTGAAAATGAAAAAATCCCTCGAGGATTGGGAATTCTTATATTCCCTATGTTTGAGGACCTAGATCCTGAACAACTAACAGATTGGGAGGGCAATCTCAGAAACGCTTCATATAACATGATGAAGATTCTAATCATCAATGCAGTGAAGAAAGGGAAAAAGCTTAGAAAAGAGATTGAGGAATTAGAGAACTAAATAGAGGACTCACCACTTAAGGAAGTGGTCAAGAAAAACTATGTGGTCCTTGACAAAATTTTGGAAAGTCACCAACTCTATCTTAGGGATAAAAAGATCAAGAAGATCAAATGTAATGATAAGGACTATAAGGAAGGAAGAATCTACACCTTTGCCCACAAATACGATAACGTGAAGGTAGCTGGGGAGGGCAAAATACGCAGGAAAGAAACTTCCGAACTAACTTCCGCTAGTAGTATAACTTCCTTATCATCAGTTGCTAGTACGATCTCTACAGATGTGACACCTGATACCACAGAAGGGGAAGCAAGACCTACCACCAATAATTTTTTATTGGAAATGGAAAGGCTAAGGTTGGGAGCCAGACCAAAAGAACAAAAACCAGAAGGGGGGCAGGAGGTGGCAGGAACAACAACATAGGAAGAGGTCAAGGTGCAGAGGCGGTGGCGGGGCGGACGAGGTCGAACAGGACAAAGAAGTAATGGTGAGTGCAAGTACCATTGTGGAAATTGAAAAAAGTATTGTTTTTTTTTTTTTTTTTTTTTAACATCATTTTTATTGCATCACCAATATAAATGTACAGACAAGATATTCAGCAAAATTTACATGACGTGAATCGATTCAAATGCGATCATTCAATCTTCATCCGGGGGGGTCACCCTGTTCTTGACGCGGGTGGCTTCATCTCCATCTTGGTCTCGTACTTCTTACATTGTCCTACTGCTTCATTTTGCACATAACCCTGGAATGCTTTTGTGATTTACGCCCCTCCCCCTCCCCAAATTTCGGTGCCCCAACATCCCTCCAAACCAGCTTCCTACCCGCCCTCCCCCGTGGTCGCGCTGCGCTTGAGTAACCATGTGCTAGTGCCCGGTGTGTTGTAGGAGGAAGCAAACAATCGCTAAGGTGTGTTCTCCTGTATAGTGTTAGGGTCTGCTCCAGCTAGTTCGCTCCCGTCTTCCTGCCCCTCACCGTCCACATCCCTGAGCGCCTGCACCATCACCTCCCATGCAGTTGCCCTTTCCAGTGCTTTCTCGTCATTCGACCTCCAGGCCATCTGGTATCGTAGGGTGCTATCACACGCGGCCCATCTCAGACACTCCCCATACCATCTTTTATACGTGGGCCCCACTCTGGACTTCCAATTTCGTGTGATCTCCCGCTTGGCCAAGATAAGCCCTAGATCTATAAATTTACTTGACATCGTATTTCTAGGTGTGTGTGGGAACCAGTGGAGGATGACAACTGCTTTAGTATACTGGATATCTCTGTCCGTCGCACCGTTAAGGGCCCGCCCAACTTCCTGCCAATAGTCGCCTAAAGAGGGGCAATCCCACAGCATATGACATAGGTCCGCCCCCGCTGTATTACATCTGGGGCAAGCAGCGTCGGTCGCCCCAAAGTACTGTTGGATTTTCCCGGGCGTGAGGTATGCCCTATGGATAACATAAAAGTGGATCAATTGGAACCTGGCATTCCTCGAGCTCTTCCGCGCCCTCCTCAGCAATTGGCCCCAGGTCGTGTCTGGTATCTCCACCTGGAGGTCCAGCTCCCACTTGGCCTTCAGGGCTGCCAAAGGTTGCAAGGCCTCCCGCTGCATCCTCGAGTATAGGCACGTGACGGCCTTAAAGGTTCCCGCCGCCATCCTGGCGTACTGGCAAGCCATCGAGGTGCCTGGTTCCTGCAGCCCCTCCCCCCAGTGGGCTCTCATGGCGCCCGTGACTGCCGCGTGCAGCAGGTAGTCACCCCTCGGTAGGTCAAATCTCTCCTGCAGGTCCCGGAACGGCAGCAACACCCCATCTTCGTAGAGGTCACCTAGCACGTGTACTCCCGCCTCCTCCCACCCTAGCAAGCGTGACCAGTCACCTCCATGTGGGAGGGCAGTGACCATTCCCAGCGGTATTTCGGGAGCATACATAAAGCGGACCCCCGCCCGCTTACGGGCCCGGTCCCAACATAGCCGGAAAGTCTGCTCCTCGACCATCAGGTCTCCCACTCGGAGTTTCTGGTGCAGCGTAATATAAGCCAGAACGTGTCGCGGGGTGCCTTCGGCTCTCGCGTCCTCGGGACCTTTATACACTCTCGCCACCTCCTGAGTAAAAGTCTGCAGCTGCGCGGCGAGGTAATATCCTTCGAAGTCCGGCACTGCCATACCTCCCTCATCTTTGGGGCGTAACAGCGTGTCGAGCGCTATGTGTCTCCTACCCGTGCCCCACAGGAACGCTATGATCAGTGACCTCAGGCGTTTGAAGACCGAACTCGGGATCCATACCGGCAGTGTCCTAAAATAATACAGAAGCCTGGGCAGGGCTATCATTTTAAGCAGGGAAATTCTACCAGCCAGGGAGAGCGGTAGAGTCGCCCAGAAGTCCATAGATCCACGCAGGGCGTTAATACAGCGAGTTATGTTGCCATCCAGCAGGTCGGACGGGGCATGGTAAACATAAACCCCTAGATAATGTAGGCAGCGCGGCTCCCACCGGAGTTCCTGAGCAGTGAGTGGGCACGGCTCTCCCGGTCTCAGAGGAAACAGACAGGATTTAGGCCAGTTGACCCTCAGGCCCGATAACCTACCGAACTGCTCCAGTATCCTCCGCGCCCCCTGAAGTTCGGCGCCGGCATCGGCCAAAAACATCAACAAGTCATCCGCATATAGGGAGATGAGGTGTGGCCTCCCCCTAAAAGGCAAACCTGCGTAGTGGCGGCCCAGTCTGGCTACCGCAGCGAAGGGTTCCATTGCCAACGCAAACAGTAATGGAGATAGGGAACAACCCTGTCTAGTGCCACGCCTAATCGGATATTGTCTTGAGATCAGTGCACCCACCCGGACCCTCGCTACCGCCTCAGTATAGAGGACTTTGGTCCACTGTATATATCCGTCTCCCAACCCGAAGCGACGCATCACCTCATACAGGTATTTCCATTCAAGGCTGTCAAATGCCTTCTCGATGTCAATGGACAGGACAAATGGGGAGACGGTGTCTGGCCAATCCGCACCCATCAGTCTCGTGAGCCTACGGATGTTATGAGTGGTATTGCGTGTCGGAATAAACCCGCACTGGTCACCATGAACCAGGCCCGTCATGTGCCCTAGCAATCTGTTGGCCAGAATTTTACTGAGGATCTTGTAGTCCGTCGTCAACATAGACAACGGACGATACGAGGACAGCGCCGCACCCTCCCTGCCCGGCTTCAAGAGTGGGATCATAAGGGCCTCGCACATAGAGCCCGGGAGTCGGCCCTTCTCCTGCGCCTCATTGTATACCTCGCGCAGCCGCGGAGCAAGATGCTCTAGGTATTTGCCATAAAATTCGATCGGTAGACCGTCTAGGACCGGGGTCTTGTTTCTAGCCATCTGTTTTACAGCACAACCTATTTCTCCGAGGGAGATGGGCCGCCCTAACTCTTCTGCCTCCGAGTCCTCCACTCGCGGCAACTCTAGCCCGTCCAAGAACTCCTCAAGCTCCTCCGTCCCTCCCGTGTCACCACTCAGATAAAGCCCTTCATAATAAGCTCGGAACTTGTTCAGGATCCCGGGTTGGGAGTGGCAAGGCTCCTCCCCTGGCTCCTGGATCCTCATGATCGGCCCTCCCCCCCGGATAGGATTAGCAAGCCAAGCCAACATCGCCCCCGCCTTATCACCCTCCGCATGCGCTCTCGTCACGTACGCCTTGTGGTCGAAGCTACGCAGCCGCTCTAGCTCTACCGCCAGCCCCTCCCGCGCCCCGCTAAGCCCCTCCTGCAGTTCAGGGTGATTCGGGCGCCTCTTCTCAAGATCCCTCAGCCGTATCTCAGCCTTGTCTAAGTCATCTAACAGAGTCTCCCGCGCCCCTGCCGTGTGCCCAATACAGTGTCCCCGCACCACCACCTTGAAAGCATCCCACTCAACCGCCCTCGTGGAAGCTGAGCCACTGTTCTCCTCAAAATACCTCTCAATACGTTCACTCAGGGCCTCCCTGAACAACAAGTCGTCCAGGGTGTCAGGCTGCAGGCGCCATGTTGGCACGCAGTTAACAGTCACCATCCATTCCAGAGACATCAACAAGGGATTGTGGTCCGATATCGTCCTGGCCAAGTATTCCGCCCCTCCCACCGCGGGGAGCACACTTTCCGAACAAAGAAACGCATCCAGCCTCACATGTAAATCATGCAGGTGCGAGTGAAAGGAGTAGTCCCTAGTGGTGGGGTGCAACGCCCTCCATGCATCCGTGAGGGCCCAGCTCTCCTGCCATTCTAATCTACGCTTGGCGATCCTATGTGCTGGGGACGCGCGCAGCGGGGGATGGGACCTATCTAGTAGCACATCCTCAACTGAGTTGAAGTCCCCCCCCAAGAGGACCGGCCCTGCCAAATAACCCGCCAATTTGCCCGAGATGTTAGACAAGAAAGCGGGCAGGTCTACATTAGGAGCATACACATTACAGAGAGTAATCATCCTGCCTCTCAGCCTCCCTTCCACCGCCACATACCTGCCCTCTGGGTCTATCGAAGACTTCGAGACCTGGAAGGGGACCCCCGCCCGTATCCAAATCAATGTTCCCCTCGCAAATGCTGAAAATGTCGTGTAGAATAACTGCCCCCTCCAGCGCCTTTGTAGAGCCGCCCCTTCCTGCTTATTCAGGTGCGTCTCCTGCAGAAACGCTATGTGAACCCCCCTACGCTTGAGGTACGCCTGGACCTTATGTCTGCGCGTCATGAATTGCATACCCCGCACATTCCAGGTCACACATTTCAACGCTCCAGTACTAGCCATTCCCCCCTACACAACCGGACCATACAGCAATGAACAGTGTTCGCATAAGTCCCGCGACCACGGGCCCCCCCCCCACCCACTCCAAACAGGAAGCCAAACCCCTCCAACAACTACAACCCCCTGAGCAACCCCAACTGCTCGCAACTCCCACCCCCCCAGGACAGGCCCCCCCGCAACTGGAAGTACCCCCATCCCAACCAACACTCCCAACCACCCCTCAAGGAAAGGTGGTAATATTCGCAGTCCCCACTGCGATGACCTTAGGGGCCAGTAAGGCGCGGCTCAATGCTATAAGACCTCCAACAAATCAGCCCCGCGAGCTCCACCCCACAATCCCCACATTACAGCTCCCCAAAACCTCAATCAATATCGTTCCACTGCTGCGGGTCCGTCGCCCCGGTGTCCAACCAGCGAGTCCATTCCGCCAAACCAGTTCAACACGCCTCCAGTATCTCTCCCGAGGTCTGCGGCGTCACAATAGGGCCCCGGGCTCCACCAAATTCCGATTGTCCTGTCTCTGAGCCTGTGCCCGGGGCCTCCGAATCCGTACCCTTCCCAGACTGAGTCCTGGCGGTTCTAGATAAGTCCACCACCGCCTGTAGGGCCGCCTGCCTCTCCGCCTCCGTCTGCGACATCGAAGGTTTCCCGGTCCTCTTGCGGTTCCTTCTGATCCGTTGGGATTGTCTGATCGGCTTTTCCACCTTAGCCTCTTCCTCCCTGGCCTTAGCACCGTCCGTTCCCGCCTTATAGGTGTCCCACCAGTCCCATGCGTCCGCGGAAGTCGTGAAGAATAAAGACTTCTCATCCACCACCACTCTTAGCTTGGCAGGAAACAACAGGGAATACTTGATGCCTTCCTGGCGGAGCTCCCGCTTGAGGGACAGGAAGTTTGCCCGGAGTCGCTGAGTCTCAAACGTGTAGTCCGGGAACATGGTGACTTTGTTGTTTTCCACTTGAAAGGGCCCTGCCTCTCTCGCCCTCTGCAAAAGCCAGTCTCTGTCCCGGTAATGGAGCAACTTGAACACCACCGGGCGAGGAGGAAGGCCCAAGGCTGGCGGACGCGCCGGAACTCTATGTGCCCGCTCCAGGGAGAAGAAGGTGGACAGACCTTCTGGTGCCACCTCCGTCCGCAGCCAGTTATCCAAGTAGCCCACCATGTCGTCGCCTTCAATTTTCTCCGGCAGGCCCACTAGGCGTACGTTGTTGCGCCTGTTCCTGTTTTCTGCATCCTCGGCCCTCCTTTCCAGCACCTTCAGACGGTCCATCACGTCGGCCATCTGGGCCTTCACCGTTGCCTGGGCCGGGGCTAAGTCCTTAACCGTGGTCTCCACGGATTTCACCCTGTCCTTAAGTTTGTCGTGGTCGGCCTTCAGGAGGCCCAAGCCCGTTGCCACCTGAGCTATATCTTGCTGCAGGGCATCCTTTGTGGTGGCGATGGCTTCCAGGATACGATCCTGCATCCGCTGTAACGCCGCTTGGTCTCTCTCCGCTCCTTCCGCCGCCTCAGTGTCGGTCGCGCCATCTCCCTTCCCCTTCGGCTTCCCCATCTGGGCCGGGATGGGCGGTGGTCCTCAAGTGTGTTCTTGGTCGCCCTCCGAGCGTCGCCGGGCACCGTCCTCCGGCCGGGTCCTCAGGCCCAGAAACGTCACCAAGAAGCAGGAAGCACCGAGCGGTCGTGGCCCGGCCAGCGATAGTTGCGCCGGAGGTCCTGGGTTCTCGTCTCCGGGTCACTGTCGCACCGTTGTCGCCCCAATCAGGAGACGGTCCTCAACCACCGCCCAAGGGCGCGCCCAAAGTCCATCCGGCACCTGGGGAGAGGCGCGACACGGCCGCCAACACCTCTAGCGTGTCCGGGAGCGGTCTTCAGTGGGTCTCCGGGCAGACGTCTCCGTCACAAGCGATCTCATGCCCTCGCCGCCATTTTGGGGTTCGCGACTTCTCGGCCGAGTTCAGCTTTCAAAGTTAAGATACTGCTGTGGGAAGGCTCGGTGTCGTCCTCCGTGGGTCCCGGACCCTCCGCAGTACCGTCCAGTACCGGATAATGCCCTTTGTCTCGGGGTTCGAATGAATTTTCAGGATATTTCCCGGGCTCGGGCACGGAGCTCCGAGCTCACGCTGCCTACAAAAGTATTGTTGTTAACCTTTCGGATAGGGCTCTATCCACTGTAGAAATGTCTGTTTTGAAAAAGGGTTTGGGTTTCTGTCCAAATAATGTGGGTGGGGACACCAATATATTTGTTGATTTGTGCAAATTTATCCGTGCCTTAAAACTAAAAGACCACTTTGTCAGGAATCCATCTACTGTGACTACCGATTGTAATATTGGTACTACCTCTGTTTATACAGCAACTGAAATAAAAGTCATCCAATCAATTATGTCAGTTGAATTTGAAACATCTATTTACAGTGATATGGTTTGTGCGGAATTGGGTATAGTTGAAGATGTTGGTACTAACAGTGGCTTAAAACCCAGATCCAACTTCATTCCAGTAGGAACCCATCCCAATATTGATATCTTCAAACAGAAAGTTACACAAGGTTTACATCAACTTTTGGATCATCACATCTGTCCAAATGCACGCCGACATAATCTTACTAGTGAAGAACGTTTAGCCTTGAAAAACCTCAAAACAAACAGCACTATAGTCATCCGGGATGCAGACAAGGGGGGCAATGTGGTCTTGATGAGAAAAGCAGATTATCTCTCAGAAATTGAGCGACAACTTTCTGATACCTCTTGTAATACCAAGGTTTCCCATAACCCCATTGCCGCCCTTTGTGCCCATATTAATATGAGGCTCATAGATTGGCGTGAAGAGGGACTAATTAGTGAGGAAGAATGTAGATACCTCAAGGTGTCAGAGCCCACATTCCCGTGTATATATATACTACCCAAAATCCACAAGGGCGGCCTTTTTCCACCTGGCCGCCCCATTATTTCAGGGGTGAATTCACCCACCGAACGCCTTTCGGAATGTGTGAATGTATATATACAACCTTTTGTACAAAATCTTCCGTCCTACATAAAGGATACAAAGGACATATTGGCCAAGTTTGAAGAATTCACATGGGCAGAAAATTTGATCTTCGTTACACTTGATGTTACGAGTCTCTATACGTGCATTAAGAAGGAATTTGGCATAAGAGCCCTTGAATTCTACCTGGGACAGAGAGCAGCTGGGTTCTTGGGTCACAATGAAGTCCTGATTGAAATGACTAATATCATCTTATCAAAAAAGTTCTTCTTGTATGATTCCATGTGGTACCAACAGACCCAGGGAACGGCCATGGGTTCCAGATGTGCTCTCGTGTACGCTGGGCTCTTCATGGGTTGGTTTGAGCGGGAGCATGCCTGGGGCCGTCGAGCTGCAGAGTGGTCAGAACACGTGATCTTTTGGGGCAGGTACATTGATGACGTGATTATGTTATCGAATGGACCTGTCCCGGCCCTCATGACCTATTTTGACTTTTTGAACAATAACCCTTACAATGTCCACTTCACAATGGAATATAACACCAAAGAAATAAACTTTCTTGATGTAACCTTTTTTGTGGAAAACAACAAGATAAATAGCAAAACGCATAGAAAGGCCACCAGCTGCAATAGCACGTTGTATTTCACCAGTGCACATCTTCGTCACGTTATCAATAACATTCCCTATGGGGAGATGATCAGGAAGCGACGTAATTGTAGCACCCCAGAAACTTTCTCTCAAAGCATCATGGAGAACACAAAGCGTTTCTGACATAGGGGTTATCCTCCTCATATTATAAACAAAGCACTCACAAGAATTAACGAGGTACCAAGAGAATCTACCCTAATCCCGTTAGAAAACAGGAAAACTAAGTCTCCTGGTATTGCGCTCGTTACACCATATACAGACGAGAGTGCGAGAATTTATAATACCCTTCGGAAACACTGGTATCTACTTATATCTATACCCAGTTTACAAGGGATTGTACCAGCTAAACCCAGGGTGACATACAGACGTGGTCCTAATTTGCAAAATATTATTTGCCCCAGTTATATCACCAGAGAGAAAAGAGTGGATTGGTTAAGCAACAAGTTGGTAGGTTTCTACACCTGCAGGGGATGCAATATGTGCAGCCTTGGCAAGGACAAAACAAAGGAGTTTTGTTTCAATACTAAGTACAAAATTAATCATTACATAAATTGTAATACCACCTATGTGGTATATGTTCTAGGATGTCCATGTAGCCAAATTTACGTGGGCAACACGAAGAGGGCCCTTAAAGTAAGAGTATAGGAACATGTCCGGGCACACAGAAATGGGGACCTTAAATATGCCATGAACCATCACATGCAGGAAAAACACTCACCTAATGACACCATTTGGTTCATGGGTATAGACCATATCCCAGTTAAACCTAAGGGGGAGAGGGGATAGACTAGTAGCCCTGCGAAGAAAAGAGGCCATGTGGATCTGTAGATTGAGAATTTTGGAATTTGGTCATAATTTTGATGATGAGATGCATCATTTCTTGACATAAATTGATCCATGTACGTCTGAATGTATGCTTATATGTTCCCTTATATAGCTCGTGTGTTTCATTTTTTGAGACCTATATTGCTCCAACACCCTTGATGTGAATAGTATGTCCCTCCTTAACATTTGTTATACTCCCCCTCATGGGCAGCTGATTTTCCAAACGTACCAGAGTGGTGGGGTATTTTGCCAAATGTACATTAAGTCATTTTGGATATGTCCCTTGCACACACCTCACACTTTGTGTGTTTTGCTATATATGAAATATTGTCACATTGCCTTAGGATAACATGTGTATGCCCTTAGTTATGGCTATATATTTATGTTCTTTTCCTTCTCTGACCATCCTAAACTTCTCTGTTTGTTCTCGCTCTGATTAAATATGGTCAGGCCATTAGGATCGATTTTTCTGCTAGCACCCTTTTCTCTGTTTGCTTTCTTTTGATTTTTCTTTTTATTATTTCATATTGCTTTTGTACAATATTTTTCTTTTTATGCTTTTCATCGTACATGGACCGTATGTGCCCGTTATGTATGGAGCTTGAGGCATCCGCCTCAGTGGTTAAAGATACTTGTCAAGACCTTCCGTCATTTGAGGCTGTCTGGTCCTCAAGCGTATATCAGCTCACAAGCGCACTTCTCCAATCCAATATGGCCGCCATTTATGTCAGTCTCTTTTTTTGCGTATTTACCCACAATATTTAAATATATAACTGCGCTATAGACATTGATTTATTCAGACGATCTCATTAGGATATTACTTATTCACCTGGACGCGTGGCCCAATATATAAAAGACCCCAATTAGTCCTTCTATACATTGGATTATAGACCTTCGCCCATACTTCCAATATGTCCGCCGGTCGCGTTCGACTTTCTACGTATACCAAATTTCTTACAAATTTTGTTTTGAAGTTGCATATTTGTCACTTCCAGGTATTATGATCGGCTCAGGGGTTTTCAAAACTTTGGTCCACAGACC
Organism: Lissotriton vulgaris; assembly: GCF_964263255.1. NCBI lineage: Eukaryota > Metazoa > Chordata > Amphibia > Caudata > Salamandridae > Lissotriton > Lissotriton vulgaris. The sequence continues at coordinate 1,602,008,877 of NC_141687.1, read as the reverse complement.
CTCGTGTACCATTCCAATATGGCCGCCACTTGTGTTCGTTTTTCAGTATCTCATAAACCAACCTTAAATATCCATGTGAGGTTGTATGGGTAATTTCCTAGGTACCATTACCGTTTTAGAAGGGACCTTGTTTGTTGCAGGCAAACGTCTAGCGTCATCTTTGCTATATGCCACCATCTATTTGAACCAGTTTGAGACTGTGTATACCCTTTTAAGATGGCCGCCGCCTAACGCTGTACTATTTGCTCATCTCAGTACCGATACTATCAGGTGCAGCAACTTAAACAATTAGATGGGGTATAAATATGGGCGTAGAAATGGACAGTTACCATCAGGTGCTATACGGACTGAAGGTGCACGGCGTCTGGGCTTCGAATATCGGTGATTACTTTTCTCGCGGTAAGTCGACATGCTAAATCTTGGGGAATTTCCTTTGGTAGTCGCAATTAACTTCCTACCACTTGTTTAGAGTAGTCCTTGTTATGCTCCTCTTTGCAACATTTTCAACTATGGGTAGAGTGTGCAAACAAAAAGGGGCCCCTTCTATTCAGACTTCCCTTTTATTGGTGATACTATAATTTTGGAGGGTATTTATAGGTAGACTTGTCTATCGCTGATGCCTCCTTCACCCTCCAGCACTTAGTTCCTAATGTATGTACGCATGTGGGATATTTCACGCAAAGGGTCTCTTTTTATATTCAGACCTCTTCTAGATTGCAGACATATCTCGCTATGAGTGTGCTAGACGGACTTTGTTTGTTTTGCAAGCCTTCATTTTCTATTCAGTTGTTGTGGAGGGAGGGACATGGACAGTTCTTTAGGTGTTTTTATATATATATATTTTTTTATAATTCCCATATACACACTCCTATGCCATTTACTCGTTGTGGAGGGAGATACAGTGCTAATTGCTCACGAGTCCCTATTCTTTTTGAAGCTTTAGTCGTTTATAGAGATATTCTTATTTTTCTTAAAATTCTTTTGATACTAAAACTATGCATTATATTGTTTATTTCCTTATGCTTAGAAATTTGGTCGAGGAATAAGGAGACCCCTTGAGATATATTCCTACTTACTATTTGAAGGCTTCATTGGATAAGTCCAGGTGAATACTCGCGTTCATAATGATTCTATTCTGCTGGTTCCTTCTCACTTCAATATGTCCTATTTTAAGCCCGTGCCTTTTTGTCTTTTGTTTTTTATTTTAGATTAAGGTGACAACCTATGGATGGTGCACCTCGATAATACTTATCTCTATTCAGAACATAATTGACTTTGCCTTTTTACTGTCAACAAAACTTAGGTAAGCCTTACATACCGGGCAGTTTATATAGATCAGTCTTGATAGGCACGGTGGTGCAACTAAAATAGAGATGAACCTTTTCTAAATATACTCTTGCATTAGGGACCCCGTAAGGAGACCCTTATCATTAGTCTCATGCAGATTAGAGATTAAAATACATTAGATCTGTATTTTTTTTATAAGTATTTCCTTCTCCCTACAGTGTAATCTCGAAGCCCAGCTGCATACCCATTCTGGAGGATAGAAATATATTAAAGACCTCCAGTTGCTATTGCATTTGAACGTGAGTCATTCCTCTGTCGTCCTAGTACTGTTGTCACGGGAATTGCGTATATTCTTTTCACTAGGGACACCTTCTCCCTCTCCTCTCTCGGTATTGCCATATTTATATCGGACTGTTTTTCTTAGGATTCTTTTTCATTTATTTTTCTATTTAGTTTTTATTTGAGACTGCGAAACAGACCTTCACTATCTGGCCTTTACTGTACGACCACTCACACCTTCCAAGGAATTGCCATTCTATTCTGGGTAGGTTCTTTATATGTAATACATCTCTTATTTGAGTGGCGACCATACTTAATTTCACATGTCACTTTTCCTCTTATCATATAGTATTGCCTTGAGGAATGCTCCTCATCAATAAACTTTTGTCTGTATGCTCATAAAGTTTCCAAATGAATTTCATATGTGTTCTTTTCTGTAACCAGTGATACCTCCAAAAGAGTTAGTTTGTGTAATAATCTGAAAGGTACCGGTCCCTCTTGATCTGCTTGGGGGTGGCCATGATTTCATAGGCTTATGAAATGTAGCAACTAAGACCGTTCTCTTTGTAACATCAAAAGCAATGTTTTTTAAACTTGAGACTATTGTTGCTCAGCTGGGTTATACAATAGTCCATGATTTTAACTGTATGTTTCATGTGTATTTTTGTAAATACAGCCCTGAAGAAGTCCCACCCGGGACGAAACGCGTCGGCTGTTCGTTTTCTTCTGTTGAGAAATAAATTAATGAAACAAACAAGACTTCTGGACATCACTATTTGTGCCTTTACAATAATTTTGTTGTTCTCGCACATTTGTAATTTATGGTGCACCTGTGCTTTTTTTCATTACATGTTAAAGTTCTGTTTAGGACTGTAATTGTGATGGTGGGTGTCTTATCAGTGTGCACATAATCCCCGGTCAACTATCTAAAAAAAGGGGGAAAAATTATTATTGAGGTTACTTTGGATCAGGTGCATTTCTATGAAGGTTCCGAGATCTGCTATGCTTTAGTAATATGATGCAAGCACTAACACGCTAGCAAAAGGTAGCCACGCCGAAGCCCACAGCACCAGAATTCGCCCAAGTTCGACCAACAGAGAGCTAGGATCGGTACCTCTATGGTCCAAAATAAGCAATTGAGCAGCCGAATACCGAGTTGAAATGAACTTACAACAAAACCTACTTTTCACTCTAGCACCGCGCTGGAAACACCGCAGCGCATTAATTGCTGCAGAGCGACCGAAGAAACAACAAACCGCGCTACTTCGAGGTAGGATGTTGTTTACATTAGAGACATATCGGCAAAGTATACACTTGCTTGAACTAGGGACATTGATTACCCACCATCTCCCTGTTTACCCACAGAGTTTCCTTGCATCTCTGAGAATAGCACACAGCAGTATTGGGAAGAACAAAAGACAACAGGTACAATTAGGTGGCCAAGGTGGAGCTTGAGAGAGAATAAGTATATTAAGGTCCCCCGTCACTTACACCAATTTCTATTGTCTTACGTTTTACAGTGAAGGCCACTTCCAGTCCACGTCCTGAGGACAACCCTCAATTAAACTTGGGGTTCGAAATGCGTTGACCCTGTGCTGGAGCAGGGACCAGAATTGGTGTTACAGGGAAAGAAGTATAGGATGAAATTCCCCCCTGAAACCTGACCCTCCGTAAATACAGTTTCCAGCACAGTAAACAAGCAGGTCCTTGTAAATTATGTATTGTCCGCTTGTTTGTTTATACTATATTAGGACTGGTGCCCCATTAAGCAAATAATTGAGGCATCCCATTTTTTGTTCATGGTGTTTATATTATTGTTTTTCATTGATTGTCTGTATTATGATTTTTTGAATGTTTATGTATTGATGGTGTATATTTTTCACAGCAGTGTTCTATTTCGGATATATTGAAATGTTATAAAAAGGATATATGCAAATAAGTAAAAAGTGATTAAATGAAAATGTTGCCCACTTAGGATTTTTTGTTAGGTGTGGTATAAGATTACAAAAAGAACCTATTTGGCTATTTTGTTGTTCAGTAAGTTACGTGACTCAGGCACAAATTCCTCTACTGTTTCTCCTTCCTTTTGTGAGGGCTTTCAAAAATAATAATGCTCCATGATTGTATTGATCCTAGGTAGGAAATGATTATCTAATTTCTTAATGCTTATTTCGTATTCATTTAATCCCCTGCATTAAATTTTTTTTAAATCATTTGTATTCGTTTAATACTCTAACCCCTGCATTCATCAGCCCTTAGACAGGTAGATGCTCTAGAAATTCTTGCCCCTCTGCTCCTAGACAATCTTGTAATAGCGCTGTCTTCCTCCCTAGACCCAAATTGGCCCCAAAAACAACTGATTAATTATGAAAGACTTTTTTCCATTTCCCAGGGTATGTTAAAAAGAATGATGAAGATGTAACACTCTGCATACTCCTTTTATTTCTTTTGTCACAGAAATTATCCCACATCCCTCTTTCTCCAACCTCTCTCCCCTCACAAATAGCAGCTAAGGTCTCTGGCTAAGCACAATGTATTCACACACTGAGTTACTGTTCTCTTTCTATCCTTGCCAACATCAGATTGATGTTCCTCAACTGCCTCCAGGAGGTTAGGGCTCTGTTTAGACAGGAGATGGCTCTGCAGCCCGGAATCAATAAAACAAGTGCTACTTATAGGCTTAAGACAAACACAGCAACTACCAGGCAGTAAGTCGACCGGGCGGAAAAGTGTTCAATATGGTGGCGGTGTCTGTAACACACCGCCAGCCATATTACCATGTGGGCTGGAACATGCCTTTCTGTGGCGGCATTGCTGCCATGGAAAGGCATGCAGTGTCTGCTTGTGGGGGCCCGTTACTGGCCCCAAAGGACTCCAGGAGTGGGGGTGCACATGGGGGATACCTATGGTACCCCCCTGCAGTTCTATGCACAACATGGCAGATGCCACGCGGTGCCTGCCATGTTGTGCATGGCAGTGCACAACATGCCTTCCTAGCATTGTGCCCGCCGCAATGTCAGGAATGCAGGATGCACCCGCCAGTGTGGCGGGCGCATCCTAATGTATGCAACGGGAACCCCGCACCAATGGTGGGCGGTCCCATTCCATGGGAGGATGGCGGGCGGACAAAGTCTGCGTGCCATCCTAATGACCCCCATTGTATGGAATACGTAACAGACAGCACCTTAGCATATCAAATAAAAAAACTTGCAGCCCTAGCCTATGTGCCTGTGACCGATGTATTAGAACACTATAACCTACTAATAGAGAGTCCCTACTACAAGAGAAATGAGGAGAAGTTAAGCCCACTACTTGATTACTTTGAGGACACATGGGAAGGGAGAATACACCGATCAGGTCACAGAAGATTACCAAAGTTCCACATTCCATGGTGGAATGTGTACCTTAGAACCCTGAACAAGGAAACCAGAACTAACAACTCCATTGAAGGATGGCATAACGCCTTCCAATCAACGACAGGCAGAGGTGCACCTATACTTCACAAATTACTAGAATCTATCCAAAAGGAGCAAAGTTACCAAGAAATACAAATGCAACAATCAATTACACTATTTGGACCAAAACTAACTAAACAAATAAATAAAATGTATGACCTTTTGCAAAGCCAAGTCACACTCTTTCCTACAACTAGAGGCTTAGAATACTTATTCCTAACTGCAAAAAGCATACTTTAATTCAAAATTAAACAGTAATTAAAACATTTTCTTCCAAAACACAACATATGCATATGTATAAAATCTTTTCATATTTTATGAAACATGAACAATTTGTCAAATATATATGTTTGATAAAATTCTAAATATATATTGACAAAATAATAATATTTTACAAAATATAACACATATTAAATTATAATAAAATGACATTTCCCTCCCACATACCATTTTAAAAATTCATTACAGCTGTTGTAGCTCCAAAGCTAACTGAACACAACTTCTAGATCCATCCAGTTGTCGATTTCTTGAAGATAATTGAAGATAAACTCCTAAAAATGCAAAGATACAATTGGCAGATCCCATAAAAAAAACAAAAATGTAGTATAGGTAAAAAATGCTCCATGAAAACTCCCAAAATTAAGAGGGTGTTAAATAAAGATTAGTTTACAAACTAATACACATCTCTTAAAAAAAAGGCAAAACGTGACGTCATAAAACGAAATTCTGTAAGAAAAAAGAAAAACATACCCACCCACACAAAAATACACAGATACAACTTCAAAATACTTTTAATAACTTTACACATACATTTTTCGACGTATACTACACTCGAAACACTAGGGGCCCCATTAGGATGGCGAACAGACAACGGGACCACCCGCCATAAGGGCGGAGGTCCCGTGGGGTCTATTAGGATGCACCTGCCACACTGGCGGGCACATCCCTCATTTTTAACATTGCGGCGGGCGGTGCAGAAAGCACCCCCCGCAGCAATGCTAAAAATGCACATTGTGCGCTGTAATGCACAACGTGATAGGCAGGTAGGGTGCCTGCCATGTTGTACAGTGAAGTGCAGGGGGGTACCATAGGTACCCCCATGTGCACCCCCCACCCTCTGGAGTCCCTGGGGCCAGCAACAAGCCCCCATAAGACATTCCCGCCTACATCCTAATATGGATGGCAGTGTCTAACAGACACCGCCACCATAGGAAACCCTTGTCCGCCCGGTCAACTTGTTGACCAGGTGGAAAAGCGGCGGACAGTCTTTCCGTATGCCTCGGTTCCCCCACCATAGTAATGTGGCGGGGGAAATGGGTGGCGGGTGGAGAAGGATATTGGTCGGATTGCCACCACCCGCATGGCGGTGGGGATCCGCCCGACATCCTAATGGGGCCCTAGGCCTCAAACACCAAGAGGCCCATTAGGATCTCGGGTGGCTTGCCACCCCCTGCATGGCGGTGGTACTCTGCCCAAGATCCCTCCCCACCACCATCCATTTACCCTGCCATATTACAATGGCGGGGGGACTGCGGCAGACGGAAAGACCGTCCGCCGCTTTTCCACCCAGACAATGAGCTGACCGAGCCGAATAGGGTTTAATATGGTGGCAGTGTCTGTTAGACACCGCCAGCCATATTTCCATGGGTGCAGATAGACATGCAGGAATAGACTGCAGGAGCCTGTTGCGGGCCCCCAGGGACTCTGGGGGCTGGGGGCTTCACATGGGGGTACTTATGGTACCCCCAGCAGTTCCAAGCACAACATGGCAGGCACCGCACCGTGCCTGCCATGTTGTGCATGGAATTGCACAATATGCCTTCCTGGCATTGTGGCGGGCGGTGCTGAGTGTCAGCCACGGGACCCACAGGACCCCCACCCTTATGGCGGGCGGTCCCATTGTGCGACGGGATGGCAGGTGAACAAAGTACGCCCACCAACCTAATGGGGCCCCAAATCTAGTCAAAAGTAAACAAACCAAACCTACACCTAAAACACACCAAAAACACAACTACCTAAAACTAAAGACAATACATACCACCTAACTACATCCAAATTAAAACAAAAATAAATAAGTCTAACCTGGCTCAAAACGACACAGCTCCCAACCCCAATCTAATCCCATGAGAAATAACCCAAAACAACAGTGAGCGGTTCCAAAAGTAGTCCCTCTAAACAAAAATGGCTGAATAAATATAATTCTAAAACTTAAATAATATAAAAACATGCCTTAAACTTACAACAATTTAACAAATATATTTTCTAAAAAAGTAATTTTTTAAATAAATAAATAGAAAATATTTTAAAACTTTTGCAACATTGTTAATTAATAATAATAAATATTATACCACATATATTAATTATTATTATTATTAAAAATAAATTGTATTACTATACATTTGAAATATATGCATAAAATATATCAAAATGTTAAATAAATACACACCTTTAGACAAACAACATAGGGGCCAATTACGATGGCGAGCGGATCGCCACCACCGGGCCGGTGGTGGTCACTGCTGGCCGGTCGGGGGCGATTCGCCCGCCATCCTGACTGCAAAAACTCCCACCATATAATGATGACTGGGGGGTCCGCGGCAGACGGAGAGACCGTCAGCCGCTTTTCCGCCGGTCGACTCATCGACCGGCGGAAGACGGGTTTAATATGGTGGCCGTGTCTGGAAGACACCGCCATCCATATTACGATGCAGGCTCTGATCAGCCTTTCCATGGCTGCATTGCTGACATGGAAAGGCTGGCGGTTCCTCCTGTTGGGTGCCCATTGCAGGCCCCCAGGGTGTTGGGGGTTGCATGTACAATGTGGCCGGCACCGAGAGCTGCCTGTCACATTGTGCATGTAAAAGCGCAACATGTACTTTTTACATTGCGGTGGGTGCTGCTTACAGCACCGCCTGCCACAATATAAAATATACAGGATGCGCCTGCCACACTGGTGGGTGCATCATAATTCGTATAGCGAGACCGCTACAACAATGGCGGTCATTCACTTTTGCAGCCATCGTAATCGCTCCATAGAAACTTAAATACTGTCATTATTAATAAAAATCAGATTAATAATAGTAATACAAATATGTTGTGTATATTCAAAAAAATGTACTATTAAACTAATATTATGTTTTGCTAAAGCAAGTATATTAAAATGCAATATTCTGTTTACAACAATAATAAAAATGTAAACAAAGAAATTATTAATATTATTAATAATACACATATTAATAAGACATTTTTCTTCTATATATGTAAAAATGTTCTGTAAAAATAAGAATATGTTTTCTGAAATACAAGGATATTCAAATGTAATATTCTGTTAACCAATATTTTTATTTTACATTGGAAAATGTGAAAAATTGAAAAATTTACTGATAATAATGTACCAATATTATTTTGTATCAAACATATGTTTCTCACAAACACAAAATAAAATAATTTTACCTTACCAATTATCTGCACATGTATTAGTAAACATAACAATGTATAAATTATATATGTGGAAAAATATGTATTGTAAACATTGTAATATGTTGCAAAAATGTAATGCCAAAAAATTAATTTTGTAAACATGTTCAACATATGTCTTCATCAATATATGATTTACCTAATAAAAAAGAACTAGCTCATCTAACTACATGCTAAAAAAATGAAACCTTTGTTCATCCAAATTCAATGTCTGATTAACAATCTTTCAATTTTAATTACATGTTCATTATAAACACATGCATTTTGCATTTACATCAATAACAATTTCCACCCCAGAATTGTTTTTATTTATTGTAAAAAAGAGAAATTAAAAATAGTTTACCATTCCTACTCCACTCAGAATTAAATCAAGTGAGGTGCTGGATAGTAAATAAATATAATGTACTATTCCCACTCCAGTCAGTATGAAATCAAGGAAGATGCTGGATAATAAACAAATATAATTTACTATTTCCACTCCAGTCAGTATTAAATCAGGAAAGGTGATGTATAGTAAATAAATATAATTTACTATTCCCACTCCAGTCAATATTAAATCAGGGAAGGTGCTGGATAGTAAATAAATATGATTTACCATTCCCACTCCAGTCAGTATTAAATCAGGGAAGGTGCTGAACAGTAAATAAATATATTTACTATTCCCACTCCATCAGTATGAAATCAGTGAAGGTGCTGGATAGTAAATAAATATAATTTACTATTCCCACTCCAGTAAGTATTAAATAAGGGAAGGTCATTCATTCATTCGTCATTCATACGTTCTTGTATAGCGCCTTTCACTGTAAGGTCTCAAGGCGCTTGCTTTGGGAACCCGTCCTGGCCTTTCCCTGCGAGATTACCCCTACTGGGCATCCCCAAGGTGAAGACCAGGCATCCCATCGCGGTGGGGCCGTAGTGGAGATTAAGCAAGCTATTGCCCAGAGTTGCAGAGTGTGAACCCACGATTCAAGTGGGCACCGAGGCGAGAATTATCGAGTCCGTGGACATTTTGAGCTCAAGGCCCTGCCACATCGGGGACTGAACCCTGGTCCCGGGTCTGACCTCTACATCAGGGACTGCCTCCTCTAACCGGTGAGCCACACTTCTCCACTAAAGGTCATGGATAGTAAGTAAATATAATCTACTATTCCAACTCCAGTCAGTATTAAATAAAGGAAGGTGCTGGATAGTAAATAAATATAATTTACTATTCCCACTCCAGTCAGTATTAAATCAGGGAAGGACTGGATAGTAAATACATATAATTGACTATTCCAACTCCAGTCAGTATTAAATAAGGGAAGGTGCTGGATAGTACATAAATATAATTTACTATTACAACTCCAGTCAGTATGAAATCAGGGAAGGTGCTGGATAGTAAATAAATATAATGTACTATTACAACTCCAACAAGTAATAAATAAGGGAAGGTGCTGGATAGTAAATAAATATAATGTACTATTCTCACTCCATTCAGTATAAAATCCAGGAAGGTGCTGGATCGTAAAAACATATAATTTAGAATTCCCATTCCAGCTAAAATTAAATAAATTAAATTTGCTATGTTGACAATATAAAATCAAATTTAAATTTAGAACAACTATATTACACTATTGTAATTACCCACAATGTGGATTTCAGCAAATTATTTTATATTATGTTATACGCTAAATGCTATAAAATGTTAACAATTTTTTACATTCCCAAATGATTTAATCAATAAATTATACATTCGAAAACACATCATTAAAAACATCACATTTAGTTAAATAATGCAATTACATGTAAAAATAAATTAAGAAATATTTTTTAAAGTTTTTTTTTAAAGTTAAAATTTTTTTTTTCAAAATGTATATAATAACTTAATATTATTTCTAAATGAATCATTTACTCTCAAAAACTAAAATTTGAAATGTACGCTTCTTAATTTAAAATATTTACCATGTAGAAGCTTTAAATTTCTAAAATATCAAAAATATGTATTGCCTCCCAATAAAAATATTTTTTAATTTCAAATTTTTACATTATTTAAACTGTAAAAAATTCAAATTTAAAAATGTTTCATTTACTCTCAGCAAAATAAATGTTTGATTTACATGTTAACAATCTCTATATTTTTAAAACATTCCCCACCCTTCTCCCCTAATAACCCAATATCCCGCTCCTAAAAATCATATTACAATATTCATTTTTTAATAAATTTAATATATATTAAATCCCAATTTACAAATAATTCCACAAAATGTATTGACTATCAACAAATGTAATTGTAAAATTTACATTACTTAATTTTTAAATATTTAAAATTTATAAACTAAATTTTTTTACATTTCATAAATATATATTTACTGTCAAAAAAATTAATTTTTGAATAACATTTCATCAATCTCTATATCTTTAAGACATTCTCCACCCTTATCCCCTAATAACACAACATTCCACTCCTAAAATTTATATTACACATTATTTTCTAAAAAAAATGTAACAAATAATATTAATACTATTTTCACATTGCTTATTATTACATTCAGAACATTTCGATATTTCAAAATTTCTATATTTTTAACATTCTATATTATCATTTTTGATATTACTTACCTTTACAATGTAACTATATTTTGTCATCACGATATTTTGTACTCAATATTTTAGAATTCAATATTTTTTATTAAAATAGAAAAACAATATTTTTGCATTTGAAAAACAGAACATCGATGTTTTAATACATTCGATATTAAAAACGTGATATTATGTCATATCGATATTTTTAATTCAATATTATATCCGTTCAACGATTGCGCACCAGAAGGCACATTTAAGGAAGGTGAGTGGTCCTACTTGAGAAAGACTCTACTACAGTTAATTGGGCACTGAATTATCCTTATTGTACTCTGATCCAAATGAGTTAATGGTGGTGTATCCCTCACACCAGTTCATAGTCGCTTGTGTGACGGATTCTCATGTTCAACGCACACCTCCAGCGAGTGAAGAATGTTAACTGCTGTGAATTCTTGTGCTCAGCACACACCCCTCACACGGTCCCGGCTGGCAAGGCTTGCAGGTGGCGGGCGGGTGCAGGGGGTGGGGGATCAGAAATAAATAAAAATGAATAGCTTACCTCAAGGCCGGGTTTCGCCTCTTCTCTGCTCCTGCTCTCCAGCCTCCAACAGGAACAGGAGTAGGCAGCCAGGCTGCCTACCCTAAGCCAATCACAAAGCTGCAATGCAGCATTGTGATTGGTCTGAGTGCCATGACACAGCTCTCAGTTAGGGGCTGGAGGGGTGGGTATGTTCTCCAGCCTGCATGGAGAACAGGGAATTGTGCATGACTGGGTTGGGCAGCCAGTGAGGGCTTACCAAACAGTCATTGTGCATATTAGGAGTGGGCAAACCACTCCTTCCCTCTCCTGTTTGGAAAGCAGAGCAGCCCCAGCCACCTGCCCACTGCAAAGCAGCAGGACACAAAACATAAAATGACAATATCTCTAAGTTATAGTCATGTTATAATTTTCACTGTTGGAAAGCATAGTGGAGGAGCTGCCCCTGCCTCACATCCACAACAGTTAATTGATGCATGTACATGACATCATACACACTCCCAAACGTCTGTAGCTGCTTAAGTTTGTTAGTACAACAGCATGGGATTCCCTATGTACAGTGCGCACAATCATCAAAAATCTGTGGGTGCCTTCATGCTGCCTTCAGGAGTGGAGAGTGGCATCAGACAGTTAGCTCTCTCTCAAAATGTTAACATGCTAGATGGAAGTTAAAATCCCCATTTCTCTCTGGGACACAGTTTTCTCCTACGTCAATAACTCAAGTGGTGAAAAGGGGTCATGTCGGGATGACTGTTAAGTCACCACTTTTGCCGCCACCAGTAGTGACTTACTCGCTTCTCAGGCTCACTGCCAGAGACCATCAGCAAATGTACTCACTACATACTGGAGTCGGTTTGACACACAATCCTGGACCAGGGTACTTCCCTGAATATCGTTCAATTCCTAAGAGTGGCTACACTCCATTTTCCTGCTGCATTCAGTGCATGTTGATGTATACCTGGACGGATCTGGTCCTCATCGCTGAGATATGAAGGTTACTCATTAAGCAGATCATACAGAGAAGAGAAGCTTCAGGTTCATTGCATACACCTCAGTCACAGCACACCAACTGCTAATTCCAGAGTGCACAGGCTCCTCACTTTACATTCTAGAACTATGTGACAGAAACTTCCGCTGTTCTAGTCTATTCCACAATGTTCTGGTATTTTCTACAGTGCCAGCAACATGGGTGACAGACAGATACCACAGTTACTTTGCAGATACTGCATTAAGAGAGCTCTAAAAAGCAGCCTGGCAAGTGACACATCTGCTCTCATATCTCCCAACTGTATTGCTATCTTGTTGCCTCACATATCTCAAAAAGCAGGTTTTAAGCTCAAACTGATTTACGATAAGGAAAGGATAGTCTAAGGATATTTTCAAAAGGTCTCGTGTTTTCTTCTGTGCAGTCTTCTGACAAGTTGTCGTGAGAGCTTTTGTCACATCAAATATCTGAGTCTTTCACACTTCCTGTGTCTCATCTACTTCATACAAGAACAGAGGCAGGGTATATCTTGCTGCACTAACTACCAGTGTTTGTTGTAATTAATTCAGAAAATGTTCCGTATTATTTTTAGCAATCAATGCCCTCCTCCCGAAACCTGCCACCTACTATGGTTTCAAATACAACATGAAAACACCAAAACTGAAAGAGGCATTGTTACAAGGGCAAGAATTCATAGGGTTTAAATCGCACAAATGATAAAGGACAACGACAACAGAAATGGCCAGTCTTTCACTAGATGGTTTTGTAGATCCTTTTATTCTTTATTAAATATACAACAGCCAACCTGTTTCACCCTTGCAGGCTTCTTCAGGGCAATGAAAAAGTTCCCACCATCCAGAAAGGGAATTCCAAATGATGTAAGCCCAAATCGATCAGCACTTTCCTTAGTGTTTTTATTTCAAAACGCTGAGTCTGAAAGACGTTTATATTCAAAGTGCAATTGTCCATGATCACTGTCCCATTCAGGGACGAAAGCGTATCGGGTATCGCACAATCAATTGCCAGTTTATTCACACGGCCATCGGGTGAACTTGTATCACTTCAAATGTTTCAGGAAAGTGACTTTCTGTGTCTCAGTCTGCCAGTGTAGGTTTAACAGTAATAATAAGCAACTGTATTCTCTGGTAGAGTCTTTATATGGGCGAGGAGCGTTACCCCCCCTGTTTCTTTGCCATATTTAAAATGTTTACTCAATAGATGACTCCACCTTTTTATACTGCAGTGTGTGGCATGGCCATCACTTGGGCAAAGAAGTTACATGAGGGTGGAATATAGAGAGATGCCTCTGCTCTGAGTCTGCTAGATGATTTGCAGGTGCCGAGCCCCCTTGGGGTGAAGGGCACATGTTGGGTTGGACAGGTGCCTTGCTCCAACCAGCCAGACATGTGCATCGCCAGGCTCTGCATTGTTGGATCAAGGGGGAGTGTTGCGGCAGCCCCCAAGGCTCCAACTGACTGTTGGACAGGTATGGGGCTTGCCAATGCTCAGCCAATCCTCATGCTGCTGGATTTGCGGGGTGGGAACGGAACCTGGGGGAGGTGAGCTGCTCACTTAGAGGCAGCACACCATAAGTGTTCTTTCCTGTGATGATGGGTTAATGGGCTGTGTGTCACAAATTACAGCCTGCCCCCCAGGCACAGGAGGACGAGGACTCCAGGGAAGCGAGGACCCCCATACCTCAGGACAGGAGGCTGAGCAGAGCTGGGAGAGCAGATCATGGAGCCAGGAGCTGTCCCACTGCTGCTGCTGCTGGTGCTGCTGTGTGGTGAGTGCAGCTGGAGACCCCGGGGCTGTGAATTGAGTGTTGTGGCACCTTACGAGTGATCACAACCCCAATGGATCCAAGATTGCTCTTTAAAATCAATTACAGACACTCTTAGTGACTGTCTTAGTGGCTGTCCACAGGGTTTGCTTTTAGGAGGGCCGCATGGATGTTCATATGTAAAATGTGCTTCATACTTAAAGTCTTTGTATGTGGTTTTGGGGAATACAGGCCAGTCTATGGCTGGATGAATAGATGGTCATCCATGTGCTTTAGTACTTAATTTGTAATGGGATGAATGCTGGCGCCCAGAGCTCTGCACCCTCACCTGCGGTCAGTGTTTTGAAATGTCAGCACGCCTAATACCAAGATGGGGTAGAATAAAATTTACCTCATGACACTTCCATCCACTATCAGAATCTCCTTGCACCTTGCAGGTTCCTGTTTTCTCCCTTTACAATGGTTTTCCCGCCTTTCTCTTTCCACTTCCTTCATCTTTGTGTGCTTTTCCTCTTTTACTCCCAGTCAGTGTTTGATGAGCAAAATAACTGCTGGTCCGCAATGCATTTACAGCTATTAGAAGGTATTCACAGAGGGAATCCTGCCTCATTAATATACATGAGGTGCTATTTCTGCGAATACCGCTGAATGGGAACTTTGCACTGCGATGCATTAGTACAGCAGTCCCAGAGCAGTAAAAAGGTTTTGCATTGCAACGCACAACTGCACAAAGACAGCAACAGCTCTGAATGTTAGATGTTGTGGTCATAATTGTGTAGAACTACTACAGAGTATTTGAATGGCAGGTTAAGGAGACACAGTGCATTGTTATCCTGGACAAGTCACACTGTGCTGCAGAAGGACACACTGCAGAGTCCTCTCAGCGATGCTTCACAACTCCAGACATGCAGGGGTTGTGTCGGTCCTGTGATAGCAGTGATCATAGTGATACTTCCACTTGTCAGCAGAGCTGTTAGACTAGCACAGTAGCATTACAGCGCTTCTAACATTTATATACAAGAGGGACTATGCTCAAATACATGAGCAGGGAACAACATCACATCTCGTGATCAAGTGTGCTTTCCTGCTGTCAACACACGTGTCCTTGAGCTACGCTGAGTGGTGTGTCCAGGATACCAGTGCACTAATGTCTCCAGCTCTAACCCATTCTATCTCTCTCTCTCTCACTCACTTCCACACTCTCACCCTCTTCCACACTCTCTTATCCACTCTCCCTCCCTCGCTCAGTATCTTTTCCACTCCAACTATCTCTCTCACACTCTCTTCCACTCTCCTTCTCTCTCTTCTACTCGCCCCCCCTCTCTCACACTTTCTTGAACTCTCTCTGACTCTCCCACTCTCCCTCCAACTCTCTCCCTCCCTCACACTCTCTCTTCCACTCTCTCTTCCACTCTCCCTCCCTCGCTCAGACATTCTCTTTCCCTGTGTCCCTTTCTACTTCTGTTTCTATCTCTGGTTCCAGGCCCTAAACTCTCTTCCACCCACTCTCCCTCCTCATTATAAGTGAATGTTTTTTAACATAATTTCTGTTTCCTTAAATTCTCCCTTACATGCTTGTTTTCTTGATTGATTGAAATTGCCTAGGAGTTATTTCTTACCTGAATTTATTTTCCCTGTCCTAGGAATTGAACAATATCCTGTTCAGGGGGTCTTTGCTTTTCACATTTACTATTGGTAACTCTACATCTACTTAATTTGATTATAGAGTTGTTGATATAGTGTATGGGATAATTTTAGATATATCTGTTCATGCTCAGTGACTGCATGTGCATCACAAACTCTGATGCTAGTGGCACTTTGTTTATGATTAAATTTTTATTGAAGAAAACAAAAGGAATAACAGGAATATTTCATATGTAAAATGAGATATAAACATAATAAGATTACAATCTTCATCAATAACAATCTATAGAAAGGGAAAAAGAAGAGGTAAACAGGGGGGAGGTCAGGGAGGAAAGAGGAACAAGGGAAACAAAAACAATAAGTATTACATCATCAAAATTAGACATAATACTTGAGCTCAAAACTTATAAGCATAGAAAATTGAATGTAATCTATAGATTAACTGAAACAATACAACAAAAGGAATAACCATAAGTATAAATGTGAGAAAAGCAAAAAGACATAAGTACATCAAGGCGGTTTACGAACTTCTTCAGAAATGTTGACTGGCATAATGTTGGTAGATGCAACACAGGTTAGATAGGAGGATAGTGGGAGACATAGAAGGTCTTTTTTAATGGAAAGAGATATGGGAGTAACATAATTAGTGTCCAGTCTATGATGAAAGCAAACAGCATTCCACCATGCATTGAAAGTGACTTTTTCTGCTTGTTTACAGTTAGAGGTAATCAGATGTAAAGCTATTGATAATATTAAATCAACTAGTTTGGAGTTAGGAGATGAAGTAGGCCAGGCCAGTGATGAAGAACCTAAGAAAATGTTAGTATGTGAAAAAGAGATTAGGGTTTGAAAGATTTTGTTAATTTGAGACCAGACCTAGCTCCTGAAGCGAGAAATGGGTGGGCAGTCAAAAAGCATGTGCTTTAGGTCAGCATCTACACAGGGACAAGACCAGCATGTGGGTAATGAATCAGGAGAAATAGATGCCAACTTTGCAGGAGTAAATTAAACAATCAAACACTGACTGACTCCCAGTCAGTGTTTGATGAGCAAAATAACTGCTGGTCCGCAATGCATTTACAGCTATTAGAAGGTATTCACAGAGGGAATCCTGCCTCATTAATATACATGAGGTGCTATTTCTGCGAATACCGCTGAATGGGAACTTTGCACTGCGATGCATTAGTACAGCAGTCCCAGAGCAGTAAAAAGGTTTTGCATTGCAACGCACAACTGCACAAAGACAGCAACAGCTCTGAATGTTAGATGTTGTGGTCATAATTGTGTAGAACTACTACAGAGTATTTGAATGGCAGGTTAAGGAGACACAGTGCATTGTTATCCTGGACAAGTCACACTGTGCTGCAGAAGGACACACTGCAGAGTCCTCTCAGCGATGCTTCACAACTCCAGACATGCAGGGGTTGTGTCGGTCCTGTGATAGCAGTGATCATAGTGATACTTCCACTTGTCAGCAGAGCTGTTAGACTAGCACAGTAGCATTACAGCGCTTCTAACATTTATATACAAGAGGGACTATGCTCAAATACATGAGCAGGGAACAACATCACATCTCGTGATCAAGTGTGCTTTCCTGCTGTCAACACACGTGTCCTTGAGCTACGCTGAGTGGTGTGTCCAGGATACCAGTGCACTAATGTCTCCAGCTCTAACCCATTCTATCTCTCTCTCTCACACTCACTTCCACACTCTCACCCTCTTCCACACTCTCCCTCCCTCGCTCAGTATCTTTTCCACTCCAACTATCTCTCTCACACTCTCTTCCACTCTCCTTCTCTCTCTTCTACTCGCCCCCCCTCTCTCACACTTTCTTGAACTCTCTCTGACTCTCCCACTCTCCCTCCAACTCTCTCCCTCCCTCACACTCTCTCTTCCACTCTCTCTTCCACTCTCCCTCCCTCGCTCAGACATTCTCTTTCCCTGTGTCCCTTTCTACTTCTGTTTCTATCTCTGGTTCCAGGCCCTCTACTCTCTTCCACCCACTCTCCCTCCTCATTATAAGTGAATGTTTTTTAACATAATTTCTGTTTCCTTAAATTCTCCCTTACATGCTTGTTTTCTTGATTGATTGAAATTGCCTAGGAGTTATTTCTTACCTGAATTTATTTTCCCTGTCCTAGGAATTGAACAATATCCTGTTCAGGGGGTCTTTGCTTTTCACATTTACTATTGGTAACTCTACATCTACTTAATTTGATTATAGAGTTGTTGATATAGTGTATGGGATAATTTTAGATATATCTGTTCATGCTCAGTGACTGCATGTGCATCACAAACTCTGATGCTAGTGGCACTTTGTTTATGATTAAATTTTTATTGAAGAAAACAAAAGGAATAACAGGAATATTTCATATGTAAAATGAGATATAAACATAATAAGATTACAATCTTCATCAATAACAATCTATAGAAAGGGAAAAAGAAGAGGTAAACAGGGGGGAGGTCAGGGAGGAAAGAGGAACAAGGGAAACAAAAACAATAAGTATTACATCATCAAAATTAGACATAATACTTGAGCTCAAAACTTATAAGCATAGAAAATTGAATGTAATCTATAGATTAACTGAAACAATACAACAAAAGGAATAACCATAAGTATAAATGTGAGAAAAGCAAAAAGACATAAGTACATCAAGGCGGTTTACAAACTTCTTCAGAAATGTTGACTGGCATAATGTTGGTAGATGCAACACAGGTTAGATAGGAGGATAGTGGGAGCCATAGAAGGTCTTTTTTAATGGAAAGAGATATGGGAGTAACATAATTAGTGTCCAGTCTATGATGAAAGCAAACAGCATTCCACCATGCATTGAAAGTGACTTTTTCTGCTTGTTTACAGTTAGAGGTAATCAGATGTAAAGCTATTGCTAATATTAAATCAACTAGTTTGGAGTTAGGAGATGAAGTAGGCCAGGCCAGTGATGAAGAACCTAAGAAAATGTTAGTATGTGAAAAAGAGATTAGGGTTTGAAAGATTTTGTTAATTTGAGACCAGACCTAGCTCCTGAAGCGAGAAATGGGTGGGCAGTCAAAAAGCATGTGCTTTAGGTCAGCATCTACACAGGGACAAGACCAGCATGTGGGTAATGAATCAGGAGAAATAGATGCCAACTTTGCAGGAGTAAATTAAACAATCAAACACTGACTGACTCCCAGTCAGTGTTTGATGAGCAAAATAACTGCTGGTCCGCAATGCATTTACAGCTATTAGAAGGTATTCACAGAGGGAATCCTGCCTCATTAATATACATGAGGTGCTATTTCTGCGAATACCGCTGAATGGGAACTTTGCACTGCGATGCATTAGTACAGCAGTCCCAGAGCAGTAAAAAGGTTTTGCATTGCAACGCACAACTGCACAAAGACAGCAACAGCTCTGCATGTTAGATGTTGTGGTCATAATTGTGTAGAACTACTACAGAGTATTTGAATGGCAGGTTAAGGAGACACAGTGCATTGTTATCCTGGACAAGTCACACTGTGCTGCAGAAGGACACACTGCAGAGTCCTCTCAGCGATGCTTCACAATTCCAGACATGCAGGGGTTGTGTCGGTCCTGTGATAGCAGTGATCATAGTGATACTTCCACTTGTCAGCAGAGCTGTTAGACTAGCACAGTAGCATTACAGCGCTTCTAACATTTATATACAAGAGGGACTATGCTCAAATACATGAGCAGGGAACAACATCACATCTCGTGATCAAGTGTGCTTTCCTGCTGTCAACACACGTGTCCTTGAGCTACGCTGAGTGGTGTGTCCAGGATACCAGTGCACTAATGTCTCCAGCTCTAACCCATTCTATCTATCTCTCTCTCTCACACTCACTTCCACACTCTCAACTAGTTTGGAGTTAGGAGATGAAGTAGGCCAGGCCAGTGATGAAGAACCTAAGAAAATGTTAGTATGTGAAAAAGAGATTAGGGTTTGAAAGATTTTGTTAATTTGAGACCAGACCTAGCTCCTGAAGCGAGAAATGGGTGGGCAGTCAAAAAGCATGTGCTTTAGGTCAGCATCTACACAGGGACAAGACCAGCATGTGGGTAATGAATCAGGAGAAATAGATGCCAACTTTGCAGGAGTAAATTAAACAATCAAACACTGACTGACTCCCAGTCAGTGTTTGATGAGCAAAATAACTGCTGGTCCGCAATGCATTTACAGCTATTAGAAGGTATTCACAGAGGGAATCCTGCCTCATTAATATACATGAGGTGCTATTTCTGCGAATACCGCTGAATGGGAACTTTGCACTGCGATGCATTAGTACAGCAGTCCCAGAGCAGTAAAAAGGTTTTGCATTGCAACGCACAACTGCACAAAGACAGCAACAGCTCTGAATGTTAGATGTTGTGGTCATAATTGTGTAGAACTACTACAGAGTATTTGAATGGCAGGTTAAGGAGACACAGTGCATTGTTATCCTGGACAAGTCACACTGTGCTGCAGAAGGACACACTGCAGAGTCCTCTCAGCGATGCTTCACAACTCCAGACATCAATGAAATATAGGGTTTAAGAAGTATTAGCAGCTCTTGATGTCTTATGAACCTTTAGCCATAGCTTATCCCAAAGTGAGATAGGTCAACAGTCGGCTAAGCCTTTTTCCCAAGCCAATTCCACTTTCTTCTTGTCTCTAATTGGAGTGAAAAATAAGTATTTATGTAAAGAAGAAGCAGAAGTGGATGATGATAGTAAAGGAAAATAAGTGGAGCATTTGGAGGAAGGAGTGGAAGTAACCGGTAGGGAGTGTAGATATTGGGAAAGAGAAGAACAGAGTAAGGTATATTTAGCCTTATAAGAGTATAGTAAATTCAAAAAGGATATGGGTATGTTATTATTTAATAGTTGGGAGATCCAAAGCAATCCCTTGAGTCTACACGTTTTCCAATAAATTGTGCGATTAATAATACGTAACAAATTATTATACAAAATGGGTTGTTGATCCAACGAAGAGGAGGAAGGATAAGAAGAAGGAAGGCGGGGTGCAAGGATTTTACGCGTATGGGAGATAACTGGTGAGCAAAAAAGAGAATTATTGTTAGTAAAGGAAAGGAAGGTGATTCTTTGGAGGCAAGATGGCTCCCACGTCAGTGGACGTGTAGTCTGACCGCTCCCTGCCTTACCCTGTAAAATGGAAAAGAACGGCAAAAACGATGGAGGCAGAGAGAAAAAAACATGAACAGGAGGAAAACTGCATAGCCTGCATAACCTTAGGTTTACAGCGGCTCCGTATGTACATTTGACTTACTTGGGCACTCGGGCACTGCTAGGCTTGAGGAGACGGAGAAAAACGACGGAGGAAAACGACGGACCTGGTGAATGTTTCTTGAGCTACGAGCTCTGGCTGCAAGTCTTTACAGGCAGCAGCGTGGAAGCTAGGCGATCTCATTCGTCAGAGCGCTGATAAGTCACACCAGCGGGAATAGCTCGAGACGCGCTGCCGGCTGTGAGCACACAGGAAAGATGCCGCCGAAAGGGGTGCACGGCGGACCGTGGGCCACAGAAGACAAAGGTTTAATCAGTGGAATCGAGATGAGCGAACGTATTGGTGCTCGAGTAATGGAGGAACAGGATTTAAGAGGTGGGATTGAAGTGAGCGATAACACTGTGGCTAGCGCTCCCAAAAATCTTCAATCAGCCAAAGTGAATGCTGAAACTAGTAAAAATAAGCTGGGTGGCACAGATGAAAAGACTATTCCAGCGATTTTCTCAACAATAAAGGATAAATCCAAGGGGAAAAAGGGGCCGGCCTTGCAGGATAATGGGCTACAAGTACCAGCAGGAGTAGAAACGGTTCAACTCGCTGTTGTGGGGGCTAGTGAGGAGTTAGGTAACTCAAACTCATTAGTATACTCGGTTGTAAACCCTCCGCATCTACGGAGATTGCTTTTGATGGCTCACTGCAGGGCAGTAATGATGACAATAATTATCACCCTGATATATTAACAGCAGGAGCTCAAGGGCAGATACAAGATGCAGAATCAGGGGATTTCTATTCGCTGTCATAACCATCATCCTCATCTTGTGAGGATTTAGCTCCACAATATGCAAAGCAAATTAATAGGACAGATGGGAGAGCGCACATTAGTATTTGTTTGGATGACTGTTGACTTTGGTGAGGGGGGCTCTCACACTTTGCGCAAAAAGCCTGAACTGATATCAACCAATGGAGGAGAACAGCATATGAGCAAGGAGGAGTCTGCGGTACATAGTGAAGAGGATATATTCCTGCACCTCATATATCAGTCTATTATGTCTCTAAGGGAGGAAACAAGGGAGGAGAGTCAAAGGGTTCAAAATCTATGTCGTAAACTTCCAAACTCTGTCCGTAGGTTGGCCAAATCACAATCTGATTTTATTACCAGGTTCAATGAGGCAGAGACACGGATATCAAATTTAGAGGACGAATTTGGCCAACAAAAGCACATGACCGAGTCACTTTGTGCTATAAAAGAGAACCCCAAATGGAAAATGTCTAACTTTGAAAATAGAGCATTAAGAAATAACTTGCAGGTTTTACAAATACCGGAAGGCAAGGAAGGGCAGGACCCTCGTAAATTCATGGTGGATTTATTTAAAAAGTCGTTCCCAGAGCTTGGAAAATGGACTGGGACAGAGAGATTGAGAGAGCCCACCACTTTCCTTTCAATATTCGACCGCGCACTGGACAAACTCAAGATAGATTAAAAGCATTTATAATTTTATTTAACAGCTTTTAGCTAGAGAAGAGGTGTTCAAGCTGGCACGCCCGGATAAGAAGAGAGCAGGGCCTGATTTTGAGTTTTTTGTTCAACCTGATTTGTGTAAATACACCATGGAAACTCGTTGGCAGCTGCAACAGTTAATTTGTAAATTTCAGGCTAAAGGGGCGCATGCATACTTAAGGAATCATGCAAAGTCGAAGATCATATTTCATGAGCGTACTTGCTTCTTCACTTCAGAGGGCTCTGCCAAAGAATACTTGAATAGCTTGTCGAGTGAATAATGTCAAATGATGTTATAATGTGTTTAAGTGGGTTCAGTCGGTGAGGAGTTGGATATGTTTCGACTATCACCATCAGTTTGGTTTAAGTTATTTCTCCTCTTTTTCTCCCCATTATTTTCTTACTTTTCTCCTCTCGAAATGCACTATTTAGTGAATGGCTATTTGTTTGATGGACAGAGAGAGAGGTGCATCTCTCTGTTCTGGTCAGAGGAGTATCTAGACTATTTGCAGGCAAGGGCAGGGGCTCACGGCAGCTGACATCTGCAGGATCATAAGTTTTAAAGCCTTGTTAACGGTGGGGGGTGGGGGAAGGTGAGGGGGTGGTGGGAGCTATGGGGTTTGGGGTGGATGGTTGGGATGAGGTGGTGGGGTAAAAAGGGAAAACATTTCACAGAATCAGCGAGTAAGAATGACAAGAAAGAAAACAATATATTAAAACATTTTTTGTCTAATTCATTAGGTAAAGAGGTATTTAGCCATCTGTCATTGATTGTAGTCTGGTTTATTGATGGCCTCTAGAGGGATTAAAATTTGTTCTCTAAACGTTTCGGGCCTTAATAATATTAATAAAATAAGAACAATAGCTGCAGAGCTCCGTAACATCCAGCCAGATCTTGTATGTGTGCAGGAGACGCATCTACCCTGGGGCAAGCGCCATTTATCAAAGGATTTAGGATATTCAATAGTCGTTGCTTCTCAGCAATCAGTAAGGGTTCGGGTGTGGCGATTTTAGCCAAATCCAATACATACCTGTTTAATCGCAGCTCAGCTGAAAAATCTGGGCGCTGGGTCATAACTGAGTGTAGAGGAAATAATTGTAATTTTACCCTATGTACTATCTATGGGTCTAACTTAGATGAGGCTATAATTTTGGAAGAGCAGAATTTAGAGTTAGCGACTTGGCCAGCCCCGTTGATCATCTGTAGAGATATCAATATCAATCTAAGCAATCAGGATCTTATGGTGGGTCTTTAGTGTTATAAGGGTCGGAAGCCTCGAGTTTTTAAAGGCTCTGTATAATTTGTTAAAGGACCACGGCCTGGTGGATGCCTGGGGTAAATTATCCCCAACAGATACAGGATACACCTTTTACTCCTTTCCCCCCAAAAAATGGTGAGATTAGATTATTTCTTTTTATCTTCCACTCACTTGATGGGAGCGAGAATGCAGATATATCCTAGAATCTCATCAGACCACGCTCCTATCTTATTAGAGATGTTAGGATGGGGAGAGGTTTTGAGACCCAAAAAGTTTTCTTTTGATCTAAAATTATGTGTTTATGATCACTTCAGAGAACATATCACCAGGTGGTTGACAGAGTTTTTTAATAACAACAGGAACTCAGCTAGACTTGACATTGTCTGGGATACATTTAAGGCCTGTTTTAGGGGTGAAGTATTGAGCTTTGGATTGTTCCATCAAAAAAAACTTAAAACTGAGGTGCAGGGCTTATTTGGGGATCTGCAAAGGGCAGAGGAACAACTGACACATGGCATAGTGCAATAGTGCAATATACTTGAGTTAGAGGAGGACATAGCCAGGAAATGGGCTAAAATAAGGGGAATCTGGGATAAGGAGAACGCAAGGAAATTTTGAACACACAGAAAGCAATGTCATGTATATGGGTAAACAGTAGGGAGATGTCTTGCTCTTAAATTACATATGAAGGAAGCTAATCGATGAATATTAGCCTTAAAGGATAATTCAGGGACATTAATATCTAACAAACAAGGGGTTTTGACTATTTTTCACCAATTTTATACAGAGCTATATACAAAGCAGAGGGGGAATGTAGAATTAGAAGTAGGAAGGATGTTGGGGGGGGGGCTTCTCAGAGATAGAACCAGAGGCAGCAACCCAGCTCGACACCCCAATCACCATGGAAGAGTTAGAATCTGCAGTCAAAACGTTAGCTTCAGGGAACGCTGCAGGCCCTGACAGCATACCCTGAGAGGTATACAAACTCTTCTTTGGTCTACTTAAAGAAATGATGCTGGCTACGTTTAGAGAGGCTCAAAGGGGATGGGCACCACAATCTTGGGAGGAAGCCATCAAAGTAGTTTTCGGTAAAAAGGGAAAAGACCCTGAGCTACCTATCTCATACTGTCCTATTTCATTACTAAACTGTGATGGGAAATATATTCTAAAATATTGGCTAATCGTCTTTCTAAGGTCATATCATTGCTCGTTTCACAGAATCAACATGGATTTATTCCTGGAAGGAGAACAGTAGTTCAACAATAAGTGATCACCCTTTTTGATATTGCTCAAGTTGAGAAGTGACAAATAGGTTTAATCTTATTAGACGCAGAAAAAGCGTTTGACCGGGTGGAGTGGGATTACCTGTGGAGCTTGATGGAATTCGTTGGATTTCGGAAAGGTTTTATGACAGCTCTCCAGGTTCTGTACGCTTCCCCGGTCGCTAGAATTGCTGTAATGGGTAGAACCTCAGAAGTAGTAAGAATTACTAGAGGGACGAGGCAGCGTTGTCCCTGTTCCCCCTTACTCTTTGCGTTATATATCAATCCTTTTGTTGAAATGCTTTGTAAGAGTAGAACGATACGACCATTTATTGTTCAAGAAGTCCCTCACTCAGTATTTGCGTATGCAGATGACATCGCGGTGATGTCTGAAGACCACTGCCAATACCAGGTGTCTCATTCACATTTTTTTAATATCTTCAAATCCAAGACTTCCTAAGCCACAGAAAGTTGAAATTGAGGTCTAATCCACTAATTGAGGCTGTTAGATCCTTTGGGAAGATAGGAGTTTCGTATAAAATATTTTTTTTATATAGAACGGATGACCTAGAGAAACATAATTCACAGTGGACTGCCACACTGGGAGAGGAAACATCATTGGAAGAGACAATTGCAAAGTCTAATGAAGTTTTTTTGTGTGCAAATCTAAAAGTACAATTTTTTAAAACCGCATTTAACTTGTACTACACTCCAGCACAAATGTACAAATGGGGAGACCAATATGATGGCAAATATTTCCGTTGTGGGGGAGATGATGCAGATAGCTTTCATATTTTTTTTAGCTGTGTTACATTTAACACATTTTTGCAGGATATTGAAAGGTACTTATCAAAGATGTTCAAAGCACCATTTGCTATCACACCAGCTTTAATGATGATTTTAGGGGTTGGGCAAGGGGTTAACAAGAGAAATGCTTTCTACAAACAGCAGTATTTTGTATTTGTGGCAATGACTTTGGCTCGATTATGCATAGCTTCTGAGTGGCTCTCCCCAGAACCTCCAAGGTTTAACTCTTGGCGTATCAAAATGTTTAATCTAGCAAATTTAGAAACAAGCTTGTATTCAATTAAAGGAACTAGGAAGCTAAACCTAGGGGAATCTATATGGGGAGTCTTCTCCAAATTTACGACTGTAAGATGTTAAGTCATGATTTGCTGTTTTCTCTTCTCAATTGGGTATGTTTCCATGTCATATCACTTATATATTTGTATTATGTTTTGTAGACTTGGCTGTGGCTGTAAGTTTCTTTTGCTGAACTGTGAAAACAAAATAAATAAATAGAAAATAAATAAAAAATGAAAGTGATTCTTTAAATTCAAAAGGGTATAAAAAATATTTGTCTATATTCAAATAAACGGACGATGAATTTGATGATCCTCAGAGAGCCAGCGAGAAGACTGTTTTAGAGAGAAGGCATAATGATATCATTTAAAATCAAGAAATTTAAGGCCACATGTTGGTTTATCTGCTTTTAGGGCAGACAAAGCAATCTGGGAAGGTTTATTTTTCCACAGGAATTTGGTTGAGAGTCAATTTTCTTAAAATTGAAAGCAGAGATGTGAACTGGAATCATGGAGAGAAGATAAAGAATCAAAGGAGAAAGCATCATCTTGATAGAATCTAAACGTCCCCACCGAGAGAGAAAAAGTGGATGCCAACGATCAATAGAATCTGAAAGAGTCTTTATAATACTGTCAAAATGTATCTTTAACATGTCTGAGAAGCCCAAATATTTAATCTTAGAAGTTTGCCCGGAAAAGCCTGTTTTTATAAAATCTTGTTTGAGACAGAGAACATTTAGAGGTAAAACCTCAGATTTATCTGAGTTGAGACGATACCCAGATAATCGAGAGAAATTATCAACCTGAGATAAAAAGGCAGGGATGGAGGTAGCCGGATTGGAACAATACAAAAGAATATCATCCACATAGACAAACAATTTGACATGAGAGGAATCCAGCTGGAAGCCAGTAATCTTTTCATCCAACCTAGTTTTAGTTAAAAAGGGTCCTAAGGCTATTATAAACAAAAGAGGAGAGAGGGGGCATACTTGACACACTCCCCTAGAAAATGGAAAATAATCTGAAATGTTACCTTTCACAAAAATAGAAGCTTCAGGACTAAAATATAACATAGAGATAAGAGAAATTAGTTCAGGAGGAAATCCTATCCATTTTAGTGCCTGAAACATAAAATCCTAACCAATTCTATCGAACGCATTTTCTGCATCCAATGCTACAGCAGCAATGGGATAATCAAGAGAAGACGCTATGCTGAGAATATTAAAAAAGACTCTGGAATTGTCAGAAGATAAATTACCTTTTACTAATCCCAATTGTTCACGGCCAATAAGATTAGGTAAAATAGGGTCAATGCGAAGTGCTGAGATTTTAGCATAGATTTTATAATCCAGGTTGACAAGAGAAATTGGCCTATAATTTTTACATAGAGATAAATCTTTATTGTCTTTAGGAATTAAACAAATCATGGCCTCTTGAAAAGTCCCAAACGAAGAACCACAATAGCTAAAGTCATTGTAAAGTGATAAAAGATGAGGGATTAAGAGATTTGCAAAATGAGCGTAAAACTCGATTGTAAATCCATCTGGACCTGGGGCCTTCCCTCTTTTTAATAGTGATATAGTCCGTGTAAGGAAGAAAAATCTGTGTCATAGGGCGAAGGAGATTCAATAGACTGAAAATAAGTATAGAGATCTATCGAGCTTGGTTGTTGTTTAGGGGTATATGAATTTTTATAAAAAGAAACAAATTCATTTAATGTATCAATGTCTTTAAAGAAAGATATACAAGTGTCATTCCATATAGATTCTATTTTAGTCCATTCACGCCTGATTTTTAGGTAGTTTGCTATCAATTTCCCCATCTTATTTTGACCTCCATAATATCGAACACTACATTTTAGAAGATAAGAGGAAGCGGCTTCAGTAGATATTTTGTTAAATGTAAATTTTGCGTCAATAAGATTCTTTAATGCGGATTCAGAGTTCGAATGGTAATACGCATATTCAAGTTGTTTGATTTTAGCAAGTAATTGAGAGTTTTTTCTTGAAAAGCTTTTTTCTTTTTTGAGACAACATTTATAATAAGGCCACTTGCGGTAGCTTTAAAGGAGTCCCAAGTCATTACAGGGGAAGAGTCTGGGGTAGATTTAAAAGAAAATAATTCAGTAGCAAAAGAGATGAATGGCTAGTAAAATTCAGATCAGATAACAAAATATTGTTAAAACGCCATCTGCCTGCATGAGGGGTAAAAGGGAGTAACTCAAATTCAACTAAAACTTGAGCGTGGTCTGATATTAAAATAGAGCCAATTTCAGAATGGGAAACTTGTTGAGATAAGGGTTTACTGAAAAAGAGATGGTCTATACAGGATTGTGAGTGATGAGGAGGGGAATAGAAACTGGATTCTCGAATAGTAGGATTGCAGAGCCTCCAGATATAAACTAAGGATTTATGGTGTATGGAGGATGTAAATTGTGAGTGCCTCTTTGTGTTGATAAGTTTAACAGAAGATTGTCTATCCAAAATAGGGTCAAAAACCTGATTACAATCCCCACCAAAAATAATATACTAGTCATCAAACAAAAGAAGTTTATCTGATACCTGTGTCCAAAATGTATTATCTAAATTAACAGGTGCGTACACCTTAAACAGAAGAAGAGGTATTTGATTTATAAGAAGTTTGACAATTACCCACCGACCCCCTATATCAGCTTCTTGATGGGTAACTGTAACTTGGTATTTCTTATGACATAAGATAGAAACTCCGTTTTTTTTACATAAAGCAGGGGAAGAAAAAACATTGCCTACCCAACTTTGTTTCAGTTTAGAAGCTTCATTGTCTGATAAATGCGTTTTTGAATTAATGCAATATCAGTGTTTAATCTAGCTAAATGTGTCAGTACCTGTTGTCTTTTAATGGGGTTAGTTACTCCTTTAATGTTCCAAGTTACAACTCTAAAAATAAACCATCAAATATTTTTACTACATAAGAGAAAGAAGTTAGAGAACAGAAGAGTGTGAAAGAGTCTTAGGAATGAAGAGAGAAGGAAGATAAGTATAAGAAGAATATTGTAAGTTGTAGAGAAATAAATGGAAAAAAAGATAGAGAAAAAGATAGAGGAAAATAGAAAGGGGAAAGATAGAGAAGAAAATGATTGCGGGAGAAGGAACCACAGAACAAAAATACAGTACAAATCTAACAGATGACAGAAAAGAAAGATGTCAAAAAGACATACCACGAATAAAACAATGAGACTGGGGCTGGTGGAACCACATGAGGAAGGTAGCACACCAGACAGAAGGCTCCATGAGAATGTGGCAAAGGGATAATGACCTCCAGGTGAACAGGAAGATAACATAGATCAAGGGATCACAAAACCACATCTAACAGAATCCAAAAGGAAATTATAATATTACCAACAATAGTCACAATGGAACAATATACAAACTACAGCGGTGGAGAAAGGAATAAATACAATGACATAACACCACTTGGAAATGCAGTACAATAATTATGCTCAGGGGATGTCCATGGAATCATTTCTGCAAGAATCTAGAAATTGTTGAAGTATTGCTGGATCTTCAGAATTCGTCATCTTGTTGTTATACATCACTTTAAAGAGGCAAGGGTGGAATAGGCCATAACGAGCATTCAGAGATCGAAGAGCAGGCCTCATCTCCAGAAATTTCTTCCGACGATCTGCAGTGGTTTTGGCGTAACCCTGAGCAAAGAAAAGATTAGAACCATTCCAAGTAATCTTTCCTTTCTGCTTAGCAGCTTGAAGAACTTTAAGTAGATTAGTATCTTCTAAAAAGTACAAGATAACACCTCAAGGTTTTGTTGCAGAAGAGGAGGAAGTAGAGGAATGAGAAGTTGGACCTAACCGGTGAGCTTGTTGAATGTTCAAAGCTGGAGAATCTGAAAGACCAAGAAGCTTAGGCAAAAAAGATTGAAAAAAGGATATGGTATTCGATCCCTCAAGGCCTTCCGCGAGTCCAAAGATGCGTAGGTTGTTACACCTATTTCGATTTTTCAAGTTTTCAACTTGTTGCTTAAGATCTTGAATTTCTCTGCGAATACATGGAACTTGGTCAGTGAATACTTGAATTGAGGCAAATTTCTTCTCAAGATTTTCTACTTTTTGTTCAGTGTATGACCAGTTATCTTTAAGGTTTTGAAGACGGTAATTTGTTTCTGCCATGTAGGGTTTAAGTGAACGAATTTCCTCAAGTCGGAGCTCCATAGAGATAGACGAAGAGGTATTAGTAGGAGATGGAGGATTCGTTTTTACACTTTTCCCTGTTGTAGAAGCCGAAGAAGAGATTAATATAGAGGTGGAAATTTTTGAATTTGGGCGAGAGGTATATGGAGAGGCATTTTTGTGTTATGAACGTCATTAGCTGTATCTTCCAAATTGTCTGGCAAAACACTGAATGGATTAATGTCTTCCAAAGACACGTTGGCCGTATTCATTTGCGGCATATTTCTGTTGTAGCATGGCATTGCCATTGAGAAATAGAAACTGTTGGTTGTGAAAACGTATATAGAAAAAGCTGTGTTAGAATTCATATATAAGGTAGTCAAAAACCAGCATACTACTGAAATTAGCTCAATATAAATAGCATGAAGACAAAATATTATCTTGTTGAGGGGAAAACCAGTATCCTGAACTGTATTGTAAAGGTAACAAAATAGAACAATATAGAACGTGATGGCGGATGTTCCACAGTTATGATAAAGTCCTCTTCCTTCAATTACCACAGAAAACACAAGTCAAGATTCAGCGTGTTGTGGTATGAAGTGGAAAAAAAATAGGTGGCAAAGAAATGGTGCAGTAGGTACATCAAAATGCCAATTGATCCTCAGCTATGAGCTATAAAACAGCAAAAACGATTCTGAAGGATGAACCTCTAACCCCATTTATTAACAATGGGGACATTCCAAACTTGATGTGTTTTCCTGAAGCAAAGCCCGCTTTTTACAGGGCAACGTGAGGCAAAATATGGGCTGGGAACATAGGGGATTACTGGAGCATCCAAATGATGGCCATTTCTCAGGTGCAATCCGCTGATGGAGAGAATGTGAAGTATAGGTGGCAAAGAAATGATGCAATATCCACATCAAAATGGTGGGTATTCCTCAGCTATGAACAACCAAACAACAAAGAGTCTTTTGAAAAATGATAAACCTCTTATCCCATTTATTGGGACATTGCAATCGTGAGGCGTTTTCAATCTTGAGACGTTTTTCTGATATAAAGCCCGTTGTTTATAAGGGAATGCGAGGTAAAATGGGCGCCGGGAGCGTACGGGATTGCTGAAGCTTCAAAATGGTGGCCGCTCTTCAGGCGTGATCCACCGATGAAGGGAAAATGAAATATGGCATGTTCCTCTCGCTCCGCTTTTCCAGGAACGGCTCCTGTGAGGCAGCAAGCGTTCCGCTGCTGAATTGGGCAGTTTCTAGAACCGGGTGGCCGTTTGCAACAACTGAAGGGCTCCTGTCGCTACTACGTTCTGACGGAGCTCTCCAGAACCATAGCCATTTCCTCTGCAGCCTTAGCCACGGCCCCGGCACTTTGCTTTTAGAGGGGTCATTAAACCAATACTGACTCGCTTACCTGGGTCCATGCAGGGGTCAGACTGTACTGAGGCGCCATTACTAAACTGTGAAAAATAATACATTTCATTAAACACAACACAAATAAGTTTGAATTTTAATTTGATAACCTCTCAAAATTGCAAATGAGCCTGGTGAATTTCTGAAATCTGTGTTTTGCCATTTTGGCATTTTAGCACATGCAGTTCTTATCCATCAGTACTAAAAGCCTCAAAATGTCAGCTAGATGAGGCAGTGAGGGAAATATTTGTGGAGGAACTATGGGTCCGATGTACTAAGTCCTTTTTGCATACCAAGGTGTGCGAATAGCACACCTATTAGCTTGAGAATAGGATTTCATTTTAAGAGAGTAACCAGTTCCACAGCAAAATGTACATTTACATGATGGGATTATAGATCCTCCCTCGTGAATAATTATGAAGCAGGAAGTATTTTGTCAACAAACGTAAAGATGAGAAGTCTTGAGGGACAGCAGACACCATCTCTAACTTGACTTCCTTTCCAAGTGAACATTTTTCTTTAAAGAAGATATTCTAAATAGGTGGCGTACCAAAAAAAACAAAATGGTGACAAGGAAGGAATCCCATTGGGGAGGTTGAAGGGGAGGTATTATACAGTGATCCCCTGGACAACTGTTTTTCCCTCAAGCTTGTTCACCATGATTCCTCAACGGGAATATATGCCATAGGGGGAGATTTTCCTGGAAAAGAATCCACTTTGTGAACTAGTTACCATCCCACTTTGGGTGGCGGTAAAAAACAAATGGGATGCAAACACAACTGCACTCTCAAATCATTGATACATCTTATTTAACTAACAAATATAAGGGAACAACCCTTTCATGCTTCTCATATTTAACGTATCAGTACATTTCAAAATGTACTTTGCGGGATGGAAATACTTTCCGACTCATAAAGTAACTGTTATACACAGCCTTCCATGGTTGATAAATTGAGTACCATTACACTATATAGTAGAATGACCTGTAGTAACAATATTTAGAAAGGGTAGAAGTGCAATGTAAGGAAAAAAAACATTATTATTTCAAAAATTAGGTTATTTGAGTCCTCATTGGGAATAGTCTGCATTGAGTCATAAATGAGTGCTGTTAACCAAATAATGTTATTACAGTAGTTGAACTGTCTATTAAAGTAAGTGTAGTGGAGTTTAAATGTCATCAAACCAACCAGAAATGAATAGAAGAGGAAGCACACAAACAGCTCCTCAATTGGTAGACATAAAGGAAGAAGCTGTGTCACAGCTGGGATAAATAAATCGAAGTGAACATTTAGTTAGCGGAAAACCGAAGATGTCACAAATGTGTGTTATTGTCTGGCAAGGAGAGTGAATACATCAATGGTGAACTGTGCTGGAAAAAAGATCTCCACTGTCCAGGGATACTTGAAACCTCGCACACAACCGCATAATCCTCTATAACATAGCATGAACTTGCCAAAGGACATCAAGGGCCGTTTCATGATGGGCTTTCCTCAGAAGCGCAGAGTCGAGTGCCTGCTTTATGTGCCTACAGTGTGCAAAGTGAAGATAGTTAACCCTTTATTTCCCGGAGTTATTGCATTATTTATATACATCACAGCTCTAAAACAGAAAGAAGCAACTCTTCACTACATTACTAAGCTGGACTGGCCATAAATAAGGCACTTACTCAAAGACATATCAAGTAAATGAATTCATTTTATAGCCCGCAGGTACACAAAATAGATAATCAACTTTGTGCTGTATCAGAAAAGTCCATCATGATAAGGCCCCGGACCAGGGTCGGAATGGTCTGTGAGGCAAGCAGGCAGTGCCTGAAGGGCTGGTCTGATAGGTCAGTGTGTGGGCCGGTTTTGTAGAAGTTTGTGGGCCTGTCTTTTTTTCTAGCTGGACAGTTTTTACTGTTGGTTTCCTTAATATAACAGCAGACATTGTCTATAGCAAGTACAAATGCATGCAGACTCCTACACTTTACAAAACACCTGTATAGCATGTCTTTACAAGTTCCAAGCTGCCCTATTTGCAAAAGTGGTTCACATTTTTAGCTAAATGGTTAGTTAATGGGGTCACTTTCATATTGGTGCCTGGGCTTTACATGAGCACAATATCTCATTACACAATTTTTAGTAAATTCAATGAACCCATATTTCTCTGAGTTAATGCTTTATTTTCAGACAGCATAGCTCTGAAACAGAATAGGTATACTATGATCATTGTTTATGAGCTGTAATACCTGAAAATAAGGCAATAATTTAAAGCAATATTGGGTTACATGAATTTTCTTCTCGCCCCTAAAACAGTGGTCAGCAAAGCACATTCTATTAAGGGCCAGGATACTAAGCCACAATGTCGGGCTTGCACCTGGGTCTCCATGTGCAAAGTCAACAGTTTTGGCTGTTAGGCCACATTTACTCATCCTTGTAGTTTTAAGTGACTGTTTACAACAGACAGAGCCGGCCTTTGCTGCGATAGCACCCTGGACGTGAGCGGAGAGAAATTTGGCATCCCTGCCAATGGTAGTGAATTAAATGAGGCAGCAGGGGGTCCCTCTTGTATTCACTGGTCAGTACGTTGATGAGCAGGGACTGGCCCCTGAACGCAAACATTCCCGGACCTTCCCCAGCTCACCTAGATCACCAATAGCTTAGCTGCCTCACGCAGATGGTGCTTTTGTTGATGTTTGTCAGCAGGGGTCAGAGGGTGAAGGGAGGGCAAGAAAGGGGCTAAGACGGTGTTAAAACTAATTTAACCCCTTGCATGCTGATGACGGCCCCCATCCGTCATGCACTACGGCGCTCGTGTGTTGATGACGGCTGGGGGCCGTCATAAACCCGCCCACTCGAGATTTTGCCGCACAGGCGCGGAATTGCGGCAGCATGCAAGGGGTTAAACTGGCTAATCAGACAGAAACAAACAGGCAGGGGCGCAAGATGTGAAGGGCACTGTTGTTGGCATAACCATGATGCACACATAACATGTGTGTTTATTTGTAAAAGCGCACGTTCACCCAAGGGTATTTTGGCGCTGAATAATAGATGTTTATTGATAGCCAACTCAATAGTATTCATTTTATGGACCTCAGAAGGATGAAAGGCTGAGTGGAACTGCCAGGATGTGAACGTGTGACCATGAGGTCAAACACAGACCCCTACAGTGGATGCATTAGTCCACTGAGCTTCGAGACACAGCGCTGGCACTCCTCAGAATATTGGAGCCCTGGGCCTGAGCCCAGCTCGCCCGTGCTAAAGGACGACCCTGACAACAAAGTTGCGAATATCTGCATACAGTGGGCCCCCTTCGACCCCACAACTATATAAAAGTACTGTAGCACGTACAGCATTCAAATCGCTCCTCTTTTTCTCACCTACGCACGCTATCACAACAGCACCAAGATACCTCTGGCCAAGTGTTTCGAAAACGTTGTCCGCGATTACGTAACACGGGCTATCTGCTGACTGTTGGAGCAGATGTGGTTTCGTGCTTCTCTGCACGGCTCAGGAGAAGAAATAACTCCAGCTTGCTTCCCTTTTGGGTTGCAAAATCTGTGAGCCGAACAGGTGTGTGCAATCACGAACCGCAGTGATGCGTCCAAACTGCTGCTCTGCTAAAAATTCCACCCTCGCTGACACACACGCCGGTCAAGGTTGCGCAAGCCTGTTTTCCACCGGTCGTTGGGGTGATTCATGGCCCGGTCACAGAGGTGCATGTCAATTGTCGGTGCGCACTTCTGTTTTTGTTATTGTGGTGTGTTTTGCTCCGGTAAACGCGGGACGGGGGAAGGGGGTGTTCAATCAGACAAAACATATTAATTCGTGTGTTAATGTCCCCCAGCGTTAAAAATATATATAGTCGGAGAAATATGCCCCTAAATGTATACATCGTTACTGCGTTTCGAGTGTTATAAACTGGTCTCCAGAAGGACTCTAATGCTATTCTAACATTCAACCTAAAGTAAAACTTTTTCAAACTAACAGGGACAAATGAAAGACATTGCTGGAGCACCATGCCTGGCTATACAGGCGATTATAGGCCTCTCTACAATTCTATGCTTCCAACGTTCAAATGTCCAGTAACTAAGAGTCTACTTTTCCGATTACTGGGCCTCATTTATGAGAAATTACGCTTTGCTGCGTGAAAGCAGCAATGCGTCACTTCTCAGTGCGCACTCCTTGCGACATATTTAATGTATGACGCATCCTGTCGCAAGGAGTTACATATACGTCAGTATTTCTGACGTATCTGTAAGCGCAAAAGTGACGCATTGCTGGAGTGTGTCACAAAAGTGATGCAACTCCAGCAAAGTGCGTCCTTTCACTTGGGGCAAGCCCCATGTAAAAGGGCCTGCATCAGTCTTACGCCTGCTGTGAGGCAGGCGCAAGATTTTGACGCAACGACGTCCTAGAAGTGACGCAGTGAAATCTCATATAGATTTCACTGTGTCACTTCTACGAGGCTTTTTGCAGGGGAACGCCCCCTGCATACATTATACCTGACGCAGGTATAATGTAGCGCAGGGGTTTACAAAGTGACGCATCTGCTTAGATGCGTCAATTTGTAAATAGTGCGCAAAAGGAGGCATGTTTTACGCCGCTGATGCATCACAAAAAGTGACGCATCGGAAGGGCAAAACTGACGCCAGGCCTGATAAATGAGACCCACTGATTTTAGTTCACATTACATCGGGTCCATGACCCATGTACTCCGAAGTAGCTCTGAGGATAGCAGAGGAGGCACATATAAAATACACAAGTAAAAATATATTTTTATATGGGCCTAATATCGTACGGCTTTTCCTAAATGTTAGTCAGAGCAGAAGCTACTATATGTCATTTTTGGAGCAAAATGTGGCACTCTTGATAGGATGGACGTCTACGTTTGCCTTGTTGGGACTTGAACATCTGAGACCGTTTGATGGCCACACGGCAAGCAGGGGTTACGGGGACTCGCCGGGGGCTGGCACATTTTACCACTGATCTACTATGGCACTGCAATCTTGGCACAAAGTACACTCTATCCAGGAACTGGCTTCTCAGGGAGGTCGTGTGGGGGGCATAAACTCAGAACACACAGAATAATGCATCAGAGACCATAAATGCTGCTCAGGCTAACGCTTTTCTTTATAAAGAGAAATACTTTTATTACCCACCAGAATGTAAATCTACACAAGGAATGTCAATCAACCAAAGGGGTTTACTCCAGGTGCTTCATGATTATGATCACATAGAATGTCTAGGTGAGAATATGGTATTGGTGCAAGCTCAATGTGGCACATGAGAGCAGCCTTCCTCCTTCTGTTACCCATAGGTCAGTTCAATCATCTTCCACTACTAAAAAGTTCTCTTAGGCCTTGTTAAGTATTTTTTATTTGTAAAGTGCACTATCACTCGCTAGGGTACCCAGGTGCTGGGATTCAATGCTTAAAGCAGAAAATACCCATTCAGTTTAGCAGTAGAGGCAGTGCTCAAGCTCTAGTGGTGTGTCTACCTGAAGTATGGGGCACTTTGGAATCTTGACCAGGAGGTCTGCAGACAATGGCAGTGTGAGGAGTCCTGAAGGTAGTTAAAATAAGGGTGAGGATGGGTGACCCCTTCACTTTCTGCCAGTGTTAACTGAAGAATGAGATGGTTCTGTAAAAACAGCAGCCCAGTCACAGGTCCTTCAATTGGATTGTTAGCTCACGCCAGAGCGAGCACAAGTGGCTCCTGGTGGCAGGTTACAACATCACTGCTACGTCGATGGGCACTTTCGCAGGCGGTCAGCTGTACAGGCATACAAAGCTTGGTCAGGAGACTTATGGGGATGTTTTGAGACGCACTCCCAGACTCAGGTTGGCACCTGTTACATACTCATAATTCAGCCTACTCTTCTGGGCTGTTACATGCTCTAGAAATATAGTCCTGTTTAGTATTATCAATCTGAAAAACGGTACGCTGCCACCACTGTTTAAAGTATATGTCCCAGGATTTGGGCAGTGGTCCATATCGACTAGTGAGTGGTACTCCGCTTAAGACCTCGGAGCCAGGCTATGGGTCTCATGGTCAAGGCATAGGACTCGGTGTGCGCTCAGGTTTATCGTGCGTTTGGCCAAAAATGTCAGGACACCAGTTAAACTACAGCTGTGGTCACCTAAGGCAGAGGTGCGCGCTTGAACTACCATCCAGGGGAAGGTCTGGCCCCAACAATACCATAAAGTAACATGCATAAAAAATTATTAGGGTACATCAGAAGAATTTTGTTAGTTATTGTGCATATTTTTACATTATCTAAAGTCCACTTATATTGTTTGGCTAAGGCAACAAATAGAAAGGTAGGGGCATGTGTGATTGGCTATTATTTCCTACTTTTGCAAAGACTCTAATGTTATAACTATAACTAAGGCACTGCAATCTTGTTTTCAGCTGTTTGTTTTAAGGTAAAACTGGAAAGTACATGGTTGAATACATTGATTAACATATAATAAGTCTACAAGATAATACAAATTAGACTCTTCGGACACAATTGGAAGACTAATCCTTTCTGGAGATTAAATCTAACAAATATGATATATGGGTGCTACTTTATAACTTAATAAGAGACACTTGCATATCATGGGCAAGAGTATGTATTGGTAATGTATATACAAATTATCGAGTCCTATTTCATATTTTGAAGTTTTGATACTCAGCAGGGTGCTCTTAGGCATGCCAGACAGATTGTCTCTTTAATTCCCTGCATCCATGGAAGAGTACACCTGAAGTACATGCCCACATTTCAAACATACAAAATGGGCTCTCATAATGGCAGAATAGGTGACCCAGGTTGCACATGGAAAGAGTCTTGAAGTTGCTCTAGGTTATGCAGCTGAAGACTATCTATGGCAGATATTTGTTTATGTTAACTTTTATGGAACTTACATTGAGTTGCATTTTATGATCAAGTCAAGTTTAAATTTGTATAGCGCACTACTCACCCAGAGGGTCTCAAGGCGCTTGAAGGAGGGGGGGAGCTTTACTTATCAAATATCCAAGTTTTTAGTTGTTTTCTGAAGGAGAGGTGGTTCTGTGTGAGGCGGAGGTGGGTGGGGAGGGAATTCCAGGTCTTCGCCGCTAGGTAGGAGAAGGATCTTCCTCCCATGGTGGATCTTTGGATGCGTGGAATTGCGGCGAGGGCTTGATTGGACGATCGAAGTTGGCGGGTGGGGGTGTAGAAGGACAGGCGCGTGTTGAGGTATTCGGGTCCTAGGTCGTAGAGGGCTTTGTGTGCGTGGGTGAACACCGCACTCAGGGAAACACCGCTTCAAACTTGGTCTTCCATCAAATGAAAGAAGTAGTACCTCTGTGGAAGGTATTCTGTGGTGAAGAGGAGATTAGGACTGCACATGTTTATTGAGTTTGCTGAGTCAATGCTATGAGCTGCAGCAGGCCTGCAGTGGCGGACCCTGCAATACAGAATAGAGGTCTGCTTTCATAATGGAAATTTGCATGTGTACTCACTTTATGTGAATGAAACTACTCAACTGGACTGATTAGGTGTGGTAGGTGTAGGGGAAGTAGGAGTGGGTAGTTGTAAATGGCAAGAATTTGGTAGAAAATCCGCAAATGCAGATCTGGGATCTTGGTGTCACATATAGATGGGTTAAAGAAACATCTCATTCTTATAAGGGCACTTCTTTGTTTGATCATATTTCCATCAGCCTTACCAGTACAGTGTAACTTT
This sequence comes from Lissotriton vulgaris, assembly GCF_964263255.1. NCBI lineage: Eukaryota > Metazoa > Chordata > Amphibia > Caudata > Salamandridae > Lissotriton > Lissotriton vulgaris. The sequence goes on along the minus strand of NC_141687.1, from coordinate 1,601,969,272 downwards.
TCCCAACTCTCATTGGCTTTTGCACCAGAATCAATATGCAAGTACAAGATCAAGGCACTTTTGATTCAACAGTTCACACAAAACACAGATAAAATATCATATTTTGAAGGAATGTGTCTTTAAAAACAGCTTTAATGTAGTTGTTTATCAAAACAGAACTTCTGAAGCATTACATGAACTCAGGTAACATTTTAAACAGATTGAAACTTGCCTGAACTCTGTTGGCCTACAGGCTCATATTCACGGTCTAATAGTCATTAAAATAATGCCACCCTGTTCTGGATGTTTTACAAGACACAAGCTACCCATAAACCCAGGGGACCTGGGAATAATTTCACAATTAAACAATGACACCTATAGGTATGATTTTGAGGCATAACTAAACATTTATAGGTTAGATAACCTACATCACTCAAAGAAATCACTCACCACCTTAAGAATAAATTAATCTTTTATCCAATTTGCTTAAAAAACATATGAAAAGAACACTCTCATTGTTACATAAAAGCTAGTGAGCAGTGTCCGAAATGAATTAAAGAACCACAACAATACATTGAACATGTGAAAGTGTGTTTCTTCTTATCAAACAACTGAAATAATAAAAGAGTCTTTTGTTCTTCTTTGGGTCAAATGCTATAGAGTGATTGTTTGTTAAATGCATCAATGGCGTTTCAACCCAGAAGATTAGCAGGGTCTCATCAGGACAGAAGCAATGTGGGGAGCATCTGTAACAAAATTACAGAATAAATTAAGGATGTGGAGGGGTGGTCTGATAAGGAGTACTGGAAGGGATTAACTAATACGACCTTGCACCAGAGGTAATGGAAAGTTATACGTCAGTCTCACTGGTGAAAGAATATGTGTTACCGTGAAGTAATAAGAGTAATTTACTCATGGGTAAAGGATGGTACCTGTAAAGGATATCTCAATAAAATCAATACAACTCGAATTGGCCATTGCGAAAGAACACATTTGGTAAAGATGAAAAGCTCACTTTTGGCCCCATTTAGGATATAACAGTATGGAGGACGCCTGATGAATGTACAGGTCGGCCACGCACGAGTATGACCTATAGAGATAGTGGGAATTGCCTGTGGGAGAAATGCAGTGTAAATCAAAATGTGCTCAAGGAAATCAAAACCAATAGAAGAGGGGTGCAAAAACCTGCTTACCCCTGGTGACTTCTAGACACTAATGTTAGTGTGCGCCGTGCCACTCCTAAGGATGTGACCGGCGGTGTCCTTAAGCCTTTAGACAGTGAGGCACGAGTGCCATTACTGTCCTGATGTAGCACACTTGCATGTAGACCAAAAGTGAGGCTTCAACCACACAGAGCATTCCAGCCTTTTCTCAAGGTTGCATCGGAGAAAACTCGAGGGAGGCTCGGAACGCGGAGCGTGTTGCAGCCTTTGTATAGCACTGTGTGACAACGAAGAGCTGTCAGGAAACAAAAGGAAAGGGCCTTTAAAAAACAAACAGTGTACTGATATCTTACAATGATAAAAAAGAAAAATTGCAAAAAGAAGCCATATTAAGGATGAATCAGATATCATAGGTCACATACCTAAAAGAAAACTCATTGAAAACAGCGTAGTAGCCAACTGATATTAGATAATTGCAAACAAAAAAGAACGTAAAAAGAAGCCATATAAATGAACAATAACTTATTTTTGAGAATACACCTGGAAGAAAACTCATTGATAATGCATATACCAATGAGAGCAATGTCACAATACAACCGAGTCACAGAGAATCATATGAGTCCTGGAGTTCATAAAGGAGAAAACACATCAACAATATCAAGGTAACCAAGATCAGTTGACCAATAATGCTGTAGTGATGCCCATATTCATCTTGTAGCAAGGTAACACCATTTTTCATTGGAATCCAACCTATTGTTTAAAGAATTGCAGCGCATGATCCATCTGCATTCAAGTTCTTTGAAAGTAAGGGCAAAATATCCCTCTCTTTTAGGAAATTGTGCAACTTCCAGCCATTGCCACCTGATGTCATCTGATGAGTGGTCAATGTTGATAAATTGTGTTACTAACAGTGCTGAGATGACCCCACATCTGCTACCTCTTCTGTGCTGGCTGATACGTGTCTTGATCTGCTGCTTCATTTGTCCAATTTAGATCTTTGGGCATGTACACCATATGCAATAGATATAGATGACATTAGGAGTTTGAAAAATGTTTCAGCGCTGCATTATAGTATTCTGCGTAAATTGACCAACACACAATTGCCATATTTATAATGTCCTTTGATAGAAGGTAACCCCCACATATTTCCTATAGTATCCAGATGGGGTTATTTTCTTTGTACAGAATGCACTGGGTAATCCCTGATATTTGTATTTCTTTTTAGTAGGCGAACAGGCGTAAGGTGAGGGTATGATCTGCGCTCTGTAAAATGTGCCAATATGTTTTAATGGAGGACGCAATCTTATTAGTGTGTAGGCAGAAAGTAGTAACGCATACCAATTGTTGGACATTTTTGTTAGGTGTTTTTTAAGTAAATCATCTAGATTGCTGTACCATGCTCTTTTCAGAGCATTTATCAAATTTTTTTCTGGAGTAACTCCTCTCGAGTAGTATCTTTTGGAGTAAATTAGCTTCCCTGAAATAATCAAAATTATGTGTGTAATTGCATCTTGTGCGCAAGAATTGGCCATTTGGAAGGTCACCTCTCAAGGCTTGTAAGTGGAAACTCTGGCTATCCTAGTAGGGTATTCCTTTTAGTGGGCTATACAAACAAGTTGCTAAATGTCTCCAATCATTCCTGATGAATAAATCCAGGGAGGAGGCTTCATGCAAATCCCATTGGCACATGAATTGTAGATTGGGTTGAGATTGATTGAGGTACAGAAAGAATTTCTCAAGTCTGGGTGCAGACTCGCTCCGAACGATAAAAATGTAATCTATATACCTTTTCCAGCATCTAATGGAGACCTAAAAGGGTTAAAGATATTCAGAACATGCTGTTATACAAAGGCATCCTCATAAATATTAGCCAAATTAGGAGCTAGAACATCCCCTATAGAAGTGCCATCACACTCTGGTAAAAGTGTTTACCAAATTGAAAAAAAATTGGAGGGCAAAGCAATGTGCAAAAGTTCAATAATGAACTCAGTGCAAACTGAAAAGGGCGCTGTTGTACCTCAGGAATCTATTCAGCAAGTAGCAAGCTTTCTCATTGTGTAAAGATGGTTTATAAAGTTATGTCAAGGGTGACCAATAGTTTGACATGCGAGTCAAACATAAACCCTTCCACCAGGTTGATCATGTATGTACTGTTGCGTACATAGGTTTCTAAAGTGGGGACAATGTCTTTAATAAACACATTAATATATTGGCCCAGCATTTTCCAGAATGGACCCATACCCTGATACAATCGGCCTGCCAGGAGGCATCTCTGCTTTCTTATGTATTTTGGAGAGAGTGTATAGCACTGGTATTCTTAAATGTTCTTGATTAAGTAATTGATAATCCTTTACACTGAGAAAACCATAGTCTTTAGCTTTATTGGTTATCCTTTGAATTTGTTTGTTAATGGATTCCAAGGGTTTGTGTATCACCATTATGTAATGTTGAGGATTGGAAAGTTGTCATAATATGTCTGAGTCATCATTTTCAAAATCCTGGATGACAATTCTCCCACCCTTATCTGCAGGTTTGATGACAATTCTGTCATCATGTCTGAGATGCTCTAGTGCTTTTCTTTCTGATAGAGAAATGTTGTATGGAGTAAACTTTATTGCTTGACTCAATAGTTTAATGTCTTTAAGAACCAATTCTTCAAAAGTTAAGAGTTCAAGTGTCATACCTGAGCCAGGAGCCAAAAAGGATGAAGGAGGCCTCAGTCGTGTAGCTGAATTGTCAGCGAACTGATCTTTATTGTTAAAAAATATGTTACGCCGGATATTACAGAAACATTTTTGTAGTTCTCCCTATAAGTTGAAAAAAGTATTTTTTTTCTTTAATGACAAAGGAGTAGCTTGTACTCAAAAGAGATCTTTCTGTTGATGATGAGGTATGTTGTGATAAGTTAAAAATGGGAATGGACAGGTCTTCATTATTAGTAATTTCAAAGGATATTTGAGTATAGCCTTCAGTAAATAAGGTCCCTCTGGTCCCCTTCTGTAGTGTTTCCATCTGGTTTGATGGTCTCCTGGTGTCTGCCATTGTTTGCTTCTCCAACCTCTCGCTGGCTAAAAAATGGCTAAAAAAGGTTGTGGCAAAAAAGGTTGTGGATTAGAAGTGCTTGGTCTCCCGCTAGTTCCTTCTTGGTGGTTTGGGTCTTCTAACCCAGCAGAAGAGTCCAAAAAGGTGATGCTCCTATGGTTTTTTCAATTGACCCCAAGTATTAGGTCCATTCCTAGGTTGATTCTGAGTGTAAAATTTGTCTCACAGGTATGGATATGCTTTCTCTTTATAGACATTTTCTATGTCTCCTATGACTTTGTCCACTTATTTCTGTATCTCAATCGCATTGAAGTCTGAAAACATTTTTTTGAGTTTTTCCAATGCTTTCTTTGACTCAGAGACAGTGTCAGGGCTGAAAAGTTCCCTTTCAAGTTCTTCAAATATTCTTAGTTCCCCTTTGGTGTGTCCGAGTGCTGTTTCGATCCCTAGTACCACCCTGTGCTGGGAGCTGGTGATCGCAATATGGCTGAACCCACCTTGGAATTTTTTATCCTCCTTGAATATCCCAGGTGCACTCCTCACTTGTAGCCCTAATGCAATGATGTCTCCCTTCAAATACTCAGGTAACAGATGAGCATGAAGCTTATTTCAATTGGTCGTTGTAGCTTTTATGCAGCAATGAAAATATTGTTGTATATGTTTTTTAACAAAAGGGATAAAAGACTGATTCAGTCTTAAGGTGGTCAGAGATTGCAGTAAGTGCTGTAGGTTATCTAACCTGTTATGTTTATTTTTGCCTCCAAATGATACTTATGGGTGCTATTGTTCAATTGTAAACCTTTTCTGGACAGCTTACAAAAAATCTATATCTTAATTCATTCACTCACCTCATTAGTTTAACACAGATTTAGGTCTGCAAGTTTTCTTCTTTAAGTATGCTCAACTCTTAGTTCTATTATGAATTATATTATTTTTGATGAACCATCACCTTCTTTTAACAGTGCTTACTTGGCTAATGCATAGTATTTATTTTTGATAGCATATGTAATAAGCAACCATTAATCTACACTTCATAGAATAATTTCACTTTTCTACACTAAAAGCCGAAATGAATGGACATAAATTGTATATTCCCATTACTGAAGATTCATATAACATATTAAGAGCCTAAGCACGCCATGTACAACAGCTTTTAAAATATATTAAATATTTACCTGTGTACATCTATGAAGAACTGGTGCTCTCCCCAATTTTGTTGCAGTTTTTGTGCCAACAACACCTTTATTACATTATTATTATTATTTGTGATTTGTAAAGCGCATGACTGCGCTAGGGCTTCCCCACGCTTAGAGACGCGTAATTAGTTGAAGTCGGACATATATTTAAAGGTGTTGCTTGAACAGCCAGGTTTTGTTTGCTTTGCAAAATTGCAATTCTTTGTCCAGTGTCCGATATTCCCATGGTAGGAAATTCCAGAATTAGGGAGCTAAGTTGGAGAAGGCTCTTCCTCCCCACCTCTCCCTCCTGGCCTTTGTAGGGTGTAGAAGTCCCTCAGAGCTTGTTCTCCAATACCTATTTCGTATATATGGGAATACTAGATTTTTGATTTTCCTAGTGCCCCTAATATGTACCCCTAAGGGAGTACTGGCATATATTGTGGAGAGTGTTCACTCATGCTGTAAAGGAATCTTCATAGAGGCAGACTTGATAGAAGTTAAGCAATCACAATAACAACGAGAAGTAATGTTGAGTGCACACGAGCCTTGTTCCGCTCGTGTGTCCTCGAGAGTATGAGCGTGATTATTATAACGCTCATACTCACCATTCTCATGATGTATTTCTCGTGGGGAAGAATGCAGGCAATGTTATGATTCGAAAATATGTGTTGTGCATTGAGTGGTACAGTAACATATTTCTTCATTCTGTAACGGACTCTTGACGCTTGCACACTGACTGGATTAAAGAGGATCTTCATCTGCTCTACGAGGACCTATGCTTCTTTATTTTTAATCAACTGAATTGTGCTTTCCACACTAGCAACGAGCGGGCATGAAGCTGTTTCACATTGTTATGCTTTATGATTTGAAGGATTTATTCTTCAAATCTGTTCCACACCTCCGGTGTGCAGTGTGTATCTTGTTTTCAGCGCTTCACGTTCAGCGTTTCGCGGATATTCAGCGTTGTTTCCGCTGTTGTTTTTTTTTTCATTGGCACAAAATTTAGGAAAATTTGGTTGTGTCGTCGCTGTCAATTACACCATTCCTGCCATAGGACGAAATCCGTCTCTTGGCAACTAGAGTCTTAGCAACGCTGTTCACGTCATCTCGTTATCCGACGTTAGCAGCCATTTCCTGAACAGCTGAATTACTGTAGCGTTTCTACGAGAGCTACGTTTTCTCTCCTACTCGCTACCGAGTCACAGCTGCAAAGTTCATGATTCTGCCCTGATCAGCTGTATTTTTGGTAGCATTTCAACAAGAAGTAACTCAACCTGCTATCAATTCTCACAGCTGCAACATTCCGTCATCTGAGGTAACGATTTTGCTGACTAGCATATTTTGATTTTGTTTCTTCTACATTACATTCCTGAGCTTGTCTATTCTGGTGACAAATAGACCTTTGTTTTTTCTCCTCAATAGTCTTTGTATACTATAAAATGGCAGGCATTGATACTCCCTCTTCGTTTTTATCTTCTCCCGGAGAACCATCAATGGATTGGGAAACATGGGAACCAGCACTTCTGGCTCATGTGGAAGTTTTAGAAGGTAAAGAGTGCGAACCAGAAAGGAAGCTAGCATTACTAAAACATTGTTTAGGTGGTATAGGTCTCAAGGAATTTAAAAATTTACCAACTCTTATCGACCCTGATAGCATTAATGTATATCAATATGCAGCCAAACAAATAAGTTTGAGATATGGGAAAAATGAATATTTTGTTATGGAAAGGTTTTTTTATTCTTGAAAACAACAATCCGATGAGTCCATCGACGATTTTGTTTCTGCACTTAGGTCTCTTGCAGAAACTTGTGACTTTGAACATATCACCTACGAACAAGTACTTAGAGATCAAGGGCCAGATGTATGTAATCCCAATTTACCTATTCCTAAATACCGAATTTTACTGATTCGGTATTTAAGAATAGGTAAATGTGATGTAGATACATTTTCAGTAAAAATTACCAAATCAGTATTTACCGAATCGGTATTTACCGATTCGGTACTTGCCATTCATTCCTATGGGCCTAAAGGCCCATAGGAATGAATGGCAAGTACCGAATCAGTAAATACCGATTTGGTAAAATGGGGGAATCATTCAAGGGTGCCAGGGTGTCACTTTGACACCCTGTTGCACCCCTGAATCATGCTTGTTTGCAGATGTGGCATGTGGCATGTATGTCTGCCACTTGGCACAGTTGAAAATGCACAGATTTGCATTTTCAAAGGTTTTCCTTATTTACCACCAACTTATAGTTGGTGGTAAATAATGAATCCTAAAATGGGAAAAGCACTCATTTGAGTGCTCCCTACATTGCAAATTTGGAAATTTACCGATTTGGGGCCATATGTAGGAGCCCTAATACCGGTCAGAAGACCGGTATTAGGGTTTTCAGATGTAGGGGGCTGAAAAATACAGAATCGGTATATTTACCGATTCAGTAAAATTACAGATTCAGTAAATTACTGAATCGGTAAATATACCGATTCTGTAATTACAAATGTAGGTGGCACAGTTTACAGTGCCACAGGCCCTTAAGAGTCGGTATTTTACCACACAATCCTATTGTGTGGTAAAATACCGAATTCAGGTGTGCATGCACATCTGTGCATGCACACCTGTGCAATGTGACACACAGACATGCCCTTAGGGCATGTATGTGTGCCACATTGCACACAAGCCTGTACTTGGGGTGCTAGAGGGTGTCAAAGTGACACCCCCTGCACCCTTGCAGGATTCGGTATTTACTGATACTGTAAATACAGAATCAGTATTTCCCATTGATTTCTATGGGCTTCAAAGCCCATAGGAATCAATGCGAAATACCGATTCTGTATTTGCAGAATCGGTAAATACCGAATGTTATAGATTCGGTAATTCAGATTTTAAAATGACCTAAATCTGCCCCCTTCCCATTTACAGACTCTTAAATACCGAATCGGTAAAATTCGGTATTTAAGAGTCTGTAAATGGGAATTACCTACATCTAGCCCTTGGTATTTTAAGGAATCAGTAATTTACCGATTCCTTAAAATACCGAATCGGTCAATTACCGAATTTGCAATTTAGGCCACCTACATCCCAAATGCCCAATACCGGTTGGTAACGGCCGAAATTCAGTAACCGACCGGCATTGGGCCACCTATATCTGGCCCCAAATTCTTATAAGAACTAACAATAAAAAAGTTCAGGAGAGATTATGGACTACGTCTGACATGGCCTTAAGTGCTGCCATCGACATAGCTAAATCCATTCAGCACTCAGAGAAATTTGTGAAGGTAATGAAAAAGGTGAAGTGTGTGCTATTCATAAGGAAATAGACAAATCCAAGAATACCAATCCACAAAAACTGAAAATTCACAAAAATATGATGAAAAAATAAGTTTTGGTGTTGACAATAGAAAACATGTATTTGTGTGTTATAGGTGTGGAAGTCCTGGGCATTTGGGTAATTCAAAATTGTGTCCAGCTACTGATAACATTTGTTCCAAATGTGAAAAAAAGGACACTTGGGTACATGTTTCAAATGTATTCCCAAAAGGGTAAATTATATTCAAAGATATCCTGACTACGAGAATGCTTATGATGATTACAAAAACAATATCAACACTGTTATTAATATTTGTGGCAGTGAAAGTGTCTCAAAGTTTCCTTCATGCACTATTTGTATTGATGGTATTGATGTACAGATATTAGTAGATGCATGTGCTGGATACACTATTATTTCAAAGCAAATAATTGATAGCAAATGGCCAAACAAAAATTGCTTCCTACTGATGTTACACTCCGTGGATATACAGGTCATAATATTGATTTGGTAAGATATTTTTGGGCAAATTTGGAATTTTCAGGATGACACACTCATTGTAAGGTGTATGTAGCAAAATCGGGGCAATCTCTTCTGGGTTGGCCACATCACGAACAAATGGATATCAAAATAGATCCTAAAGACAAACCTCCTGTTTATGTGGTTGATGTACCTATAACTCCTCATCATGACAATTTTATTTCTAATTGAAAAAAAAAACAATTCCTGAAGTTTTCACTGATAAATTGGGAAAGTACCAAGGATTTAAACATTGTATTAAATTATGTGACAATGCTATTCCTATTCATCACAAAGTAAGTAAAGTTCCATTGTCCTACAGATCAAAACTTAAAGATATTTTGAAAGATTTATGCTTTAAGGGTATAATTGAGCCCATTGAATCATCACCATGGGTTTCTCCGATTGTTATTTCGGTTAAATCCACAGGTGAGCTCAGATTGTGTGTCGACTTAAGCAGTCTTAATAATGTTATCTGGGTTGATGCCCACCCCTTACCTAAATGGTTGCTATGTTAGCTGGTGCACAAGTATTTTCCACCATCGATTTAGCAAGTGCCTACCATCAGGTTGTCTTAGAGGATGAATCGAAAAATTTCACAGCTTTCATAACCCCTGAAGGTCTCTACAGGTATTGTCGTATGCCATTTGGTCTTGCCAGTGCTGCTTCAGTCTTTCAAAGATTGATGAAATAACCAAAATAACCACTTGAAGGTCTGGCAGGGGCAATAGCTTTCCAAGATGACATTATTGTGTATGGTAAAAATCCTGAAGAACATGACCACAATTTGAACAATGTTTTTTATGCTTTGTCTTCCAAGGGTCTTACCCTCCGTACAGATAAATACAAACTCAAAGCATCTCAAGTGGAATATTTGGGGCACACTGTCAAACTGCTGGTATCAAACCCAAGCGTAACCATGTGAAGAACATCACTAATGCTGAAATCCCTAAATCCAAGGAACAATTAGTTGCTTTCCTAGGACTCACCGAATTCTATGCTAAATGTATTCCCAATTATGCATCCAAAGTTGGAACCCTTTAGATGTGTTTTAAAAAAAAATCAACATTTGAATGGACCAATGATATGTCTACTGTTTTTGCTTCCTTGAAATTCTGCATAGTTAATGCTCCTTTTCTACTCCCCTTTGTAATCGGAAATAAATGCATAATTATGGTTGATGGTAGCAGTTCTGGTTTAGGTGGAGTTCAGACGCAGAGGGATGGTACCAAAGAAAGGATTGTCACCTATGCATCTGAGCTTTACGCGATGCTGAGAAACATTATTCTGTAATAGAGAGGTAATTGTTAGCTTGTGTTTGGGATGCAGAACACTTCAGAACATTTATATGGGGGACCAAGTTTGTTATTAAAACTGACCATAAACCCCTCATATTCATGATGGCACCTGGTGGGGGTCACACCATGTCTGCAAGGTTAGCTAGATTAGCTTCTCGGTTGCATATTTTTCAGTTTCAATTGGAGTATATTCAAGGTAAATCTAATGTTCATGCTGATTGCATGTCTAGGTTTCCCCCATCCACCCCTGACACTGAAGAAGTGATGAATACTGTGAAGTAGCTTTTACTATGCATGACATTAATTTACGGTGAACAAACCATTGTTCAAGAAAATGTATGGTTGAAAGTAATGAATAATGATGAGGAATTAGAAACTGTAAAGCATCACATTCTGCATGGGTGGCCTTAAGAAAGGAAGTTATGCAGTGAATTGACAAGTTCCTTCAAAGTTAAGGAGGAATTGGCTATTGAAAATGATATTGTTTTAAAAGGTGATAAATGTATACCTCCCTATAAATTAAGGAAGAACATTATTGGTTTAGCTCATGAGAAACACTTAGGGATTTCAAGTACAAGAAGACGTGTTAGGGAATCCTTTTGGTGGCCAGGAGTTGATGTGTCTGTAGAACTTTTTTATTAGAAATTGTTTTGAATGTTCTTCCAGTGATAAGTTTGTAGTCTCTTTACATCCTGAACCACACCCTGTGGACTTTCCAGAGGGTCCCTGGCGTAAGTTAGGTTTGGATATAATAGGACCTTTTTCTGTTTTACCTAAACAAGAATCCTTTGGGATTGTTTTAATTGATTATTTTTCAAAGTGGCCTGAAGTCAAAATGGTAAAAGAAGTCACCTCAGAAAAGATAATAGAATGTTTGGGTTAAGTTTTTTGTAGGGAGGGTGTTCCTCAAGAAATTGTTACTGATAATGGGCCTCAGTTTATTAGTAATAGTATGGAATTATTCTTTCAAAAATGTGGAGTTATCCTTAAGAAGATTGCAGTGTTCCATCCAGAAGCTAATGGCCAAGTTGAGAGGTTTAACAGGATCATATAAGAAGCCTTCCAACTTTCAGTGAAAAGTGGACTTTATTGGAAAAACTCATTACAATCCATGCTATTAGCATAGAGTACTTCTCCCAACTCTGTGACTCTGTGACTTATATGAGGACGTAAACCCAGTACCAAGCTTGTTCCTTGGTGGTTAAAAGGAAAGCAAAGTAAATTGTGATTTTTTCTGATGTAGACTATGAAAGGTCTGGTGTAGAGTTGAAGACTACAAAGAAAAGATGAAAAACAAAATGAGTAAAAGGCAGGGCTCTGTCAGCAAACAATCTGTTGAAATTGGGAACTTGGTACGTGTCAAAAGAACAAATACTGTGGGGAAAGGTTATCCTATGTGGTCATCCCCCAGAAAAGTAATTGAAGTTTTTAGAAATGCTGTGAGAATAGATAGAGGAAGTGTTTGGAATCTCGACAGGATTTCCTTGATCAAGGGAAGAGCAATTCCTAATAGTGATAACAAGAAGAATGTTTTCCTTGATGTTAAGGAACAAGAATACACCAAAGCTTCAAAATCTTGTACTTAACAAAAGTGCTTTTGTTCTCATCGTCCTCCTGTGAGATTCCAAGACTATGTCATGTCTTGAATTCAATATTCTGACCACCGGTCAGTAACTAGGGGCAAGACGCCCAGGCTGTTATAATATCACGCTTTTATTTCTTTGTGTGCGTGGCACGCTTTATTTTTATATATGCCATTTCTGTTATAAGTCACTTTTGTGAGCTTTTTTGTGCTTTTCTTACTGGGACATTTCAGTCTTCATATAAACCTACCTCACTTGCCATTCGTCCCAGTTCCGCCGCAGCTTGTGCCGTTTATAGTGGAGGGACTGTTTGGGCTCCCAGCTTTCTCCACTGTCGGTTGCTCCGGCTGGCTGGCGAGTGTCGGTCGGCGGTCTAGCTGCACACCCCACCGCACCTATATAAACTCGGCAGCGGTGCGGACGCGCAGCGGCGTGCCAAAGCCGCGTCAAAGGCAAGCCCATCTGCACCCGTCCGTGTCAGAACGCCGCCAGGACCCCTGCCCATTGGAGATCTTGTATATATTTTCATTCTAATCATGGTGAAAATCTGCTATTCCAGAGGTGAGCTCACTGCATTAAACACATTTTCCAACATGGTCGAACACATGGGTATTCTATTAGAAAACGAGCCAACTCCCACGCAAGAGCAGATCTCCTTTGAGGCATCCCCTATAAGGGCCGGAGCTATAGGAGAGGTCCCTATGCATTTGAAGGCTATGTACTTCAATGGTCGATTGATACCCAAACACATACTAGAAATATGGACTCTCCTAGATCAGGAGAAAACAGAAGTCTGTTTTATCACAGAGACTTGGCTTCATGAACAGGTCTCTCCGGACATAGCCATCACTTTCCCTCCATCTTATAAGCTTGCAAGGCTGGACAGAGCAGTTGGGAGAGGAGGGGGCCTAGCAATTGCGATAACAGGTTTTTTAGAAACCATCATAGTGGATTCTCTGCATTTGGATAAAGCAGAAATTCTAATCTTTAAACTTATGTCACAATCTTCTAAAAAATGGACAGGAGCGCTAGTCTATAGACTGAGTGGCTATAAAGCTAATTTTGTAAATCAGATAGTTGAATTTATTGCTCCCTGTTTCATGGGTGCCGATAACTTCATTCTTATTGGGGATTTCAATTATCATGCTGAGTTAGCACAGGACCCGGATACCAACTAATTTATTACATCCCTTTAAGCATAAACCTTCCCCCTGGTTTACCACAGAACTCAAAACTGAGAAATGATCCAATAGGAGGGCTGAGCATCTCTGGAGAAAAACGAAAGCAGCCAGTGATCAAGCCAATTTTAGAGAAAGCCATCGCTCATGTTTAAACAACATCAAAAAAGCAAAAAAGATGTATCTAGCAGGGAGGATTGACAATGCAGCCAACTCAAGGAAAGAACTATATAAAATTGTGAAAGAGTTCACCACCCCTGAAGCATTCCAATCCTCCGCTGCTCCTTCTCAGGACTGGGTCGACAAATTATCCTTTTTTATCGATGAGAAAATAAAGGTTATATACAGATCTTTCCCGCAGGATAATGCGACCAACTTGCAGATAACCAGCAGCAGTCACGCACTAATACCACTGCTGACCAAATTTCAACCAGTAACCAGGGATCAGGTAACGGAGGTCATGGTCAAGATAAAATCCGGATCTCCTACCGATCCCTTTCCCCCTCGAATGTTTAGGAAACTGGCACCCTCCCTGATAGCAAGGCTAACAAAGATTTTCAATCTTTCTCTAGACCAAGCTGTCCTCCCTGGTAGCTGGAAGAAAACACAAATTAGGCCCATTCTGAAGAAGCCTACCCCAGATGCCAGTGAATTAGCTAACTACCGCCCCATCTCGCTGCTGCCCTATTTCGGGAAATCTCTTGAAACTCTGGCAAATAAACAACTGACCAGCTATCTAGAAAGGCATAGTCTTCTTGATCCTTCTCAATCGGCATTTCGTGCGGCGCACAGCACTGAAACGGCAGTAGTTGAAATGGTAGACGATATCAGGCTTGCCTTAGATAACAAGGAATCAGCTATTCTGGTTCTGTTGGACCTATTGGCCGCTTTTGACAGCATCTCCCATGATATTTTGTTACAACGGCTCTGGGAGATGGGGGTCCAGGGGAAGGCCCTGGACTGGTTCAACAACTATCTAAAAGATCGCTTTACCACTGTGCACCTCGGTTCTATGGCAGCTTGCATTATGCCAGTATGTATTGGAGTACCACAGGGTTCTATCTTGAGCCCTAAGCTTTTCAATCTTTAAGTTACTCCCTTGGCCAAGATAATTAGATATTATGGTTTTGAAACTGTATCATATGCAGATGATACACAATTGCTGGTCACCTTCGGCCCTGACCCTGCGGATACTATCATCCGATTCAGAAACTGCTTGACCCACATCGACAGCTGGATGGGTCACAATAAACTGCAACTGAACAACAGTAAAACGGAGATCATTCTGTTCAGCAGGGCTGAAGATCATTGGTCCAGTGACTGGTCGCTCCAGGCACTGGGCCTTTGTGCGTCTCCTAAACTAACTATATGCAATCTGGGGATCACCATTGATAATAAGCTCACGATGAAAGCACATGTTAACCGTGTATTGGGCACCTGCTATGGCATCTTACGGAAATTGCGGAAGATATTCAAATGGTTACCAATTGAAACCCGTAAGCCACTGGTTCAGGGCCTAATTATGAGTCGAATAGACTATGGCAATGCCTTATTGGCTGCCATCAATAAGGACCTCTATTATAAATTTCAGACCCTTCAAAACACTGCTGCCAGATTGATTCTGGACTTACCTTTAAGATCATCATCTTGTGCCAACCTGAAAGCGCTTCACTGACTTCCAATTAGGCTGAGAGGCCAATATAAAATTCTCTGCCTCACACGCAAAAGTATTTATCGCACATGCCCAGATTACCTAGGTAAAAAACTGTGAAAACATCAACCAATCAGAATTTTGAGATCCAGTTCTAAACTTCTTTTAACCCCTTTACCAACACGCATTGTGAGAAACGGTGACCGATCTTTTTCTTATCTTGCCCCCCATTTCTGGAATAAGCTTCCCCACATCTCATCCATCCCAAACCATCTGGGTTTTCGCAAAGAATTAAATACCTGGCTGTTCCCTAATTAATGTGACATTAAAATCTAGGTGCGTTGATTTGTCTGCAAGCACCCTGAGACCTAACGGTGATATGCTGCGCTATACAAGACTTTTTGACTTTTTGACTTTGACTTTAACGTTTATTCTTTTCTTTATGTATTTATTTATTATTATTATTTTTTATTATTTATTTTAAGGGGGAAAGGTGTGTTGAGTGCACACGAGCCTTGTTCCGCTTGTGTGTCCTCAAGAGTATGAGCATGATTAGTATTGCGCTCATACTCACCATTCTCGTGATGTTGTTTTCGTGGGGAAGAATGCAAGCAATGTTATGATTAGAAAATATGTGTTGTGCATTGACTGGTACAGTAACGTATTTCTTCATTCTGTAACTGACTCTTAACGTTTGCACACTGACTGGATTAAAGAGGATCTTCATTCACTCTACGAGGACTTATGCTTCTTTATTTTTAATCGACTGAATTGTGCTTTCATACAAGTCGTATGTTTCAACTCAAAGTATATGTTGACAATGAATTTGATAATTTATTTACTCATATTTTTTTTTTTATTTGAATGTACAAATATATTGAATGTAATATGTTCTGACCTATAATTAAAAAGAAGAGCTCGCCAAGTTTGAGAGACGAGACCTCGTCTAAAACCCCTCAATGGACTTACCTTCATGATTCCATAACGTCAGGTAGGCAAAGTAAAAAAGGAAATGATTAGAGCCAAAATCACACAATTCGCATTTTTTGTTGTAGTGAGGTAAGTATCAAACCATGTTTCTGAAATGATTTCATCAACCCGAAAGAAACATTTCCTGGAAATCATTAACCTCATAATTACCTGAAATATATAATAGATTGTGTAATACATTTAGTTCATCACGATATCATTTGATAGTCATGTATACAATTCTTTCCACAATTGTTGCTGGCTTTAAAAGACATATGAAAAAAAACAGTATAGAAAGTGTTATTTGTACAGCCAAAGTTGTTATCTATAAATACAAGAAATATATAGAAGAGAAATATAATAATATCTATACACATGGAGTGGTGCACCCAAAGAGTATGTTAAAACCCTGATGATGAGTATGCCTGAATTTGGTACAGGGTTGCCGGGTGACAGGAATCTCCGGTGTGAGCAGGTCATGTCTTCTTCAGGGTGTGTGTTGTCTGCCCAACCCTGTACTGCTGCAGGGGTCATGCTGGGACCATTTTGTACTACTGCTTCCCTTAGCTTCTGTCCCTGCAGTCTGACACGGTCAGGTGTCTCCGGGAGAAGAACTCTCAGGTAAGGAGCTCAGGGGCTGCTTCTTTGCAATGGCAGAGGAGTGTCGCCCCTCTGGCTCAAAGCCACCAGATGAAAAATAAAACTACATTTTATCATCATTTTATTTTTCAGCTGCTGGCTGAGCCAGCCCTGTATAAAGGGGTGGGCAGGTGGGTAACTAGAGACAATTTTCGGGGGGTGGGGGGGGGGGGAGGCTGAAAAATATTTTACGGGAGCTAATTCTGCCAGCCATAGGCAGTGTGGCTCTAAGAAGTGAAAACACAACAAAACCCTCATTAACAAGTAAATGGGCTTTTAAAGACCTGTGAAGTACTCGGGTGCTGCTGCAATGAAAGGGTCGCCAGCCCGTGAAGCTGTCTCAGCCGGGCTGACGCACACCACGGGGGGAGCTGAAGCCTGGTGAGCCCAATGGGTGTTGCGTGCCTGGAGGTGGTGCATGGGCCATTGGAGGCAGGAGGAGGACTGATTGGTGCACTTAGAGGTGCGCATGTGTGCTTGGCCAGCTGTCCAAGGCCGGCAAAACACACATGCACACTTAGGTTCCCCCAACCTGGCTGCATTGCACTGCCAGGTAGGAGAAACAGGACACACTTCCTGTCTTGAGCGGAGCATCAAACCAGCCCACTCAGTCCAATCCTTGTGCTGCTCTCACAGAATGAGGGCAGCAATGAGGTTGCACAGGGAGTCTATGATACTGTCCCAGGGGCTGCTGGGACCTGAAAGGGTGAGGTGCGACACAGGAGGCAGACGGCAGCTTCAGGTAAGTTTCTTTTTTGAAAATTATTAATATTAAACCTCTCCGAACTCTCCCCGCACCCCTTCAACCTGCCCCATCACTGTTTGTTTGTGGCAGCCGCCACTGAGGGAGTTGCACATCTGATGAATCAAGGTCCTGAGACTCCTGGAATTGTGGTTGGTGAAAATTCACCCAGAGTTATCTCTCCAAGTAAGATTCTGATAGTTGCACTGAGGTGGTCGTGGTGCAGCGATACACAAGGGCATGTTAAAAATCTAACTAAGGCCCGAAATTAACAAAACAGTGCAGCATGCAGCTGAGTTGTACCAATGGGAGAGAACTGCACAGTTCTGCATTCAGGAGGAACCACGTGCCAATGATGTCATCAGCTGTGCCCTCTCTAAAAATGCTGTGTCAGTGTCAAGGCGAGTGAGAGAGAATGAGAATTACGCTTTAGGGCTACTGTCTTGCAAAAATGTATACATGCAGACAACAGCCCAAGGGCAAACTAAGTATAATGTGTCATTTAATGAAAATTACACATGTTGCGTATGGAAATATGCAACATTCAGGTTGCCCTTTGCTTGTGCTTGTTGTAACTTAAGAACTAGAATTCCATGCTGTTGCACGTGCTGTAACTACTTTTTGTATGTGTGCGGAAACATGCTGTTTGTCTACTTTAGCTGCAACTCTGCTGCATGCATGAGGAATCCCTGCACCCCTTCCTTTTGTTTTGTGCTCCCTATTTATGTCATATGTTAAAACGTGTTCACTGTTCGAAAGTCGAAACGACTGGAATTGTCAATGCTTAAGTTTGGGAATGGTAGGAGCAGGTGGGGGCGACAAGGCTTGGCTTTGTGAATGGCAAAGAGCCATCTTTTCAGTTCGTGTTCATTATTGGTCCAAGTGGTCCATCTCTTATGTTTGGTTAAAAAACAGTATTCCACAGTGCTGAAATATTTAAACCATCTCCGGTGGGGTAAAGTTACATTTCATTAGCATTGCTCATCACAGATTCCAGTACATTACAGTCAATGTCAAAGGTACATCTGCAGTTTGTTCTCAATCTTCCACACTGAAAAACACCGCTTTGAATCAATTTGACTACATTTTGCAGTAGCTTGTCGTTGTTTGTACTGCTAGTTAAATGAGTTGATTGCTTCTTATCAGGGATCAGTGAGCAGTGATTTGATATTACAAACACTTCAAGATGAAGCCAGAATCAGATTTATGTCAGTTCAATGTTGGACCTGTAATTCTATTTCAAAGGCCTTGCCCACAACTCACAAAACTAGAAAGCGCGATCAGATTTCGCTTCGGATGCTGAGCAGCAGATATGAGTTAAATCGTACAAAATCCGCTGCCTTGTGTGGAAGGGGGGATTATTCATCAAAACCTCTCAGCGTTGTGTGAAGTATTCAGATGGCATTATCTAAAAGACATGCAGCCATAAACAAGACTGCACTATTGTCTGACAACAGAAGACAATGGAACGCATTTGCATTTTTCAGACATATGCTTCTATAAAATGTTTGTTGAGATCTGTAAAAATAAACATGTCCATTATATTAAGTTTTCATTGGTGAAAAAAGAATGTGCGTGCGGTTGTTTTACTTCAGATTGTAATGTGCAGCACCGCACATGAGGCTATCTGGATATGGGAATTTGGGGGCAGTAAAACTTGTTTTATCTTCAGTGTTAAGGTGCAGTTTGGAATTTGTAGGGAAGAGGCATATATACAACGGGAAATAAAAGAGTAACACAAATTATAGGCGAATTCGAAGGCACCCCTAATTTTGTTTCATCATAATTGTTTAAAACATATTTTGGTTATGTACAAAGACCCTCATTACGAGAAGGAGGAGTATTACCGGTGCAATATCTACGAAGACAAAATTAATGTCAATTCATTATTCTGAAAAATGGGAAATTACCTTAGAAATCGTTGCTTCCACTCTGATTTCATACTGGCTTTTCCTAAATAGTGGTCTTTTTTCAACTGAACACGTCAGCCTGATGGTGTCTTGTCAAAAGTATGGAAGATAAAATAAAGAAAGTATTGCAATATTCTACTGAGACCGGAAATCCCCATTCGGATGGTACACACTTTCCCTGCCTTTTCGGGATAATCCTTCATCTAATACAGAGGGCCAAAGTGTCACCACAAACTACAACAGAGACACAAAACTAAAACATTTTTTAACACATACAACCGCCTAAATGTGCTAGCCATATACTTTCAATGTAAAATTGACATTAAAAAAAATAACCATCACCTATAACTTTATTAGAACAGGTATAGAACCCTTTTTTACTTTCAATACACATAACAGACCAATATGATGCTTAGTGGTGGAAAGAAAATGTAATATTCACTTTGAACTGCTGTAACTTGAAGACACAGTTCACAGAAGGGCTAGTACAATAAAAAAGGGAAAAAAGGATCTAGAATGGAAAGAAAAGCATTGACAATGTCTCCTATTGGCCTACCAGCAGAAGCACTGAAAGCAAATTTCATTTTAGGCGAATGTGCACAATGTCGTCATTCACTGTGCAAATAAGGTGATGGCTGAAGTGCGCTGTCCTGTTGCCCCCTGTTGACTGGTGTAGAAGGTGGAAGCAAAATGTAATTGACAGCTGAACAGATCAATGAAAGAAAAGGGCGGACCCACATCCTCTCGACCTATATATGTATTTTAATTTACGATTTTTAAATTACTTGGGGCTGGTGATAAAGCTAACTCTGTCTCTGATCCAGACCTTTAAAGGAGCAGAGCACTGTACATAATTGGATAAATACACATTACATGGTTAAACATATTGGTTTAGGAAGATGTTACAAGATACATTACGTGAACAAGGATGATGAGACAATTAGTCACTTTTGGGCAAATGTACTAAAAACTTCACACCACACAGTGCAGCAACAAATTTGCTGTGCTTTGTTACATGAAAGGGCGAGAGCAGGACAAGGCCATATCTATTAAAATAAGTCACTGCTGCTCTTTAGCCTAATGCTGGTGCACTTCAGGCTACCTTGCACCATGCCTAAAAGGTAAAATGTAGGCTGAGTGGAAAAAAACGCCATAGTGAAGAAGGCGGCCCTTTAAAGGACGGTTTCCCTCACCCACCAAAGGTGGCATGCTTCATCATTGGGGAACATCCGCGCACAGTGAAGCCTAGTCATGGTGCGGGCTACAACCCCCTCACTGAGAGGGAGAAGCACAGGGATGTTTTATATACTAGGAGTGTAATTACTAAATACGCAATAATACCTAATAAGTGTTGTGGCTTTCTTCGGGATCTGATATGTGCTACTGCTATGAAGGTGATATATACAAGAGAAAGTGTATTATTAAAGTATATTCTTTATATACAAAACCAGTGACCCATGGATTTTCAAGATGGTGGCTTCACTGGGAGTACCCACAGGAGTTGGGTATAATACCTCTGCTCTCCTTGGTATAGACGCTCAAGGGGCAGTCACTTCTCCAACCTCTCCTCCTGTTTGCTGCTGTACTCTGCATGGTGGCTCGAAGAAAACAAGGTAGGGGCGCAACTGGCACTGGGAGAATACCAGAGGGTATGGGTAATGGCCAGCATCTATAGGGGCCGCCAGAGAGCCACTGGTGGGGAAAAGAGCCGCTTTGGAGGCAAAAGGAAGCCCTGCCTTTTGCCTCCAAAGCAGCTCTTTTCCCCACCAGTGGCTCTGTCGTGTGTTGCCTGTTGCGTGAAGAAAGCCACAACAATTATTAGGTAATAGGCCTGAAACATGTCAATCTAAGTACAACACGACTGGGTCTGATGGTTCCCATCGTATTCTATGTTTTTAATCCTAGCACATAGCATCCTGAATAAAGACATGTTGCGAACCCAGTAGCTAGTTTTAAATCACCTCATCACTTGCACTGCATCCCTCGTCTCGTTTAGTATTTAGTAATTCCCCTCCTAGTACATAAAACATCCCTGAGCTCCCTCCCAGTGAGGGGGTTGTAGCCCACACCATGACTAGGCTTTATGGTGCATGGAGGCTCCCCAATGATGAAGCATGCCATCTTTGGGGGTGAGGGAAATCATCCTTTAAAGGGACGCCTTCTTCGCTATGGCATTTATTCCATTCAGCCTTCACTTCACCTTTTAGACCTGAGGGCTCCTGTCTGTTTTGTTGAATGAATTAGGGGAGTTCGACCTCGCTGGTCTTCAAACCTCCTCTGGCCCTTTTTGTGTATTCTAGCCTTGCACCATGCACACACCTTGGAGCATAGGGCAAGCATGTGTTTGTGATGTCTAATATATGTTTACTGGAAGGGTACGCTTCCAGTACAAAATACTATGCTTAGACATAGTTTGAAACTTTTCTAATGGACATTACAGCACATATGAAATGTTAGAAAAATTAGAAAGGTTCTGAGAAACAAAAATGTTTCTCAAACTATATCACTACCTCAGGGAAGGGTACATTTTGCCACAAAGCTGTGTCTGTCTTTTTTTTTAATAGATAGGGTTTTCATCAGAATCTAAGCGTAGCTACATGGAACACCCGTGTACATCCCCTGGGATTGGCCTCTTGATGCAAAGTAGCACTAGTCAGTAATATATGTTACTTTAGAACAATTTCCAGTGCAAATTAAGATTGTGCTCATTTGGCTCCTAAAAAAACATGGTTCATTATGCTATTCCAGAGTGCCGATTGTGTGTGTGGAGGGGGGCAGGGCTTGCGATGTAAGCAGATTTTTACTTGGAAAGTGACTTTCACATGAAGTGGAGGTGGGGGGTCAGCATTATTGTTGTGATGAACATGGTTCTGTATTTGACCTTTCATTTAGCTGTCAGTAAGTGGAAGAGGTGTGGCGCAGAGGCCAGAGTGCCTGACTCCGGACCACAGGGTTAACGGTTCGATCACCGGTTCCAGCGGCAGGTTAGTCCAGCACCATGTGACTCTGGGCAATAACTTGCTTCATCTTCCCGACGGCCCACAGCACAGCCACACCTCCGTTGGAAGTTGCTGTGTGCTTTAAGTGGCTGGGTTGGGTCTCATGTCATGTAATTTCTGATATGTGCTTTAGGATATGTGTTTGATTTTTTTCTCAAAACAATGTCCACTGAGCAATGACATTAAATATTGTTCTAGTTAACGGATATCCCGAGGGGCACTATATGAATATACACATGAGTGTTTCAACATTGTTAACTTAAAGTATACTTTCTGTATTTTGCTTGCTATAATCTACCTCTCAGTCTTAAAATGTAATAATAGATTTTTGAATTTGCTTTCTTTTGGCACCTTATCCTGATGTTAGAATATCTGCCAAAATAATTCTCTGATGTTTGTAACCTATGCTAAATTTGCGGATGACAGCTGCTCCTGTGCTAATTATGAACGATCCATGTCACTGTTTCTGCTGAGGAGAAAACTAACTATGCGCAAGCGAAATATTGCTTTACGAAATTGCACTGAATAAAAATCGTATTCAATTAAAATGTTTACTTTCTGAATAATAAAAAAAAACTGAATTTGGGGCTAGTTAGAAAAACAGGCGAGTGAATGGATGGATGGATGGACTGACGGAAAGAACACAAGATGGACAGACAGAAATACAGAAAGAGATATGGATAGGAAGGCTGCAGTTTAATTCAGTGAAACCATATGTAAAGTGGAAAAACTGAAGTTGAAGCAGATTTTCCCTATTGCAGTTGCTGGTAGACAAATCCAAGCCGTAAGATCCAGCCCTGAAAGAAAATTGCCTCCTGAAGCGTTTTTTAACTTTATAGCTTTACACATAGTGCGATTTGTCAATTGGAGATTGTGGGTACATGCTTGATTCCCTTTCAGGGCAAATCAGTGCCAAAATATAAAGGGTGATGTTTCCAGGATAAAAAAAATAATCAAACCTATGCTTTCATTTGTAGTAAGCAAGTAAAATTGCTGCAAAAAAGATGTGTGGCACAGATCCATTTTATGTCGCAAAATGATCTGTGAACATAAGCAGTTGATCTACTTTTTGACATGCCTCTGAAGAGAGACTTGCAGTGATCTGTTTCAACCCCAACAATTTCACTTGTAATTGCAGCAAATGTGACTTTAACGTTTGGTTTTGTCTGCAAATAGAAACTGGATTTCATTCCAGGAGGGGCCCTGCCACATTCATGGGCGGCAGGCGAGCAGGCTGCAATCAGGGTTCAGCTCTTTGTTTGGGAAGTAGTACAGCAAGATGGTTGAGATAGTGAGACTTGGCGACTGCAGTAACCTAAAATAAAAACCTAAAGTAAAATAAAACTTTTTTTAGTATGCAATAATACGTTTTAAAAGTGATGTGCAGAATTAATTAAAAGTACTTACAATATATTTTTAAACCTTATTGTTATATCAATTAATAAACTAAAAAAGTTCTTAAAATTCTATATTATTAAACAATAAATATGTGCTATTTCATATTTTATCACTAAATTATAATCATTTATATTTTAACTACTTTTAATAATTTAATTTAATGTAACATTATTTACTATGAAGCTTAAATGTAAGTCCCTAACTATTGTTTTCTGATGAAGCGTGTTACCAGTGGGTGGCCATATGTGGCGTTGGACTGACTGTAGTTCTGAGCTGGAGTAATTTGCCACTGTATTGAGCTCTGTTTTTACTGGAGTTACTTTAGAAGTACACTTTGTGATTAGCAATGAGCTTACTCTTTTGTGGATGGGTGTTCGATCTCCTTAAACCCCTCCATGACTCTGCCTAACCCCAGTCTGATGCCTCCTGAATCCACTCTGTTTACTCATGGATATTCTCGATTTTCCAGTCACTCCCTTCTGTCACTTCCACGTTTACTACTAAAACGTATAACCAAATTTGTGGAGACTTGCAGTCGAGAGGGGGGGTCTTTGCACAGAAAAAGATAGGAAAGGCGGAGTTGTAAACTCCACACCTAGGTTTGCTAATAGCATATTGTAGTAAATTTATAGAACTATTCTTGTACTACAAAACATACACAACGTGCAGTTTGTGAAAAGGGCCCAACGTTTTCATGGAAGTTCTAAAGATAGCCCTGTCTGCTTCCTCACTTCAATGTCTTCATCATCAATCTTCAATCACAGGAATGAAGGACTTTTGTTGTCCGCGGAACTATCATCACGTCAATCCTTCGGATACCCAAAATGGATCCCTGGCTTCAGTTTTCAGACTTTGTTATCAAACAGGGGTTGACCCAGTATAGTCAAAGGACCTGGGTATTCAATGGTATAGAAAACAGTTGGTCCTCGACATAATTTTGACATATAAAACAATTATTGCATTCGGTTAAGTTAATTTTCTTCAAACCAAGACTGAATCTGTATTGTTAGTTCAATAGGTAATATTAGCCCGCATTGACAGGATATCATACAGTGAGCACCAACAAACCATTAGAACTGGGAAAAGTCCAATCAGATCGGCATGTTTAATGTACAGTACAACAAAGTTTACAATCCAACGTATCCTTATACATATATTTACATAAATGATAAACCAAGAAATATTTCTATAATAAAAGAGAAATGTGCACAGAGAAAGATTAAAGTGTGTGCTCAAGTGAATGATCAAGAGGATCAGAGAAACATAGTGTAGGTCATTTATATACAAGAAAATTGAGCCTGCCCTAGATAGCGCTTGTAAAAAATGTACTTCTTTTTTACTAGCTTGTATGCTATATACAGTTCCGTAGTCCTTGATTTGCACAGTTGGCAATGGGATTTGGAATTGGGACAGGGGGCAGGGGTCAGTAGGTGCAGGCTCCCACAGGGAATTGTCATCGACGTTTCGACCCAACCATACAACGGGTGGTTCAAGTCCTCAACAACGGGTCTTCATCAGGACGGAATAGAGGGGGGGGGAAAGTTCAAAAATTCTTTCAGAGTGCACGTAGGTTAAAAACCATTATCATTGGGCACCTGTAATGATAAATGATAGAATGGGGCTAAGTATCACTAGATCATATCAAATGAGTCCATTAGTGAGGGTCATGGAAATGCACTCACCCTTTTGTGGTGCATCAACATCAGTGCGACGTTTGGTCCGCACTCGGAAATAGGTAGTTCACAAGTTATTACTGTAAATAGAGAAAGGAAAAGGTAGCCATTAGTGCTACTCAGGTTATTCCCATGTGAGTTGCTTCACACATAACGTTTCTCTTTTATTATAGAAATATTTCTTGGTTTATCATTTATGTAAATATATGTATAAGGATACGTTGGATTCTAAACTTTGTTGTGCTGTACATTAGACATGCCGATCTGACTGGACTTTTCCCAGTTCTAATGGTTTGTTGGTGCTCACTGTATGATATCTTGTCAATGCGGGCTAATATTACCTATTGAACTAACAATACAGATTCAGTCTTGGTTTGAAGAAAATTAACTTAACCGAATTCAGTTTTCAGACTTGCACACAGAGACTCCTACTACCATACATGTGTTACATATTTTCTCACACATGACTAATCCCAATAACCAACAATAACCAAAAACCACTGGATTAACTACTAACCTTTGGTTTTGGAGCAGCATGGTGTCCACCGTAAAGCACTTCAATGACTTGTCACGGGTAGTTAGCACTATGTATAAATGCAAGTACAATATAATACATCAAAATGTTCAGAAGGAACCTAATGCACACTATACAGATCTTTACAGCCTGTTGTACCGTGTTATGCATGTGGGGGTCAAAATGGCAATTACTGCTGTGTGCAGCTGAACGGTCTGTTTTAATCTTATGAACAGCAGGATGGAACAACTGCCAGGAGAGATCTCAGAATGATCAATTGATGGATAACGGTGTATAAAAATGTTTGAATTTTCTTACACTGTTCTCTTAAAGAGGCATATTGATTATACAGCTCTAAAGATTCCATTGTAAATCTGTCATATTCTCCATATTGTTTCCTTTCACTTTCCTTTGACATTACTTAACTAACTTCCCTCTCTCAGTAGACATCATCCTTTCATAAAGAAATCTGACATACGTTTCTCTCCTCTAAAAGTAAGCAAAGTTCTATTCTTGGAGATGAGGTGCACTAATGTTCTAAAAAATATATTGAGAACAAAGTGAATCTTTTGTGAGTCTTTTCAGATCCAGTAAGTCGCAAAATGGCTCAGTATCAATAGCATGAAAGTTGCCATCCCAGGAATTAGATTCTGGCTTCAGAAGAGTCTGCCAAGAACCAAAGATTTCTCTTTCAAAGACTAATGATAGCTGCGATAATCCATAGTAAATTGCCAAGGGGAACACAGTCACTTCTAGGATCTGTTTTTAAAATGTTTCTTTCTTATTTACAAACCAACGTAATTTTTGTTTTGCTTTTACATTTAATAACCAGTCTCAAATGTAAAGGCATGTTTCCACTAGGCACTGGCACCAAAAGGAATATTGTTCATGGCAATTCATATTTGTGTCCTCTTTCTCTTGGTGTCATTGTACTGGGCATACAGGCAGCAGTTTCCCTTCACCACTCTCTACTAGCCAGGCACATTTTCCAGCTCAAGCCAGGGGAGTGTGGAACACCCCTGTTCTTCAAATGTCTCAGCATCTGGTATGTATACAATTGATATCAGCATTGGCTGGTAATCACATTACCTTTTTGTTCTGATACATGAATTATACTTTAATAATTACAGTATTTGGAGTTTCTAAAATGATTACATTGAGCATTGTAAATTAGTCTTTTTGTTTTTCTTTTCATTATTGTCTTTACATTCCCATCCCATAACCAAACTTAAGTTGTGTTGGTGTAATAAAGTTTGTGTTACCCTTTCTGATGTGGGGGGATTCCTGGGGCTTACTCCTCTAGCCACCAGTGTGTAATAGAAACACCTTACCCTGATTAAAGATAAGGTTATTTATTCATACCAAGAAAGAACTACCAAGAAACTAGCAAGCCACTTTAACCAAGTACTGGTGAGAGAAAAAAAACATTCCTCTCCTTTTATTGAAGTGGATGGTTCAGAAGGTATAGCCCAGCCTGCAGCTCTGCTGATATACTTAGTCCAGAGCGGCTCATTGAAGCAACGTTTTGGGGTACTCAAACAAGATGCTGCCAATACTTGACAACAGCTTGACAATTGCTAGAGAGTTGAAATCAGAAAACACAAATCGAACCATCATCTAAGCTCGCCTCTTCACTCAATGGAGAAAAATGGACTGAGGGTCCTCTTCTATCTATATATCAATCTATCTCTTCCTATCAATTTATACTCACAGTACACATATTTTATCAGATATACAGGCCCTTGACATGCATATCCGCCAATTCCAGGTTTGATTGCCACATTAATTTTCAGAGGCCAGAGACCACAGAGACATCTGTTCTGGTCTATTACACGGTACGGTTATGGGCAACGGCGGACTCTGTGACCGCACTCCCCTGCTGTGGTTCCCTTTGTGTCTGTTTCAACAGTCAATCCACTTGAGTGTGCACAAGCTACTCCATCACATGTCACCGTTGGGTGCCAACTGTGATGCAGATAATGGATGAACTCAAACATTTGGAGTGGTGCACCGCTCGATATTAAAAAAGGTTGTTGGTCAAATAATTCACTAATTTATATGGTCTTGTTAGAGTTGTCTTAATCAATCCTTTATTTTCATAAGTGTCCAAATACAAAATACCAGCCAATGCGCTTCGTTCATAAGAATTAACTTCTTCGGGGCATAAAATGTCAGTCCTGGGAGAGACAATGTATGTGTGCAATTTAGTCGGCGTGGGCCTCTTTGATAAGGGCCAGTATGCGAGAGTCTGAAAGCAAAGTAGGTTGTAAGCCGTCCGCTTCGGAAGTGGAAATCTATCTCTTCCTATCAATTTATACACACAGTACACATATTTGACCAGACATACAAGCCCTTGACATGCATATTCGCCAATTCCAGGTTTGATTCCCACATTCATTTTCAGAGGCCAGAGATCACAGGGCAGCTGTTCTGGTCTGTTGTGTGCACTTGTTTGGGTGTCTATCTAGCCTAACTAATGTTATAGTGACATATCCGTAAATGTTCATCCTGAATACAATGCATGTTGGCTTAGACTAGAGTGAATTATTGGCCCCTACCAGATTCAACCCAAAGCACTCACATCTAGTTCTTCTCTCTGTTCTGGCTTCACTCGTGAAATTTCCTATTCTGATAATGCTGCTGAACTGGTGTGTCTTAACTTTCCTGGTAGCCACACTTCAGGTATAGTTAGGATTCCCAGAGGTAAGAAATCCTGTGATATTTTCTTGCTAATAACTTTGCCACCATTTGTTGAATTTCCATGAAACTTTGCAAACCAATAGCTTTTTCTCCATTGGCGGACAAAGCAATGTTTCGCTGAGATTTATGAAGGGGGTGCAAAGAAAAAAGGGGGGTCCCAAAACAATGTTTTCAACCAGTGTACTTTCCATAGACTTTGTACTCAGATGTAACATGAAAATGAGCAGTCAGATTTATTTAACATGAAAATGAGCAGTCAGATTTGAATGAAAGGTATATAGTTTATGATGTTTAGATGGTAGTAGAGGTAGTTAGGGTAAGCATTTTCAAAGTTATAAAGCTCTCAAACGTAGTTATATATCGGGACGCTGTATTTAGCGGTAATTTTACAGTTGATTTTGCAGCACTTGCCGATGACAAGGCTGTATATGATTGGAAAATTGCTGTCTTCAGAAAAGTAAAAGGCAGCCATTTTGATTTTAGCATACTTTGCCTGTGGTCTGGGTTAGGGCCTTTGATAAAGATAATTAGCAGGTTTCATATTTTATATATTTTATACGTTTCTATTTATTTTTTTAAAATTCATGGATTGCCACAATACTACTTTGGAAGTACTGTAGAATTTAAATATATTTTTTTAATTATGAGCGTAAAAACATTTAAAATACACTGCACTATGCTATGTTTCACAAATAGTCTGACCTACAGTATATTTTCAATTATTTGCATATTTACTTTAAAAAAATTTGATTAACCCAATACTGCAGTAATACTTAAAAAGTACTGCACTACTGATTTTTTTTTACAAATATTTATTTGTTTAAAAAATCCATAGTATGATACTATATTTCACAAATATAGTGTACTACAGTGTATTTTTAAATTTTTACTAATTTCTTTTTATAATTTTCCTCTAACTACCACACTGCTTTGTAGGTACTAGCACGGTACTGCATAAGTTCATTAAAAAATATATAGAAAAAGTTTAATAAATCCTGCTACCTATTACCACTTTAATGACATGGAAATAGGTAGAGAACACCAATACAATCTATTATTTACCTATATCTAAGGCCCTAATCCAGAACATAGCCAAAGTCTGGTGCAACCTACATGGCTGTCTTTTACTTTTGAAAACGCAGCCACCGGCGAAAGATATACTTCCTAGCGATCAGCATGCACCATGGTATACCGCAAAGTTAGTGCGGTATACGACAGCCTAAATATAAGTGTTTTGTCACTTATAACTTTAGTACTACTCAACAAATTTACACCTAATGTCAAAAATTATCCTTTCCATCCCATAATATATATTCCTACCAAATTTCCTCTACATCAATTCAGCCACTTTCACCCTACTGCTCTTTAAACTACACTGCACTGCACCACACATCACTCCACTCCACGCCACTCCACTCTATGCCACTCTACTGTAAGCAGCTACACTGTCTGAAACTCCACTTTACGCTATTCCAATCTATGCCCCTTCAGCCTATGGCACTCCTCTCTACGACACTTCACTCTATGCCATTCCACTGCAGTCACTCCAATCACTTGAGTTAACTATAACTGGTGAATTTCAGTGATTTTGTACATTTAAAACATTAAGGTGTCACTGAAATTCTTACCTAATTGTATCATTAATTTAACCGCTGTTTTTTCAGAGAACTTCCAGGATTTTTTAATGTAAAGTAATATTTTGTTACCATATGTAAAGTCACCCCCTGCTGTGGGCTTCAGCTGTACATTGTAGGGGTTGGTCGAAGGTCCTGGCCTGTAGCCAGGCCCTGTAGCCACCCCTCCCAGAGTCAAACAAACCCATGCTGCGCACAGGTTTCAGCAGTGTGTGTCATGAGCTTGATCACAGTGCCAGGCTTGCAGCCACACCCTGCTTCCAACCCCCATCAGGGAGCCAGCCCTATGCAGTGCATGACCCTTTAGAGCAGCCCACCTCCCCAAGCCACTTCAGGCCCGGAGAACCCACCCCTGAGGCCTTTGTCTTTTAAAGGGGAGGGGACGAGTGGACCACCCACCCAATCCACTTCAGGCCAACATGCCCCTATTCTCCAAGATCAAAAGATGTTTGAAAAGGGCTGGTGACACATGGCCCCACTCCCTGCGCCACAAGAGGACCTGGGAACCCCAACCTCTGGGGCATTTAGGAGAATAGGTGCATAGTCCTACTTCTTGAGACAATAGTGGCCCCGGGAACCCTATCTTCTGGGGCCATTACTTAAATATAGGACGGAATGCTACCCCACTCCCAGAGACTTAGTAGGCCCGGGGACCCATCCTCCAGTCCTATTGCCATAAAAAAATAGGAGGGGGCATCACTCATACCCGAGCCTATTGGACCCTATCCCAGAGGGCATTTATTTCTTTTAGGTGGGTTCTCCAACCAGATAGCAAATTGGGACCTTTGGGGAAAGCACTAGGCCCCCACATACTGCAGGGCCAGCATTGTTGTTGGAGGAAGCATCTGTTTTTTATTTGCTCTCACAGGGCAGGGGCAATGTGCATCTCCCTGCCCGCCAGAGAAGGGCAAGGTAACAGAAGTCTGCTCCCACAAAGTGGACGCATTTTTAAAGTACCTGCTGAGTGAGAGCAGACATATCTTCCCTGTCCAAGCTCCTGCAGACAGGGAAGACACGTCTGCTCCTACCTGGAGGGATATTTAAGAATGCGCCCGCGGGGTAGGAGCAAATATACGTTTCTCCATCCACACTGATGCGGGCAGGGAAACTACTGTGTCCCGGGGGATGGGGTCACTGCGGCCCTTTAAGAGGCTCAGGGAGGGGAGCCGCATTGTCCCTTTTCCCTTTTTTACGGAAGTCGACCAATGAGGATGGGGTCCCCAGAGTCTAATTAGGTTTGAGGAGGAGATTTGTGTGAACCCATCCCATAAACAAATATTCTGTGCTCCCGGGGGCCTAGGTTACCCTGGGGGGAGATTTAAGGAGAAGTGCACTTTCTATTTACAATTTTTTCACTCTTGCCCTAGGATAACTATGACTCATGCCCTCGCCATGCACTGCTAATGACCCCATATTACATCACTCTTGACAACTTCTATAACATTAGTAATAAAATCAGTGCAACATTAGCTGAAAAGGTATTGATGAGAAAACTGTCCATTGCAGGGACACAAGTTATAGTTACCCTAGGACATGAGTTACAGTTACTTGACAGAATTCTAACTATAACTATTGGATTTCTATGTTTTGTGTGTGTAAAATCTGAACCTAACTATAAAGTCTCTGTAACCTTTGGTTTTCAGTGTATTTCTAAGGGTTTCTTTTTTCAATTCCATTTCCTCACTATACCATTCCAGAAAGCTTTTGATTTTTCAGTGGAAAAAAAATATATATTTTTTGTGTGTGTGTGTGTGTCTTCATGTGGGGCATATATATATATATATGATCCCCAAAGTTGCTCAGACACAAGGCCGCACACCACAGCAGATAAGGCACCAACCTTTATTTTCATAAACATGCGGTTTCACATCCCGCCATGGGGTCCTGCTGCCTGACACGTTTCTAAGCTTCCAATTTTAATATATTTTGATGCATGCTGGTATCTTGAGTTTATGAAAATAAAGGTTGGTGCCGTATCTGTTGAGTTGTGCGGCCTCGAATCTGAGCTACTTTGTGGATCATTAATATGCAGGGACTCCGGCCGCAGAGGGATCGCACTCCTGAAAAATGACAGAGGACCTGGAGGAGTGAAACCTTTTATCTCCGTGGGGCACGGCAGACATGTCAATGTAGAGAACAAGAGAAAGCCTAAGATGAAAAATGAGCAAACATGGTACAAATGCAATACTATAGTTCATTCTGTATTTAGTTCTGATAAAAACCGAAGTTAACAAAAGTGCAACTAATGAGTGATACTATTTCTAACATATATTATGTGAGTGACTGTGTGTATCCATGTGTGAGTGGGTGTCTGAGTGGCTATAGGTGTGTGAGTGGTTGTATATGTATATACGTGGGTGTGTAAGTAGCTATGTGGATGAGTCAGTGGCTGTATGAGTGGCTGTATTAGTGAGTGAGTGGGTGTGTTAGTGGCTGTATGGGTGAGTAAGTGGCTGAATAAGTGACAGTATGGGTAGGCGAGTAGGTGTGTGAATGACTGTGTGGATGAGTGAGTGGGTGTCTGAATGGCTGTCTGACTGAGTGGCTGTTTGAGTGGAGGTTTAATTAAGTGAGTTGATCTGTGCGTTGCTGTATTAGGGTGTGTTTCTCCGTGCTAATGGTTTTATGGGTGAGTGAGCTAATGTGGGAGTGCTTGTATGGATGTGTGAATGGGTATGTACGTGGTTGTGTAAGTATGTGAGAGAGTGTGTCTGAGTGCTTGTATGGGTGAGTGAGTGTCTGTGTTGAGAGGCTGTATGGGTGGGTTAGTGGGTGTGTGAGTGGCTATATAAGTGAATAAGTGGGTATTTGAGTAGTTGTATGGCTGAATGTTTGTCTGTATAGGTGAGTAAACTATTGGACCAGCACTACCCCAAAAAAATGATAAAGACGGCCAAGAAAAGAGCTAGGAATAATAACCACAAAGCCCTACTAGAAAACTCTGAAAACAAAAAACCAAATAGAATTGTGTGTGTGCCAACATACACACTAGTCTCTAACACTGTACAAAAATTCATAAACATTGGGAACCTCCACTTTTTGCCTTTAAGAGGAGTAAAAATCTACGAGATGAGCTGGCACATGCAAAGGACCCTCCCAAGGGTAGGGAAGACCAAGTGACCCTCTGGAACACCCAAAGACCTACAGGACACTATGCATGCAGAGGCTGTGTCGCGTGTCCGTTCACTATGACAATGAAGGAAGTGGACATAGGAACCACACGCCCTTGGAAACTGAACAACTTCAGCAATTGCAATACCGAAAATGTGGTATATCTCCTTAGGTGCCCCTGCAGCCTGATGGATGTGGGCATGACCACCAGAAAGATTAAGATCCGCATCAATGAACATTGCAATACTATATGATGTAAAAAAACAATCATAAAACTAACAAGACACCTCTTGGAATACAATCACAATGACACCGATCTTAAATGGGTGGTTTTAGAAGTTATGAGAAAACAGAAAGCCGATCTGACCAAACCACTCCATTTCCGAGAACAGAGGTGGGTACACCACCTTCAAACATGGAGGAAAGGACTCAATGATGAGATCCCTTGTTTACAACTTGCTCAATAGACAGCACACAGTCCCTTTAAGTTAAAAACAGTACTCAGTGTGCACTCGTATACCATTAGCTCTATGCATGTTGCATTTTTGCTGGATCCAAGACTTAATTACCAGCCAGTTTGCACTCACTACCTGTGTGCTCTTCAGGTCATGTTTGAAAAGATCTATGAGGTGCCTCACTTATTCTGCCACTCCTTGCACACCCCTGCAACAACCGGGCCCATGATAAAGCAAACACAGCTTGAGTGTAGATAATGTGTGTGTAATATTATGGTCATGTTGTGACAAGACATGGAAGTATAGCACTATAACTTGTTCACCAAACAACCTCACTGTTTCAGCTTTATTAAAATCACCCTGTACACACTTTATGTTTAGACATGCATTCGCCAGAAAATGCTCATCAGCTTCTGAAGTTTTCCATCCGGGATACAGCTGTGCACTTAAATATTTAAGTAAATATTATAGGGGAAGAAGGAGAAACCCAACCGGGGTGCAGCTGTACACTTAAATACTTAAGTTAATATTATATAGGAAGAAGGAGAAACCCAAACTCCTTGACCCGGTCATAAAACTTTTTACAGTGCTGCAGTCCTGTTCCACTATCCTATCTCTCCTTTAGTTAAGGAGCTGCCCTTTTAGTTGTGTGGTCCTGCGCGCAATGTTTATGTGCCATGTTCATGCGCGACACTGAGACACTTTGTCTGTGCACTCGCGCCACACCCAGACACTCCGATTAGTGCTCTGAGAAGCTACCGGAACCATTCTCTACCCGGCTAGCACGTCCTTTTTGACACAGACTTCAGGCATTTCCCGGGATGTACGTCGGATGTCCTTATAAGGCACCCATTTTCCGTCCTCTCCCCAGGCAGAATGGTGAGCTTTTACTTAACGCTGGTTTGTGACACTGGATTTAGATACCACAGCACGCAATTAAGCCCAATTAAATCCTTAACAACATCAATTACCTGACGCCAGCACTATAAATAGCCAGCACTCACTCCTCCTATT
This sequence comes from Lissotriton vulgaris, assembly GCF_964263255.1. Lineage (NCBI taxonomy): Eukaryota > Metazoa > Chordata > Amphibia > Caudata > Salamandridae > Lissotriton > Lissotriton vulgaris. Next base: position 1,601,934,617 of record NC_141687.1, on the reverse strand, counting down.
TGTCATCGAGGAGGGGAGGAGAACACATGTAGGCGCAGACGAGGAGGACCCACCACGGATCAGTAAATGTGTGAATGTGTGGATGAATGATCAATATTACTAATATTTTAATTCTTATGAGACCCCTTTTTACTCTGATGTACCATAGAACCTCATGGTTGTATTTACATGTATTTACCCATATTCTCAACCTTCTGGTGTTATTTCTTTCATCTCCTCATTGTTTAGCGTTCAACCAAAGGGGTCCTCTGCACTTACCCTCCTATGGGGCAACTTATCCCAACTTTAGGGTAAGCATTGTGGAGACAACATCTCCATAAGACAATAAGTGCACAGATGATTGACATGATTGATGCACTTATAGCCACTTACAATACTTGTCCGTGCATGTGGCTGATTGTAAGTTCTTTTACACTTTGAAAACAGATGCTACTTTGTACTGTACGTTTTTCACATTTTGTTTTTTCTTTCAGGCTATAGATACAAGCCGCATCATAGTGGAGTATGACCTTGATCACCCCATACAGTGGAAACCCTCTCACCACAGTCTTGTAGGAATGGAGCCTGCCATTATTCCTTTAGGTCCTGATGAATACCACGGACCCTACTGGGCCACCTGGCAGAAACATGTCGACCACACTGACTTTGTTAAAGGGACAATAGAGTCCCCAACACACTGATCACTTATTTTAAATACTATATAGATGTCAACCACATTAAATTAATTTGACATTTATAATGGCCTTTTAACTCACTTTTTTATGTAAGGGCCCACCACTTAGTTTAGAAGTGCATCCCTGTCATCAGATGTATGCTCGCCCTCTACCAAACCAAGTTTCTAGAGGGCGAGAACTGGTCAATGATGAAGCATGACACCAGGTGGTGTGTGAGACCCATCCTTCACTTTTTGTGAGACGCATGCACTCACTAAGTAAAAAACTGTAGCACCTAGGACACCTGACTAGGAGCGACCCCATTTGTGCTGAACATCTGTAAGGTGAGTGCCTGGTTGTATCAGGAGCTGTATGGGTGAATGAGTTGTTGAGTGAGGGGCTGTTTGAGTGAATGAGTGTGGGTGTGAGTGCCTGTATAGATGAGTGACTAGGTGTGAGTGGCTCTATGGTTGAGTGAGTTGGTATGTGAGTGGTTGTTTGAGTGTGCGAGTGGGTGTATGAGAGCGTGTACAGGGATGTGAATGGATGTGTGAGTGGTTGTGTGGATGATGGCCTCAGTGATGTCACCACTGATGTCATGTGAGATGTTATCAGTGATGTCACTGACCATGTCATGAGTGAAGTAATATGTGAGGGCATGAGCACTATATTGTGGGGGATGGGTTACAGTAAGCTCAGGTAACTATAACTGCTCAATTTCTCTGGTTTTGTAAGAGTGACATGTGAGCCTATCTATAACATCCCTGTAATCTTTGTTTTTTTCAGTGAATTTCTAATGTTTGTTATTCTATTTTTTACTCTAAGGTCTCTGTACCCCATGGCTTTTTCAGTGAATTTCTAATGTTTTTCTTATTCGATTTCCTAACTATAACGTTCCTGTAACCTTTGTTATTTTCAGTGAATTCTGACGGTTTTAAAATGTTATTTCTTACCTGTAACCTTTGAGAGTGGGTGTATGAGTGGCTGCATAGGTGGTTTATTGGGTGTGTGAGTCTCTGAGTAGGTGAGTGAGTGGGTGTGTGAGTATCTGAGTGGTTCTGAGATTAGCTGTATGAGTCTCAGAGTGGGTGTGTGAGTGGATCCATAAGTGTATGAGCGGGTCTGGGAGTGAGTGTGTGAGTCTCTGAGTAGAGCTGTGAGTGGGTTCATGAGTTTCCGAGTGGCTCTATGAATGGAACATTAGTGTTTGAGTGGGTGCATGAGTCTCTGAGTGGATATTTGAATGGGAACATTAATGTCTGAGTGGGTCTGTGCTGTGAGTGTCTGAGTTTCTGAGTGGGCCTATGAGTGTATGTGTGTCATTCTGCTCCTTCTGCCTATTATTTTGCCTCTTTCTGCTTGCTCCTGGCCTTTATTCTACCCCTCTATGCTCATTTCTGCCCTTTATTTTGTCTCTTTCTGCTCATTGCTGACCTATATTCTGCCTCTTTCTGATCTTTTCTGTCCTTTATTCTGTGAGTGGGTGTGAGTCTGAGCGGAACTGTCAGTGGGTGCATGAGGGCGAGTGAGTGTGTGTTTCTCTGAGTGGGCCTGTGAGTCTGTGTGTGTCTATCAGTAGTTCTGCTCATTCTGCCCGTTATTTTGCCTGTTTCTGCTTGCTCCTGACTTTTAATATGCCTCTTTCTGCTCCATTCTGAACTTTATTTTGCCTCTTTCTTCTTGTTTCTGATCTTTATTCTGCCTCTTTCTGCTCATTTCTTCCCTTCATTTAGCCTCTTACTGTTCATTGCTGACCTTTATTCTGCCTCTTTCTGCTTGTATCTGACCTTTATCTTGCTTCTTTGTGCTCGTTTCTGATCTCTAGTTTGCCTCTTTGTGCTCATGTTTTACCTTTATTCTGAGTCTTTCTACTTGTTTCTGAATTTCAGTTTGCCTCTTTCTGCTCATTTATGACCTTTATCTTTCCTCTTTCTGCTAGTTGTTGACCTTTACCTTTGCTTTTCCTGCTCATTTCTGAGCTTTATTTTTAGTAGCACGCTGTCATGAAGTTGTTTAATTGCACTGTGTTGTACAATTATTGTGTTGTTGTTGCATTTATCTTTTGCCATATGGAATCTGTCTAGCTGTACATGCACGAACATATTAGCATAGACTACCACTTTTCCAAAACTGCTTAAATAATATGGTTGTAAGAAGTTGCTTGCATGAATCACTGTCTTACTAACCACCAAGACATTAAACAGCATCAGTCCAAAATGTCTGTGATCTGGCACTCTAACGCCAAACAGGCATTCAGTATGACTGCAATAAGTGTAACCCCGTTGACAATGTAAATCTTTGTCTTTCCCATACCAATTACTGACACTTCTTTTATTTTCATGAAAAATTGCATTTTCACTGATCTGTTAAAGAGGAAGTTGCATCTCAGATTATATTTTATTGCCTGGAAAAGAAAGTTGAGTCTTTTCCTCCAGACTGTGCATGCTTTATCACCCTTAAAATACCAAAATGTTAATAAGCCTAATTTAAAGAGTCCATCAACTTAAGGGCGCAGTTTGATCTATAAAATAATGTGTTCCTGGGACAAAGAATGTGTTTTGGTTCTCTCTCCAGCTGAGCTGCTGGAGTTCCTCACACTGATAGTTGCATGAGCCTTGTGACCCTGGGCTTTCTGTCATCCAAATGCTCGAGCTATTGCTGCTGGGAAACTCCCCCATATTCTGCGCAGTGCTTTGCCAAGTTTGTTCTCTACTTTTGATCTAAGCAACAAAATATGATGCTCTTGCATGCTGTGACACACTTCCTTAAAGGAGAAAAAAGGAAACGTGTTGTCTTGGGAATTTCAAAAGAAAAAACCGCATGAGGCGAAAAATAACAACGAAAATTTATGTCATTGCTGAATTCAAATTAAATATGTGCAGTGCCTTGATTTGTTTTTCTGAAACATTTTCAGATATGCAAAGCTGATGCTAAATTCATCAAGCACATTCTCTTCTGTAAGAGTCCGCTCAGGCAAACCAGTTTACTAATTTGTGGCACGGTAAACCCTTCGCTGCACTCAGCACCTTGAGGTTAGCACATCTCTAATCATTATTTGATAACAAAAATCTGTGAGCTTCTCATCCCTAGCAACGACTACGTTGTATCTTAGCAACGAGTTTTCATATTCAAACAATTTCATTAAAGCGTAGCACCTCTTAGCAGGTGGGTGAATGCGGGTGTTGATAAACATTTATTGCGTGATCATCCATTGTGTTTGCCAACATCGCCGGCAGCATAACAAATTCAGTAATGTGTCTGCAAGGTCCTAGATGGGAGATCACAGCAAGTCGACTACCTCTCACGTCGATCAGGTATATGATTGAATGTACATTAAGCAACCTCACCAGCTCATCGAGTGATAAATAATTGTTGATGAGCAGAGATTCACTCACGAGTGTGTGGTGAGGTACACTGCTCTCAGAAGTGCTCTTACGTTCTTGGCAATTCAGGAGCACTGTGGCCTCTGAACCCTTATAATGACCTTTGACATTGATTGTTATGTTAGATGGCATTGAATTTATACAACAGCATATTTTGCTCCCAAGTAGCTGCTTCAAGGCCTACATTGCAGCAAAGCTTGAGAACATAAAACTAATGAGTACATGGAGCTTAGAAGTAGTGTACATGAGACAGTGTGGAAGTTATACTATTGGTCAAATCTATGTTGCCTTTAGGATGGGCTACACGGCGGCGTGGGCGAATTGGGCTTTTCCACGCTATCAGAAAGAGATACAGTAGTACTCTTGCTTTTTAGGGGAATTGATTGTAATTGAGCCACCCTATAAACCAGATGAGCTATGCTGAAATAAGGCATATTAATACACACGAGGTATTTAGTTGATGATCAATGACGACAGTGCTAAGAAATTCACATTTTTATCTTATGGATCCTGGCAAAGCTCTCGTTAACACACTGGGCCTCATTTATGAGAAATGGCGCATCGCTGCGTGAAAGCAGCGATGCGTCACTTCTCAGTGCGCACTCCTTGCGACATTCCTGATGCGTCATATTTAATGTATGATGCATCATGTCGCAAGGAGTTACAGATACGTCAGTATTTCTGACGTATCTGTAAGCGCAAAAGTGACGCATTGCTGCAGTGTGTCACAAAAGTGACGCAACTCCAGCAATGCGTCCTTTCACATGGGGCAAGCCCCATGTGAAAGGGCCTGCGTCAGTCTTACGCCTGCTGTGAGGCAGGCTCAAGATTTTGACGCAACGGCGTCCTAAGAGTGATGCAGTGAAATCTCATAGATTTCACTGCGTCACTTCTACGACCCTTCCTTGCGTCAATACGCCCCCCTTGCATACATTATACCTGGTGCAGGTATAATGTGGCGCAGGGGTTTCACAAAGTGACACATCTACCTAGATGCGTCACTTTGTAAATATGGCGCAACGAGGCGCATTTTTTAGTCCACTGGTGCGTCACAAAAAGTGACGCACCGGCAGCGTAAAAGTGACTCACAGCCTCATAAATGAGGCCCACTGAGTTTATCTAATGAATGCCTTGATGTTCTCAAGACTCGGCCATTGTAACACTTTCAGTGTCAGAGCTCTAAACGAAAAAAATCACAAAATTATGGAGTCAAGCAGCCAGTGTCTGCCTGAAATGTAAAAAATGAGGGTACATTTCTTCAGGCCACAAAGATTTTCACTGGCTTCTAGTTGGACAGAGTTGAAAATGTATACTTTTTGTACTGCTTTCAAATCAGCAGAAAGGGGGCATATTTTCAAAGAAATGAATACGGCACACCCCTGTGCTTTCCCATGCACGGTTGCTAAAAAAGCTGCAGAGCACCAATGCCGACACCTTTGCAATACGTTGCAGGAATGATTGTATATGTGCAGGAAGGAACACCTTCCGGCACATAAACAATTTTTAAAGGTGATCCTCTCCTCCTATGTGTGCTGTAAAATGCAGCACACATAAATAGAGCATTTCTTCTCGTTGCACCACTGTAATGCCTGCTTTTCACTGGCTTTAGGTTTTGGCTCTGCCTCAGTTTTATGGGTTTCTGTAAATGTGGGGCAGTGTCAAACATTAATGGGGTATATTCACAAGAACTGCGGCACTGCTGTTTTGTTGCAGCTGTGTGGCAAATAAATTACCGCTGCGGGCCGACAGATTTCAACACCAAGTTAGCATCTTATTTACAATACGGTGCTCCATGGTGTTAGGAAGAAGCCTGTTGTATGCGCCGCGTCATTAAAAAAATTGACGTTAATGCAGCAAAAGTGACGTTATTACAATTAGCATCTAGAAAATAGACGCTAGTTATCCTGGCATCACTTTTGTGCATCTAGCAGGAAAAAAATACAAAATAGCCGCTTTGTAAAAAAAATTGCAAAATTACCTAAAAGTAGCAACAGTGCACATAGGAGTGAGCACAGCTTAGGACAAGAACCCCAGAAACCCCAGTACCAGCGAGGATGGCCAGCCAGAGTGCCGGGGAAGAGGAAGTGCAAGTTCGGTGAGGAGGAGAATGAGATCTTGATTAGCAAGGTGATGGAGCACCAACACCAGCTCTTCATTAACTCCAAAATGTCATTGGGGAGGTAAATGTCCATATGGCATACCATTGTGGACAAGGCGAACAGTGTTACTGAAGTCAAGAGGACAGTGAGTGACTGCAAAAAGAGCTGGTTTGGCTGCAAGCGCAGAACTATGGAGAAGCAATCTCAAGGCAGCATTACCAACCAGAGGTGGTAGTCCAGCGCACAAGGAAGAGCTGGATCCCCTGGAGGAGCAGGTGTCCGCTGTCATCTCTAAGGGGTGGGTGGTTGGCGTTGTGAGACAGGACAGTGCTAGCTATGACAAACTACAAAAGCAATAGAGTAAGTTGCAACAAGAGGAAATGTGGGTAACTAGGTCATGTTGTGAGGTGCAGACAGCTATGTCCCAGAGCTCTGTGGCACTGTCTGCAGGCCAAAGGGTAGGATGCTGGGTCATCTATGGTTAAACATAAGATAATTGGAAGGCTCATGGGAATTTTGACAAAATTTTTTTGATGTAGGGAAGTGCCGCAAGCCATCTAGCTGTACTGCCCTACGTCAAAAGAAAAGGGCAGGAATAAACGTATCTACCAGATATTGCACATTTCTATCCTTTCTGCCAGTGCCGGTGCACAAACTATAGATGACTACCAAAGCAGGCACCCTTGTTCCATGCTGGAAGGGTACCTACATTGGCACTAGCCAGCCAATTGTGCACCAGCACAGAGGAAAACACAGGGATGCTTTGTACAGTTGTAGCCAAAGCACATCCCTGAACGTTCATAATAACAAAGCTTGGCGCAGCAAGGTGGTTGCGGAGCTGCACTGCGCCATATGTTTAGGAAACATGCCCCTCTGTCTCACCTGGATCCATGCACATTAACCTAACCTGCAATTCCATAGCTTGGAATGTTTTTTTAGAGGAATAACAATCCACCTGAGGGGTGGGAGGTATGTGGGCCATGAGAAGTATCAACGCACAGTGACATTTCAAGAGCTCTGTCAATAGTAGCCTAGTTTAAACTACATTGCAAGCAGCTGTCCTGGCATGCAGGGTCAGAGCACCCAGGCTCCAGCTGCCATTGTAGGGACCACCTGAACTCTTCTCATCTACTAAGTCTGACTGGGAATGGGGGTGAATGCAAGCAATGTACAGGAGAAGACCATGGGGCATATTTACAGTGAAATGGTGCAGTGTGTTGATGCAAACAAATCTACTGCTTCGAGCTGCCTCATTTCATAAATGCAGGGATTCCCCGTATTTACAGGAATGTGCGCCACCCCTGTGCTCATGTCTGCGCAAGTGAGAAAAAAAGAGCTTTGCATCAAAGCAGGCTCCTTTGCACTAAAGTGCAAGGGTGTCTGTGTTGGCAAACAGTTGTTTTTTAAGCACCGGTGCAGGGCTGAGCACAGGGGTGGCACATATTCCTGTAAAAAACGTACATCCCTACTTGCACATAAACAATCAATAATGGTGTTTTGCTCATGCTACGTCTGCTGCAGAATGCAGTACACATAGAATGAGCAAAAAACAAGGAGAAAAAAAGTATTTCTCATTCTTGGCCCACTCTAAATCCTACTTTAGAAAGGCATTAGTTTTTGGTACAGCCTCAGATTAACGATTACTTGTGAAACAGTGCCAAACAGAAATCGATTTTGCTTGGGAACGCCCACAGTAACCCACATTGCACGCCCCTTTGATGCAGAAAACTGTGTCAAAGGGGATGATACATACAAGGTGGTGTAAAGCCATGGAAAATCCTTTAGGGCCACCTTGTTAACATGGAGCAGGTCACAGTGCAAACGGAGTGCTGTAAGAAGTTATGCTCTTTTGGCCCAATGCCCTTGTAAATGTGCCCCCATGTTTGTCAAAACAAATGATGGTGTGTGGCCCTGGAGGGCTCCAGATAGTGCAGTGCATAGTAGGTGCCTGCTGTGCATGTAGAACTACTACTCTGTCTGACTGGGGAGACTTTGCATTACAAGGAGTTGTGAAGGGACATGTGTTCTGCAAGGTACCCTCACAAATATACATACCCTGCTATGTCTGATTGGATCACACTTGTTTAGTAGCTGGTTAGGGATGACAGACAACAGCCCATTGTGGACCTACATTCCACATGTCATGGGGACCTGGGTGAAGATGGAGTATGTGCCAGGAGGGAATATGCCCCAAAATTGTCACACTGTGCCACAGGTACAAGTCAGAGGAAGTTATACAGAGAAGTGTCAAGGGATAGGAAGAACTACTTAGTCACCACAAAGCACACAAGTCCAGGAAGGTTAGAAGCTGAGGTGGATGAGCCCAGTTATCTTAGAAAACTGGGTAGGTACATGTCGCCATCCCCAGCACTACTGCCATGTTGGGTGCTGCTTGACCCATATTACTCTATAACTCCCTGTCATGTCAGTCCATTGGATATGGTCACACATAATGTAGGTGTCATAGGCAAATGAGAGTCAATTTATGATGGGGGAAGTGCTAGGCGATCTGACTCTCAGATACGCTAATTTTACCCTGTTGGGAGACCTCAATCTCCATCTTGACGACTCTACTGACGGCCAAGCGTCAAGCTTTAAAGAAATTTTACAGGTTATAGGACTTAAACTCCAAACGCTTGAGGCCACACACAATGCAGGGCATACCCTCGACTGCATATGTTCGAATTTAACCAACATACTGGTAAACCCCCCTAAGCCCCAAATCTGGACAGATCACTACTTCATTGAATTTTCCATCCCTTTAAAGGGAAACAAATTAAATACTAAGGTGGCGGTAAAAAAAGGAGCTAACCTCCCCTGTTGGGGAAAAATTCTGGAACACCCTGACCTCGATAAATGGACTAAAGACAGCAAACCCATTTTATCAGGGGATACGCTTGAAGATAATCAAAAATTTGAGGAATGGATGGCCAACATTGGCAATAAGATTAGGAACTCAGGGTCTAAAGGCACTCTGAACAAAAAAAGACAGTCTGCCCCATGGTTCTCCGATAAACTCAAAGAGCATCTAGTCGGCGTTAGACACCTGGAACGAAAATGGCGCCGGACGTATGCGAACGAAGCAAAAGAGGACTATAAAAATGCCAGGAGACTCTATCATTCTATGATTAAAAACGCAAAGAAAACCTACTTCACCTCCTGCATTGAAGCATCCAAAAACAAACATAAGGACATCTTTAAAATAGTCAACAGCTTCAACAAACCTAAAGCTCTATCACGAGAAATTCCACCGTCCCAGACCCTGTGCAACGACATCGCAAACTACTTTGCCCAAAAAATCGACACCCTGACGAAAGACTTCCCACAACCAGTCCTAAAAAACTTTGAGGCAGAGACTGGCACCGATCCAGCCCATCCTTGGTGGACAAAGTTCAGCCATATTACGCTGGAAGAATCCCACCAAAGGATATTGGCCACCAAATCGGGTTCCCCGTTTGACCCCTGTCCTCCAACACTTCTGAGAACCATAATACACGAGGTCAACCCCTGCATTAATTCTATTATTAATGCGTCCCTGCAAACAGGGGATATTCCTTCTCAATGGAAACTGGCCGCAGTCAGACCACTACAGAAAAAAGTAATACCTGACCCCACGACACTGTCTAACCTGCGCCCCATCTCCCTCCTCCCCGCAATATGCAAAGTCACCGAATCCCTTGTTAACAAACAACTGATGGCCCACATAGAAAACAACAACTTATTACATCCGTGTCAAGCTGGTTTCAGGGCTCACCACTCCACTGAGTCAGCGCTACTATCATCAGCAGAAACCATTCGTGCTGCCTTAGATCAGGGAAAAATGGCTGTCCTGATCCTATTGGACCTCTCTGCGGCTTTCGACACGGTGTCACATGCTATCCTGTTACACCGCCTGACCAAAGCTGGCATAGCAGGAACCGTGTTCAAATGGCTCAAGAACTATCTGGAGCAGAGACGACAGGTTGTCATGCTAGGCAATTTCCGTTCTGAGGAGAAGCTCCTGACATCTGGGGTGCCGCAGGGCTCAAGCCTGAGCCCTACCCTTTTTAACCTTTATATGGTACCCTTACTGGAACTTATCTCCACCTTTAACATCAGTACTATTGCCTACGCTGATGACACCCAACTCGTGTTGACCCTTGACAAAAATCAAACTGACGCTGAACAAACTCTGAAAGATTGCTTAACAGCAACCTTTGAGTGGATGACCCAAAATCATCTAAAATGTAACTCAGCCAAAACTGAGATTGTTCCTTTTGGCCTCAAAAACTGTTTCTCCCCAAAGGACTGGTGGCTGGAAATGGTGGAAGCCCCCCCAAGACAACTAATTCTGTTCGAAACCTGGGCATTAAGTTCGACAATACCCTCTCTTTCAGTCTACAAGCCAAAGAAGTAGCTGGGACTTGTTTCAGAACCATCAAAAGCCTCAGGAAATTCTTTGATTTCCTTCCCCTAAGTGCTAGGCGGACAGTGGCTGTAGCGCTTATAATGAAGGACTGGGTTCTTTGGACCCAGCGGTGCCAGGGCACAACACCTGAAACCTTCGTGGGTAACCTGCTCCGGCGTACAAATCACAGAGACACGGGACACTTCCTTCGGCGTCAAAGAGTCAAGGTTTATTTACTGCAGGGAACACAGAAGTCACAAGAAGTACATCGAGTGTAGTTCGGGGAGACTGCTTCAAATTGTATTTGTGGATCGCTCCTTTTATACAGTTTCTACCCATAGGATAACATGATACACAATAGTTTACAACCTGGTTCCCACAAGTCGCTCTCAGAGGGGTCGCTTAGATCACTTTGAAACACACAAGATCCGGAACATAAGTGCGGAAACATTTGGCGGTTCCCAACTGTAAAAACCCATCTTCCCACCATTAGCAAATTCCAATCAGCAGTAAAGTAGATCGAAATAGGAACGAAGACAGGTGCAGAGGAAGACGGAGACAGTGGGGAGATCGGAAAGGGTGTAAAAGGGGAGTGTCGAGAAGCACGAGATACAGGCATCAAAGGGACGTGCCTAATGAGATGCACAACTGAGACAATAAGCCCGTGCGGCAAGATGAGCCTCGAGCGGCGCCATCTGCCTTACAGTAGCATCCCCCTCGTCATAAAGACACTTTCAAAGAACATGTGTCTTCCGCAAATATCTTGGGAGTCCCAGGGTCGCGAAGCGGACAGCGTCCGTTCGCTGGCTACTTGAGGGCAAGAGACAAAATGGATGCCGTATCTAAGATGGAACCCGTGGGTACAGATGACAAACCCACATAACAAACGAACGGTTTAAGTTAGCACAGCGAAACTGCGCACACTTGCTAACCTCGTCATTTGCGGTTCATAGATACTAGACTCGACCATATTCGTGTGAGTCGAAAACACCACTTACAATTGTCACGGAACCTCAGACGCTCCTTTTGCCCTCATGTAGGCAAGCACTAGTCGGAATCATACTCGATATTCATCAGACCATCAAGATGTCGTTGTAGCATAGCTCTGTCCAACCGAGTCCCCTTGGTAACAGATGGTTGTCTCATACACGTTGTAGCACAGAGGCCACATAAGGCAGGACCACACTGCACACAAAGGCAACACGTGAACAGGAACACTACCACAACCCCGATGATCGTCAGAATCTTCCAACCCCAAGTCGACACCAGGCCCCAAAACCAACCAAGTAGCGTCCAATCCCCTACATCCACGTGTATGGATTCGGAGATCTTGTGCAACTTCGAGATGGCTTGATAGACAGTAGGAGCATTATCTGGAATGAAAATGCAACAGCTCGAATGGATCACTTTACATACCCCACCGCGATCTGCTAAGACAACATCTAAAACCATACGGTTTTGTAATGTCATAAGTCTCTCCGCCTGAAGTTCTGTGGTGATATTACCAAGGGCACTGGCAGTAATGTTAGCTGTCGATTCTACCACTCGAGTCAAATGTCTCAGGTTCCTACTATTAACCATAGGTCCCCAAAACGGGAGGAAACCCTTGAAAAAGTCTCCTGCCTCTTGACCGGCAGTATCCTCTTCACTAATTACGCCTCGTACAACTCTAGTCTTATGATAATCGGCATCTACAGTAAACGTCGGAGGCAACAGATTTGCAACAAAACATGAGCCCATGAAGTCTGCGGGCAACCATGTGTATGCACGATCATGACAGATGAAGTACGTACCCTTGGCAGCCAGAAGCACAGGGATCGGGGACATTGACAGAACGTAACTTTCAGTGCAAGCACTTACTCCAAGTGAGGCTTGCGAGCCACGACCCACAAGACAAAGATTACCAGTGTGGGGTACGACCCATATTGGAGACGAGCTTTTAAGCTGCTTTTCATTAGTGAACGTACTATATTCCCCTCTATTCGGTGCCCTATAGGCTTGTACCTCTGCCTTAGGGATGAGATAAGCATCATAGATCTCATCTTCCAAATCCTGTATTATCATCGATACCACCCACTGCCATGAGGTAGGACCCGGTTTGGGGGAACGTTCTGGAGAGGGGTGGAAACCTAGTGCGCTTCGAAGCATTGTTTGGTATGCTCGAGCTGACCCTTGGGAACTATACGGTAACACCAGATATGGAATTCCCTTACCCGTAGTATGTGGCATCAACCCACACACCCAACAATTAGTAGTGTTAACCACTAACTGATGCTGATGGAGGAGCTGGATAAAGGAATTGTTGCGGAATTCTACACGTCTAGCCTGTTCGTGTTCTGGTAACATATGAAAGGAATGAGGAGAAGCAGTAGAAGTAATGTTAGGGTAAGGAGTAGGAGTAGGGGTAGGAAGTAAGAAGTAAGACATAGTGTAATACACCCCACCCGCCAAAAATGCGGAAGCAGTTAAAAACAATACAAACAATTGGGATACAAAACATTTCGTACGACTAAGTTTCTGCAGCTTGACTCTATATGCCTGAGCTCCTTCCAAATCATTCAGCTTCAAAAATGCCATTTCCCTACGACCGTCCGCAACGTTTCTTGACGCACTTCGTTCTGTGCAGCAATAGTCAATTCCCAGGAGTTCCTAGGAACCGACGGCCTTTAACCTAGCGTCAAGACCTACTGTCCAGAAGGAGGTACGCGCGCGGCCCTACGGCCCTCAATACACAATATGTATTTATTTAGCACAATAATTCAGCTGTGGAAGGAAAAAGATACAAGGAAGAAGCTTGATATATATATATATACAAAACAATTTTCAATGATACGAATGTTCAAAGTTGATCATGGGAAACGAAGATATTGCAGTTATCAATTTCAGCAAAGCAAGCAAAATTTTTATTTGTCCTTAGTGTGAGATCGCAAAGAATATCGATGTTTCCCGGGACGTGTCTGCACGTCGAACAAAGGATCTGTCGAAGAGACAGCGTCCTGCTGATCAGTTCGTTGGTCTGGTCTTGAGTCTCTTGCTGACAATGTTCCAACAATGGCTTTCTGCTGCACTGAGTGTTCACCAACAAGTTGTGCGTCACTGAAAGGTACAAACGCCGGCAATGTCGCTGCTTCTGTTGACGCAATGCCTTTCCTCACCCACGGGTCTGCCGGCAAAGGAATAGGGACTCGCTTACAATGGGTAGCATGTACCCAGTTCTTCCGTCCCTCAAGACGAACGGCAGTCCTCGTGGCCAAAAGCACCTGGTGAGGTCCAACAAAGCGGGGGTCCAGATTCTTCTTGCGCGAAAAATTTCGGGTGACAACCCAATCACCAGGCTGGAGCTGGTGGCCTGGACCCTCCGTCTGCGTCGGCAAGGCGTCGTAAACCTGTTGATGAATTAACCTCAGTTTAGCAGTCAAGTCATGTAAGTAGTCAATCAACATCGGGTACTCAAGATCAACGAATATACCTGGCCTAGGAACCCCCCACACATTCGCAGGACGGCCGAACACTATTTCATAGGGACTAAGCCCTATTCGGGAGTGTACAGTCGCCCTAGTTGACAGTAGTGCTAGAGGCAAAGCGTCAGGCCACGAAAGTCCAGTCGTAGCCTGGATCTTCGCTAATTTTAGTTTAAGGGTGCCATTGTACCCTTCAACCAATCCAGCTGACTGGGGATGATTGGCGCTATGGAATTTCTGATTAATTCCAAGGCCCTTACACACACTCTTCATCACACTTCCAACAAACTCACTTCCGTTATCTGACCACACGACTCTAGGCATTCCATACCGAGGAAAGTATTCCTTCAGTAGGATTTTCGCAGTAGACAAAGCAGTATTATCTTTGAGGGGATAGGCCTCGATCCATCGGGAGAATGCGCAAACCACAACCAAAACGTATTTCAGGTTATTGCATCGCTCCATATGGATGAAGTCCAATTGGATCACCTCAAAGGGATACGAAGGAGGAGCAAAACTGCCAGGGGGAGTTGGGGTTCCTTTGCCAGGATTGTACATTATACACACCATACAATTCTTCACCAAACGTTCAGCACACTTAGTAATTCCATCATTCTTCCACACATCAGCCAACAACTTGCAAATACCTTTCGCGCTAATATGTGCTAACCCATGTGCCATTTGCACAACGGCCAGTACATACGCATCAGGCAACATCCATCTTTTCTGATCTGACAAATCAATCCAGCAACCATTCACATCCAACCTTCCCGTACTTTCTTTCCACTTCATCTTTTCAGTGTCGGTGGCCTCATTCTGAATTGCTTTCACACTCTCTATAGTATTCTCACACATACTTGATTCTGTAGGCCACCTAACCGAATTCGTCACATACATTCGAGTGCTAAGGTTCCGGGCAGTCTCCTTAGCAATCTCATCTGCAAACGCATTACCACGACCAACATCATCCGTCACTTTACGATGCGCACTACATTTAACAATTGCAACTTGAGCAGGCAAAGTCAATGCATCCAAAAGATCGTTCACAAGCTGGCCATGCTGTATTTTCGTGCCATGTGACGTCAAGAAACCACGTTCTCGCCACAATCGTCCGAAACTATGCGCTACACCGAAAGCATACTGACTATCGGTGTACACATTCACACGTTTACCTTTTGCTAATACACATGCTCTAGTAAGAGCGATCAGCTCTGCAGCTTGGGCAGAATTCTGATTCAATCTCGCAGTCTCAACAACAGTATTCAATGTCACCACAGCATAAGCAGTAGTCACATCACCATTCGGCAATTTAAAACATGACCCATCCACATACAGGATGCCATCCGGGTCTTCCAATGGGGTGTTTTTAAGGTCCACACGACCTTTTGTTTCCTCCTCTGTCCGCAAGTAACAGTCATGTTCTGTTACTGCATCTGACTCTGCACTAATTGGTAACAAAGTTGCCGGATTTAGGACATTACAACGTTTTATCTGAATGTGGCTTGCCAAGAGCGTCAATTCGTACCCAGATAACCTCGCACTCGTCAAGTGCTGAGTTTTCGTACGGTTCAAAAGAGTATCGACTGCATGCGGAACCATCACCGTAAGCATATTATCCATGACCAATCCTGCTGATTGTCGGATGGAGACCGCAGCTGCCGCAGTTGCTCTCAAACAACTCGGCAATGCTCTAGCTACTGGGTCTAAGGTCGAGGAAAAATATGCACATGGACGTTGCTTACCACCAAAAGGTTGCGTTAAGACGCTTAAAGCACAACCTTCCCTCTCGTGAACATATAACGTGAACGGTTTACTGTAATCAGGGGTACCTAACACAGGGGCCGAACACAATGAATCACGTAATTCAGAAAAACTTTTCTGACATTCTTCCGTCCATGGTAAAGGAGTCGAAACATCCTTGCACGTAAGAGCCACCAATGGTTTCGCTAGCAATGAAAAATTAGGAATCCACTGCCTGCAGTACGATGTGATACCTAGAAAGGCACGCACATCTCTTTGGGTTTGTGGCACAGCCATGCGCGCAATCGCTGCAATTCTCTCTGGGGTCAATCTCCTTCCCTCCTTTGACAATAAGTGACCTAGATAGGTTACTTCTTGACAACAATATTGGAGTTTAGAAGGTGACACCTTGTGATTTAACTCACAGAGATGTTGCAGCAACGACACTGTAGCAATTTTGCAAATGTCCTGAGTATCAGCAGCCACCAATAGGTCGTCGACGTATTGGATTAAAGCCGCACCAACCGGCAACCTAAACGCATCTAGTTGACCCTTCAAAGCTTGACTGTAAATCGATGGACTTTCACAGTAGCCCTGAGGAGCGCGTTTGAACCGGAAGCTACGTCCACCAAGAGAGAAACCGAAAAGGTCCCTGCTCTCTTCGGCAATCGGGATGCTGAAAAACGCATTTTTCAAATCAATCACCGAAAACCATGAAGCTGTAGCTGGAATCAGAGTCAGCAGCGCCGTAATGTCAGGCACAACAGGGAATTGAGGAACCACAATTTTATTCACCTCCCGTAAATCAATAACAAAACGATAAACAGGCGGTTTGGTAGGATCAGTACGTTTAAGAATGGGCAGTACAGGACTATTGCACACGTTTCCCCGAGTTTCTTCAATGACATCTTTCTCGATCAAATCATAGATGATCGCTAACAAAGCTCGTTCACCATCAAGGGAGATACGATATTGGGGAATACGTGGCAATCGCACATTCGATTTCAACTGAACAACATAAGGGGAGATATCAAGTAGGCCCACGTCATTTGGACCCGTCGCCCACAAAGGTGCAGGAAGAGAACTCAATTCCGGTGGAAGCTTATCGAGGGACAAGTACATGGGAGAGACTACCCTCTCTCCTAACGTAAGCTTTATACCCGCAGGAGAACAATACAAAGTCGCATACAAGCGTTTAAGCAAATCCAGACCCAAAAGATTTTCGCCACAACCAGTAGACAAAATCAATGGAGCTTCGAGCTCACGTGGCCCAATTTGAAGGGGCAAAGGGCGCGAAACTGGATTGCTAACGGGGGCGCCAGAGAATCCAACGGATACATTTGTTAAGCCAGACAAAGGTGCGCCAGGAAGTTTCGAATGCATGATAGAACTTTTCGCTGCACCAGTGTCCAACAGAAAAGGCTCAACGACGCCCGATGTAGCAACTGCGACGTAAGGCCCTCTCTGATCAACCGGAACTGATACCACTCCCTCTCCTTGTCTTTGGCTGTCCTAGTAATTACTATCGTCAGTTCCCTGATCGACGTAATAATCGTCTACATTGTACTGCGCAGATCGTCCTTGCGATGATCCACGTTGGTCGAAACAATTATTAGAATTTGACGAGTTATCAGAACAGTCGTTCTGAGCACCACGACCTCTACCACGTGATGCGTGCTGTGCACCACCACGACCTCCTCTAGACGAATTACCACCACTACGGTCATTTAAAGCAGGACAATTGAATTTAATGTGTCCCTCCTGTCTACAATAAGCACATTGATTGTACCCCAACGAAGATCTCTGAAAAGATGAATCATTACGCGGCTGCGATCGATTCGATTGCGACTGCGATCTATTCTGCTGAGGCGCATTCTGATTAGAACGCGGCGGATATGCTTGTTGTAACAACACTTTAGTTTTCAGCTCTTTCGTCTTTTTATCGGCACGGTCATTTTCCTCTTTTTCTCTATTTTCGTAATATTGTGCCGTAGCCAATATCTGAGCTGAGGTAGAAACGGCCCATGAACTTTCTGAATTTTTCAATTTATGGCTCAAGTCGGGCAATAAGTTCGATACGAATTTATCCACAAACAACCTCTGTCCACCCTCAGTACCCATATCCTGCCCACTATGATCGACGAATGTTTCCTCGAACCTCGTAAAGAAGTCTGAAACACTCTCATCTTTCTTCTGCTTGCAGGCTGACAACTTGTCCCAATTTACCCTCATAGCTGGCATAAGCGTTTTCATTAATGTAATGATTCGCTGGGGAAGAAGTTCAATCAACTGATCGGGTTTAGTAGCAGCCACTTGTCCAGCGTCTGCCGCTGTAATGGCAGCCCAATCACCACCTAATTCATTCGCGTGATCTTGGTGACGAATCTTGGCCCATACCGGTTGCGGTACGACATTGCCAAACAACATGTCGATATCGGCCAGATTCATTATCGTAGCGTCTACGAGCTGCGATAATTCTTTGTAATACCCCGCAGGATTTTTGCGAGGATCAGGCAAAGTTTGTTTCACCTGAAGCACTTCCGATCGTTTCCAAGGGAGGTGTATCCACACTCTCTGGAAATGTGCTGGTATTGGAGCATTAGCATTAGTATTATCAGCGGGTACCCAAACTGGCGGAACTTCTCGCATAGGATATTGGCCAGACCCATCTCGTTGTTCAATGTCCTCAACGAACAATGCATGAGGAATAGGAGCGGGACGAAGAGATAGCAACCGTTCAATAGCACGTCGGACATTAGTGTCGACTATCAGTCCAGTTGCGAACTGAAGCCGGAGTTCAGACAGGGCGGTCAGCACCTCGTCAGGCGCATTGGCCGCTATCTGATCATGTAAGAACTTGCACATTTCATCAAACACATATCTCTGAGTAGGTATGTTGAATTGATCAAACGTTTCGAGGACAACACGAGGTGGATTTCTAACAGGGTTTATCATCCAACCCATCGCCATATTGTATAGCGCAACACGTTCTCTATTACCAGGAAGCTGGCTACGTCTCTGTGGACCATCAGAACCTGCAGACCCAAAAACAGGTCCGAGCGACTGAAAGAAGTTTGTCGCAAGGGGGGAATCACGATTACGAGTAGAGGGAGAAGAGTAAGACACAGGACTAACAAGAGAAGGAGTAGAGACGTTAGCAGCAACAGGGGTTAACAACACAGGAGCAGTAGCGTGAGCAGTAGCGGGAACAGGAGTATGTGGAAGCGGAGGAGCAGTAGGAATAGAAAGAGGCAAAGGAGCAGGAACAGTCGGAAGAGCAAGTGCAGGTTGAGGAACTGGTGGAACAGGTACGGCAGGGACCACAGGAGCTGCGGTACCCTGTACGTACGGAGGTGGCGACTTCATAAGATAGGACATTAAAGAATCCTCAACTGCCTCTTCCTTCTTATCCGACTCCGTAGACAAAACAGGATAGCATTTGTCTATGGACATACGCTGTAATCTCTCAAACACTTCCTTATCCTTATCCTCCTTATCACGCTGAAACTGCTCAGCTTTCTTCACTATAGTAGCAACAGTATCTCGCTGACTACGTTTATTTTGTCTGATCTCTTTCTGTCGGGCTTCTTTGCGCCAGAACCGAAAGGCATCAAACATGGCCGGCCTTGATTTACGTTCGAACAACTTTATTTCCAAATTATCTAAGATCGACGCTTCGAAGCTACCGTGAGGTGGCCAGCGAAGATCGCCGTCTTTCTTTGTATATTTGATCCAATAATCGTTAAAAGCAATCGGGCCTAGCCCATGTTTGCTATATAAGTCATATGTAGGAGTTCCAACCGGAGGTATCGGACACGAGTCCTCCAGCAGGGAATCCGCACCACAAGGTCTAAAGCAACTGAACAAAGTACTGCGACCAGGCATCTTGCACACTAGCCGAGTTTCACAAACTTCAAGGGTTACGGGATTTCGGGATTTACCAAGTCCCAGCAAAGAACTAAACCCTCGGTCTTTGGCGGCTGCAGTCGTCAAACAAATACAACAACAACAAAGTACGCTAGCAAAGTGTCACCGACAAAAACACTCACACAGCGTGTACAACAAAGACACCCGCTAAAGTGTCTACAACAAAAACACTCGCTAAAGTGTTTACAACAAAGACACTCGCTAAAGTGTCTACAACCAAGAACTCTGGGAGCGACCCACAAATACTTAACTCAAAGATCAATGGCGTCCTCAGGAAGGCCCGTCAATCGTCTCGCTATACCAAGGTCTACGCCAGGCGCCAAAACAGGTCTACAGTCAGGGCAGCAGTCCGTCGCAGCCGTTAGGAGGCGGGAATCTTCGCGGGAAAAGTCTTCGGGCCACTTATTTCGACAACAGGATCGATGAAGCGGGGTGCACCTTCCCTCGGAGATTTCACACGAAGTTCCTCACGATCGTCAGGCTTGGACCGGTACCACTGATGCAGCCCCACGTTGGGCGCCAACTGAAGGACTGGGTTCTTTGGACCCAGCGGTGCCAGGGCACAACACCTGAAACCTTCGTGGGTAACCTGCTCCGGCGTACAAATCACAGAGACACGGGACACTTCCTTCGGCGTCAAAGAGTCAAGGTTTATTTACTGCAGGGAACACAGAAGTCACAAGAAGTACATCGAGTGTAGTTCGGGGAGACTGCTTCAAATTGTATTTGTGGATCGCTCCTTTTATACAGTTTCTACCCATAGGATAACATGATACACAATAGTTTACAACCTGGTTCCCACAAGTCGCTCTCAGAGGGGTCGCTTAGATCACTTTGAAACACACAAGATCCGGAACATAAGTGCGGAAACATTTGGCGGTTCCCAACTGTAAAAACCCATCTTCCCACCATTAGCAAATTCCAATCAGCAGTAAAGTAGATCGAAATAGGAACGAAGACAGGTGCAGAGGAAGACGGAGACAGTGGGGAGATCGGAAAGGGTGTAAAAGGGGAGTGTCGAGAAGCACGAGATACAGGCATCAAAGGGACGTGCCTAATGAGATGCACAACTGAGACAATAAGCCCGTGCGGCAAGATGAGCCTCGAGCGGCGCCATCTGCCTTACAGTAGCATCCCCCTCGTCATAAAGACACTTTCAAAGAACATGTGTCTTCCGCAAATATCTTGGGAGTCCCAGGGTCGCGAAGCGGACAGCGTCCGTTCGCTGGCTACTTGAGGGCAAGAGACAAAATGGATGCCGTATCTAAGATGGAACCCGTGGGTACAGATGACAAACCCACATAACAAACGAACGGTTTAAGTTAGCACAGCGAAACTGCGCACACTTGCTAACCTCGTCATTTGCGGTTCATAGATACTAGACTCGACCATATTCGTGTGAGTCGAAAACACCACTTACAATTGTCACGGAACCTCAATAACGTCCAGACTGGACTATTGCTACAGTCTGTATGCAGGGCTGAATAAATCGGCCCTGCACAGACTGCAAATGGTCCAGCACGCAGCAGCCAGGCTTGTACTGAAACTACCCAGAAGGTCCTCAGCATCGGCAGCATTAGATGCACTGCACTGGCTCCCGGTGCATAAACGCATCCTCTTTAAAGTACTCACCATCACCTACAGAGCCTACCACAACCAAGGCCCGCTGTACTTGAGGAAGTACTTTCAAGCATATCAGCCGAAACGAACCCTCAGGTCATCCACCACTAACCAACTTCAAATCCCCAGATTCAGGTTAACGACCAAAGGAGGAAAATCTCTTGCTGTCATCGGAGCAAAGGCCTGGAACAACCTCCCCTTGTCTCTACGCCATAACAAAACAGAACTTAGTTTCAGGAAAAACCTAAAAACCTGGATCTACTCCCTCTCAGATTCAGACTATAAAGCATTGGTATAATCATCACCCTGCACGCTCACTAAATCATCATTACCTCTCATCTCTATTGAGCATCCTGGAATCGCAGCGCCAAGATACTCCTTGGAGTGGTAGTGCGCTATATAAGAACACAATCACAATCACAATCACATGATATGGGTCCTATCACTGTGTGGCAGTAGGTGGCTGTCAGGACCTGATTGGGACCAGCCAGAGAGATGTAAACATACAAGTGCCTGGGTCTGAATATAATGGTGTGTGACACCCTGCGGATAACCATCTCTGGTCATGATGAAAGGGTTTGAACATCAGTGATCGTAAGCTGACCATTATGACAGGGTACGTCCACTCAGAGTAGGCACTCAGTGGTAGTGAGAACAATGCTGAGATCCAGTCATCTGAAAGTGAAATACAGTGTGATTTGCAATCCATACCCTTGCACAACAGGTGTCCTATGCATCAATAAGGAACTGAAAATGAAATGTATTGCACCTTGATTGTCAACTGGATTACTAATATCAACATCTAAGAGAACAGCAATAGCATTTCTCCATCTCATTGCAGAGGATGAACCCTCACCTCCTGCCTCCTGGCCAGCATGCTGTCCCAGACTTCAGCGATGATGGGGATGAAAACCTGCAAACGATCCACCAGAACATCCTCCAAGAAGTCCTGGGTTCATCAGGACACCATTTCTGGACACAGGGAAGGTCAACAGCAACGTGGGGTCTCACCATTCACCAACTACCAACCAACCGTCACCACCAGGCACCCCACCTAGAGCTCTTGTCTCTGAGGATCCACAGATTACTTTCCAATATACTGTGGTAGGAGTTCATCAGGAGTTGGTAGAATAGGAGCTGACAGGTATGGAGACCATAGCTGCCACCCTAGAGGGACTCTGCGGGTGCCTTAGTCCTGATAACAGTAAAAAATAGACATATACTGAATAGTATATATGACCTTCCGCCCAGCCGGGCAGGTTTCTTTAATTATCCAAAATTTTTTAAAAAGTTACTCAGTGTAAACGACAATTGTACAAAAGTGGGCACAGCCTGTGACCCACAAGAAACAAGAACAAGACAAGTGACACAAACAGTTATATAGAAGTGCACAAAGGCGGTCTGTACTCATTCCATGGTAATACAGACTAGTATACAATCTCAGCAACCCATTGTTGTTCAGAATTCATGTAGTCAAATCAACATATGGTGCATTTAGGTCGACGACGTTTCGATGCAATTACACAATACTTGCATCATCATCAGGACAGAAAAGTATATGTCATGTTTGTCTTGGAAATTTTTTTAAAAAAGCCTTTGTTTTGCTAGTTTACATAATACATAGAAAAAAGGAGGAAACAAAAAATAAAAAATGGGGAGAAATCATTAGAAACGACTAGGCATGACAACAATTCATTTCAATTTGAACAACACTATTCGTCAGTTTTTTAGTGCTGTGTAAAAGAACTGAATACACTTAGTGCAATGAGGCACATGCTAGTGATTTTGAAAGGGAAAAAGAAACATTCAATTGTGTTTCCAGGTGAGACAAACGACGCAGTGACAGAAGTTGCGTGCAGTGTTACGGATACATTTAATGCCAAGGGGCATCTACTGGTGATTTAAAAAGGAACCAGCACATATGTGCATTTCCGTTGTGAAAAAAATGGCGCAGTGACAGGAATCTGAGGGGCTTGTGAGGATACCGAGGAGTGGTAAAGGCGGCGCAGATTCAATGGTGTTGCAATCAACAGTGATCATGCTTATGGCCGTGGGCGCCAGACGGACTAGTGAGTTAAAATGAGCACTACGTCTGTTTGAAGATGGTCGCAGTGAAGTAGGTGGTGTTATGATGTAGTGCTGGGGGGCGAGGTTTCATGGTATTAAACAAGCGTGATTATCAACCCAATGCGACGTATATATCAAGAGAGTACCTCGTAATTTAGCATAATGGCTCCATGGTAGGCTTTCATTAGAGCGTTAAAAAACTAAGGAGATAAAAGTTGGGTAGGTTTTAGGAAAATCTCCAGTATTAGCAATACGTGCATTTTGCAGTGATTAGGGGTTAAAAATGTATACTCACGATATTGCCATTTCCGTGAGAAAATTGGGAGGCTGAAACAAGGGGAGGATAAGTTAGGTCTCCCAAAGGAATACAACGATATACGGGGGAAGCCGAGGGGCAGTGATACACTTACATGTGTACGCCGAAGGTCGCGCTTGGTCCTGGTTAGTATATCCGAGAGATCTGGCGGGAAATAGAACTCGCCATTAGTGGTCTGTCCTAGGATATCTATCGGAAACATAACGGACAAGGAGCGGTACTTACAATTGGATGCAGCATAATGGCTGAAGGACGGGGTTCTGGCGGAGATCGCTAGTTGGCTGGCACACATGATCCATAGTTATAGTGGAAGAAGGACTACACGCAGGCGTCAAGGGCTATGGCGGCCATCTTGTAGTGGGGTTTGGATAAGGGAATTCAGCTAGATAGATTACATTTGGGGGTGAAATGCTTATCACGATAGATCATAATTCATTAATATACGGTAGAATAACGTAGTTATAATTAAGGCATAGAAGGGAGGTGGCTACGCCTGAGTAAAGAACGTGGTGATAATAGGGTGAAGGTGAGGGTGATGCGGCGCAAGGAGGGTGATAGTGCTCAGTGAACAGTACTGGTCATATTTACAATTTTTACATCAAAAATTACAGTTTCATAGCAACGAGGTCCAGTCCTCAACTCTGTTTAATCCTTTTCGAATGCTGTCAGTTCTTAGGATCCAGTGCAGTTCCACTTTATTCAACAGTTGAGAGATATCACCTCCTCTTGGGGGCGGCTTTACTTGTGTGATCACTGTCCATAGAAAGTCATTCTCTGTGTGCCCTTTTTCCATGAAGTGTTCGACTAGAGGTGCATTGGTGGTTTGGCACCTAATCCGGCTTCTATGTTGTCCCATCCGGAGCTTGATCTTTTGGCTGGTCTGTCCTATGTATATTAACATACAGGGACAGAAAATTGCGTACACCACATTTTGTGAATTACAATTTGTAAAATAGTGTCTATCATATCTGATTGTGCCAAAATTGAATGTTTTGCCTTCTATAGTTGACTCACATGAAACACATTGTCCGCACCTTGCGTGGCCCTTGAGAGTAGGTAAATTCCATAAGTCATTTAAGGTGTTCCTTGGGTCAGATTGTGGAAGTGTGGCACAGACTAAATGATCTTTTATGTTCTTCGCTCTTTTGAAAGCGAACATTGGTCGTTCCAAGTGGAGAATGCCGGCATTTAGAACTGGCCAATGTTTCAAAACACTTTTTTTAATGGCATTAGATGCTGGAGAGAATGTGGTCACACATGTAATTCTTTCTTGATTGTGTTTGGTGCGGGGTTCTAATAGTGTCTCCCTTGGACAGTACCATGCTCTTTTCATTGAACGCCTTACTAGTTTGCGTGGATAGCCGCGGTTTCTAAGTTTGTGGCTTAGTGTTTTAGCTTCTGTGAAATAGTCTTGTTTGTAATAACAATTCCTACGGATGCGTAGAAATTGCGAGTAAGGCAGTGAATCTTTTAGGGCACGGGGGTGATGGCTTTTGTAGTTTAGAAGGGTATTCCTCTCAGTTGGTTTGCGGTGGAGACTGGTTATTAGTCGTCCCTCTGAGTGTTTTATTTCGAGGTCTAGAAAAGGTAGAGATTCTTTGCTAGTAGTCATTGTGAATTTTAACCCTCCACTATTGTTGCAAAGCCAGTGTGTAAGTTGGTCTGGCGAGGTGTCTGAATCTTGCCAAATCATGAAAATATCATCAATATACCTCTTCCACAGGCTGATGCCACTGTGGAAGGGGTTTGATGAATCCAGGATAGTATGGTTCTCAATGTAGTCCATATACAGAATTGCTAGGTTGGGGGCAAAAACAGCCCCCATGGAAGTTCCACGGATTTGCCCATAGAATTGCCCTTCGAAGAGAAAAAAGTTTTTTGTTAGGCATATTTCTAGAAGCTGTAGAATGAATTTAGATGGGACATTGTGTGGTCTTGGGCGTGTGTCTAGGATGGATTCGATGACACGGAGTGATTCGAATTGGGGAATGTTGGTATAGAGTGATTCCACATCCAGCGTACACATGGTGCTGGATGTGGGATCAAACGGGTACTCCTCAATAAAGTTGATCATGGACATAGTGTCTCTGATATAGCAAGTGGTTTGAGGCACGAAGGGTTTAATGAAGTGATCAATATATTGTCCTAGCGGCTCAAGAATAGAGCCGCATCCGGAAACTATTGGCCTTCCTGGGGGTTGTTCCGAGTTCTTATGAATCTTTGGGAGGCAGTATATTACCGGGACTCGGGGTGCTTCTATATTGAGAAAATCAAATTCTTTCTTTGAGAGGAAGCCCGCTTCTAAACCTTCAGTTGTCACTCCAATTATTAACTTCTGTATTTCGACAGTGGGGTTACGGGGCAGTTTGCAGTAATGTTCTTGGTTGCTGAGCTGGCGCAAAATTTCCTGTTTATATAGCTCAATGTCCTGAATCACAATCCCCCCACCCTTGTCGGCCGGTTTTATAACCACTGATTGATTGTTTTTTAAGGTGGATATTGCATTTTTCTCTTGGGCAGTGATATTATAGGGGATGAAGGATTTCTTACTTTCCATAGCGGTTAGATCTTTGAGAACCAGTTTTTCAAAAGTAATGATTTCGGGTGGTACCATAGAACTGGTTGGTGAGAATTTAGATGGGGGTTTGAAAGGAGTAGTAGTGAATTTCTGGGGGCAAGGATTTAGTAAGAAATAGCTGTGTAATCTTACTTTTCTGAAGAACCTCAATAGTTCTGTTTGGGCGTCTAGAAAATTAGGGCGGACAGTAGGGACAAAGGATAGTCCTTTACTTAACAGTGAGAGTTCACTACTGGATAACGTATGTTTGGTCAAATTGAAAATGGGAAGAATATTGTCTTGAGGCCTTGTGATAACATCACTCTGATTATTGTTGGTTACCGTCATAACTGTAGAAGGTAATGGTGATAGTGTGATAGCGTCACTGAGATCGTTATCAGTTACCATCGATAGTGTTGGCGGCGAGTAAAGCGCTCGCCCGGCGGGTTTGGCCACCTTTGCGGTTGTTTGTCTTTGCCTTTCCCTGGGGGTTCCGGTTGTCCTCGGCCTTTCCCTAAAAAATTCCTATTGGATGGGCCTGGACTCTCGCTCTGGTCTGAATTTCCTGATGAATCTGCTGAGCTATCTGAAAATCCTACAAAGTTTTGGCGTTTATTGAATCGACCCCACGGTCTTTGATATTGGGGACCGTTATATGAGCGATTTGTATAATAATCCTTTGCAAGGTAAGGATATGCTCTCTCCTGGCTAAAGCTCTTAATGTCTTTCCGTACTTTGTTGGTTTTTTTATCAGTTTCAAATTTGTGGAAGTCGTCTACAGTTTTTTGGATTTGATCTAGGAGTTTTTTGGCCTCAGTATTTGTATTATTATCATTGATTTGTTTTTCAAGATCTGTTATTTCAAGGGACAATTTTTTTAGTTCTTCCGTTGCAATATCGATCCCCAGCACCATCCAGTGCCGGGAACAAGTAGTGCTGATGTAACTGAATCCGTTCAGATATTTCGGATTGTCAGTGAAGACGCCAGGGATGTTTCTGACCTGTAGGCCAATGGGAATTATGTTAGCTTTCAGGTAGTCTGTGAGAAGCTTGATCATAAGTATCAGTCTGACTTCTTTCTTTTTTGCCTTTTCTAGTTCCTCTTTTGGGGAAGGATTTGTAGTATTCGGAGTATTGTCAGAGTCTGAGAGGAGAGAGGGACCTCCTAGGATCTTATTGATGTAGTCCAGATTGTAAAGTGGTGGGTGGGGGTCTGACATGCCTAGTCAAGGAGACAATAACACAGACTGGGGTTAGTGAGGGAGGTGAAGGTTGGAACCCACTTTTGAAGAGAAAAGGGGGGGAGGGATACCAATCCCTTGCAATCATGCGATTGCGCTTAACTATGTTTTGACACGACAAGGGAAACCCAAAAGGAATCACACTAGGGTCCTTGGGCAATAGGTTATTTTACTGAACAGGGGACCCTAGACATTTAGAATCACAGTAAAAAATAGACATATACTGAATAGTATATATGACCTTCCGCCCAGCCGGGCAGGTTTCTTTAATTATCCAAAATTTTTTAAAAAGTTACTCAGTGTAAACGACAATTGTACAAAAGTGGGCACAGCCTGTGACCCACAAGAAACAAGAACAAGACAAGTGACACAAACAGTTATATAGAAGTGCACAAAGGCGGTCTGTACTCATTCCATGGTAATACAGACTAGTATACAATCTCAGCAACCCATTGTTGTTCAGAATTCATGTAGTCAAATCAACATATGGTGCATTTAGGTCGACGACGTTTCGATGCAATTACACAATACTTGCATCATCATCAGGACAGAAAAGTATATGTCATGTTTGTCTTGGAAATTTTTTAAAAAAAGCCTTTGTTTTGCTAGTTTACATAATACATAGAAAAAAGGAGGAAACAAAAAATAAAAAATGGGGAGAAATCATTAGAAACGACTAGGCATGACAACAATTCATTTCAATTTGAACAACACTATTCGTCAGTTTTTTAGTGCTGTGTAAAATAACTGAATACACTTAGTGCAATGAGGCACATGCTAGTGATTTTGAAAGGGAAAAAGAAACATTCAATTGTGTTTCCAGGTGAGACAAACGACGCAGTGACAGAAGTTGCGTGCAGTGCTACGGATACATTTAATGCCAAGGGGCATCTACTGGTGATTTAAAAAGGAACCAGCACTTATGTGCGTTTCCGTTGTGAAAAAAACGGCGCAGTGACAGGAATCTGAGGGGCTTGTGAGGATACCGAGGAGTGGTAAAGGCGGCGCAGATTCAATGGTGTTGCAATCAACAGTGATCATGCTTATGGCCGTGGGCGCCAGACGGACTAGTGAGTTAAAATGAGCACTACGTCTGTTTGAAGATGGTCGCAGTGAAGTAGGTGGTGTTATGATGTAGTGCTGGGGGGCGAGGTTTCATGGTATTAAACAAGCGTGATTATCAACCCAATGCGACGTATATATCAAGAGAGTACCTCGTAATTTAGCATAATGGCTCCATGGTAGGCTTTCATTA
Source organism: Lissotriton vulgaris (assembly GCF_964263255.1). Classification (NCBI taxonomy): domain Eukaryota; kingdom Metazoa; phylum Chordata; class Amphibia; order Caudata; family Salamandridae; genus Lissotriton; species Lissotriton vulgaris. Next base: position 1,601,905,911 of record NC_141687.1, on the reverse strand, counting down.
GAGCGTTAAAAAACTAAGGAGATAAAAGTTGGGTAGGTTTTAGGAAAATCTCCAGTATTAGCAATACGTGCATTTTGCAGTGATTAGGGGTTAAAAATGTATACTCACGATATTGCCATTTCCGTGAGAAAATTGGGAGGCTGAAACAAGGGGAGGATAAGTTAGGTCTCCCAAAGGAATACAACGATATACGGGGGAAGCCGAGGGGCAGTGATACACTTACATGTGTACGCCGAAGGTCGCGCTTGGTCCTGGTTAGTATATCCGAGAGATCTGGCGGGAAATAGAACTCGCCATTAGTGGTCTGTCCTAGGATATCTATCGGAAACATAACGGACAAGGAGCGGTACTTACAATTGGATGCAGCATAATGGCTGAAGGACGGGGTTCTGGCGGAGATCGCTAGTTGGCTGGCACACATGATCCATAGTTATAGTGGAAGAAGGACTACACGCAGGCGTCAAGGGCTATGGCGGCCATCTTGTAGTGGGGTTTGGATAAGGGAATTCAGCTAGATAGATTACATTTGGGGGTGAAATGCTTATCACGATAGATCATAATTCATTAATATACGGTAGAATAACGTAGTTATAATTAAGGCATAGAAGGGAGGTGGCTACGCCTGAGTAAAGAACGTGGTGATAATAGGGTGAAGGTGAGGGTGATGCGGCGCAAGGAGGGTGATAGTGCTCAGTGAACAGTACTGGTCATATTTACAATTTTTACATCAAAAATTACAGTTTCATAGCAACGAGGTCCAGTCCTCAACTCTGTTTAATCCTTTTCGAATGCTGTCAGTTCTTAGGATCCAGTGCAGTTCCACTTTATTCAACAGTTGAGAGATATCACCTCCTCTTGGGGGCGGCTTTACTTGTGTGATCACTGTCCATAGAAAGTCATTCTCTGTGTGCCCTTTTTCCATGAAGTGTTCGACTAGAGGTGCATTGGTGGTTTGGCACCTAATCCGGCTTCTATGTTGTCCCATCCGGAGCTTGATCTTTTGGCTGGTCTGTCCTATGTATATTAACATACAGGGACAGAAAATTGCGTACACCACATTTTGTGAATTACAATTTGTAAAATAGTGTCTATCATATCTGATTGTGCCAAAATTGAATGTTTTGCCTTCTATAGTTGACTCACATGAAACACATTGTCCGCACTTTGCGTGGCCCTTGAGAGTAGGTAAATTCCATAAGTCATTTAAGGTGTTCCTTGGGTCAGATTGTGGAAGTGTGGCACAGACTAAATGATCTTTTATGTTCTTCGCTCTTTTGAAAGCGAACATTGGTCGTTCCAAGTTGAGAATGCCGGCATTTAGAACTGTCCAATGTTTCAAAACACTTTTTTTAATGGCATTAGATGCTGGAGAGAATGTGGTCACACATGTAATTCTTTCTTGATTGTGTTTGGTGCGGGGTTCTAATAGTGTCTCCCTTGGACAGTACCATGCTCTTTTCATTGAACGCCTTACTAGTTTGCGTGGATAGCCGCGGTTTCTAAGTTTGTGGCTTAGTGTTTTAGCTTCTGTGAAATAGTCTTGTTTGTAATAACAATTCCTACGGATGCGTAGAAATTGCGAGTAAGGCAGTGAATCTTTTAGGGCACGGGGGTGATGGCTTTTGTAGTTTAGAAGGGTATTCCTCTCAGTTGGTTTGCGGTGGAGACTGGTTATTAGTCGTCCCTCTGAGTGTTTTATTTCGAGGTCTAGAAAAGGTAGAGATTCTTTGCTAGTAGTCATTGTGAATTTTAACCCTCCACTATTGTTGCAAAGCCAGTGTGTAAGTTGGTCTGGCGAGGTGTCTGAATCTTGCCAAATCATGAAAATATCATCAATATACCTCTTCCACAGGCTGATGCCACTGTGGAAGGGGTTTGATGAATCCAGGATAGTATGGTTCTCAATGTAGTCCATATACAGAATTGCTAGGTTGGGGGCAAAAACAGCCCCCATGGAAGTTCCACGGATTTGCCCATAGAATTGCCCTTCGAAGAGAAAAAAGTTTTTTGTTAGGCATATTTCTAGAAGCTGTAGAATGAATTTAGATGGGACATTGTGTGGTCTTGGGCGTGTGCCTAGGATGGATTCGATGACACGGAGTGATTCGAATTGGGGAATGTTGGTATAGAGTGATTCCACATCCAGCGTACACATGGTGCTGGATGTGGGATCAAACGGGTACTCCTCAATAAAGTTGATCATGGACATAGTGTCTCTGATATAGCAAGTGGTTTAAGGCACGAAGGGTTTAATGAAGTGATCAATATATTGTCCTAGCGGCTCAAGAATAGAGCCGCATCCGGAAACTATTGGCCTTCCTGGGGGTTGTTCCGAGTTCTTATGAATCTTTGGGAGGCAGTATATTACCGGGACTCGGGGTGCTTCTATATTGAGAAAATCAAATTCTTTCTTTGAGAGGAAGCCCGCTTCTAAACCTTCAGTTGTCACTCCAATTATTAACTTCTGTATTTCGACAGTGGGGTTACGGGGCAGTTTGCAGTAATGTTCTTGGTTGCTGAGCTGGCGCAAAATTTCCTGTTTATATAGCTCAATGTCCTGAATCACAATCCCCCCACCCTTGTCGGCCGGTTTTATAACCACTGATTGATTGTTTTTTAAGGTGGATATTGCATTTTTCTCTTGGGCAGTGATATTATAGGGGATGAAGGATTTCTTACTTTCCATAGCGGTTAGATCTTTGAGAACCAGTTTTTCAAAAGTAATGATTTCGGGTGGTACCATAGAACTGGTTGGTGAGAATTTAGATGGGGGTTTGAAAGGAGTAGTAGTGAATTTCTGGGGGCAAGGATTTAGTAAGAAATAGCTGTGTAATCTTACTTTTCTGAAGAACCTCAATAGTTCTGTTTGGGCGTCTAGAAAATTAGGGCGGACAGTAGGGACAAAGGATAGTCCTTTACTTAACAGTGAGAGTTCACTACTGGATAACGTATGTTTGGTCAAATTGAAAATGGGAAGAATATTGTCTTGAGGCCTTGTGATAACATCACTCTGATTATTGTTGGTTACCGTCATAACTGTAGAAGGTAATGGTGATAGTGTGATAGCGTCACTGAGATCGTTATCAGTTACCATCGATAGTGTTGGCGGCGAGTAAAGCGCTCGCCCGGCGGGTTTGGCCACCTTTGCGGTTGTTTGTCTTTGCCTTTCCCTGGGGGTTCCGGTTGTCCTCGGCCTTTCCCTAAAAAATTCCTATTGGATGGGCCTGGACTCTCGCTCTGGTCTGAATTTCCTGATGAATCTGCTGAGCTATCTGAAAATCCTACAAAGTTTTGGCGTTTATTGAATCGACCCCACGGTCTTTGATATTGGGGACCGTTATATGAGCGATTTGTATAATAATCCTTTGCAAGGTAAGGATATGCTCTCTCCTGGCTAAAGCTCTTAATGTCTTTCCGTACTTTGTTGGTTTTTTTATCAGTTTCAAATTTGTGGAAGTCGTCTACAGTTTTTTGGATTTGATCTAGGAGTTTTTTGGCCTCAGTATTTGTATTATTATCATTGATTTGTTTTTCAAGATCTGTTATTTCAAGGGACAATTTTTTTAGTTCTTCCGTTGCAATATCGATCCCCAGCACCATCCAGTGCCGGGAACAAGTAGTGCTGATGTAACTGAATCCGTTCAGATATTTCGGATTGTCAGTGAAGACGCCAGGGATGTTTCTGACCTGTAGGCCAATGGGAATTATGTTAGCTTTCAGGTAGTCTGTGAGAAGCTTGATCATAAGTATCAGTCTGACTTCTTTCTTTTTTGCCTTTTCTAGTTCCTCTTTTGGGGAAGGATTTGTAGTATTCGGAGTATTGTCAGAGTCTGAGAGGAGAGAGGGACCTCCTAGGATCTTATTGATGTAGTCCAGATTGTAAAGTGGTGGGTGGGGGTCTGACATGCCTAGTCAAGGAGACAATAACACAGACTGGGGTTAGTGAGGGAGGTGAAGGTTGGAACCCACTTTTGAAGAGAAAAGGGGGGGAGGGATACCAATCCCTTGCAATCATGCGATTGCGCTTAACTATGTTTTGACACGACAAGGGAAACCCAAAAGGAATCACACTAGGGTCCTTGGGCAATAGGTTATTTTACTGAACAGGGGACCCTAGACATTTAGAATCACAGTAAAAAATAGACATATACTGAATAGTATATATGACCTTCCGCCCAGCCGGGCAGGTTTCTTTAATTATCCAAAATTTTTTAAAAAGTTACTCAGTGTAAACGACAATTGTACAAAAGTGGGCACAGCCTGTGACCCACAAGAAACAAGAACAAGACAAGTGACACAAACAGTTATATAGAAGTGCACAAAGGCGGTCTGTACTCATTCCATGGTAATACAGACTAGTATACAATCTCAGCAACCCATTGTTGTTCAGAATTCATGTAGTCAAATCAACATATGGTGCATTTAGGTCGACGACGTTTCGATGCAATTACACAATACTTGCATCATCATCAGGACAGAAAAGTATATGTCATGTTTGTCTTGGAAATTTTTTAAAAAAAGCCTTTGTTTTGCTAGTTTACATAATACATAGAAAAAAGGAGGAAACAAAAAATAAAAAATGGGGAGAAATCATTAGAAACGACTAGGCATGACAACAATTCATTTCAATTTGAACAACACTATTCGTCAGTTTTTTAGTGCTGTGTAAAAGAACTGAATACACTTAGTGCAATGAGGCACATGCTAGTGATTTTGAAAGGGAAAAAGAAACATTCAATTGTGTTTCCAGGTGAGACAAACGACGCAGTGACAGAAGTTGCGTGCAGTGCTACGGATACATTTAATGCCAAGGGGCATCTACTGGTGATTTAAAAAGGAACCAGCACTTATGTGCGTTTCCGTTGTGAAAAAAACGGCGCAGTGACAGGAATCTGAGGGGCTTGTGAGGATACCGAGGAGTGGTAAAGGCGGCGCAGATTCAATGGTGTTGCAATCAACAGTGATCATGCTTATGGCCGTGGGCGCCAGACGGACTAGTGAGTTAAAATGAGCACTACGTCTGTTTGAAGATGGTCGCAGTGAAGTAGGTGGTGTTATGATGTAGTGCTGGGGGGCGAGGTTTCATGGTATTAAACAAGTGTGATTATCAACCCAATGCGACGTATATATCAAGAGAGTACCTCGTAATTTAGCATAATGGCTCCATGGTAGGCTTTCATTAGAGCGTTAAAAAACTAAGGAGATAAAAGTTGGGTAGGTTTTAGGAAAATCTCCAGTATTAGCAATACGTGCATTTTGCAGTGATTAGGGGTTAAAAATGTATACTCACGATATTGCCATTTCCGTGAGAAAATTGGGAGGCTGAAACAAGGGGAGGATAAGTTAGGTCTCCCAAAGGAATACAACGATATACGGGGGAAGCCGAGGGGCAGTGATACACTTACATGTGTACGCCGAAGGTCGCGCTTGGTCCTGGTTAGTATATCCGAGAGATCTGGCGGGAAATAGAACTCGCCATTAGTGGTCTGTCCTAGGATATCTATCGGAAACATAACGGACAAGGAGCGGTACTTACAATTGGATGCAGCATAATGGCTGAAGGACGGGGTTCTGGCGGAGATCGCTAGTTGGCTGGCACACATGATCCATAGTTATAGTGGAAGAAGGACTACACGCAGGCGTCAAGGGCTATGGCGGCCATCTTGTAGTGGGGTTTGGATAAGGGAATTCAGCTAGATAGATTACATTTGGGGGTGAAATGCTTATCACGATAGATCATAATTCATTAATATACGGTAGAATAACGTAGTTATAATTAAGGCATAGAAGGGAGGTGGCTACGCCTGAGTAAAGAACGTGGTGATAATAGGGTGAAGGTGAGGGTGATGCGGCGCAAGGAGGGTGATAGTGCTCAGTGAACAGTACTGGTCATATTTACAATTTTTACATCAAAAATTACAGTTTCATAGCAACGAGGTCCAGTCCTCAACTCTGTTTAATCCTTTTCGAATGCTGTCAGTTCTTAGGATCCAGTGCAGTTCCACTTTATTCAACAGTTGAGAGATATCACCTCCTCTTGGGGGCGGCTTTACTTGTGTGATCACTGTCCATAGAAAGTCATTCTCTGTGTGCCCTTTTTCCATGAAGTGTTCGACTAGAGGTGCATTGGTGGTTTGGCACCTAATCCGGCTTCTATGTTGTCCCATCCGGAGCTTGATCTTTTGGCTGGTCTGTCCTATGTATATTAACATACAGGGACAGAAAATTGCGTACACCACATTTTGTGAATTACAATTTGTAAAATAGTGTCTATCATATCTGATTGTGCCAAAATTGAATGTTTTGCCTTCTATAGTTGACTCACATGAAACACATTGTCCGCACTTTGCGTGGCCCTTGAGAGTAGGTAAATTCCATAAGTCATTTAAGGTGTTCCTTGGGTCAGATTGTGGAAGTGTGGCACAGACTAAATGATCTTTTATGTTCTTCGCTCTTTTGAAAGCGAACATTGGTCGTTCCAAGTTGAGAATGCCGGCATTTAGAACTGTCCAATGTTTCAAAACACTTTTTTTAATGGCATTAGATGCTGGAGAGAATGTGGTCACACATGTAATTCTTTCTTGATTGTGTTTGGTGCGGGGTTCTAATAGTGTCTCCCTTGGACAGTACCATGCTCTTTTCATTGAACGCCTTACTAGTTTGCGTGGATAGCCGCGGTTTCTAAGTTTGTGGCTTAGTGTTTTAGCTTCTGTGAAATAGTCTTGTTTGTAATAACAATTCCTACGGATGCGTAGAAATTGCGAGTAAGGCAGTGAATCTTTTAGGGCACGGGGGTGATGGCTTTTGTAGTTTAGAAGGGTATTCCTCTCAGTTGGTTTGCGGTGGAGACTGGTTATTAGTCGTCCCTCTGAGTGTTTTATTTCGAGGTCTAGAAAAGGTAGAGATTCTTTGCTAGTAGTCATTGTGAATTTTTTTCCCTTCTATGCCTTAATTATAACTACGTTATTCTACCGTATATTAATGAATTATGATCTATCGTGATAAGCATTTCACCCCCAAATGTAATCTATCTAGCTGAATTCCCTTATCCAAACCCCACTACAAGATGGCCGCCATAGCCCTTGACGCCTGCGTGTAGTCCTTCTTCCACTATAACTATGGATCATGTGTGCCAGCCAACTAGCGATCTCCGCCAGAACCCCGTCCTTCAGCCATTATGCTGCATCCAATTGTAAGTACCGCTCCTTGTCCGTTATGTTTCCGATAGATATCCTAGGACAGACCACTAATGGCGAGTTCTATTTCCCGCCAGATCTCTCGGATATACTAACCAGGACCAAGCGCGACCTTCGGCGTACACATGTAAGTGTATCACTGCCCCTCGGCTTCCCCCGTATATCGTTGTATTCCTTTGGGAGACCTAACTTATCCTCCCCTTGTTTCAGCCTCCCAATTTTCTCACGGAAATGGCAATATCGTGAGTATACATTTTTAACCCCTAATCACTGCAAAATGCACGTATTGCTAATACTGGAGATTTTCCTAAAACCTACCCAACTTTTATCTCCTTAGTTTTTTAACGCTCTAATGAAAGCCTACCATGGAGCCATTATGCTAAATTACGAGGTACTCTCTTGATATATACGTCGCATTGGGTTGATAATCACGCTTGTTTAATACCATGAAACCTCGCCCCCCAGCACTACATCATAACACCACCTACTTCACTGCGACCATCTTCAAACAGACGTAGTGCTCATTTTAACTCACTAGTCCGTCTGGCGCCCACGGCCATAAGCATGATCACTGTTGATTGCAACACCATTGAATCTGCGCCGCCTTTACCACTCCTCGGTATCCTCACAAGCCCCTCAGATTCCTGTCACTGCGCCGTTTTTTTCACAACGGAAACGCACATAAGTGCTGGTTCCTTTTTAAATCACCAGTAGATGCCCCTTGGCATTAAATGTATCCGTAGCACTGCACGCAACTTCTGTCACTGCGTCGTTTGTCTCACCTGGAAACACAATTGAATGTTTCTTTTTCCCTTTCAAAATCACTAGCATATGCCTCATTGCACTAAGTGTATTCAGTTCTTTTACACAGCACTAAAAAACTGACGAATAGTGTTGTTCAAATTGAAATGAATTGTTGTCATGCCTAGTCGTTTCTAATGATTTCTCCCCATTTTTTATTTTTTGTTTCCTCCTTTTTTCTATGTATTATGTAAACTAGCAAAACAAAGGCTTTTTTAAAAAAATTTCCAAGACAAACATGACATATACTTTTCTGTCCTGATGATGATGCAAGTATTGTGTAATTGCATCGAAACGTCGTCGACCTAAATGCACCATATGTTGATTTGACTACATGAATTCTGAACAACAATGGGTTGCTGAGATTGTATACTAGTCTGTATTACCATGGAATGAGTACAGACCGCCTTTGTGCACTTCTATATAACTGTTTGTGTCACTTGTCTTGTTCTTGTTTCTTGTGGGTCACAGGCTGTGCCCACTTTTGTACAATTGTCGTTTACACTGAGTAACTTTTTAAAAATTTTTGGATAATTAAAGAAACCTGCCCGGCTGGGCGGAAGGTCATATATACTATTCAGTATATGTCTATTTTTTACTGTGATTCTAAATGTCTAGGGTCCCCTGTTCAGTAAAATAACCTATTGCCCAAGGACCCTAGTGTGATTCCTTTTGGGTTTCCCTTGTCGTGTCAAAACTTAGTCCTGATAACGACAACACTGCAGCTATCGGAGGTATCTACTCTCCACTCTGTGGCCTCCAGAAGTCCCTAGCTAACATCGCTGGTATCATAAAGCAGAGGCACGAACAAATGCCCTGCCAAAGGGGCACCAATGAGGTGGCCAACCAGTTGGGGGAAATAAGAACCATCTTGGAGTCCATGGTAAGGAAGCAGGACTCACACTTTGCTGCCATGGATACCTACCACATCAACGTTGCTGCTGTGTTCTACAACCAGAAGCAGATCCTTCTCTTTGCTGTGCTGCCTCATGTGTTGGAACAGATGAATGGTTCTCCAGTCACGGGATACACATCTTCTGCCCCTGATGTGTTTGTGCCTCCCTCAGGTGCCGCACCTATAACACTACCCTCATGGGTGACACCACATACATCAGAGGCGGAAGATGTGGACTGCACCTCTTTCCAATGAAAAAGTGGCAGACAGCATTTATTGTTGCCACATACCCAGCTTCTCTTTTGCCCTGTGCTTATGAAAATTCCAGGGAAAATCAGCTGCCACTGTCCTCATTTTTCTTTCCCCCTGTTGAACATTTGAGGACTGTCAATGTGGGCTGTCCTCCATAATAACATTGTGGTCATTCTCTTCACTTAAGCACTTCTGTCCTACACATGTCCCATGACGCATAACCCCCATTGTCTCTGTCTGGAGATCCAGTGGCTCAAAACATCTTTTATGGTTGTTGTCCTATGAGCTGTACCTGTGAGCAGCATCATCATTTTACATGTAAATAAATGCACATAGTACTATATGCGTGTTGTCTGTCTGTTGGAGTCTAGACCAATTTCACCAATTGGCATTCTGTGAGGCAAAGACACCAACTGCTTGCCAAAGGGACATGTTTTGTTTGGATTCAGGATAATGCTAGGCAGTGAGAGTGAAACATAATTGGTGAACCATATATGTCTGTTGACTAGCAAGTTGTTAATCAAGGTTTCAAGCATAAAGTGCAACAGGTGTCATGCAGTCAATGTTATTAAGTAACACCACAAGTGCCGAGTCTGCCCATGAATACTACCATGCAAATAATAGAGGGCTGACAAGTAAACAATGCAAATGTGAGGGTATGTGGGGCAGCCATCAGTGTGTGAGCCCATAAACCTACAATTTAGTCAAATGATTTGACCACAACATCCCTCCACAGTATGTCACATGACATACCCACACAGAGAAATCATGAGTGAATACATGTGTTGCACTGTGCACCATTTCGATCATGATTGTCAGGTGTACTACTCAACAATGTCTGTAGATAGATAATGTGAAGCTATGGCCAACCTGACAGGTCCCTGTCCGTAGGTTAAACGTCTACTAACACATGTTGCCAAACACTGCTAGCAGAGACTAATGTATGTACATAACATTACCTGAGCACATACTCTAACTCCTATACAGTAATTCATGATGTAGACCTGTATGTAGCAAACAATTCCACTTGATGTCAACAGAAAAAATCTAAACTACTTAGATTACCTAACCCCCACCAACTAACTAATATAACCTGACCTACACTAGCTTATCCTACCTATTTTCTAAAACTTCCTTAACTTAACCTAGCTTAGTCTACACATTTAGTACAACATTATATACACCAACCCCCAATCCCCTTAAGACATGACTTCATACAAGGAGAACAGAAACTACACCAAAGCATCAACTAACTACACATAGAATGCTAAACAATCATATATTTGTGTTGCATTTTTGGGACATTTTGTATTTTTTTATAACACATATAAAACACAGCATCTCCAAGCCCAAAAAGACACATAGTATCCCACCCAATAAAATTGTTTCCACTGCTACAAAACCCCTAAAACCACTACCCCTATATTACAATTACACTAACTAACCTAAGCTAAGCTATAAAACCAATAAAAACAACATTAAAACTATGTACAGGGTAAAGGGCAGAACAACTCCCTGTGGCTAACATGGCTAGGGTCACTGCCTGCTTCACTTCCTTGAGCAGTGTGATTGCCAGGTCCACTGTCACCTGCAACTTTAGGTCTGAAAGGTCCTTCTTTATTTTGAGCTAAAATAGGCTAGCCTCTCCTGTGGCCTGAGGAGTGGGAACAAATGGTTGTGATGGTAAGCTAGTGTAGGTGCTGGTGCCTTGGAGGTACCATGGCTCGCCCATTCATCTTTTCCTTTGCTTTGAGTGTCCAATGTTAGTGGTCCCAGAGGAAAGACTTTACACTTGCCCAGAGCCTTCTACTCCTCATGTTGCTTCCTCATCACCCTGTGAGCCTTAGCGACTCATCGAAGGTCGAAGTAATACTACTTCCTGAGGTTGTGCTTCCTCCCCTGCTCTGGGGTCATGTTGTCTGTTTAAGCAAATAGGAAAACTGTCTGTCAAAGGGTGGCTAGGAACAGGTACAAACATCATGAAAAAAGATATACAACGTCAAAGGTAGCAGCCCCTATAGCTTCAATTCACATTGCTGCTTAGTGTGAGCATATGCGTGCCTATCACCTATCATATCAGATTTACTAAGGCCAAAGTATGAAGGCATGGCTATTGTTGAGCAATGCAATTGCAACACCTTGGCACATCTAGCTATTACCATGTCAGTAAATAGTATGCTTAGGAACAATGCTGTTTTGTACCCATGGCACACATGTCATCTTTACTGAACATTAGGGTGCATTGTGCATCCTGCAAAGGCCTTTATACTTTAGACGTTCGCCACAGTAAGATGTGCAATGTCTGCAAATTACATGTATTGTCTACCACGTAGTGTAACTGATATGGCAGCGACCCATATCAGGACACAATCAATCAATCAATCAATCAATCAATCAATCAATCAATCAATCAATCAATCAATCCTAACATTTGTAAAGCGTACTAGTATCCCATGAGGGTCTCAAGGTGCTGAGGGAGGGGTGCTGCTACTGCTCGAATAGCCAAGCTTTGAGTAGCCTCCTGAAGGTAAGTAGGTCCTGGGTCTGTCGTAGGAGGATGGGGAGGGTGTTCCAGGTTTTGGCAGAGAGGTGGGAGAAGAATCTGCGGCCAGTGGTCGCTCTTTGGATGCGGGGGACAGTAGCGAGGGCGAGGTTGGCGGAGCGGAGCTGGCAGTTTGGGGTGTAGAAGGTGAGTCGTCTGTTGAGTTCTGCTGGTCAGGGAAGCCAGTGCTGGTCTTTCAGGTGGGGTGTGATGTGGCGAGGGATGTCGATGATCAGGGTTGCATAGGTGTTCAATATGCATTGTAGTCTTTCAGGAGTTTGGCTGAGGCTCCTGCGTAGAGAGGGTTGCCGTATTTCAGTCTGCTGCTGACGAGGGCCTGGGTGACCGTTCTTCTTCTCTCGGTGGGGATCCACCTGTAGATCTTGTGGAGCATGTGGAAGGTGTTGAAGCAGGAGGACGAGATGGCATTGACTTGCTTGGTCTTGGAGAGTGTTGAGTTGAGTATGAACGTTAGGTTGCGAGTGTGGTCGGTGGGTGTTGGTGTTGCTCCCAGTGCGTTCAGCCACCAGGAGTCGTCCCACGCTGAGAGGGTGGAGCCAAGGATGACGACTTTCATCTTGTCTGATTTCAGCTTCAGGCAGCTGTTCTTCAACCACTCAGCAACAGCTTTCATTCCTTCTTGAAGGTTGGTTTTGGTGGTGAGGGAGTCCTTGGTGAGGGAGAGGATCAGCTGAGTGTCATCGGTGTAGGAGATGATGTTGAGGTCGTGCAGTTGGGCGACCTTAGCGAGTTGTACCATGTAGATGTTGAACAATGTCGGGCTGAGGGTTGGTCCTTGTGGTACGGCGCAGATGATATCGGTGGCTTCAGAACAGAAAGGAAGGAGGTGGTCCAGTCCAGAGCTTTGTCTCGGATCCCTGCGTCATGGAGGCATGTGCGTATGGTGCGGTGGCAGACAGTGTCAAAGGCGGCTGACAGGTCCAGGAGGATGAGGGCCGCGGTTTTGCCGTTGTCCTGTAGGGTGCTGATGTCATCGGTGGCAGCAATGAGGGCAGTTTTAGTGCTGTGTTTACTGCAGAACCAGGACAGGAACGGGTCCAGGTTGCTGTTCTCCTCGAGGTAGCGGGTCAGTTGTCTGTTGACGGTCTTCTCGATGACCTTTGCCAGGACCGGGAGCAGGGAGATGGGTCGGAAGTTCTTGTGGTCCTTTGGATCAGCCTTGGGTATTTTGAGTAGAGCGTTGATCTCGGCGTGCTTCAAGCTTTCCGGGAAGGTCGCGGTCTCGAAGGAGATCTTGATGGCCTTGCGGAGATGGGGTGCAATGACATCGCTGCCTTTGTTGAAGATGTTGTGTGGGCATGGGTCTGATGGAGAGCTGGAGTGTATGGTGTTCATGATTTCGATGGTGTCGTCATCGTTTATTTTGGTCCAGGTGAGCAGGGGATCGATGTGGATGGTGGCTGTGAGGTCAGAGGTCTCATGGTTGTCGGGGCAGTCAGGGTGTTCAAGCTGTCGTAGATGTCTGCGATCTTGCAATGGTAGAAGGTGGCGAGGGCGTCGCAAAGATCTTGTGAAGGTGGGATGTCATTGGTGTTTGAGCTGGGGTTGGAGAGCTCCTTCATGATGTTGAAGAGCTCTTTGCTCTTGTGTGCATTGTTGTCTAGGCGGTCTTTGAAGAAGGCTCTTTTGGCAGATCTGATGAGGTGATGGTGTTGGCGGATGGCGTTCTTGTGGGTTGCATAGCTGTCGGGTGTCTGTTCACAGTGCCATATCTTCTCTAGTTTTCGGACGGTTTGCTTGGATGCCTGGAGGTCTGCAGTGAACTAGCTGGCTTTCTTGTTGTTGTGTCTGTAGGAGGGCTTCTTGATTGGGCGAGAGTCTTGGCGCAGTCGTCGATCAATTGTCTGAGGTTGAGGTTGACGGTGTCGGGGTTCGGTGGGGACAACGGGTTGGCTTCAGGTGATGGTGGTGTTTAGCTGGTCTCTGGTCTCCGGTGACTTTGCTCCAGCAGCGGTGAGGGATCTGTTGAGTGCGGTGGTGCGTGGTGGGTTTCCGGAAAGTGAAGTGGATGCAGCGATGGTCGGTCCAGTGGAGTTCGGTGGTGTGGCTGAAGGAGACGTGGTGGCTTGCGGAGAAGATGGGGTCAAGCGCGTGGCCGGCAGAGTGGGTGGGTGTTGTGGTGAGCTGTCTGAGTCCAAGGTTGGCGTGGTTGTCAATCAAAGTGGTGGAGTTGGTGTCATTGTTGTTCTCGAGGTGGAAGTTCAGGTCTGTGGAGGCTAGGGCTTGCATACTGACAAAGTCAGTGATGGCATTGCTGAACTGTGGCCAGGGTCCGGGGGGGTCTGTAGATGAGGGTTCCTCTGAGGGTGGTGTTGGGATCAGTGTGGATCTGGAAGTGCAGGTGTTCCTCAGTGCTGAGTGTGTTGTCGGTGCTGGTCGAGAGTGAGCGTGTTGCTGTGGACAATGGCGATTCCTCCTGCTGTTCCGCTGGTGCGGTCCCTGGACGTAATCTTGTAATCATCAGGGAGGGCTATGGCGATACCGGGTTCCGAGCAGGGATTCATCCAGGTCTCCATCAGGAAGGCGAAGTCTAGGGAGGTGGAATCGAGTAGGTCCCGGAGTTTGATGGCATGTTTGCGGGCAGAGCGGGTGTTGTGTAAGATGCATCTGAGGTGATTGTGTCCTCGCTCGGTGGGTGGATTGGCGGATCGGATGCTGGTGAAGCTGCAGCTCTGCAGGAGAAGGGTCCTTGGGGGTGCTTCGGAGTGGCCAGGTAGCAGGTTTTCGATCGTCTGGTGTTCAGAGCGTGGAGGGTGCTGGTATCGTAGTGGTGACAGGCATCCCGGCATTTGTGGGGCCCATGGGGTCTGGTGCAGGGCACGGTCTAGGCGCGGACGGGCACAGACAGGCTTGCCTTAGGCGCGGCCTCACAGTGGCCGCCATATAAGGGGAGGTGGGAGGGAGGAGCAGCTGGGTGGCGGGAGTAGGGCGACAAATGGACAAGCAGGGGCGGGGCCACAAGGGACGCAGCGGCAGGAAACTGGCAAAGGCAAGGGCACGAAGGCCAAAACTAGGGGGCACAGAGACAAAGGATGAAAAACTAAGGAGACAAGGCAGCAATACAAAATAGACAAAGGCAGCAATACAAAAAACGGCAGCACCGAACTACTGCGGCAGAGGGGCCTCGAACCTGGGACAGCGGTGGTGACAAGCAGCAGAGGCACACAGGCACACTGGTGGAGCTGTGCGGCGTGGGGGGAGTGACCTGCCTGAAGACAGACACATTGCTAACTACACTAACTATTTTTCTGGCATTACATGTAAAAATGGACACTGGATAAGTACCTCACATCACACAGAGGCATACGAAACCTCTTCTATCTGGACATTTGCAAGTCCATGGTGGACATGTCATTGCTCATGACATGCTCCCAATATAATAGCATGTGCAACTGACATACATTCTGAAGTTTCCACATTCACGTTCATGTTGAGATGTGTATCCAATATCACACATTTTCACAAAGTGTGTCACAGGCAATGTATTCTCCTTGACATTAGTCAGAGGCTGATGCACATGCAACAATTAACATCCACTTTTTCTGACCTATTAATCATTAAATAAAAGTTTATTTGTGATAAAGATGAACATTGAATCTGGCAATTCACACAGCATCAGAGTCAATCCTTGCACTAGGCAAATTAGCATTGATGAAGGCACTCACTGGTGAAGTTGCGGTTTTTGAAAACATTCATCTCACCAGCTGAGTATTCTGGTGGTGCGCCTACAAGGCGTAACATGTAAAACTCATCAGTTTACTTACAACACATGTATTATATGCAACAGAAGCATAGTACATATGCATAGCTATTGTCTATGTAACCCTTCAGTTTGTTATTAATCAAATAGCACAGTTGACATGCCTGAATGATAAACATTGATAAGGCAGGATGACCTGTACATACATATGATGAGCCAAAACATGCACCAGTTGGCCAATTAGCAGAGCCAGTTTTTCAACCTCATCACTGCTATATTTCAATATGATAGCTGACTTTGATGAGTCTTGGCACGTACATAACTCACATTCCATACTCAGCAAGGTATAGCAATACCCATGTCCTCCTAATTGTGACACCAGGAAATGAGTACATTACATAGATCACACATTATGTGTACTTGTTCCTTAAGTTAGGTGAGCTTTGAACCTGTCAGTGCAGCAGAGTACCAGATATTGTTCAGACGTTCTATGCATCCCTAACGTTTGTATTGGAAAATTGAACAATAACATGTGTGGGATATGTGGAGATGTGTCAGATTTAGCCTGGCATCCTCTTGGATACAGTACCATGTGTTTGGGCTTTCCTCAAATATATAATTTGGCCTCTTGTACAAGAGGCATGTACAATTGGAGCCTATATGTAAGGACAGCTCCAGTGGCTATAGCCTCAGGATACACCACCATGAGGCTATGCTAAGCCAGCATGCGGAATTTGCTATGCATTCCGAGGTATGGAGTCAGACAAACCAGTGCAAACCCCAGCATAGACATAATGGACATCAAGGGGCCAAACCTTTTACATAGGAAATGCTGTTCAAGACCAGTGATATGTGTTTTGCCACATTCACAGATTAGATAAGCTGAATAAGCCTTGGCAGGGCTCATTAATGTGTGACTTCCCAGGGGAGGTATGCCAAGCAGGATCATCGATGCATCATTATGGTACTTATTTACAATCCCTGCAACAGGAAGTGATGTAATGGTTCCTGTAAAGCAGGAAGTGTAAAGTCACTTTCATGTTCACCTAAATTCACATTTTTACTGTCTGAGCTTGTGAATGGGTGAACTTTGGCTGTGTTGGAGAGTGTTTTATTGTGTTTGGAGCTGTTTAGTCATGTCTGCTATCCCTGTTGTACCCTTCAAGTCCTTTTTGTGCTGTTTTGTTGTCTGTTATTGTTTATTGTCCTGTCTGCTGCCGGGTATTTATCCTCTGGGATATTGTTGTCATAGGTGTAGTTGTGTGTTTTGGGGGTGTTCTGTTTTGTTTGGGTGTTTCTTATCTTTGGGAAGGATCATGCCTGGGAAGGGTGGTTTGCAGGATCCATTACATCACTTCCTGTTGCAGGGATTCTGCACATACACAGAACTATCTCCAGAAATATGGGACCTTAGTGCAGAGTTCTTCAGGGCGCGACACCGTCTCAGGGGGGGCGCGCACGCCACACTAAAATCTGACCTTTGTACTCTACTGATTCGAACAAACGCAGAGTGGAGCTGCAGGGGCCCTAAGAAGGGGTGAAAGCCATCAAAGCCTCATTAACAAGAAAAAGGTCTTTTAAAGACCTGTGAAATACGGGTGAGCAGTGTGCACGCCGGGAAGCTGTCTCATCAGGCTGCCACACAAGGGGTTGGGGGGGGCTATCCTGGTTAATTCTTACAGCTGAAATGCTTTAGCTACAGTAGGAGGCAAGGAGCCCCCTTTGCTAAAACTGAAAGCGACAATTTCATAGCAGAGGAAACTCCTTGCCTCACACTGCAGATGAAATGAATGTCTGATACTTGCTTTCAGTTTTAGCAGGGAAGGGTTCCTGCCTCTCACTGCAGGTGAAGCATTTCAGCTCTCGGAATTTAACCCCGTCCAGGGAGGGACAGCTCAGAAAGGTGATAGTGTTGCTTTTTAAATTACACCAGCAGGAGCAATGATCACAGGGCTAAAAGGGTTTTAAGTTGCCAAAAGACAAATCCCAGTCAGGTGTTTAAACAGCCTGCAAATTGCTTCTCTTGACACTAAATATGAGTTATGAAGAATTATGTATTTATTTATGTTACTTTTCTGTCTTTATTCCCTTTTATTATCAGTCATATCATTCAAGCAGCCCTAAAACACATTTTAAAGTGCTTTCTATTTATATTTGCTGTTCAGAATATGCTCAGATAAGTGCTGAAAATAGAGCTTTAGGTGACTGCTTTTTTTTGTACCACATGGGTCATCAAATTAATTAGCTGGCAACCCTAATCATAAAACTGGAATTTTGTTGCAAGATCAGCCCAGTATTTATTTCCTCTACCCTTGATCCCTGGTTAATGCCATAATTGCAATAGCAATAGTTTAACATATCTGAAACCCTGTGCTGCCTTCAATAGCGTGCTGAGTTACTGCAAGTGTCTGGGAATGCACCCTGCATTCAGACAACTTGCTCCTCATTCTCGCCCTTCACTTTCATGCTCACCCTGCACTCACAGCGATCACAATTCCCTCACACTGACCCCATGTACTCACACCATTTACCCTGCACTCAGTGATCACTCTGCTCTCACAATGCACCTGCGCGGTTTTCCCTGAACCTTAACCTGCAGCCACACAAGCACACTACCAACCCTGAACTCATGTGACACTTCACTCACCTGTCCCCCTCACTGCTCAATCTGCAATCTCACTTAAACAAGCCCATCACTAACCATGCATTCATTAGTCCCACTCTGCACTAACATGCACACCCAAATTCATATGGTCACCTCACCCTGCAGTCACTCCACTTACCCTACTCTCACACTGTTGCATACCTTACTGTGCACTCACATGAGCACTCCTGCCACCCTCACAGCACAGAGGGTTAATGTGCCTGCTACAAAGAAGGTGTACCATGCAGATCAAAGAACTGAGGGGCATATGTTCAAGGAAGTTGCTGAGTGAGACGTTAGCAGTCATGGGTTAATGCCTCTCTCCGACACTTCAGAAAAAGAAGGCTGCACCATATTTACAAGATTATGGTGCACCGTTGCATTTCCCCAGCGCTGGTGCTACACTTAGCAGTGCAGCGCCAACGTGGACACCATTGCACCATAGTGCAAGGGTGTCTGGGTGCAGGGAAAAGATTGTTTATGTACAGATGGGGGACCTTCCTGTACATAAACAATCTTTAAATGCCATTTGTCCCTCTTCCATGTGTGCTGCTTAATGCACCACACACAGAAATCACATTTTTTTTTAAACATTACAAATACAAGGCATTTCGCTTTTTCCATGTGTGCTGCACAAGGCAGCACACATGGATGAAGCAAAAATGCGGAGAAATAATGCATTTCTCCTAGTGTCGCCAGCTTAAAACCAGGTTTTCCCTGTTCTTAATTTTAACGCTGCCTCACTTTTACGCTGCCCTTGTAAATAGGGCGCAACATCAAAATCAGTGCCTGTTGCAGTGAAACGCCCACCGCAACACCCACTGCCCACCCTTTCCCGCTAAGCATAGCATAAAAGGGGGCCTTATTTACAAGGCAATGTTAAGTCAAGTTAAGTGGCTTAACTGCCTTGTAAATACGGCAATGCCCCTATCGCCACCACAACGTCGTAAAAAGTGACGGTGTGATGTCTAAAGGGGCTTGTACGTATGCCCCTGAGTATGATGAAACTATGAGTAGCACTATAAAAAAAATTATATGTTTGCCATAAAGGTGCTACAGAGAGATGAGGTGCATTGTTGGTGAGTGGTAGTGAGGGAATTCATGGAGTAGGACACACTCATTGTTTTGAACATTATTTGCCGGATATGGCCTGGGATATGTGGGTGGCGGTCGATTATGTGGTGTACCAGATTCCAGAAATTTCTTTCAGGGGGTGGGGGGGCCCGACATTTAAAAAAATTCAGCTGGGGGGGCTCAACCTTCAAAACTTTGAAGACCTCTGCCTTAGTGTATAGAGGCTAATCCTTCCTACCACCTTAGTACCCACAAGCCCAGGACCGACTAGCTATAGTGTCTCACTCGCATTCCTACCCAAACACGCAGAAGCAAATGATCAGACAACCCAGAACACAACACTCCCTGATCTCTCAGGAATTGTGGTGACAAGACACACCTTTTCGCTCACACTCTCACACCTGTCGACAATAAGACCGAGACACGTGTATAAATTAACATGTTTATTTTAACTAACATGTTCTAACATGCAGTATATGTGCCACAACTAGCAGTAAAATGCATAACAGAAATACAGTTAGCATCGCCGCCAGTTGATACATTATGAAAGGAGATGTCATATTATAAAGACAATGGAAAAAGGACTATAGTGCCTAACCTCCCTCCCCTTCGATAGAATATGTATTATTATATAATAGAAGATCTGTGGGTTTTTTCCAGCAAACCCCATACCTTAGAACATAGATGTGATGTCTACATCGAAGGTGGCTATTGCTCTTCTCCCTGGAAAGGTCCCTCTCCAAGTGTTACCTAAACATTTACCCTTGTAATATCAAAGCACAAGTCTCCAGCCGCAGCTGCAGTGGTATGTTTTGTCCAGGTGGTAGGGCCTGACCAGAACAAATTAACAAGAGACATTGTTTATCGACCTTGCTTACAATTTTCAGACTAAATTCCAGGAACAGGCAAAGAACTAACAAAGCAGACAGTTCTCATGTGAAAAGCATAAACAGAGTCTTGCAAAAATAAAATTATGTAGTATTGTGCGCAAAAGCAGCATCAGGGCTGCACAAGCCATGCTAACTTAGTGTTGTCGACAATGTCCGTATCGGCGACATGTCACTCTCCCCATGGCCAGTTTGTAGTATATAGCAAAACACAAACAAACAATAATCAGATCCAAAGACGCTTGTGAAAAAGGCTGAATTGATGTTACGTACAATTTGGAGAAATGGAGCTAATAATAAAGAAGAATAAAAAAGTTATTTATGGTGAGTCTTGCAAAGACAAAAACTGTTGTGCACCATGGAAAGCTATACTCAATAGGTCATCCCCACTATTCAAAGCAAAGAGGGATGCCATCCAGTTGAGCAGATCAAAGGAGCAGACGTGCTCTTCATAATCCAGTGCATCCAGAAGCACAGCTGGGTAGCTTGCATTATACTCGATGAAGCTCTGATGCAGTAGCTGCTCACAGGTATTCCAGAGTGCCATAACTCCAAGTGCCACAGCACGGACCATACTACTGTCCCCAGAACTGGACTGATAATAAGCCAGCAAGAGACCCACCAACAGATCATAATCCAGGTCAGCACATGATGTATTGGAGAGGCAGACATCCAAGGCCCAGTTGAAGGGGCATCGTCGACAATAGAACACAGGCTGCACACAAGTAAAATAGGCAAAGCCGCAGGTAAGCATAATACTCACTCCAAGCATCGCGAATGGCAAGCATCCAAACAGTTGTTGCACCCGCTCACGGTACAGATGCAATTGGGCAGCCATTGCGTAACACAAGCAGAAGTACCAGCACACAGCTCGCCAGTAGGAGGATCAATGGTAACGCTCCAAAGGCTTTGGAAAAAATAGAATGGATAAAAGATGGTATTACTCCCAAAAATTTCTGAAATGATGAAACAAGGCCCAATCCCACAAGTTTAATAAAACGTGCAAGGCCTTTAGTGTCAGACACATTAAATATCTGATAAATTTGTTCTCCAAAATGCAGTGGGAGATTCCTATTCAGAAGTGACTGAAACTCGCTAGTAGTTCTAGCTACCTGCAATTTGAAGGTCTCTCGAGCTGAAGTGAGGGCGACTACTTGCTGAAAAAATAGCTCTTTGAGTCTGCTTAGTTTATTGAAGTCTGTTTTCAAAGTGGGAATGGAAGGCCACAGGAAACTATCTACACCCCCTTGCGGGGACGGACAAAACACATTGGTGCAACATATAACACGATGGGAAACCATTCTTATATATGTAATGCCGACCCATAAGCCACAGCAGTTGTGGTTTTTCAGGATACGATAACTCCCGCTAGAAAGTAAAGTTAATGCGGGAATAATAGAAGTGACTGGGGTTCCTGTTAGAAAACAAGCCAAATTAGGCACTGATATGTTGCAAGTGCCGTGAAGTTGACCTTGTTTACAAACTGAGGCATGTCTCATTGTAGAATCACAGTGCTCCCTGTCAGGAAAACTTCCTTATCATCCCCATGACAGTGAAATATGAATGGTAACTACCACAATTCATACAGGAAAGTACTGCCAAGAGGTTCAAAACTACCGATTGGATAATGTTTCATACATGCTGAGAACTGAAATAGAGAAATAGGCAAAGAAAAAACCCTATGGATTAACCATACTGAGGAATCAGTCTCGCTATGGAGAAAGGGAGCTGGTCTAGTTTCTCAATGTGCAATAGTGTGTATGTTGAATCTTTCATGGACATAAACTTCTGTTTATCTGGTAAAAATAAGGCAGTAGCGTTCAAATAATCTCAAGACACTTTCCTAGTTTTCAATGTCTGTAAAGTCTACCCGAATTGCTTTCCATAGCACAATTGATTTTGACCATGATATAATACAGACATATCATTTTGCACAAAGTCAATAACTGATGAAACAATATTGTCCAATGTGTAACTATGAGAAGATAAAGTATTAATGCTGTTGTCAACCACATCTAAAACCTTATGCTTGTTGTCTTGATCAAGTTCTTGTAGTCTGAAAGCTGCCTCCATTTGGGATAGCTTCCAGATTTCATTATATGCCACATATGCAAAATGTTTTGGACCAGGGTATCTTGGGCCTAAAACAAAATCTTCCAGATCAATGTCACTGGACAAACATGAGAGATGTTCTTCCACAGAACATAAAATGACTGTCCCAACCATTATTGACATAATTTAGCTACAGAATATGTAGTGACCGAATGTGAGTGTTGGAAACAAGGATCTGGTCTATTGATAGTAAATCCAGTTCATGCATTAGTAAAGTGCAACTGGTAAGCATTTGTATTGAGGGGCCATAGTAACCAGCCAAAAGGGTTACTTGTGGTGCATTAATAGCCTCATTACGGACCATCTCGTTTAATTCCTCTAGAGTGCAATTTGTATATTGCTGCCAGGTGTCATAGGCTGCTAACTTCAGGAATGAGGGAAAGTTTATATTTTTAGTAGTAGACAAACCAAAACAAGTAGTCTATCATGCAGTCTGATTAAGGAATATCAGCTGATTTGGTATCAAATACACACAATGCAATGATTCAGTACCCTGCACCTGCCATTCTTTGGTACCCTAGATAGATTTTAAATCAATTGTGTCCTTCCAAAAAACATAACCCTTCTATGACAAATCGGTTATGAAAGTCGAAGAATAAATCAATTTAGTATGGGTTAGCATGAACTTCGTATCAGCCATTGCATTTAACCTGTAATAGTAAGAGGATGGGTCTGAAAGATTATAGCCTAAGAAACAGACAAACTTATTTTTCTGAGTTTGCGAACTCCCTTGGAACTGTGTAGAACAATGTTACAATTGAGTGAAATTAACTGGAGTTTGAACTGTATTAGATTTATGCAAAAAGTGATGACCATATTGTTGGAAACAAAATAAGTCAGCACAATTAGCAGAATTTAAATACAAATACTCAGTCTTAAAAGCAGTATAATATTTCAAATCTGAAAACAGTGAATTTACTGCATTAATTTCCCAGTCATCGGAATGTAATCCGGGTGTAATGAGGTCACCCAAGGGCACCCGAAAGATGTATGGCATTCGAATCTTCTCCGTTGGGCCATAGATTTTGTATGGCACTTTATCCCAAATTATGCCATCACCGATGGGAACCACAGAGATGTTAACATTGGGTTGGTCCCTTCTAATTTGATGAAGTATGTGGTGATAATACTCCAGTGACTGAATAAACCGCAGAGCGTTAAGGCAAATAATGACAGTTGATTAAAAGGAAAATAAATGTCACAAATTCAATTGAAATGAAGAGGAATATCACCATTAGTTTGATCCAAATGTAGGTCCAAGGTGGAACTAGAAAATGTTGTTGGAACCAAGAAAACAAAAAAACATGTTTACTGGGGTAGACACCACAGAGGAAGCAGATGAAAAGATGAAGAACTTGAAGAAAAGTTATCTCTATCCATATAATAACCACTTGCACCCAGAAAAAACAATGGGGGCTGATCAGCATTAAAAGATGATTGAGCAGGAGTTCTTGGTATATCAATAATAGCCTCAAGTGGTGAAGAATCATACTCATAGGATGCAGCAACCGTGGTTAATGGCAAAAAACTGGCAAAACATTAATGGAGGTAGCCACCTCTCGGATTTTTTCAGCGTTTGCTGTGGACGACATCAGCGGTACAAAAGGGGGTGGTGATGGACGGAGCATCTGAATCAATCAAACACTCACACCCAGTCAAAAGATCTGGGTTTAATCCATCACCGTTCTTTAGCCCACTCTGCCACCCCAGTTCAGACATGGCTATATGCAAATCAGTCTGACCCTGTGCCTCATGGGAACAGTCCAGCCCGAACTGCCAAGCCATGTCTTCCCTGGACCGGAAACGAGCTTCCGAGGACCGGTTTCTGGCATTCCCGCCGTCTTCAGCCCGGCTTGCTTGAATCCAGTGGGAAAGTGAGCAGGGGACTCACGTCTGAGCATACCCTGCCACACTTATGGCGGCCAAAAGCGGTACAAAAGGGGGTGGTGATGGATGGAGCATCTGAATCAATCAAACACTCACACCGAGTCAAAAGATCTGGGTTTAATCCATCACCGTTCTTTAGCCCACTCTGCCACCCCAGTTCAGACATGGCTATATGCAAATCAGTGTGACCCTGTGCCTCATGGGAACAGTCCTGCCCGAACTGGCAAGCCATGTCTTCCCTGGACCGGAAACAAGCTTTGAGGACCGGTTTCTGGCATTCCAGCTGTCTTCAGCCCGGCTTGCTTGAATCCAGTGGCAAAGTGAGCAAGGGACTCACGTCTGAGCATACCCTGCCACACTTATGGCGGCCAAAAGCGGTACAAAAGAGGGTGGTGAAGGAAGAAGCATCTGAATCAATCAAACACTCACACCCAGTCAAAAGATCTGGGTTTAATCCATCACCATTCTTTAGCCCACTCTGCCACCCCAGTTCAGACATGGCTATATGCAAATCAGTCTGACCCTGTGCCTCATGGGAACAGTCCAGCCCGAACTGCCAAGCCATGTCTTCCCTGGACCGGAAACGAGCTTCCGAGGACCGGTTTCTGGCATTCCAGCCGTCTTCCGCCCGGCTTGCTTGAATCCAGTGGGAAAGTGAGCAGGGGACTCACGTCTGAGCATACCCTGCCACACTTATGGCGGCCAAAAGCGGTACAAAAGGGGGTGGTGATGGATGGAGCATCTGAATCAATCAAACACTCACACCCAGTCAAAAGATCTGGGTTTAATCCATCACCGTTCTTTAGCCCACTCTGCCACCCCAGTTCAGACATGGCTATATGCAAATCAGTGTGACCCTGTGCCTCATGGGAACAGTCCTGCCCGAACTGGCAAGCCATGTCTTCCCTGGACCGGAAACAAGCTTTGAGGACCGGTTTCTGGCATTCCAGCTGTCTTCAGCCCGGCTTGCTTGAATCCAGTGGCAAAGTGAGCAAGGGACTCACGTCTGAGAATACCCTGCCACACTTATGGCGGCCAAAAGCGGTACAAAAGAGGGTGGTGAAGGAAGAAGCATCTGAATCAATCAAACACTCACACCCAGTCAAAAGATCTGGGTTTAATCCATCACCATTCTTTAGCCCACTCTGCCACCCCAGTTCAGACATGGCTATATGCAAATCAGTCTGACCCTGTGCCTCATGGGAAAAAGTCCAGCCTGAACTGCCAAGCCATGTCTTCCCTGGACCGGAAACAAGCTTCCGAGAACCGGTTTCTGGCATTCTAGCCGTCTTCAGCCCGGCTTGCTTGAATCCAGTGGCAAAGTGAGCAAGGTACTCACGTCTGAGCATACCCTGCCACACTTATGGCGGCCAAAAGCGGTACAAAAGGGGGTGGTAATGGACAGAGCATCTGAATCAATCAAACACTCACACCCAGTCAAAAGATCAGGGTTTAATCCGTCACCGTTCTTTAGCCCACTCTGCCACCCCAGTTCAGTCATGGCTATATGCAAATCAGTCTGACCCTGTGCCTCATGGGAACAGTCCAGCCCGAACTGCCAAGCCATGTCTTCTCTGGACCGGAAACAAGCTTCCGAGGACCGGTTTCTGGCATTCCAGCCGTCTTCAGCCCGGCTTGCTCGAATCCAGTGGCAAAGTGAGCAAGGGACTCACGTCTGAGCATACCCTGCCACACTTATGGCGGCCAAAAGTGGTACAAAAGGGAGTGGTGATGGACGGAGCATCTGAATCAATCAAACACTCACACCCAGTCAAAAGATCTGGGTTTAATCCATCACCGTTCTTTAGCCCACTCTGCCACCCCAGTTCAGACATGGCTATATGCAAATCAGTCTGACCCTGTGCCTCATGGGAACAGTCCAGCCCGAACTGCCAAGCCATGTCTTCCCTGGACCGGAAACAAGCTTCCGAGGACCGGTTTCTGGCATTCCAACCGTCTTCAGCCCGGCTTGCTTGAATCCAGTGGCAAAGTGAGCAAGGGACTCACGTCTGAGCAGATTGTGACTGTAAAACCATAAAATATCCAGTGTTGTCTTATATTTTTTACGTACAGAGCTGTGTGTGCTTTGTATGGCAAATGTGCGAAAATGACTATTCAAATTCCTACAATCCAACACTATAGACAGGAACCGTCTGGTTTCACTATCGGAAAAAGAGGATTCTTCAGTGATGAAACACAGGGTTTAATTACACCCTGATATTCCAATTGTATCAAGATTTCATTCACAGAAGGTTTTGCGTCTTGTTTGATTGGATATTGGGCTTGCTGTTGTGGCATAGAACGTAAAGGTATCTCATGTGCGGGCGTAAATTTGTCCCAGCCCACCTGATTACAATACACAGCTGGAGCTAGTGCCAAAGCCCATTCTTATTCGGCAGCTTGTTTAGCCTCTTCAGAGACGTTACAGGAAAAACTCATAAGTATCACATCTTCCCCTCATGAAGAAGCCAAGACAAATGGGGAGGTCAATCAGCATACGCCAACAAAATGTCATAAGAGGACATGATGTTTTCCCAAAACATTGCCGTAATCATCCGTCTGATATCACCCTCAATTTGGAGGATTAGCTCATAAAGTCTATCAGGGGGTGCAACTTGTGGATCTGCTGTTTCCACTGTTACAAAAGTGTCAGTTGCTCTCGCCTCAAGACAACAACTGAGTGCCTCCCGCATGGTAACCTCTTGCTGTGCTGTTGAGGAGAGTCTCAGCCCATCTCCAATCGAGGAGTAGGGCACACTCAGGCATCATTTTTTCTTCTGAAATGGGGCACGGTATGGAGGTCGCCCTCCGTCTTTGGTTTGGTTTGATTTCAAACTGTCTCGGCTGATCACGTCTTGATTGACTGGTCTCCCCTTGTCTACGATCCTGCCGCTCCCCTCCACCGAACTGCGGGTCTAATGATTCCTGAACGAGGGGAGCCCAGATCCGGAACTTGAAATCGTTCCCATTTCTTAAATTTAGTGTGATCACGCAAATCATGTCTACTTTCAGAAGCATCAGATGTCAGTGAACCTGCAAGCAAACCTTGCTTCTGCTGTTTCCCCCACTTATTTTTATTCCTAATCTTCTTTGGAAAGATCCGATGCCCCTTCTTCTCTTGCGGAGGCTTATATTGTGGATGATTAAAAGGTTTAAATAACCAAATGATTGCGTCCCAAGGATTTATATACTTAGGCAATTATCTGTGGCAATTCTCTCTGTTTATCAACATCAGCTACTGCCTCCAGGCACTGACTTACCTGTAAGCTAACAGCTTCCCCTTTTACGTTTGCAAGTATCATATCTGAGACTACGGGAAATGCCCCTACTAGACTCATTCCTAACTCTAGTGCCTCCTCCGATTCGTATTAATCTAGAACCTTCTTAAGGACTGTTGGAAGTACAGTCATGGAGGGGGTGCCAAAGCACATGGAAAAAACTGCAGCAAACATCTTCCCCAAAGTGGTGCAATCTGCTGGAATCAGGTCTTTTGGTAAACTCATGGTCAGAAATCTGTGTTTGTCCACAGGAAACGTGTGTGAAAAAACTTTTCGGCCAACCAAAAAGGGAATTAATCCCTATTCTGAAGTCCATTTCTCATCATAGAATGAATCATGATAGGACTTATAACCATGCCACCATGCCCTGGTGGCTGAGCGGCACCCACAGGAGCCGCCGGTACATTATGATCAAGATATTGTATGACACTTCTATGTATATGATTTACATTCATATATAGGATTCGGAGCTCTGCAAGTGTAAGAGTCTGATAATTTGGATGTCGAGTAAAGCCCGTCAAAAAGGGCCAGGCAGCCCCGTCGACCAACAATGGGCCAAGATGGACCACCGAAACAGGGTGAGGTAGGGCACCATTAAACCATATGATGTGCTGCCAAGCCAAAAACGGAACTTCAATCAAATAATACGGACGGTAAACTTGTGGTAGAGCCCCCTGTGTATATATTCATGAAAGAAATTATCGTTACCATCAACCTTAGGAAACTTAACCCAGGAGTAAAAAACCTCGAAGCAGTAAGCAACATCTGCCTCTACAACAGAGGTCTTCAATCTGTGGGGCGCGACCCCCAGGAGGGTCGTGAAGTCCTTGGAAGGGGTCGCAGATACTGTCAGAGTGCAGTTCCTGGCTTGGGCTGATCGAGGATGTTCACGGTCGAGGCCCAATTCACACCGAGGTGTGAAAAACATCAAAGCCTCATTAACAAGTAAAAGGTCTTTTAAAGACCTGTCAAGTACTCGGTGTGGCTGTGTGTGTGTGTCCCTGAAGCCGTTTCGAGCTGGGGAGGAGGGGAAGTGGGGGGTGGGGGCGGAGGGGGGCTGGGGAAGCAGGCTGTAGTGTAGCCCTTTGAGGTCAATGGATATTGCGCGCCTGGAGCTGTGGGTCCCGTGACACGTCCCTCGCCCCCATCAGGAAGGCACAGAGATGCCCTCCCATGATCAGGAAAGAAGGAAGAAGACACAGAGAGATACTGACCCCTTCCCCCATGAGAGAGGCGCAGAAAAGGTGGGTGGATGAATGATGGGTGGATGGATGGATGTAAGGATGAAGGATGGATGGATGGATGGATGTGTGAAAAGGTAGGTGGATGAATGATGAATGGATGGATGAAAGGGTGGATGGATGAAAGGATGGATGGATGAAAGGGTGGATGGATGGAAGGATGAAAGGGTAGATGGATGAAGGATGTATGGATGGATAAAAGGTTGGATGGATGTGTGAAAAGATGGGTGGATGAATGATGGGTGAATGGATGGATGAAAGGGTGGATGGATGAAGGATGGATGTATGGATGGAAGGATGAAAGGGTGGATTGGTAAGGGATAGATGGATGAAGGATAGATGTATGGATGTAAGGATGAAAGGGTGGACGGATGAAGGATGAATGGATGGATGAAAGGGTGGATGAATGGATGAAAGGGTGGATGGATGGAAGGAAGAAAGGGTGGACTGATGAAGGATGGATTGATGGAAGGGTGGATGGATGTATGGATGGATAAAAGGTTGCATGGATGAATGATGGATGTGTGAAAAGGTGGGTTGATGAATGATGGGTGGATGATGGATGAAAGGGTGGACGGATAAAGGATGGATGGATGGAAGGATGAAAGGGTGGATGGGTGTATGGATGGATAAAAGGTTGCATGGATGAATGATGCATGGATGGATGTGTGAAAAGGTGGGGGGATGAATGATGGGTGGATGGATGGATGAAAGGGTGGGTGGATGGATGAAAGGGTGGATGGATGATGGATAGATGTATGGATGGGAGGATGGATGAAAGGGTGGATGGATGTATGGATGGATAAAAGGTTGCATGGATGAATAATGGATGGATGTGTGAAAAGGTGGGTGGATGATTGGATTGAAGGATGAAAGGGTGGATGGATGAAGGGTGGATGTATGAATGTAAGGATAAAAGGGTGGATGGGTGAAGGATAGATGGATGAAGGATAGATGTATGGATGTAAGGATGAAAGGGTGGACGATGAAGGATGGATGGATGGATGAAAGGGTGGATGGATGGAAGGATGAAAGGGTGGACGGATGAATGATGGATGGATGTATGGATGGATAAAAGGTTGCATGGATGAATGATGCATGGATGGATGTGTGAAAAGGTGGGGGAATGAATGATGGGTGGATGGATGGATGAAAGGGTAGGTGGATGGATATATGGATGAAAGGGTGGATGGATGAAGGATGGATGTATGGATGGGAGGATGAAAGGGTGGATGGATGTATGGAAGGATAAAAGGTTGCATGGATGAATGATGAATGGGTGTGTGAAAAAGTGGGTGGATGAATGATGGGTGGATGGATGGATGGATGGAAGGATGAAAGGATGGATGAATGTGTGAAAGTGTGGGTGGATGAATGATGGATGGATGTGATGAGGTCTAACAGGTACATTTATGGTTGTCAAAAGTTGATGATGAGGAGTACCAGTTTCTAGAAACTTTTGTCGGAAGGGGTCCTTACCCCTAAAAAGGTTTTACAAGGGGATCTCAGCATCAAAAAGTTTGAAGACCTCTGCTCTACAACAAATATAAAATCCACACCTGCAACAGTACTTCATTTAGGGTCAAATGTGCAGTAACTCCTGCTGCAATGGTAATTGATATTATCTACACTGTAAGTGAAACGTCAGCTCAATACTGGGTTAATATTAAACAAAACCTTTTAGAGTTCAAGCTTGAAAAACCAATACAATTTCCATTATAGGAGGCTAAATCCCTCACACCACGGATGTCTCCGTAACTGATGAGAGGGTATCATGGACAAGCACAAGTGCTACTCAGGAGTCTCGTGAATAATATGGTGGTGTCATGTTGCAGGGATTCTGCACATAAGCAGAACTATGCCCAGAAATATGGAACTTTGGTCTATGGGGGTTAAGCATTCCTACCGCCTTAGTACCCACGAGCCCAGGACCGACAAGCTATAGTGTATCACTTGCTTTCCTACCCAAACATGGAGAATCAAATGATTAGACAACCTAGAACACAACACTCACTGATCTCTCAGGAATCATGGTGATGAGACACACCTTTTTGCTCACACTCTCGCACATGTCCACAATGAGATCTGACCAAGACATGAATATAGGTTAAAATGTTTATTGTAACTAACATGCTGAGGAAATAGAAATTTTCAGGTAGCCAATGTGTCCCCCACTCGCACCCCATCCATGCACCCATGTTCCTTGTATGTCGTGTAACTTCCTTCCCGTACATGCTAGAAAGACGCATATGCATTTGCGTCCAACGTTAACATGTCAGTTATATAGTTCTCCAAGAAAATCACGTTAATTAGGCTTCTAGGCCTATGGTGTCAACGTCTTTACATGGTACACTTTCGAATCTCGCACACGTTTTCTCCTTGTTTCCTGGCTCAGTCGAGCTAGGCCCTTAATTGAGGCTCCGAGTCTCTTCTGTCTCTGAAAGCTGTATGCATCCCTGACCTCTGCCTTACTTCCTGCCCAGCGAAGCGGTGCCCGGCTCAGCCTGGCCTGCCTGCCAAAATAGTATTTTGCCTACAAGTTATCTGCTCAGCCCCCTCGAAAACACATTCCAGTCTAGTGAAATAGGTAAACATATTCCCGGCTGCAGAGCAAAGGGCCCGGCCTTCCTGTCCTCCTTGCAAGTGATTTACAGAAACCGTTACCATGGTAGGCCCATGGCCCCGCGCATTGCACCAAGACACTTATGCACGCACTAGCATTCAGTATTGAACGGCCTCTGTCCGAGAGACCTTTTACTTCAGACACTACATCTTCCAAACATGAGATACCAGATACGCTATAGGTACAGGTCGTTCTGACATCCCAGACATCAGTCTCCTCTACTAGTGCTAAAGTCAAAGCCCCCAGTTCTCCCCCGTTACACGTCATGCTCAGTTGCGCGCGCATCTAGGCCAAATGTTTCTGCTGATCCTGCAAACTTTCTCTATGCATCCACCCACTTATGACGTTTCCTGTGACGTTTCCCTGACATGTCAAGTGCACGCCCACGTGTACGCCTTTTTACACGCCTCCTGTTACGCACATGTGTTCTTATCTCTCTCTTTTCACCTGTTACGCCTACTATATTCATTTCAATTATACTGTTTTACTATATATAATGTGTGATGCTAATAAAACGTTGAATATCCCTTCCTGAACCTTAGTGGTGATGGAACATGATGTCCTGTTCCTCGAGGATCATAATTAAAGCCCGTATGACTCAGATACCACGGACTCTGCCTCTCATTTGATTGAGCTATCCTTATTGATATTTAATGTATGGAAAAATAGTTCGGTAATTTTATTTACCACATAATTCTGGCGCCCGAACAGGAACCCCCCTTCCTCACTCGCCGGCGATGTTACGCAGGCCTTGACCCCTTCTACAGCCGTGAAGGAACCAGTGCACACCTGCGGGTTTTCTTGCTATCTCCCTGAGGCCCACGGAGGAGATGGAGACTGCGGTCCGGCATCCAGACGAGGCGGTGAGGAATGCGGAGTATCCCGACCAGAGCCCCGAGTCGAGAGAGCAAGGTCCGAGGTATCCAGAGGCCCACCTGTTCCGAAGCGCATGCGTGGTGGTAGTAGCAGCCAGACGACGTAGCAGTCCAGTCCAGTCCAGTTTCGAGGCCTTCAGTTTTTGCTTCCCGGTGAGTACCGTTGTTGGGAACGTATCTAGACGGGTTCATTAATTTGTGCCCGGTCAAGACAGGTCTGGGTACACAGACCTGGTCCGGACGTGTTCACTCAGGTGAACGCGGTATGACGTGTCTCTTTATGGGACCGGTATTGTCTGTACTGTTTTAGCAATGCATCTAGTAATCCAGTATTCTAGTATTTTTTTCTCGAGGTTTTCAGAATTCGTGTTTTCTATGTACCAGGTTATATCAGTCTGACATGTTTTTATGTGTTTTAATGTCGTGGTATGAATGATTGTTTGCTATTCATTACTGTGTTTATTGTGCTTACGTTCAAGGCAGTCCAATCATGCTGCTGTTCTCAAAATTACGTCAGATAGGAACTAGGAAAGGGATACTCGAAGAAGCAGTTCCCGTCCCGCCTAGGGACACTCCTGGACATTTTATGTACCATAAACATGGCTTAGATGCCATACTGTACCTAGATTTGTGGGCAGATTATACTAAAGATCTGGAAGAGAAGTATAGATGGCCTGTCTCAGGGACATGGGATGCTGATTGCATCATGAGAGTAGAAGAAGCATTATGGAAGAAGAAAGCCAGACAATCCCAGAAAGATGCCATAGAATTGTGGCGTAAAGAAGCGCATAGAAGAACAGAGAAAGAAATCAGGAAAGCAGAGAAAAGTAGAGAAGAATCTGAAAGACCCAGAGAAAGAGAGTTACTAGAAGAAGGAGAACAAGTCAGAATAGAACAATTAGACCGACAAAGAAATGCACTTATTACAGGCATGTATCCTGTTCTTGCCGAGGGCCTGTCCAAGGCGACCCCGGAAGTACCCCGTAACTTGCCACCACCATTGGTCCCGACTAAACTCCGTCACAAACAGACCGCAGCGGACATTTTCCTTTCTTCCTATTTAGATGATGTAGCTCCAGCATATACCAATGTACGCGTACCACCTGTTAATAATGTACAGCAGCCTACTCAGTCCGTTCAGTCTGTCCAAGACGCGATACCACCACCCCCTCAAGACTCGACTTCCACATCCGTTGTCATTTCCCATCCTGTCACAACTGTCCCTGTCACAACTATTCCTGTCACTACTACTACTACTGTTCCTCCTACTGTCAGTCCTTACAATCCTTTCGCTACACCGACAACTCAGAGTCTGCCCACATTACCTGCACCTACTTTTCAAATTATGACACCAGCAGCAACATCACAGCTAGTTGATGGTTACGCTTCTGCTTCAGGAGGCGCCGTAGGAGGTCCCCCTGTCACCCTGCCTCAAGTAAAACGAATAACGCTTAGAGAAGCAGCATTACAACGTAGACCCCGAGCTGCGACATTCGCATCGATTAGACAGTACCTTACTGATTGTAGATATGACCCAGTACCAGGCGAAGAAGATATGATGTTGTATTCAATACAGTTACGACGTGTTACAAACTATTTGGTCCTTTTACCAGAAATGATTGATCATTTAGACAACATATATCATTTTATTAGAACAGGGGAAAAACCAGAATGTATTCACGAGGCCATGGCACATCACAAGGTTGAGACACAAAACATGATCTTACAGTTTTTGATAAATTGTTTGATAAGGGAACGAGATCGGCCAAGTACAAGCAAAGAAGAGATGAACGCCCTGATAAATTGGAGTAACAATATAGCTGATGGTAGACATGATAAACAAAGTTGTATAGAAGCCATGTACAGAAAGATTTGTAAAGAAATTCTAGACATACACGAAAGGGAAAAAGCAGCGAGAGGAGATGAGAAAGCAGATAGTGACGTCTCAGAGAACGAAGATATAGACACAGGAACACAAGACGGAACCCGAGGCAGAATAGCGTACGTAGGAAGAGCGAGACTTCCTAAACAGAGTCCATTTGACAGACCCATACGCCTAGAAAACAAGCCACGTTTCCTTTCTCCCATCCCAGAGCAATGTTCTCTTGAACATTTATTCCAAGCCACTGATCAAATACTGAAAGAAAGAATAGGTTACAGTGAACTTAGTACAATGCATGATCAGGAACTAGCACGGTCAGCAGTACAATGGGCTGGAAATATTAATATATATAAAGATGATTCAGTAGCGCAAACATTTTTGAGTCTTACCCCAGACGAACAGCGATTAGCTGGTATGTAAATGATCCAGCATCTCATTACACTATATGAAAGTCAGCATTCTGATCCAGGTCCCCTATATAATGTACTGGAAGAATTACTCCTAAAAAGATGGAGAGGCCTAGGTACCGATTTAATTAATATCATTCTAGAACAACGCCACAAATACAGAACTTTCCTGACTCCACATTTCGTTCCTGTTCCACCCCCAGTAAGACAACCATTTTACATAGACAGACAGAATCCTTTACGAGAAGTTCATCCCGTCCAGACCACAGGGGGTGCG
Source organism: Lissotriton vulgaris (assembly GCF_964263255.1). Taxonomy (NCBI): domain Eukaryota; kingdom Metazoa; phylum Chordata; class Amphibia; order Caudata; family Salamandridae; genus Lissotriton; species Lissotriton vulgaris. The sequence goes on along the minus strand of NC_141687.1, from coordinate 1,601,871,317 downwards.
CTCCAGCGAGTATTCGTATACACTCCCCTGACCAAAATGGAATTATTGGAAATGAAGAAATTAGTGCCCTGTCATGATAAAGATCCAGCAGGGTTTCACCGTGAATTAAAAGACATGTTACTCATGGGGGATTATACGTATCCCGACATTCTTAAAATATTAAAGGTATTGTTGCCTGCTGGCATTTACGAAAAACTGAAAGAGAAAGAATGGGAGGTGGGAGATAAAAAGATTATTTGGACTGAATTAGAAGATGAAGAAAATGGGCGAGTCCCAGGTATAGGTCTTGGGGACAAAGCCAAAGCATTACCAGGATTATTAGTACAAGTCTTGCCTAGGTTATTGACAATTAAAAAGGAAGACTGGGATGCAATCTCAGCCTGCAAACAGAAACAAGACGAAGACACTAGCGATTTTTATTCTAGATTCGAGAAATGTTTCATTATTAATAGCGGCCTGAAAACAAGTAGTGAATCATATCCACATCTTTTTGTGACCAAATTAGTCGAGAATTCCTTACCACAGGTTAAAAACAGAGTATTGAAAGTTGAGAGTACCTGGCAAGCTAATACCCCTTCCCAAATGTTACAAATGTTACAGTACCACCAGAACCGAATTAGAGAGGAACACGAACATGAACAGAGACGTATGAAAGATACGAAAATGAAAGTACTAGTTGCCCAGTCCGTCCCAGCAGATGGTCAGAAGAGGGGTACGACACAGACTAGTCATCCTGCAGCTCCTGTTAAAGGGAATTGCAACTACTGTAAACAGCCAGGTCACTATATAAGCGAATGTCTGGTTCTGAAACACAATATAGCCACAGGCAAAACGAAAGAAAGACCGCGTCCACCTAGACCAGAACACATTCCACAGAATATTCCACAGAACCCGCAACCTCCCCAGAATGCACAACAACAGACAGTAGCTGTACCCCAGCCCCAACCCATTGCTGCCACGCAACATGTCACACAGCAAATGTACCAGTATGCACAGTCAGATTACCCTGATTATCAGCAGTATACATGAAACAGCCTAGAGAGGGAGGTTGGCTTGCCCCTTATCGAGGTTCCTGTAGATCAAGATGGTCCCTATGTACATAGTCAGGTATTAGGGAAAGACAGAAAAATTTTGATTGACACAGGGGCGAGCAGAACTACCATTAGTCATGACGAGGTTCCAGGGGCGCCCCTCTCAGGCTCACAGAATGTTTCCCTTGGATTTTCAGGAAAGCCTATTGTTAACGAAGTGTCGAAGCCAGTTCCCCTTGCAGTTGGTCCATTGTCTCGTACTACAGATTTGTTACTTACGAAATCATGTCCTGAAAACTTGCTTGGTATTAAAACGTTGAAAGCACTAGGAGCAGTGATATGTTGTTCTCCGGAAGGAGTGAGATTGTTTTTACGTGACTTTAAAGGTCATTATGTGTTGAGAGATTTTGATCCAAGATTGCAAAATGTACCACAGCATTTATGGGCGCAAGGTCCAACTGATGTAGGTTGTATGCACATTACTCCCTATCGTGTCACTCTCAAGCAAGGTGTTGTACTGCCCCGAATCCGACAATACGAATTGCCAAACGAAGTTGTAACAGCCTTACTGAAAATTATTGACGAGCTCATTGCCCAAGGAGTAGTTGTAGAAACTGACTCCAATGTATGTAATTCTCCAATCATTCCGATTCTTAAACGAACTGACCCAAATGCACCTCCAGTGTACAGACTGGTGATCGACCTTCGAGAACTGAATAAATGTATAATACCACAGTACCCAGTAGTCCCAGATATTTCATCACTATTGACTGCCATTGATTCCGAAGCTGCGTTTTTTACCGTAATAGATCTCAAAAACGCCTTCTTTAGTGTCCCCATTTACCCGGAAAGCCAGTACCTTTTCGGATTCTGTTTAAATGGCCGAAGCTTCAAATTTGCACGTGCACCTCAAGGGTTCACGGAAAGTCCTAGTATTTACAGCCAAGCACTGAAACGACAACTAGACAGTATTCACATGACTACTGACACTGCACTGCTGCAATATGTTGATGACTTGTTAATTACAGCACGGACCGAACGTGACTGCGAACGCGCATCGCTGACAGTCTTGTATTTTCTGGCCGAAAAGGGGCATAAAGTGTCCCCTTCGAAGCTAAATTCTGTGCCCAGCAAGTGGTATACCTTGGACACTTGCTGTCCAAGAGGGGTAGACAGTTGACACCAGATCGTATCCAGTTAATTGCACATTTGCCACAACCCAAGACACAAAAGGAGGTACGCGCCTTCATTGGCCTCACTTCTTACTGTAGACAATGGATCCCTCAGTATGCATATCTAGCCAAGCCACTCATACAGTTGACAACACAGGAGGCAGCGACTTCGACTGTTCTCCCTTGGACTCAGGAACATACACAAGCTTTTGAAGAACTTAAGAAAGCCTTATGTCAAGCACCAGTTTTAGAGACACCATGTTACAGCAGACCTTTTACGCTTTTTGTCACAGAACGCGATGGCACAGCATTATCTGTTCTCACACAAGATCAAGCAGGACACCACAAGCCTTGTGCTTATTTTTCTAGTACATTGGATCCAGTAGCCCAGGCTTTGCCTGCGTGCCTAAAATCAGTTGCAGCAACAGCTCTAGCTATCAGACAAAGCGACTCAATAGTATTAGGACATCCTTTGACAGTACAGGTTCCACACTCAGTGGAAGTTCTCCTGAACCGAACCCAGACTCAACACCTGACCATAGCACGACTGACAGGATACGAACTGACACTGTTCCAGCCACACATAGAAATCAGACGTTGCAGCATACTTAACCCTGCCACATTGTTACCCTTGAGTACAATTGATCCAACACCACATGACTGTGTAGAAGTCATTAATACCGTGACAAAGCCCAGACAAGACCTGACAGACATTGCATTTCCTGACCCAGACCTGACACTTTACGTGGATGGTTCATGCATGAGAACAAGCACAGGAGAGTTAGTAGCCGCATATGCAGTGACCACTGAAACTGAAGTCATAGAGACACATCGTATTGACACATTATCTGTCCAAGCAGCAGAGCTCATCGCTCTGACCCAAGCCTGTATACTAGCCAAGAACAAGAAAGTAAACATATACACAGATTCGCAGTATGCATTCGGAGTCGTTCACGACTTCGGTGTTCTTTGGGAAGAAAGAGGTTTTTTAACTTCTCACGGTGCCAAGATACAACGCGGTCCCCTCATCCAAGCCCTGTTAGAAGCAATACACTTGCCTACAGCCATAGCCATCATGAAGTGCAAAGCACATACTAAAGTCACCGACACTATTTTTCCAGGGTAATGACCTGGCAGATCGAACAGCTAAACTCACAGCTCAGACTCGAACAGACATACCGACTGACATGACAAAGACTGAAGTAACTTCACTGACACATTGCATGACAGTTAAGGATCCCACACTAGATGTACTTGACATACAGACACATGCAACTCCAGATGAAATCAAGAAATGGACTGAACAAGGAGGGATTCAGACAGATCAGGGATGGATGACGAAGGGAAGAGCCACATGGTTCCCCCCCGACTCTATGGTTCAAGTTATCATTAACACAGCACATAGCCCAGCACACTTAGGAGAGAAAGCCATGTTAGACAGCATACAGAACATCTGGTTCAATAAGCATTTACGTGCAGCAGCGAAACAGAAAGTGCATACTTGCATGATCTGTTGGTGGATTTCATCCTCCTGACCATCCTTTTGAAGTCCTCCAAATGGATTATATCCAGATGGACAGATGCCGAGGATTCAAGTATGTCCTCGTAGTTCTATGTGCCCTTTCCCGATGGACAGAAGCATATCCAGTCCCCGATTACACTGCTGTAACCACTGCCAAACAACTGGTCCGTGAATTTTTCACGCGATACGGCTTGCCCCGTGTCGTGTACTCTGATAATGGTCAGCCATTCTCGTCCGAGCTCATGAAACAGGTATCACTCCTGTTAGGTTACCAGTGGAAATTCCACTGCGTACGACACCCTGAAGCCGCTGGTCTCGTTGAGAGACATAATCAAACCCTGAAAACACGTTTAGCGAAGGTCTGTGCAGAAAAAGGTGTAGATTGGATAGTAGCCCTGCCAGTTGCCCTCTTTTATATGTGAATGGTAGCCCATTCTAGGACCGGATTGTCCCCGTATGAGATAATTTTTGGACGTCCCCCAAATATGTGGGGTACGCCTGTGCCCCAAAAAATAACCGATGTTGACAGTACTATGCTGACAGATTACTTGGCTTCCTTGATGTCTGCACTACTATCTTGTCGTTCACAGGTCGCGGCTGCCTTCCCGGACAATACCCAGGTGAAACCGCATGAAATCGTTCCAGGAGACCTGGTTTTGGTCAGAAATTTCGACCGATCGAGCCCTCAAGAGCCCAGGTGGAAGGAGCCCAAATTGGTGTTGTTGACGACGAGGACCGCAGTGAAGATAGAAGGCCGGAAGGGGTGGTTGCACTCCAGTCATATCAAGCGCTTTCATGGATTGTGTCCAGATACTATAATTAAGGACTGCCCCCTTTCGGACACTGACTCTAAACTCCCCCTGTTAGAGAAAACTCCTCAGCAGGAGTACCGAGCCAAGTTGAGGTCTAGTAAGTCAGGCAGCGTTTAATTGTTTAAGTCCCCCTCGGGTGAAGCGGTTAGACAGGTTTTCTGACATGTATAAGATAGACCCAAGTAGTCAGAGAGATAGGCGAATTGAAAAGAGAGAACAATATTGTAAAAATCTGCACAGTCGATGCGTTATCGCATTAATTTTCATGTTTCTTCTGAGTCTTACGATCATATGCATAAGTTTAATGCTACATGTTTTCTTTCCTCTTGATTCTCATGTACATACTTCCCTTAATGACACTGTAGAGCACACTTTCAGCGACCTGCCCCCCCACGAACTGTCCTATCGATTAGCAATGCGCAATAATACATTCATCCGTATGTTACACCATTCTCACCAGACCAGCAATGCCACCAATTGCTGGGTATGTGGCCGACTCCCTCCCTATCAGAAATACAAGGGAGCTCTGCCCCTCTTTCCTTATCCGTTTACACATAATGGTTCGTGTGGTGCATGGTTTACTTTAATGTCTTCCCTAGATAGTAGTCCACAGTTTCCCAAGGCGATTGGATATGGGGGAACCTGAATACAGTTATGAATAAAATATGTTTCCTAGACAAGGAAGGTCTTCCCCAAAGGACAGAAACCGATCTAGAAAATGAAGTGTATGGATTAGGTAATTTTACACTTAACCTCATGATTCTGAATGTGCAGTCTGAGACTAATTCGGACTTGCCGTTTATTACAGTTTTGCCAGTGAAAGGCGAATTATGCGTCAGAAAGAATGGTTCAGTACATCTAGGACACAGTGATTGTAATACTGTGGTCGAATTCAGTGATAAAGGAAAGTCTACTTTCAAAGCTTCCCGCCATTCTTATTTTATATGTGGTCAGACAGCCTATGTACGTCTGCCATTAGATTGGGATGGGACGTGTTATATTGCGTTCCTATTGCCACCTGTTTTCCTAGCCCCGCCTGATTATCATCGAAATTCGCATCTTGTACATGTGAGACATAAGAGAGACCTTCCTCCCGTTATCGATTATTCTGAGTCAGCATGGGATCAGTATAAGGATTATATCAAAGGGTACTTCTGGTTCATAGGTCCTGTCCAAAATAGTAAGATAATACGAAGATTGACCACCACTTTGGAAGCAGTAGTGAACAAAACTACTTTTGCTTTAGGTAACCTGACCGAGGAGCAGTCTGCTATGAGACTTGTTGTTCTTCAAAATCGCCTTGTCCTTGACGTCATTCTGGCCGATAGGGGCGGGGCTTGTAGAGTCATTGGATCCAGTTGTTGCGTGTTTATTCCTAATAACGCGCCATCAGTGTATAAGGCAATAGCCAGGCTCCATAACGTAGCTCATCGATGCACCAGAATCCAGACACCTGGACTTGGTCTGGTTGGCTCTGGAGTGTGATATCCGCTTGGGGATGGAAACTATTGTCATTCCTAGGAATAATATTGGTCATAGTATTCACTTGTTGTCTCTGTCTGCAATGTGGGCCAGCGATTTGCGGCTTGTGCGCCACAGCTTGTATTCCCCGTCCAAGTTCACGTTCCCGTACCCGAATAAAGAAAGATGAACAAATGATGCTTTATGAACAGATAGATGGTCTCATGAATATAGATATATCCTAAAGGGTGTAGTAGGGGCCAAGGAGGGAATGAGGAAATAGAAATTTTCAGGTAGCCAATGTGTCCCCCACTCGCACCCCATCCATGCACCCATGTTCCTTGTATGTCGTGTAACTTCCTTCCCGTACATGCTAGAAAGACGCATATGCATTTGCGTCCAACGTTAACATGTCAGTTATATAGTTCTCCAAGAAAATCACGTTAAATAGGCTTCTAGGCCTATGGTGCCAACGTCTTTACATGGTACACTTTCGAATCTCGCACACGTTTTCTCCATGTTTCCTGGCTCAGTCGAGCTAGGCCCTTAATTGAGGCTCCGAGTCTCTTCTGTCTCTGAAAGCTGTATGCATCCCTGACCTCTGCCTTACTTCCTGCCCAGCGAAGCGGTGCCCGGCTCAGCCTGGCCTGCCTGCCAAAATAGTATTTTGCCTACAAGTTATCTGCTCAGCCCCCTCGAAAACACATTCCAGTCTAGTGAAATAGGTAAACATATTTCCGGCTGCAGAGCAAAGGGCCCGGCCTTCCTGTCCTCCTTGCAAGTGATTTACAGAAGCCGTTACCATGGTAGGCCCATGGCCCCGCGCATTGCACCAAGACACGTATGCACGCACTAGCATTCAGTATTGAACGGCCTCTGTCCGAGAGACCTTTTACTTCAGACACTACATCTTCCAAACATGAGATACCAGATATGCTATAGGTACAGGTCGTTCTGACATCCCAGACATCAGTCTCCTCTACTAGTGCTAAAGTCAAAGCCCCCACTTCTCCCCCGTTACACTTCATGCTCAGTTGCGCGCGCATCTAGGCCAAATGTTTCTGCTGATCCTGCAAACTTTCTCTATGCAACCACCCACTTATGACGTTTCCTGTGACGTTTCTCTGACATGTCAAGTGCACGCCCACGTGTACGCCTTTTTACACGCCTCCTGTTACGCACATGTGTTCTTATCTCTCTCTTTTCACCTGTTACGCCTACTATATTCATTTCAATTATACTGTTTTACTATATATAATGTGTGATGCTAATAAAACGTTGAATATCCCTTCCTGAACCTTAGTGGTGATGGAACATGATGTCCTGTTCCTCGAGGATCATAATTAAAGCCCGTATGACTCAGATACCACGGACTCTGCTTCTCATTTGATTGAGCTATCCTTATTGATATTTAATGTATGGAAAAATAGTTCAGTAATTTTATTTTATTTTATATGAATATAGGTTAAAATGTTTATTGTAACTAACATGCTCTAACATGTAGTACATGTGCCACAACAAGCAGAAAAAGGACTATGAGGATAACCTGGATAGAATATGTATTAATATATAATAGAAGATCTCTGGGTTTTGTCAGGAAACCCCAAAACTTAGAGAATAGTTGTGATATCTACATCGAAGGTGGCTATCGTTCTTCTCCCTGGAAAGGTCCCTCTCCAAGTTTCTGTTACCTAAACATGTATCCCAGAAATACCAAAGCACGAGTCTCCAACCACAGCTGCAGTGGTATGTTTTGTCAAGGTGCTAGGGCCTGACCAGAACAGAATAACAAAGGGCATTGTTTATCAAGCTTGCTCACAATGTTCAGACTAACCTCCAGGAACAGGCAAAGAACAAATACAGCAGGCAGTTTTCTTGTGAAAGGCATAAACCGAGTCTTTCAAAAATAAAGTTATGTAGTAAAGTGCGCAAAAGCAGCATCATGGCTGCATGAGCCATGCCTGCTTAGCGATGTCGACAGTGTCTCTATCGGCCACGTGACATTCCCTTATCCCTAACATCACTTCCTGGGTGGATGCATCATGTTCTCAGCCAATGCATCTTTTTTTATGCTACCAGTCGATGTGTCCATTTCACACAAGGCCTGGCAATGGCACTATCCGGTCATTTGTTCGCATCATTTTTGGTTGAAATGGTGGCCTCAAGATCCATGCTTTAGGCTCACGCCTCATCACTGATGACAATACCTGGAGGCCAAAGCTTGGTACAGCCCTCCCATGCACCTCATGACCGCCTCATTACTGCGGGAATTCAGGGAAGGCCTGAAGACCTGGCAGTTCAAATGACTAGATCACCATGAAGCAGCTTGCAACTCTAGCGCCTTGAGACTCCAAGGGTGAATTGCTGCACCTTATAAATCCCTGATTTATTGATATCTAGGGATGCAGAGCCTCCGTGGATCTAACATCTCATGATGAGATCTTATTTAAAGGTCTCATCTTTAAAATTCAAAAACTGAGAGCAGCACTCCAAATGATGGATCCCAAATTATGTTTATTAAGGGTTGAGCGAAAGGCAATTCATTTTGCTTGTTCAGTTACAACCTTGAACACAACAGTAGCACCATTACTACTTCCACTTTTATTGTGTCACATGGTGTAAAACATGGAAACGAACAAGAGAGTGGTGGTATTGACACAATTCATTATAACCACCGTCTTTAAACATGCTAAATCATTCAAATAAATGACTTCTCACTTGTAGTACAGTGAATTCTGTGTAACATTATTAGCATTGAAACATAAATGTTAAAGAAAAAGGATAAGAATAATCATTTGAGAGAAAAATGACAATTTTGTTAAATGTCGCCACATTTATTACTATAGCCATTGTTGTGTCACCATGCTCAAGTATATATAGTGTATTGATCACTAGAAACATCCCAATTTACACAAATAAGGTGAAACTGTTTGTCCATTGGACATTGCGATGTCCATTCTAAAAATAAATTTAAAGATTTGCAGCAAGTCCTTGTATATTTATGGCCATTTAAAGGCCACATTATGATTCCCTAGATGGATAACATCCATCAATTCTAGACTGCAACCAGTAGTTGGGTAATTAACTTCTATAATACCACAATCCACGCTCCCGAGGTGGGTGCATGCATAAAGTAAATATGGTATGATGCTCACCCAAGACATCCCAAAATGCACAAGTGCGATAAGGCTGCTAGTCCGTTGGATTTTTCAATGTCCATTACAAAATAGGGATTTACAGCATGTGCCAATAAAAAAATAATTAAAAAGCAATGTACAGTTCCAAATATTGATAATATCCATCAATGGCAGACTGCAAACGGTAGTTGGGGTCATGGACTTCTGTAATACCACATGTCCATGCTTCCCTAGTGGGTGCATGTATTGATACAGACATGAATTCAAAATGAGAATAAATAGTATCACAACTGAATGCTCATCATTGTATAAAATAGAAATGTGACCTCACAAAACCATATGTGTTAAAACATGCTGAAAAAAAGCTAAAATGCGTTATTCTTGGTTCGATCATCATGTTGAAAACAATCAATACTGCATGGCACTCTGGAGATGTGCATGAGAGAGACAGACGTCAACCTAGTCAAGTATACATTTCTTCATCCATATTGAAGCCATGTGGTTCTTGTTATCTAGCTCCAATATGAAGTGTGTTTCTAATTTACGGAGTTCCTTTTTCCTGTCTCTCCCTCTTTTAATTTTGGGGACATGTGCCAGGCAGCTGTGTTTCAATTCACTGGGATTGCTGTGGTGGACTTTCTCAAAATGTTACAGGGTAACTGCCATCAATGTTTGTGATTGCTCTAATGTGCTGCAATATGTGTTTATGCACAGTGGTTCTGCCCACAAAAACCTTAGTACATGAGCATTTGAGAACATGCATAACAAAACTAGATCTGCAAATCAGGTTAACCTTGATTTTGATGGCTTATTTGAATGGGGTAAAGATTTTGGACATATTTGTGCCATTTTTGCAGGCTTTACATTTCATGCATTTTAGAAAGCCCTCTTTGGAAGGAAGCCATGTTCTCTTGATGTGTTCCATTTCTAGGTCACTTCTCACTAGGTTATCTCTTAGTTATTTGGACTTTCTATTTGTGATCTGTGGATGACTTGTTATTGTATGGCCTATGATAGGATCCTTCCTAATATGGTGCCAATGTTTATGTAAGGTATGATGTACCGCCTGATGCTCTAGATTGTAGGTGGTAATAAATAAAAGCATGGGCGAATTTTGCGAATCTCGCGTTCGCGAATTTTGCGGATTTGCGAACTCGCAATCCGCAAAATCCGCGAATTCTCGCGAATTTGCAGATTTTTTTTTGTTGTGTTTGCCACTCTCTGTCACCACTGCCACTCTCTGACTACTCATGCCACCCTCTGGCCCACCCATGCCACCCTCTGTTTCATCACAGCACCCTCTGGTTGTCCAGTTTTACATTATTGTGGCAAAGCAAAGCACACCTTCCCTGCCTCAAGTGACCTGAATTAATTTGGGGCTGATTAATGTGTCACAGAATATTTTTTTAGCTGGCACCTGCTTCCTTAGTGCTTCCTGATTAGTGATCTTTTGCACTTGCTAAGTGCTTTCATTGTTGCAAAATTAGTTACAACACCTGCCCTGCCCCAACTGACAATAATGAATTAGGGGCTGATTAATGGATTTGAACTTCCAGCCTGGCTCCTGCTTGTCTCCCTTAGCTGTAATTCAGGACCTTTGTGGCATATGTGTAACTATTCTGAGGTTCAGAGCAGGGTAACATAATAGTTGCAACTGGCAACTGAACTCTGGAGGGGCCCCTCAGGAAGCACTACAGGAAATGGCTACTAATGATGAGCCTGAACTTTTGAACCTGGTAAGTAGTTTCAGTTTTGCTAAGATCGTATTTCTGCAATTTAGCGCTTATTCGCGGGGCGCAAAGTTGTACTGGAAAGCCGCGAACTCACGCGAACAGTGCGAGCAAGCCATAAAATCCGCTGCTCGCGGATTTGCGGATTTTGCGGGAGATTCGCGAATCTCGCGGATTGCGAATTTACCGAAAATCCGCAAAATCCGCGAGCGAAACGGATTTTCCGCCCATGCTTATAATAAATCTGTGTGGCTGATTTTTCACTTTGTATTTTTTAGTCTTTTAAAGATTACAGAGGGCTGTCTCACTTTTCTGTGTTCATGCTCTATGTGAGGCTTCTTAAGAATTTTATCTGGGGATCCCCTCTGTTTGAAGCTATCAATCATTTGTGCTTCAACTAGAGTATAGATTTTATGGATCTCATTCTGAGATAATGCTGTGTAACTCTCACACCATTGTGGTGTCTAATTCTTGTGTATAAGTTATATACAGCGAGAGTCCTTAAAAGCACGTCATTCTCCCATTTAACATCAAATATACATCAAAGAAAATCTGCGCTATCACTAACATATAAGGGTAACATAGCTATGATTAAATTTAGACAGTTGTCAATGTATTTGGATACATTTTCCCAAGCCCATTGTTCTGAGCAGCTATAATGGGTCTTGCTATATCTTTGTGAATTTTTGGTATTAAATTAAATACCAGTAGTTTGTGGTGTTCTTGTTTCAAGAAGTTATATTCATCTCTGCTCAAAGGTTCCTGATCTTTCCTGGAGTTCAATATATCCATGAATTTCTCTTTCACTTGTAGGTAATCTTCTATAGTGATGTGTTTATAACAATTCATGTTATTAAGTTGGGAGTGCGCTTTTCTCTGGTACATTTCCTTATGCCATAGGGCAATATTTTCCCCCTTATCTGAGGGTTTCTCAATGACATTGCCTGAGTTCTTTAGTTTGTCTAAAGTGGAAGCAGAAATGGCGCTCACTGTCTTGAGCAAGAATGTAACTGGACAACCAAAATGCATTGACTTTCGCTCTACCCTGAAATAAACATCATTTGAGATCCATGATTTGGAGTGCTGCTTTCAGTTTTTCAATTCTTTTGCATGTGTGAGGCACTCACGGATGTCTTAGGCAAGTGGCTCCACCAGCACTTTTGGTAGCAAGCCACCACCGCATCTGAGTGACGGAAGCGCATCACTTACCCTGTTACGAGGACACTATCCTGCTGCATGCTGGTAACTGTGGTCCCATACTGGAATACAGCTGCTATGAATTAACAGGGTCAGCTGCTCCCGTACTTATGGGAGGGCCTATGAACTGTTTGAGGAGGGAGACGGTACTATCCGGTGGCGTAAGGCGTCTGAGGAAGGCTAATGTAGCTGAAATGCATCACGCAGCGCCACAGAGTGAAATTAAAGAATTCTGACAGAATCCCCGCTGTGTCCTTGGTCTACTTTCATCAAAGTGGTCTTTTCTTTCTTATATACACTCTGTTGAATTCCCATAGACCTGGTGCATATGTTTTTTATTTCTCCTTTACACCTTCATGATGCGATTTGGCCTGAAAAGGCACTGACCGTGTGTGTTTATATATATATATATTACCTACTGGCGGTTACCAGTAGGTAGTTATAGTTAGGACCTAGTTACCATAGGAAAATTGCAACCTTCTATTCCCAATAACTTTGGCGCAGATAGAGGAATCTTCGCTAAATTGTCAAAACGTATGGCTCACTACGGTCCACTCCTATCTTGAAAGTTTCTGGGTGATTTGGCAAGCAGGGGCCGAGAAAAGGTCCCAAAACGTGTTTTGACCATGCAATTTTCCATAGGAAACTTTAGACACGGCTACAGCCCGAACTGCAGAACGGAATTACACCAAATTTGGCAAAAAGGTAGCCCTTGGTTCAGAAAGAGTCCTTTTTAGGTTTCGCCTAGCGAAGGCTGCACTTGCGCAGCTCTCGCTGAGAGAAAACTGATGTTTCAGAGAGTGGGGCTTGAACCCGCCCGCTTCTCCATTGACTGGCTTCCTAAACGGAGGCCATCCATTGGAGAAGAGGGGCGTCACTCCGTTCAACTCCCAACTTTTTGGGAGTAGGAGGTGTGTTGTTTAGTTTCTTTCTCTCCTCTTCCCATTGGCTGGAATTTTACCTTCCAGCCAATGGGAAGAGGAGAGAACGAAAAACACGCCCCCGAATCCCAAAATGACCGTGTGTTTCTCGGAGGCATTTCTGCCTAGCCTCAGAGAAACGTGGTCATGGCGGAGCTCGCTTGTTACTACAGTGTCCAGTGGGAACCACGTTTCGAAAGAAGTAGCTGACTTTTAGGAGTGGTTTTCGGGATGTTTGTAAACAGGGTGCCCTGCCTCGAGGCTAGATAAGAGTTCACATCACAGGAATGTCTGGCAGACTAGTGTTGTCATGTAAACACATAGGTTATGTAGCAGAATAAGCACACTTGAGCCCTTTTCTGCAGCCTGACATTTAATACAGAGCAGCGTTGGCTCACCAGGGAATGTTTCTTCGGAATAACATTTCTTTTCATTGAAAGGAACCGAAGCTGCTTTTCAGTATATTTTTGGGTCAGTGTGTATCAGCTGCCGTTGGGGGTAGATTGCTCCCCTTGACACGAGAATGAATCGGTGTAAACGTTTCCACCGAGCCCATCTCTGCCGCGTTGGTCTGGATACACTGTCTGCTCGGATACTAATGATGCAGGGTATGCAGGTTTACCATCGGTAACAAGAGTGCTCCTCCAGAGCAGTGTGCCTGCCAGCAGCAAAAGTGCACCAGGGACAGACGTGCACCGTCGGTAACAAGAGGCACTGACAGCTGTAAAAGTGCACCACGGACAGTAGTGCGCCGGAGCAGGGTGCCGGCCAGCAGCAGAAGTGAGCCAGGGACAAAGTGCGCCTTCGGTAACAAGAGGCACCGACAGCTGTAAGAGTGCTCCAGGGACAGAAGTGCACCGTCGGTAACAAGAGGTTCTGAAAGCTGTAAGGGTGCTTCTCCAGAGCAGGGTGCTGGCCAGCAGCAAAAGTGCACCAGAGAAAGCAGTGCGCCTTGGGTAACAACAGATAGCGACAGCAGCAAAAGTGCACCAGGGACAGAAGTGCGCCTTCGGTAACAAGAGGCACCGACAGCTGTAAGAAGGCTCAGACATCCGTAAGAGTGCTCCTCCAGAGCAGGATGCCGGCCATCTGTAAAAGTGCACCAGAGACAGAAGTACGCCTTCGGTAACAAGAGGCACCAACAGCTGTAAAAGTGCACCAGGGACAGAAGTGCGCCTTCGGTAACAAGAGTCACCGAAAGGTGTAAGAGTGCACCAGGGACAGAAGTGTGCCTTCGGTAACAAGAGGCACCGACAGCTGTAAAAGTGCACCAGGGACAGAAGTGCGCCTTTGGTAACAAGAGGCACCGACAGCTGTAAAAGTGCACCAGGGACAGAAGTGCGCCTTCAGTAACAAGAGGCACCGACAGCTGTAAGAGTGCTCCTCTAGAGCAACGTGCCGGCCAGCAGCAAAAGGGCGCCTTCGGTAACAAGGGGGTACCAGTTGGACATTAGAGCACCCTGGAACAAGAGTGCACCTCAGAAAGAGAGAACACCCCAAGATAGTCGTGCAGCTCTAGAAGGAGACGGCAGCTCAGGTCTAAAGTGCATCATAGGAGCTAGAATGTGTTGTGTGCTGGGGCTATGAGTGCGCTAGCCCCCAGTTAGGCCTACCATGTAGCGCGGAGGCTGGCAGCGCGCAGCTCAGGGACTCAGTCCGACACCGTGGTCACAGTCGGAATTGACGTGCACGAGCGCCCGCCCTTCTTTTATTCAACCCCACAGGCCACGCCTGGCCTGCGGATGTAGGGATACGTGTGTGCGTGCGGCAACTAGACCGTTGCCTGCATTACATCCCTATCCAACTACATATTTTTTTTGTTCACAAAATGAAAAACAGTCCTGACTCGTAATACAGTTCAAACAAACGTGCCTGGGTACTTGCATGTCCCTTGATGACAGCTGCAGGGTCTCAGCAGGCAGGCATAGTCTTTCAACTTCCGACTCGGTGGTGGGTTGGGCCGCAGGTTGTATCTCCGGGCGTTGGCCCTGCCATCTTCAGCACCTTGATGAGTGCCTCTGATCGTGGCCGGCGGTGTTTGGGGCACCGACGGGGATTCAGGCCCCTCCGCTTGGCTCTCTGGAGGTGTGTTATCTTCTTCTCCGGGAGTCGTTGTCTCGGGTGGCTCGTTGTCCATTTCCGCTGCCTCCGGGCATTGTCTGGATTCTGGTGGTAGAGCCTTGAACCAAGAGGCATTTCTTGATACTTCCTCTTCCCCCTTTTGGGCGGTGACCATAGTGCCTTTTGTAGATGTTACTGTCCAGGTACCCGGCTTATATCGAGTTTGGAACTTTCCCCCGGGGCGTCTGTTCCATATGATCACTCGGGTCCCCGGGCTTAAACTTCTAGGGGTGGCTCTCCTGCAATGGCTGGCTCTCTGATTTCCTTGTCGTCTTCGTTCTTGTGCTTCTGCTGTGGCCCTCAGGGATGGGGTCCAGCCCGGGGCATTAGGAAGAAGATCTCTCCTTGGTCCTTGGAACATGAGGGTCCATGGGCTACTTTGTGTGGTGCAATGAGGGGTGCCCCTGTACTCCCGCAGGAACTCGTGCAGCCTCTGTTCGGGGTCAGCCTGTTCAACCATTGCTATCTGGAATACTTTGTTGAGGGTCCGCATGAATCTCTCAACGTCCCCATTTGCCTGGGGCCACTGAGGTGTGATACGACGATGCTAGATTCCCCTGTTCTTGAGGAAGGTGGCAAATTCAGCCCCTTGGAAGGGTGGTCCATTGTCACTCCGTATCTCAGACGGATACCCAAACATGGAGAATATTTTTTCCAATGCTGGCCCTATGTGTGTAAATGCAGTGGAGGCAACCCTCTCCACTAGCGGGTATTTAGAGTAAGAGTCGATGGCCACTAGCGTGTGTCCTTCCCACGGGAAGCTCCCAAATTCTATGCTGACCTTGGTCCAGGGGGATCTGCAGGCTTCTTCAGTGATCACCGGTGCGGGTCTCTCAGGGTCACTTGTCAACTGGCAGGCCATGCAGTTCCTCACGTATTCCTCCTCCATGTTCTCCAGCTCCGGGAACCATACCTTTTCCCTCATGCGCGCCTTCATCTTTGTCGTGCCTTGGTGGCCCCCATGAGCGAGTTGAACTGCCCGGTGCCTCAGGCTCTGGGGAATGACTAGCCGCGACCCTCTCAATAATACTCCTTCTTCAGTAGCACTTAGTTCATGCCGGACTCGCCACACCTTCATGAGTGCCTCTTTGTCTTCCGTGGACCAGGAACTAGGTGGGCGTAGGTAGTCAGCCCACGAACATTCTCGGACTGCCTGTAGCGACCTCAGATAGATGTTGTCAGCGGCGGCTGCTTCCTTAATATCTTGTATCATCATGCTTTGGGGGCATGACGTGAGTGCCACCCATTGGGCATATTCCTCACAGTCGTCGTCCACTGATTCTGGCTCCGATTGGGAAGGATGGCGCGATAAGTAATCTGCGGGATTCTTGGCCCCGGGACAGTATATTACTTCCATCTTGTATGGTTGTAGCTGGATTACCCATCGTTCAATGCGAGGTGGTGGATGTGGAGCAGTTCCCTTGAAAAGGGACACCAGAGGTTGGTGGTCAGTGACCATTACAAAAGGGTGTCCTCGTAGGTATAGGTGAAAATGGCCACAGGCCCATTTAATAGCGAGAGCCTCCCTCTCGATCTGGGCATACCTGGTTTCCGTTGGAGTTAGGGCTTTGCTGGCGAAAGGTAACGCCGTCCACTGGCCAGGTTCATGCTTCTGGGTCAAAACCTCACCGAGGCCCACCGGGCTGGCATCGACGATCACCTCCGTACGTTTCGTGGGGTCAAAGTATGAGAGAGTGGCTTTCTCCAGGGGAGCATCCTTGATTCCTTGGAATGCTTCGTTTTCTTTCGGGCTCCACTGCCAGGTGGCATCCGTCTTGGTCAGCGCTCGTAGCGGCTCACTCAGAGTGGCTAGGCCCGGTATGAACCGGCCACAGTAGGTGGCCATGCCCAGGAAACTTCTTACTTAAGTCGGGGACTTTGGTGCGAGGGCGTCTTTGATGGCCTTGGACTTCCTCGGGTCTACCTGGATACCCTCCTGGTTAAAGACGTATCCGAAAAATTCTATAGATGGCTGAAAGAACTGACACTTTTCTTTGTGAAGTGTCGCTCCATAGGTACTCAATCTCCTTAGTACATCCCGGAGGTGTTTGTGGTGTTCTGACTACTGTGGCAGAGTGTATCAAAATGTAATCGCTGACATTTATCACCCCGAGCAGTCCGGATAGGAGTTCCCTGATGGTGTTCTGGAACACCTCCGCCGCCGAGGATATGCCGAAGTTTAAACGCTTGTAGCGTCGGAGGCCAAGATGAGTGCTAAAAGTGGTAATGAACCGACTTTCCTCCACTAACGGTAGTTGATGGTATCCGGCGTTTAGATCTATCTTCGAAAACCACTTCGACCCGTTTACGTCAGCCACGATATCATCCATAGTAGGGATCAGGTGTCTCTCTCTCCATATTGCGGCATTCCGTAGCCGCATGTCGATGCACAGGCGGATTTCGCCTGGTTGCTTAGGTTTTTACACAATGACCATTGGTGATACCCACCGAGTGGGCCCCGTGACCTTTTCTATGACACCTAGGCTTTCCAATTTTTGAAGTTCTTTCTCCACCAGTGGCCGTAGGTGGAATGGTATCCGGCGATGACGCAGGGCGGTGGGAGCAACAGATCTATCGATATGCAGTTTGATGGGTTCACATTTTATGCAGCCCAGGCCTCGGAACAGTTCGGGGAATCGTCCCAATAGTTCATCGACTTGGTGTGCTCTGATGCGGTTGGCAAATGCTATTAGCTTCAAGTCTTCAGCTGTGTGACTACTTATTAGAGTGTCGGCCTCTCGGTTGATTATGTGAACGGTCGCCATCACCTCTGACTCGTCGGCCTGGATAGGTATTGTGATTTTTCCTTTGAGGGGTAGTGGTGTGTCTGCTCCATAAGCGAATATCCTTGTCTTAGACGGCAGTACCCGGGGGCACGGGCGTAGCTTATTGAATTGCTGCAGACCCATTACATTTACGGTGGTGCCAGTGTCAATTATGGCCTTAAATTTGTTTCCCGCCATCTGCACGATGCATGTCGGTTGTGGCCACCGCCGTTGCTTGAGCTCTCGTGCGAATGAGACGATGTAGGCCTCTTCATCCTCCGACTCCGAGTCGTCATACACCGTGGGTAGGTGCCTCTCTGTCTTCGATGGAGGTGGGTCAGCCAGCGACAGCTGTCGAACAGCTTTGGTGGGCGTCCGTGATTTCTTGTAGTTCTTTGACGTGTTCTTTCGGCGGCATACGTTTGTGAAATGGTTTGGAATTCCACAATTTGCACAGGATTTTGCCCTGGGCTGGGCAGTCCTTAGCCGCGTGGGGCTCATGTTCACAGTATCCGCACCGCGCTCGGGGCGGATCTCTCCAATATTCTTTCTGTGGTGGTCCGCGCGGTTGGGTCCACACCGCATCTGCCCGCTCAGTCTTGACGGTTTCTGCCTTAATTTGAGGTTTGTGTAGTGCTTGTTCCATGGCGGTGGCCCTGACGTTTGAGAGTTCGTGAGATCTGGCCAGGATTAAGATGTCTTCCAGTGAGATCCCTGGTTTAAGTAGAATTGATCCTCTCAGCACCTTGTCTCGACATCCTTGAATAATTTGTCTCCTTATGGCCTTCGGTTGATCCTCGTCAGTGAAGGAACTGGCGAGCTCCCTGACGCGGGCATAGAACTGGTCCATCGTCTCTCCTTCCCTCTGGCGTGCCTGTCCCAAATTGAAAACTTCGAAGTCCAAATTCAGCTGTGGGTCAAAATGGGCGTTGAGGGCAGCAACTGCCGCATCATAATTATCCGCCGCCCCCGTGTTGGGCAAGTGTTTGAACAGTCTGAATATTTCATCCCCTGCATAGTGTAGCAAGAGCGACCTTCTCACTGCTTTGTCTGTCTCTCTCGTGACCACAAAATAATTTTCCAGTCTTTCGAGCCATATCTTCCACCTTGGCGCGGCTGTGGAAGGGTCCTCCGTTTCACTGAATGGGGGTAACACCCCAGAAGCAGCGTGCTGAAACAGGATATTAATAGTAGCCGCTGGCACATCTTCGTCTGCCATGGTAGCAGTTCGTCGGGGTGACTTCCTCTGTTTTCTTTTGCTTGCGATGTGAAGGTTGCGCGCACTCGCTGACTGTCCTCCTTAATTGCGCCGGAACTGCGACACCCCGTGTCAGCTGCGCGGCTCACCTCAGCTTCGTCGATCGTCTCACCGGCCTCTGTATGCGTGAAGGCGTTGGGGTTCTGGTTGGGGTCCTTCTTAGAGCTGCGTAGCTGCATACACTCCCTCCAGGGCACAGTAGGATGCACCCCCAGCCGTTTTCCACATCTCAAGCGCAATGCGTGAGCATCGGTTGGGCGTTTTCCCGCCTCTCACGCGCAATGCGTGAGCATTGGTAGGGTGTCCGGGGATCCGCGGCTCACGCGAGATGCGTGAGATACAGCACTTTGTCGCGTCTTCGGTCCGGTGTAGCGCACCACGGCGCCACGTCCTGCAGGCAGCCACAGGATCCTCCAGGGGCCCAGGCGTGAGGAGGCAGGGCTGGGTATGCAGGCTCAGGAGGGCACTCAGGAGGGCACAACTGCCACAGCAGGCAAGACACCGCGGTAGGCACAGCGTAAGGGAGCAGGCAGCTCCGACTCAGCCACCGAAGCACGGGCGAGGGTTGGGCCCCCTCCGCTCGTTGCCAATGTTGTGTGCTGGGGCTATGAGTGCGCTAGGCCCCAGTTAGGCCTACCATGTAGCACGGAGGCTGGCAGCGCGCAGCGCAGGGACTCAGTCCGGCACCGTGGTCACAGTCGGAAGTGACGTGCACGAGCACCCGCCCTTCTTTTATTCAACCTCGCAGGCCACGCCTGGCCTGCGGATGTAGGGATGCGTGTGTGCGTGCGGAAACTAGACCATTGCCTGCATTACAGAATGCAACCCCAGGAATAAGCGTGCAGCCCGATATTACAAAGGGATCTCAGCAGAAGACGGGACCGAGGAACGAAAGTACACCCCAGTAGACAGAGTTAACCCCCTGATATAAGAGCGTGCATTTCGATGGTTAAAGTTCACCTGTGAAACGGGGGTGCACACCCGAAGCAAAATCTCACCCCCAAGAAAAGCGCACTCCCCCCCAGTCTGCACCCCGAGTTCCTGCCCAGCCTGCATATGATGTGCGCCCGGAGACTGCCTTGAGCACCCCAGAACCAGAACCGCAGAGGACAGGTACGTGGTGGTAGGGGGGGGGGCACAAGGGGCAGGGGGCTTAGGGAGACACGCCAGGCTGCCGCCCATCCAAAGTGAGACCGAGAAATGGTAGAGGGTGAGGATAAAACGGGGGAGGTGGACTGTGGTCACCTGAGCTCACTATCTAGCATGATGCACTTTTAATTTTCTTTTATGCCCTTCGGGTTTCTTTCGCACATTCATTCTTACTGCCACCGCTCCCTCTCTGTCTTTCTCTACTCCCCTCTCTCCCTACCCATTGGCCCCTCGTTCTCTCCCACTTGCTCTTTTACTCTCCTTCAATTCTTATCTTTGCCGCTTTCGACCCCTTTTCTTTCTCATCACCTTTTATTTTCTCTCGTTCTCAGCTGGTTTCTCGTGCACTTGTGTAATATAAAAGTTATAGGGTAGAGCAGGGTGTAATATAGTCTCATCAAATACCATCAAAATATAAAAGTTATAGGTTATTGCAGGGTGTAATATACAATGTCCACCAAATACCAATAGGGAATGTCCCATGATCCACCACAATCCCGGGATCATTGAATAATTCAATGACGTTCACATGCACACTATACAGAGCCTATGCCACATACTAAGAGGTATATTAGCAGTTGTGAAAGTATCGACCTGTAAAATGTTATTGGCAATATATAAAACATTTATCCTTAATGGATTGGGATGAGATTACATAACAGTGTAATGTTTCTATAATGCCATAGGTGCACCTGACATGATAATGAACTATAGTGCAGGGTTATGGTTGCGATAACTTACCAGAACCTGCGTTATACTATGTCACAAAAGTGTACCACCTGTTAATGCATTTTTTATATGTCCTGTGATTGCTAAGAGGACATAACTGGAGCTGCTGCGTAATTCATTGAAGAAAGGTTTGGAACCCTTGCTTTTGTACAATAACAAAAACAGATAGGCGATGTACACCACTGTCGCTCAACCCCCCTACCCCCATGACAGGATTTAAAACATGTTACATGTCCCCTCTGACGGTGAGATTCATTAACATACTGCCACGTTTCAGAGCCCCCTCGGATGCCCAGACGCAGACAGATGTTCACAGAGCCTCAGCTCACCCCAGAGCTAGTCCCACAGTTCACCCTCGGTATTGGCGGGCAGGTGTTTATATGGTCCGGTCACCCACTCACACTATTCGTAGGTGCAGTCATTGTGTTGCTCTTGAAGTTCCTTACTGTTTTGTACCTTATTTTATTTTTGATGCAGAAATATATTTTGAAATGTAAAATGCATTTCATAAACAGATTGAAAAACGCTGTACAATACCTCACAATGCATTTCGTATTTTTAATATAAGGTTAAGTCTTGGAACAGCCCACCCCCTCTTTGTGAAGCACTCAATTGGTCAGCACATGGCTGACACTAACAAAACAGGACGTGCACCAAGTACCAAGGATGCATCATATGAACGGAAGTGACATGCTCTCTTTATACATGCATTTCCATGTAACCAGAAAAAGCATAGGACAGAAACTTGATGGATTTTAGCATAGAGTGAGAGCCGTTGCATGTCGAATTTAATGGCCTAAGTGGTGTCAGTATAATAAAGCATAGTTTCGGTTTGTTAGGTCGGAGAAACATGTTAACATCACAGCCGTCATAAATGACCTGAGTCGTTATTTGTACTAGCTTTATTTCTTTTAAGGGGCGTTGAAGGCAGCTTGTCCTTTTTTTACCCATTAGCTCATACGATCCTATGTAAATTTGGAAGCGCTCGGACTCTACAACAGTGGTTTGCATCACTTGGTATAGCAGTTGAATACATGATGCCGTGTCAGATGTTCTGGATTTGTACCATTATATGCTGTAGCTTACAAACTACCCCACCACATTCACCACCACATCCACCACATCCACCACCACATCCACCACCACCACATCCACCGCCACCACCACATCTACTACCACATCCATCACACCCACCATCACCACATCCACCTACACATTCATCACATCCACCACATCCACCACCATGACATCCACCACCACCACATCCACCTCCACCACCACATCCACCTCCACCACCACATCTACCACCACCACATCTTCCACCACCACATCCACCACCACATCCACCACCACATCCACCACAACCACATCCACCACCACCACATTCACCAGATCCACCACCCCCACATCCACCACATCTATGTGTGTGTGTGTGTGTGTGTGCGTGTGTGTGCGTGTGGCTCTGTGCATGTGGCTCTGTGCGTGTGGCTCTGTGTGTGTGTCTGTGTAGGTGCAAATATAATAGGTCTCGCATTTGCAAGAGATTAAGCTATTGGCATTGTAAATGACAATGCCATTTATTTATATGTTTTCAAAACCAACACATAAATAAAACATTTGTCATTTACAATGCCAATAGCTCTAACTTTTGCAAAGGCGAGACCGTTGCATTGCAAATGCTTGTTGTTAAATGGTGTAAAACCGTTCAGTAGTTGCTGAAAAAATCAAAATTAAATATGTATAGATATCTTGAGGCGCGCAGGATCCGCGCACCCTCTCGATCACGAGCTTCATGTTAATTGGCTGTCAACATTCCAAACCAGGAAGTGTTGGCAGTCATCTTGTGCCTCTGTGGAACTGAGGCGTTGCAGAGTGGTGTATAAAGGGGCGTGGTCTCTGAACACCTCTCTGGAATGCAGCTCATTGGCACATACTGGAGGTACCTGGTGGGCTAGTTGGCCCTCAGGGCCAACTAGCCCACTGGCCTAAGTGGTGTCAGTATAATAAAGCATAGTTTCGGTTTGTTAGGTCGGAGACACATGTAAACATCACAGCCGTCATAAATGACCTAAGTCGTTATTTGTGCTAGTACTAGCTTTATTTCTTTTATTTCTTTATTTCTTTATTTCTTTATTTCTTTTAATGGGCGGTGAAGGCAGCTTGTCTTTTTTTTACCCGTTAGGCTCATACGATCCGATGTAAATTTGGAAGCTCTCGGACTCTACAACAGTGGTTTGCATCACTTGGTAAAGCCGTTGAATACACGATGCTGTGTCAGATGTTCTGGATTTGTAACATTATATGCTGTAGCTTACAAACTACCCCACCACATCCACCACCACATCCACCACCACATCCACCGCCACCACCACTTCTACTACCACATCCATCACACCCACCACCACCACATCCACCACCACATCCACCACCACAACATCCACCACCACAACATCCACCACCACCACCACATCCACCACATCCATCACTACCACATCCACCTCCACCAAAACATCCACCACCCACACCACATCTACCACCACCACATCCACCACATCCACCACCACAGTAGAATTGAAGAGGAATTAATTCACCAACTTAAAAAGCGCCACAGGGTGTGTTTGCACACATGTCACCTCAGGCACACATGTCACCTCAGGCCCTGCCCCCTTCCTTCACCACTGTGCAAACTCGCCCCCTGGCGAGTTGTTAAGTTGGGGAATTAATTCCCCTTGAATACTGAGGGTCCCTGGAGGCTAACTAGCCTACCAGGTACCACCAGTATGCACCAGGGAGCTGCGTGTTCAGAGACCATGCCCCTTTTTACCCCTCTCTGCAACACCCCTCTGTGGCACGTACTGGAGGTACCAAGGGAGCTAGTTGTACCCTAGGGACCCTCAGGATTCAAAAGGACTTGGGGGCAGATGTATCAAAGCAATTTTAGCCGCAACGCTGAGATTTGCAAAAAAGCAGCGTTTGCGACTAAAAATTCTCAAAACTGTATGCATAATGGAAATAGCATAGCAAAATTAAGGATTTGCAAAATTTGCGATTCCTTAATTTTGCGTAAGCATTTAAGGAATCGCAAATTACGATTCCTTAAATGTTATGCATCAAACATTAAATTTTTGAGATTTCTCCTTAAGAAATCGCAAATTACCACCAACTTCAAGTTGGTGGTAATTTACGATTTCATTCACAAATGCGCTTTTTGGCATTTGTGAAGGTGCCATATGGTGCACATACATGCACTAAGGGCATGTATGTGCACCATATGGCACCCACATGTTCATTTCAGGGGTGCATCAGGGTGTCCTTATGACACCCTTGCACCCTTGAAATTATTCTCAATTTGCAATTCTCAAATTGCGAATCGCAAATTGAGAATAACTTCCCATTCATTCCTATGGGCCTCCTGGCCCATAGAAATGAATGTGAAATTATTCCTTTATTGCGATTCGCAATTTTCTCATCGCAATTAAGGAATTTTAGGAAATCGCAAAAAAATTGCGATTTTCTACAAACATTCCTATTTGCAAATCTCTAATAGCGATTTCTAAAAAAATCGCTATTTTAGATTCGCAAATCAGGATGTTGATATATTTGCCCCTTTATCTCCCAACTTAAAACACCCACAGAGTGCATTTACACAGTGGGGAAGGGAGGGGATGGGGTCTAAGGTCACGTGTGCAAAAATGCCCTGTGGCGCGTTTTAAGGTGGGGAAATAATTCCCCTTCAATCCTGAGGGCCCCTGTAGGCAAATTAGCTCACAAGGTGCTTCCAGTAAGCACCACTGCCCTGGGTTGCAGGGAGTGGTCCAGGCCGTGCCCCTTTTTTCACCTCTCTGCAACACAGCTCAGTGGCGCTTACTGGAGATACGTAGTGGGCTAGTTGGACCCTAGGGACCCTCAGGATTCAAGGGGACTTAATCTCCCAACTTAAAACCGCCACAGGGCTCGTTTACACAGTCGGGAAGGGAGGGGACAGGGCCTGGGGTGATGTGTGCAAACACGCCCTGTGACGCGTTTTAAGTTGGAGAAATAATTCCCCTTCAATCCTGAGGGCCTCTGGGGGCCATATAGCCCACCAGGTGCTTCCACTAAGCACCACTGCGCTGCGTTGCAGAGAGGTGGTCAAGACCATGCCCCTTTTTACACCTCTCTGCAACACAGCTCTGTGGCACTTACTGTAGATACCTGGTGGGCTAGTTGGACCCAAGGGACATTCAGGATACAAACTGGCGCATCCCCAGGGATGCGCCAGCTATTGTGCGCCGCAGCTCCCCACCCATGGTGCGCCGCATTTAAAATGCGGCGCACCATGGGGCAAAAACGGCACAGATGCGTGACGCATCTGTGCCGTAAAGGTGGCGCATTGCTGGAGTTGCGTCGCAAGCACGACGCAGCTACAGCAAGGCTCGCGGGTCCAATGCTGCGTCAAGCCTTACGCCTGCTTCAAGCAGGCGCAGGGTTTTGACGCAGCATTGGCCTAAATATGACTGAGTGAAATCTTGTAGATTTCACTCAGCCACTTTTGCGAGGCGCATCTGCTCAGGAACGCCCACCCTGCACCTGAACGCCCACATGTGGCGCAGGGCTTTACAACGTCACGCATCTGCCTAGATGCGTCACGTTGTAAATGGTTCGCAGGGATGCGCCACGTTTTCGCCGCTGTTGCGTGACGCAATGGCGGCACAAGTCTGACATAAATCTGCCCCAAAGGGACTTAATCTATCAAATTAAAAAGGCCACAAGGCATGTTTGCACTCGTCACCTCAGGCACCCCCCTCCCTTCACCAGTGTGCAAACACGCCCTGTGGTGCGTTTTAAGAGGTAGTTTTAATTCCCCTGCCCTATTATGTACTAGGGTCTTACAGAGGAGGTCATGATAATCACAGGGGTACACCAACCCATACTGTTCCCTAGTGTATGTAGGTGTTTTTACTGTATTCTAAGTGTCTTTTAGCATAGCACTGGCTCTAGGCCTGGTTAGTCAGGTTCAGTTACCACCAGTACCCGTCTGAAAAAAGTTGTGGACACAGGAGGACTTTCTGCTCCTCTGTTGGTTCTTTCTGTACATCTCTTCTTCATCCTTCACTTTTCTACGTCTTTGTGGACTTATGTTGCTTCTTTCTGCATTTCTTTTTTTCTTTCTGTGCATTGTTTCTACTTTCATCACATGTCCTACCTCTGTAGACATAGTTAGAAACTACCCTTTAAAAAACCTTTGAAACTCACTGAAAAAAACATAGGTTTCAGGCATGTTATAGTTAAAAATTAGCATTTAAAAAACTTTTGAAATTCACTGATAAAAGCATAGGTTTCAGGGGTGTTATAGTTAGTTGGACATTTCACTCATACAAAACCATAGAAATTCTCCTGTTATAATTAGTTCAGCTAACTATAACTCACGTGCCTGCAATGCACTGCTGATGACGTCACATATTACCTCACTCATGACATGGTCAGTGACATCACGGATGACATCACTGATGACATCAAACAGTGAATGTGTGTTTTTCTGAAAATTAAATATGTTTTATATATGTACATCTCAAGGTCAATGGAAGAATAAATGGGTATATAAGTGCCTCTCACTTTATGTATAATTGCCTGCATGGGTTGGTGAGTGTCTATATGGGTTATTAGTTGGCTTTTTAAGTATCAGTATGAGTGTCCTAGTGTATAGATGCACGAATGAGTGACTCACTGTATGTGCTGAAGACAGCATGTATACAGGACTGTATGGGTGGATGAGTGTGTGTATGGGTGCGTTAGTGAGTGAATGACTGGCTCAATAGTGTCTTTATGAGTAACTACATATGTTTTAAACTAGTATATGTGAATATTGGTGTATGAGAGAGTGAGAGATTGGAAGAGTTCCTGTATAAATAAGTATGGGGCATATTACTAAGGGCTTTTATCGCCGCTTTCTCAGCGAATTGTGCCGAGAAAGCGGCGACACAGCTAGAGCCCTATTACCAAGGGCACTTTAAAGCCTGGCCCGAGCCCACTTTGCATGTCGGCGATAAATATCGCTAATGACATGCAAGGTGGGCGTTCCCACATCCAACCACATGTAAAATGTGGTTGGAGGTGGGAACACCCTATTACCAAGGCAGGCGTTGGGAGACAAAAACCTGAGATAAACTCATTTATCGCAGGTCTCCCAACGCCTGCTCCGAGCAGGCGTTAGGCATTGTTAACATGAGGGTGTGGATCATAAAGCTGAATCCACCCCCCATATTAACAAGGCCCACATTAGCGCATGAAAACAACGTTTGTTTTCATGCGCTAATGTGCCATATCACCGACTATCGCCGGATTTCTGATCGCCTGCCTGATGCGCATTGATAATTGCGCGCTAATTAGGCAAAAAAATCCGGCGGTAGCCGGCGATACGGATATGTGCGTTTTGCGTTTTGCTACGCACATCTCGGTAATATGCCCCTATGTGTTTCTGTAAGTGATTGTTTAAGAGAGTAAGTATGTGTTAGTTTCTGTAGAAGTAGGTGTGGTGGTGTGCGTATAACTGTATATGCAAGTAAATGGATTTCTGTTACTTTGCATGTGTGACTATGTGTGTGAGTAACTATTGATGAGTGTTGGTGCGTAACAGGATGTATACCTGTATGAGTACATATGATGAGTGAGTACATGTATGAGTAACTGTATAGGACTATTGGTGAATGAGTAGATGTGTGTGTAGATCTTGGAATTACTGAATAGGTTGTTGTAACTAGCATTGGTATGTCCATTGTTTTGAAAATGTTAATTTCTATTTTTGAGTGTGTGTATCAAAGGTTATATTAGGGTGAGAGGAGGTCAGCCATTCTATCACAAGGATGATGTCATCAGTGATGTCATGA
Source organism: Lissotriton vulgaris (assembly GCF_964263255.1). Taxonomy (NCBI): domain Eukaryota; kingdom Metazoa; phylum Chordata; class Amphibia; order Caudata; family Salamandridae; genus Lissotriton; species Lissotriton vulgaris. The sequence continues at coordinate 1,601,843,447 of NC_141687.1, read as the reverse complement.
GTGATGTCACTGACCATGTCATGGGAGATGTAATAGGTGACGTCATCAACAGTGCTCGAGTTATAGTTAGCTGAACTAACTATAACAGGAACATTTCTATGGTTTTGTACGAGTGAAATGTCCAACTAACTATAACGCCCCAGAAAGTTACGTTTTTTTCAGTGAATTTTCTAAGGGTTTTTAAATGCTAATTTCTTACTATAACGTGCCTGAAACCTATGTTTTTTCAGTGAATTTCAAATGTTTTTAAATGCTAATTTCGAACTATAACGTGCCTGAAACCTATGTTTTTTCAGTGAATATTATATATAGTTAGAACCTAGCTTGCATAGGAAGAATATTTTTAGTTTTGCTAATAACTTTGGCGCCGTTTGATGAATCCTCACAAAATTTTCAAAATTACTCTGACACTTCAGCTGCTGGCTTGAAAGTTACGAGGTGATTCATCGCGTGGGGGCAGAGAAGAAGGGGGTCCCAAATGCATTTTCCCTATGCAATTTTTCCATAGGGATGCTAGACATGAATACAGCCCAAACTACCAAATGGAATTGCACCATATTTGGCAAAAGGGTAGCTGTTGATCGAGAAATGTGACCTATTTGTAAATTGGTGTGAATGCATTCACTAGATTTGGAGATATTAAGAAAAAAAACTATTTGTTTATATCGGGTTGCAAAGGCTCCGGAAACTCTCCTGATCTCATGCTGAGATCTGATTGGCTCGAACAAAAACAACAGTTGATGGGCAGAATGCAGAACCATGTCATACATTCACCCCAGTACAGAGATCTGGGCCTAAATCCATAGTTATTTTGCACTCCACACCACACTAGTTCAGACATGGCCATATGCAAATCAACCTTGACCCTGTACCTCATAGGAACAGTCCAGCCCGAACTGCCAAGCCATGTCTTCCCTAGACCGGAATCAAGCATCCTAGGACCGGTTTCAGGTTATCAGCCGTCATTAGCCAGGATTAGCTTGACTCCAGTGGTGTGGATAGCACGGGACTCACGTCTGAGCATACCCGTCCCACTCGGGGTGACAAATGCAAAAACAACAGTTGATGGACAGAATGCAGAACAATGTCATACATTCACCCCAGTACAGAGATCTGGGCCTAAATCCATTGTTTTTTTGCACTCCACATCACCCTAGTTCAGACATGGCCATATGCAAATCAGCCTTGACCCTGTACCTCATGGGAACAGTCCAGCCCGAACTGCCAAGCCATGTCTTCCCTAGACCGGAATCAAGCATCATAGGACCGGTTTCTGGCTATCAGCCGTCATCAGCCAGGATAGCTTGACTCCAGTGGTGTGGAGAGCACGGGACTCACGTCTGAGCATACCCGTCCCACTCGGGGTGACAAATGTAAAAAGAACAGTTGATTTACAGAATGCAGAACAATGCCATACATTCACCCCAGTACAGAGATCTGGGCCTAAATCCATCATTTTTTGCACTCCACACCACCCTAGTTCAGACATTGCCATATGCAAATCAGCCTTGACCCTGTGCCTCATGGGAACATTCCAGCCCGAACTGCCAAGCCATGTCTACCCTAGACCGGAATCAAGCATCCTAGGACCGGTTTCTGGCTATCAGCTGTCATCAGCCAGGATAGCTTGACTTCAGTGGTGTAGAGAGAACAGGCCTCGCGTCTGAGCATATCCGTCCCACTCGGGGAGACGAATGCAAAAACAACAGTTAATGGACAGAATGCAGAACAATGTCATACATTCACCCCAGTACAGAGATCTGGGCCTAAATCCATCGTTTTTTTTGCACTCCACACCACCCTAGTTCAGACATGGCCATATGCAAATCAGGCTTGACCCTGTGCCTCATGGGATCAGTCTAGCCCGAACTGCCAAGCCATATCTTCCCTGGACCGGAATCAAGCATCCTAGGGCCGGTTTCTGGCTATCAGCCGTCATCAGCCAGGATAGCTTGACTCCAGTGGTGTGGAGAGCACGGGTCTCACGTCTGAGCAAACCCGTCCCACTCCGGGTGACAAATGCAAAATCAACAGTTGATGGACAGAATGCAGAACAATGTCATACATACACCCCAGTACAGAGATCTGGGCCTAAATCCATTGTTTTTTGCACTCCACACCACCCTAGTTCAGACATGGCCATATGCAAATCAGCCTTGATCCTGTGCCTCATGGGAACCGTCCAGCCCGAAATGCCAAGCCATGTCTTCCTAGACAGGAATCAAGCATCCTAGGACCGGTTTCTGTCTTTCAGCTGTCATCAGCCTGGATAGCTTGACTCCAATGGTGTGGAGAGCACGGGACTCACGTCTGAGCATACCAGTCCCACTCGGGGTGACAAATGCAAAAACAACAGTTGATGGACAGAATTCAGAACAATGTCATACATTCACCCCAGTACAGAGATCTGGGCCTGAATCCATTTTTTTTGCACTCCATACCACCCTAGTTCAGACATGGCCATATGCAAATCAGCTTTGACCCTGCGCCTCATGGAAACAGTCCAGCCCGAACTGCCAAGCCATGTCTTCCCTAGACCGGAATCAGGCATTCTAGGACCGGTTTCTGACTATCAGCTGTTATCAGCCAGGATAGCTTGACTCCAGAGGTGAGGAGAGCACGGGACTCACGTCTGAGCATACCCGTCCCACTCGGGGTGACAAATGCAATAACAACAGTTAATGGACAGAATGCAGAATAATGTGATACATTCACCCCTGTACAGAGATATGGGCCTAAATCCATTGTTTTTTTGCACTCCACACCACCCTAGTTCAGACATGGCCAAATGCAAATCAGCCTTGACCCTGTGACTCATGGGAACAATCCAGCCCGAACTGCCAAGCCATGTCTTCCCTAGACAGGAATCAAGCATCCGAGAACCGGTTTCTGCCTTTCAGCCGTCATCAGCCTGGATAGCTTGACTCCAGTGGTGTGGAGAGCACGGGACTCACGTCTGAGCATACCCGTCCCACTCGGGCTGACAAATGCAAAAACAACAGTTGATGGACAGAATGCAGAACAATATCATACATTCACCCCAGTACAGAGATCTGGGCCTAAATCCATTTCTTTTGCACTCCACACCACCCTAGTTCAGACATGGCCATATGCAAATCAGTCTGACCCTGTGCCTCATGGGAACAGTCCAGCCCGAACTGCCAAGCCCTGTCTACCCTAGACCGGAATCAAGCATCCTAGGACCGGTTTCTGGCTATCAGCTGTCATCAGCCAGGATAACTTGACTCCAGTGGTGTGGAGAGCACAGGTCACGTCTGAGCATACCCTCTCACTCGGGGTGACAAATGCAAAAATAACAGTTGAAGGACAGAATGCAGAACAATGTCATACATTCACCCCAGTACAGAGATCTGGGCCTAAATCCATTGTTTTTTTTTGCACTCCACACCACCCTAGTTCAGACATGGCCATATGCAAATCAGGCTTGACCCTGTGCCTCATGGGATCAGTCCAGCCCGAACTGCCAAGCCATATCTTCCCTGGACCGGAATCAAGCATCCTAGGGCCGGTTTCTGGCTATCAGCCGTCATCAGCCAGGATAGCTTGACTCCAGTGGTGTGGAGAGCACAGGTCTCACGTCTGAGCAAACCCGTCCCACTCCGGGTGACAAATGCAAAATCAACAGTTGATGGACAGAATGCAGAACAATGTCATACATACACCCCAGTACAGAGATCTGGGCTTAAATCCATTGTTTTTTGCACTTCACACCACCCTAGTTCAGACATGGCCATATGCAAATCAGCTTTGACCCTGCGCCTCATTGAAACAGTCCAGCCCGAACTGCCAAGCCATGTCTTCCCTAGACCGGAATCAGGCATCCTAGGACCGGTTTCTGACTATCAGCTGTTATCAGCCAGGATAGCTTGACTCCAGAGGTGAGGAGAGCACGGGACTCACGTCTGAGCATACCCGTCCCACTCGGGGTGACAAATGCAATAACAACAGTTAATGGACAGAATGCAGAATAATGTGATACATTCACCCCTGTACAGAGATCTGGGCCTAAATCCATTGTTTTTTTGCACTCCACACCACCCTAGTTCAGACATGGCCAAATGCAAATCAGCCTTGACCCTGTGACTCATGGGAACAGTCCAGCCCGAACTGCCAAGCCATGTCTTCCCTAGACCGGAATCAAGCATCCTAGGACCGGTTTCTGGCTATCAGCCGCCATCAGCCAGGATAGCTTGACTCCAGTGGTGTGGAGAGCACGGGACTCACTTCTGAGCATACCCGTCCCACTCGAGGTGACAAATGCAAAAACAGCCGTTGATGGACAGAATGCAGAACAATGTCATACATTCGCCCCAGTACAGAGATCTGGACTTAAATCCATTGTTTTTTTGCACTCCACACCACCCTAGTTCAGATATGGCCATATGCAAATCAGGCTTGACCCTGTGCCTCATGGGAACAGTCCAGCCCGAACTGCCAAGCCATGTCTTTCCTAGACTGGAATCAAGCATCCTAGGACCGGTTTCTGGCTATCAGCCAGGATAGCTTGACTCCAGTGGTGTGGAGAGCACAGGTCACGTCTGAGCATACCCGTCCCACTCGGGGTGACAAATGCAAAAATAACAGTTGAAGGACAGAATGCAGAACAATGTCATACATTCACCCCAGTACAGAGATCTGGGCCTAAATTCATCATTTTTTTGCACTCCACACCACCCTAGTTCAGACATGGCCATATGCAAATTAGCCTTGAACCGTAAACTAAACAAAAACACTAAAATTCACCAGCTATTGTTACATTAATTAACCTTAACTTGCCATGCACTGCTTAGATCTTACTTTTGACTTCACATATTAAATCACTCATCATATGTTCTATGATATTATTACAATATCACTGAATGCATCTGAAATGACTTTATTAATGACATCACTGTGCATGGTGATTGTGCAAAACAATCCTTATCAGACTGAGCTACTAAAACCACTAAATAAAAACCTGAGCTCAACCCCTTAGTAGCTATGGCATTGAGAAAATAGGCTTAACTCGGAGGCAATGTATGAAGTATTTATGCAGAACTAAAATAGTGATAAAGTCGAAATGCCAAACTTTTAAAATCCCAAACCAAATTCAAGAAATACAGTGATATTTGATAAACAAAATTACACTAAAATTAAAAAAATCCAATAAGGGTAACATGAAATATAAATTTTGAAAATTTTAAGTCGAAATAGATTCAAGAAGCGAAAAGTGGCGATGATAGCCAAGGATGGCAGTAAAAAAGGAGCTAGGCACATTATGACGCTGGCCGCGATAAAGCACATGTCTGTTACAGTAATAAGGTTCATCCTGACCAAAGATTTTTACTTCTGACGTTAGTCCTTTAAGTCCAAATACACCACAAGAGTACATTTCTAAATCCCCCCCAGGACCTGAGTGGAGGCACTTAACGACTCACAGGGACACCACAGGAGTACACTTCTAAATCCCCCCAAGACATGAGTGAAGGCAGTTAACGACTTACAAGGTGGCAGGCAGAGGCATACAGGAGGGTCCAATCTAGGCCTCCACTACTCATCTGTGAGGGTCTCAAGGTGTTGAGGGGGGGTGCAGCTACTGCTTGAACAGCCAGGTCTTGAGATGTCTCCTGAAGGTGAGCAGGTCCTGGGTCTGTTGCAGATGGGTGGGGAGGGTGTCCATGTCTTGGCGATGAGGTAGGAAAAGGATATGCCGCCAGTGGTGGTTCTGTGTATGCGTGGGACGGTGGCGAGGTCGGTGGAGCAAAGCTGGTGATTCAGGGTGGAGAAGGGGAGACGTTTGTTGAGGTATGTTGGTCCGGCATCGTGGAGTGCTTTGTGAGCGAGGGTCAGGAGCTTAAATGTGATCCTCTTGTTGACTGGGAGGCAATGCAGGTCTTTCAGGTGGGCAGTGATGTGAGTGTAGCGGGGATGCCGAGGGTGAGGTGCGCTGAGGTGTTATGTATGCGTTGATGTCTTTTCTGGAGTTTGCCGTGATTCCTGCATAGAGGGCGTTGCTATAGACCAGTCTGCTGCTGACGATGGCGTGGGTGACCATCCTTCTGGTTTTGGTGGAGATCCATCTGTAGATCTTTTGAAGCAGGCAGAGGGTGTTAAAGAAGGAGGAGGAGACGGCGTTGAATTGTTGGGTAATTGAGAGCGATGAGTCCAGGATGAACCCCAGGTTGCGTGCTTGGTTGGTGGGTGTTGGTGCGGCTCACAGAGCAGCCGGCCACGAAGAGTCATCCCAGGCGGAGGGGGTGGAGCCAAGGATGAGGACCTCCGTCTTATCTGAGTTAAGTTTCAAGTTACGGTTCTTCATCCAGTTGGCCACGGCCTTCAGTCCTTTGAGGAGGTTGGCTTAGGCAGTAGCGGGGACCTTGGTGAGTTAGAGGATCAGTTGGGTGTTGTTGGCATAGGAGATGATGTTGAGATTGTGTGAACAGATGATGTTGGCGAGTGGAGCCATGTAGACGTTGAAAAGGGTAGGGCTGAGGGATGATCCTTGAGGCACGCCACAGAGGATCTTGGTGGCTTAAGAGCAGAATGGGAGGAGGCGAACCCTCTGGGTTCTGTCCGTGAGGTAGGAGGTGATCAAGTCCAGGTCTTTGTCGCTGATTCCTGTCTCATGGAGGCATGTGTAGAGGTTGTGGTGGCAGATGGTGTTAAAGGCAGCCAAGAGGTCCAGGAGGATGAGGGTCATGGTTTCACTGTTGTCCTGATGTCATCAGTGGCAGCGATGAGGACAGTTTTGGTGCTATGATTGCTGCGGAATCCTGATTGTAACAGGTCCAGGATGTTGTTCTCCTCAAGGAAGTGGGTCAGTTGCCTGTTGACGATCTTTTTGATGACTTTCGCCAGGAACGGGAGCGGGAAGATGGGCCAGAAATTATTGAGGTCCTCTGGGTCTGCTGTGGGTTTCTTGAGTTGTGCGTTGATCTTGGCGTGCTTCCAGCTTTCTGGGGAAGGTGGCATTTTCGAAGGAGCTGTTGATGATCTTCCGGAGTTGGGGTGCAAATATGTGGTCAGTTTTTTTGAAGATGTGGTTAGGGCAGGGGTTGGATGGAGAGACAGAGTGGATGGTGTTCATGGTCTTGATCGTGTCGTCGTTGTTGATGTGGGTCCAGGAGACCAGGAGATTGGTGAGGCAGGCGGGTGGTAAATCTGTGGTGTTGACGACTGTCAGAAGGGTCTGGGTGTTGAAACTGTCATGGAGGTCTGCGACCTTGCGGTGAAAGAAGGTGGCTAGTGAGGCGTAGAGGTCTTGCGACGGCGGGATGTCATTGGCGCTGAAGCTGGGGTTGGAGAGCTCCTTCATAATGTTGAAGAGCTCTTTGCTGTTTTGTGTGTTGTTGTCAATGCGTTCCTGGAAGGAGGTCCTTTTGGTGTCTCGAATGAGTTGGTGGTGCTTGCAGCTGGTGTTCTAGAAGGCTGTGTGGTTATCCAGTGTCTTTTTGGGGCGCCACTGTTTTTTTAGTCTTCAGCAATTCCGCTTGGACTCCTGGAGGTTGGTGGTGAACCAGCTGGTCTTTCTGTCTGTGCGTCTGTTTGAATGTTTTTTGATCGGGCGAGAGTGTTGGCGCAGTCGTCAATCCATTGCCTGAGGTTGCGGGTGGCTGTGACTGTGTTGTTGGTTGGTGGGTCTCAGGTGAGGGTGGTGATGAGCTGGTCTTCGATGATCTTGTTCCAACTGCGGTAGGGAATCCTTTGCGGGTGGTGGTGCGTGGTGGGTTTCTTGAAGGTGAAGTGGATGAATTGGTGGTGGGTCCAGTGGAGTTCCACAGTGTGGCTGAAGGTGATGTGTTTTCTGGCAGAGAGAATGGGGTCAAGCGTTTGTCCGACGGAGTGGGTGGGGGCAGTGATGAGCTGTTTGTGTCCGAGGTTGGCGAGGTTGGCGAGCAGAGCAATGGAGTTGCTGTTGTCGGCTTTCTCTAGGTGGAAATTCAGGTCTGCGAGGAGGATGTAGTCTGTAGAAACAAGGGAGTACATGCTGACGATGTCAGAGATGACGTCGATGAACTGTGGCCGGGGCCCCGGGGGTCTGTAGACGAGTGTTCCTCTGAGGGGGGTGTTGGGGTCAATGTGGATCTGGAAGTGCAGATGTTCAGCGGTGCTGGAGGTGTCTGCTGTGCTGATTGAGATTCTGAGGGTATTCCTGTAGACGATGGCGATTCCTCCTCCTGGTCTGTTGTTGTGGTCCCTTCTGGTGATCTTGTAGCCATCTGGTATGGCAATGGCAATGTCGGTGCTGAGGAGGAGTTCAAACAGGTCTCTGTTAGGAAGGCTACATCCGGGAAGGCTGATTCGAGTAGATCCCAGAGTTCTATGGCCTGCTTGTGGACGGAGCGGGTGTTTAGTAAAATGCATCTGAGGTGGTTGCGTCCTGCCCTGATGGGTGGGGTGGGGCGTGCAGATGTTTGGCGGCTGGAGTAGCTGCAGTTTCAGCAGTAGAAAGGCCTGTGGGTAAGCTACGGGTGGCCTGGATGCAGTTTCATGATTAGCCGGTGTTGAATCCATGGAGGAAGGGAGCACCGTAGCGTCATTGGGTGTCGTGGCTCTCGCTGGGGCCAGGGGGTCCGGCACTGGGCGCGGGCCAGGCACAGACGGGTGCAGATGGGCTTGCCTTAGGTGTGCCTTCGGCACACAGCCATTAAGTAGGGGAGGGGGCGGTACTGGAGGTGGGGAGGCGGGAGCGAGGCTGTGACAGTGGGCTGGGCCGCTGGGCTGTAACAGCGGGAAAAAGGCTGCCTGGGAACTGGTTCAGGATCAGTAAGGATAATGTCCTGTGCCCAGAATTAAAAATAAAAGTACATAAGTGAAAAAGCAGGAGACAAGTCTCCTAGCTGAGGAGCAGACCAGGAGGCACTGTGTGCGTTACGGCGCTCTACAAGCACGAACCTGGAGGCGAAGGGCTACTGGCGCAGAGGCAGGGAGCACTATGAACGGAGCTGCTGGGGAGAATGCTTGCCTAGACCAGAGGTCTAGGTGTCACCCTAAAGGGGTAAAGTTTCCCAGGACTAACCATACTCACTTCGGGCATTACCAAAATGTCCTAAGTCTTTGGCCGTACTAAAAATGGGATCTGAGGGCTGGGAGTGTTTGTGGGCAATATACTATGGTAATCCTAGTGTCCAACAATGTCTCTCAATAAAATCTAGTTTAGGCAGTTCCTTTACCCCCAACAAACTCAGAGACATAAGTCTGGTAGGACGAAGCTGAGATTTTGGCAACCAGACAGTGGATACACACAAATTGTTTTGGCGTTCTGTTTCCCTTCTTAGAAGTGTGCCCAAAATGTCATAAACAATTCCCCTGCAGACCTGTCAAGCAGGTCTTGACACTCCAGCAGGATCAGCCACTATGATGTGATTAAAAGACGTACTGTGATGAAAGCTGGTCTGCCTAGAGGGGCAAAAGAAAGTGTGCCTGCCTGAGTATTAGCTATAGCTGCTATTGACAGGGTAGGCCTCTTTGAAGTTAATCAAGTCCCTGAGCCCAGCTCATTGGCCATCCTTTCAAGTGCACAACACCCTTAACGCCCAAGGCCTTTTATCTCTGCCATGGGAGTAAGTTTACACTTTAATCACACCTGTTTAGATGCTAATTACTGGCTAGCAGAAGCTGGGAGAGCAAAAAGCAGCTTTAGCTTCCAGGGACTTCAGGCCAGGAGAAGATAATTTTCTAAAAGTTTTTACTGTAATATATAGGAAAGATTAGAACACACCATTGAATTAGATGTTTAATAAGGATTAAAAGTAGCTGTTTAATTATTTTTGGCTAGTCCCATTACTGAGATTCGGCATCAGTATTTATTATTGCATCCCAGTGCTTTTCTATGGAACTGTCAACTCTGCTTCAGAGACAATAGCTTTCAGGTGCTAATCACTCAAAGGACACATTTATCATTAACTGTGACCCTGCCCTTAAATATCAAGCACCCTTCCTTAATTGGCAGTAAGACTTACTAAGGGGTGACTTGTATATATTTCTGTCAAAAGGGGTTATTTTGACAGGTCACCTTTGCAGTTTTAAACGGCACAGCATGCCTGCTAGTGGCAGACCTGCAGTCACATTTTCATTGTCATTGCAGTAGGTTGAACAATAAATGATGCATTCCACTGGTGAAATTTAACTTACTGGTCCTAGGTACACTTAGGGCACATTACCTCCTCGTTAGTCTTCCTAGCCACATGACTAATAAAGTGAGCTTCAGCTCCACACCTGAACCCTCCAAAGCAAAAGTCAGCTTCCCATGCCTCCCATCCCTTCCCAATATGGCCGACCCATTACACCATGACCTCTATAAGAGGCGGGCCGGCCCAACCCATAAGCCTGTTTTTTTGGTTCTGCGCTGGAGTTCTCTCCTGTGCTTCTTTCAGGTAAGTTGTTCCTGCTATAGCTGGAACTTGGTCCCTGGTTGGTAGCCCTGCTCTAGCAGGCCCTAGGACTCTGGGACCTTCCTCCTTCCTTCCCATAGTGTCTGGTTGGGACTGGTTAGGCTCTGCTTTAGCGAGCCCTGGGTTTACAGGAGGACGGATGAGGAGTTCTGGGGCTCTCTTCTGGCAGCCTTGTTTTTTCTCTCCCCTTGTCCGTGTGGGCACAGTGTTTTGGCTTTCTCTCGTGTCCAGGGTACCCCCCCTCCCCTTCCCCCTGGGGCCGCTCCTTCTGTTGGTGGCGCTCTGCCGCCCCCTGTCTCCCTCTCCTGGGGTGGCTTGGGTATGTGTTGGAAATGTGGGAGCCCGGCGGCCCGTTATGCATTCCTGTATTTAGGCACCGGTCTCTCCCGGGGCGTGGGTTTGTGTTCCACTGCTGCTGGTTCACTTTTGAACGATCTACTCTTATATGGGGTTTTGCTTTATGGACTTTTGGTGCATGCTTGGAGAAACAGGTGTATTCCTGTCTTCCTTTAATGATTGTGAATTGTCGTTTTCCCGTGTTACCATGTTGTGCTAGGGTGGTCGATTATCGCCCAGGCGCGCCTGCGCCTCTCCTTGACCATGGGTTCCCCCTTGGCGGAGCTCTTGCTGCCTGTTTCCCGCTTCCGGGTTTTCCGATGCGGGCGGGGTGGTCTGGGGCTCTGCCCCATGTCCCTTTCTACGGACATCAGCATTGGTGTTGGGCGTGGGGACCCGGCGGTCCATTCTCCGTCCTGTGGCCGCGCCCCTTCTTTTGTTTATTTCCTATTTGCCGGCCTCTGGGCTCTGTATGACGGGGTTCACTGGGGCCTCACTGCGTCTGCCTCTCGTCCGATGCTCAAAGGGCTTAGCTGCATTTTGCTGGGATGGGTGCAGTTCCCGGCGCAGGTTTCTTCCACCCACTGTTTCCTGTGCTCTCCCGCAGGTATTGTACACAGGTCTTCTGGGGCACTGGGGCCGCTGAACGACATGTTTTCTTGACCTAGCCTCCGAGGGGCGGGCCAGCCTTCTCTGGTTTTCTGCATGGCTGAGGTCTCACAGGTGCGGCTGGTTCGTGCTCTGCTCGCTCATTGTGGTGTCCTTTGTGTTGAGCCAGTCGGCCTGGTCTGGTGACTCAGTGGTCTTCTGCGTCCACTGCGGCTGACTGGGGTGTCCTCGTGGTCACGGGTTCTATCACGGCCCGTCCTCTCTCTTCCTCCTTCTGGGGTTGTTTCCATTTACATTATGCTGTTTACGGTCCTGTTCTGGTCTCTGTGCGAACAAAGGCTGGGCTAGGGTGGTCTCCTGAGTGCTACAGCACACTTCTAGCAGTGTTTCTGGTCGTCTTGCTGACTTGTCCAGGTTTGTACTATGTGTGTGTTGTTTCCCAGTTGGTTCTCCTGGCTGTTGCGCTGTGGACTGTCGGTTGCGGTGTCTGACTGTCACGTTGGTTTGACTGAGTCTGGTGGCTCAGTGGACTGCTGCGTCCACTCCAAGGGCCTGTGTTTGTCCTAGTGGTAGCAGGTTTGGGTCCCGGCTGGTCCACGCAGCCTTTTATCCATCTGAGGTCGACAAATTTGTTCCATTGAGTGGGGTATTGTTCAATATCTGTTATTCAGTGCCAAGGTGCCCCATTGTGGTGTTTGTGTGCTTTACTTCTGCACATGTTATGATGTCTGCTGTCTCACTTGTTGTGAGTTCTTTTTGATGACTGGAGTCATTGTTGCTTTTGGGTGTCCGGAGGTGCTGGGGTTCTTGGTTCTCTTCTCCCGGGCGGACATTTGGCAGTGTGTCACAGGGCCGCAGGTTCGTGGTGTTTGCTGTATTAGTCCCTACTCTACTTCTTCCCTTCTCGGTTTTGGGCCGTTGGTTCGTCCATCCTGTTCCTGCCTAGTCTCCACCTCCCTTCCTGGGGGTTGGACTTCTATTAAGGCCTTCTGTTGCCTCTCCTCAAGTTCTGGGTGGCCTCTGCCCACTGCCGGGCCGCTCTGGTTGTGGGGTTTAAGGCTCCCCTGCTCGGGTCTGGAGTGCTGCTGCTCTTTGGTTGCTCTTCTACCTTTGGTTGGTGGCTGCATTGTCGGCCTGGGGTTCGTCACACTCCTCTGCTGGGGTGTGCGTTTTGGCCTGTTTCTTGCTGGGTTGCTTTTTGGCTCTCTCGCTGGTTGTTCTCCGGCAGGTCCTGTTCATCCATTTCCATTTTTCCGGTGGTGTATTGGTGTTTTCCCCATCCTGTTCTGGTTTTCCGGTTTCTGGTGGCCTCCCTCCTGGTGCCTGTCCCCCTTCGGCTGGTTTCGGGCCTCCCCCCGGCTGTTGTGGTTGGGGTTGTCTGCCTCGGTAGGGGCCTTCCATGGGTTGTGTTTTAGGGGGCCTGCGGCGCTACCATCCTTCTATCACCTGATCTCGTCTGATCTCAGACGTTGATGCTGGGTTGTCCTAGATCGTGCCTGGTTTGGCGTTCTTCCGGGAATGTCCAGGTTCAGTTGGCTTCACTTCCCCGGTTCTGTCCCTTGTGGGTCCTCCCCTTCCTGTCGGACTCAGGGCTTCTGGGGATTCCTGGGTTCCGGTTCGTTCCTGACTTTGCCGGTTCCTGTGGGGGTTCCTTCTCTTACCCCGGGGTGCTCTGTCTGTTCAGGTGATCCCTTCCTGGGATTTGTGGGCCTTTGGCGTCCTTTGGGGCGTGCTTGCATTTCTGGTCTGTACGGGGTCAGTTGGTGCGCCTGATGGCGGGTTTACCGTCTGACTCCTGTTGGCCACTCCTCGGTTTTTCTGGACTTTATTTTTATTTATTTATTTTAGAAACTTGTAGAGCGCACGGCTACCTCCAGCGGAGGTGTGCCGGCGCTAAGATTACATGAGAGTCCCCAAAGAAAGTAACCAAGAACAAATCCCACTGATGGAAAAGGAAATACTGAGGACCTGAGAATACTGAAGACCTAATGATTAGTAAACAACCAGGTCTTAAGTTTGCGTTGAAAAGCTGGCTCGGAATCAGTGAACCTGAGGTCAAGAGGAAGGCTATTCCAGAGCTTGGCAGCAGTGACGGTGAAAGATCTGCCGCCAGTACGAGAAAGCCTAAATCTTGGCACCATCAGGAGACGCAGACTGTTAGATCTCAGGTGTCTAACTGAAGAAGAGATCTTGAGACGATTTCTCAGGTAGAACAGGCCAATTCCGTGGATAGCTCGGTGGGTCAGTGTCAGTATTTTAAAATCAATGCGACGGGCTATAGGGTGCCAGTGAAGCTCAGCCCGGTAGGCCCTGACCGAGGTGCGAGCAGGGATATTACCAATGAGCCGAGCAGCCGCTTTCTGGACAATCTGTAGACGGTCAATTAGGTATAGGGGGGCACCTGCATATAGACTGTTGGCATAGTCTAGGTGGGTGGTAATAAGTGCCTGAACAACTGTTTTGCGAGATGATTGAGGGAGGTATGGAAACATTTTCCTAATCATGCGCAATTTGGAAAAACAGGCCCCTACAACTTTGTTGACTTGGACACTTCCAGACAAAGAGTTGTCAAAGGTGAAGCCCAGGTTGCGGGCCGCTTGTACAGGAGAAGGAGGAGGATTCAGAACGGTAGGCCATCAAAGAATAGCAGGAGGAGGGGATTTCTTGCTGAAGAAGAGAACCTCCGTTTTGTCGGTGTTAAGGGCAAGATGATTGACTGACATCCAGGTGCATATATTGCCAAGGCAGTTTCTAAAATTGGCAAAAAGGGAGTCAGAGTGGTCTCTAAAGGAAAATATAAGCTGAGTATCGTCAGCATAAGAGACCACCCTGACACCCCAAGACTCCACTACCTTGGCAAGAGGGGCCACATAGGCATTGAACAATAAAGGGCTCAAGGCCGAGCCCTGGGGCACTCCGCACAGGAGGGGTTTATCCTCAGATTCAAAAGGGTGCATCGAGACCCTCTGAGATCGGCTGGACAGGAAAGATTTGGTCCAGGCCAGTACCGTGCCACCTACCCCTAGCTGTTGTAAACGGGTGGCAAGTATATTATGGGATACAGTATCAAATGCAGCGGATAGGTCGAGGAGGACTAACATGGCCTCCTCGCCCCTATCCACTGATTCCCTAATGATCTCAGAGACTTCTAATAAAGCCGTCTCCGTACTGTAGCCGGTTCTAAAGCCGGACTGGGAGTCGTGAAAAAGCTGGTTTGATTCTAGATACTGTGCCAACTGTTTCTGTACCACTTTCTCCAGAATCTTGGCCGGTTTTGCCCCCGCCCTGCGCGGGCTTCTTGTGGTTTTTCACCTGCCTCGTTCGCTGGGGGGTTGCTGGGCCTACAGCCTCCATGGGATCTTCTGTTCTTGTCTGTCTCAGAGGTTGCGCTAGGTCGGGCCTGTTTTGTGCCTGTATGGGGGTCCACCTGGGTTTGCCCGGTGCTGTTGTCTTCTCTTTTCCCCTTTGGTTTTTCAACACGGTTGTGCTGTTCTTGACTGGGTCCCTTGTTCTGGTTTGCATCCCTGATGGGGGTTCTTTCTGCCATTTTGTCCTGCTTCCTGGCTTGGCGCTTTCCTCTGGTCCCTTTTGCTTAAGGGGGTCTGGTTGTTTGGCCTGGATGGGCCATTTGGCCGGTTAGGAGTTCTCACCTGGGTGCTTCTCCCTTGGTTTGTGCTGCTGCAAGTGTTGGACCATGGTGCTATAGCTCGTTGGTCGTTATTGTGCTTTGGGGGGCACATTCTTGCATGAAAGGTGGGTTTGTTTCCTGCCACAACTTTCGTTTTGTCCCATGGTGGTATGTGTTCAAACTGTGCCTTCATTTTACGGGGCTGCTGGGTTTTCCCTGTTCTCTTTCTCCAGGTGGGGCCCTGCATTTCCTGTGGGGATTTTGCTTCCTCTTCCCCTTCGTCCCTGGTTTTCGGGTGCTGGGGCCTGTTGGCTCGGGTTTGCTCCCTGGGGTTGTTGTGGTTGCTCAGGCTTGTTTGGCCCAGCTCTTCTGTCCTTACCAGCTTGGGTATGTTTCTGCCTGTAGCTTTTCCTTCCTCTGCGATCCTGTTCCTGTTGGTTCATCATTGTTCGGCTGGGCCGGGCCTGGTTGTTGGCTGGCTGTGTGGCCACCTGTGTGCTCGCTCCGTCGGCTCGCTTCCTTCTTGTGGACCATTTCTGGCACAGTTTGCTTGGTCCCTGTGCGGCGCAGTCTCGCTCCTCCGTGCTGCGTTCCCGTACCTGCCGGGCTCTGGGTGCTTTTTTCTGAAGGGTGGTCTCTGGTGTACATTAGCTTCCTTTCTGGTGGCTTGGCCTAGGGCCTGGTCCTTTCCGCTCTTCGGGCACCGTGGGCAGCCTTGTGGGCTTTCCGCTTTTTTGCTGTTGGCCGGTTGGGTTCCCTTGGTGACCGGATTTCTTCAGTGTCATTTCCCGCACCTTCCTGGTTCTTTTTGCCTTGGGCCTGCCCAGGTTCTCTCCTTGGTGTCATGCTCCCTTCCTGGGGGTCCTTTGTGCGACCGGAGTCTGTGTCCCGCCTGTTTATTTCCTTCCGGGTGGGGCTCTCGTGACCTTCGTGCTTTTGGTAGTTCAGTTGGCGTGCTGGGTTCCTGGTGCATCTGGTTTTGCTGCCCCGTTCCTCTGTTGGTTTCGGCTCTCTCGCAGTTGGTCGTCCAATGTGCGGTGTTGCTATGTTTCTGGTCTACTGCGTCTCTTTTTCTGCTGTGGCTTTTTGTTGGGTCGCTGTGGTGTGGATGCCCTCTGTATCCACTGTCTGGGCTTTTGCTCTCCTTTCGCTTTTTGCGGTCCATTTGGCAGTCTTGGTGTGCTTGGCCCGGCTTGCTGCTTTCTGTTATGGGGCCTGTTTGCTGTTGCTTTTGGCTCCGTGCAGTCTGGTTCCGTGCCTTCTCTGTCCTCCTTCTACCTTTGGTTGGGGCGGATTTGTCTGGCGGCACTGCGTGTCTCAGGGGTCCGGGTTTGCGGCCCTTCCAGTGTCTTTCTGTCCCGGGCTGGTTCTTCCTGCTCGTGGTTGCCTCTCTCTTGGGTGGTCTTTCCACTCTTCTGGCCTGTTGGGTTTTCCCTCTTTTGTGGGCTTCCCATTCCGGTCCGTTGGTTTCTTGTGAGTTTCCATGAAGCTGCTTGGCTTTGGTATGTGCTCACTTTGTTAATCATGTGGCGAGGAAGACTAACGAGGAGGTAATGCCCCGGTTACTTACCGGTAACCTTCATTACTCCGAGTATAGTCTTCCTCGCCACATGAGTTCCCATCCCTCCGTCCATGTCTGGCTATTGGCTTCATGTTTGTGCTTGGTAGTTTCAGGCTGATGGGTTGGGCCAGGCCGCCTCTTATAGAGGTCAAGGGTGTAATGAGTCGGCCATATTGGGAAGGGATGGGAGGCATGGGAGGCAGACTTTTTGCTTTGGAGGGTTCTGATGTGGAGCTGAAGCTCACTTTGTTAGTCATGTGGTGAGGAAGACTATACTCGGAGTAATGAAGATTACCAGTAAGTAACCTGGGCAATATTTTAGGGACTTATAGATAAGTTAAATATGATAATTAAGGTTAGACCAGTTTAGCCATGTTGAAAAGAGGAGAACATTCCTGCACCACTTGTTAGCAAGGGTAAAATGCACAGCTTTCTACAGCTAGCAAAAATAGGGTTCAGCAAAATGGCAAAACAATTGGGGTTAGTCTGCAGATTCAACAGGGAGTTTGGCTGCTGAAAGCAGCTGAAATATCTGAAAAATGCTGAAAAAAAACTTTAACGTGTGCATGTTTAAACACTGATTCCTGCATTTTATTCGTAACATCTCATTGTCAGGGGTAATTCTTTTAGGTTACTACTGTCTGGTGGTGTCTTAGATGTTAGGGCTGGGGGAGCGGAAATAAACATAACCAAAACAGAAAGAGGGCATTAATTCCATGTCTGCTTCTCCCTCCTTTTCGCTTACAGTTCGACATCAATATAACTTTAACAGAATTATTTTCCTTCTGAGTTCTGGTTACTGGCTAAGACTGTCACCAGTTACCAAGAAGTAAACTGAAGATCACATCAAGCTGCAAGAATTTAACGCCAATTTAATGCCTTATCCGAGGCTCTTGTTACAGAATTTACGGTAACGCATGTGTTTACAGATGTGTCAGGATTCTAAAATCTGAGGAAATACTGCAATTCAGATTATATTTCACCAGGAAAAAAAACAGTACTAAAAAGGTCATTAGGATCGCGGACGGACTTGCGTCCGTCCGCGACCCCAGAGCAGGAGGGAACCTCCGCATGGCATGCGGAGTTCCCTCCTGTGCAATGAGGATGTGACTGCAAGGGTTGCGGTCACATCCTCTATTTTTAACATTGCGGCGGGTGGAGCTTCAAGCTGCACCCGCAGCAATGTTAAAAACGCATGCATTTCATTTGTATGCAGAAAGTGGCAGGCACCGCGCGGTGCCTGCCGCTTACTGCATACAAATGCAGGGGGGTACCATAGGTACCCCCCATGTGCACCCCCCCTCCCTTCACCTAGGTGGCCCGCAACGGGCCCCCGCAGTGAAGTTACACATGCTTTTCCACGGCGGAAAAGCCGCCGCGGAAAAGCATGTTTCCATGCACATCCTAATCTGGCTGACGGTGTCTGAGAGACACCGTCACCATATTAGTGCTTTTCCGCCGCGGTTGTAAGCCAACCGCGGAGGAAAAGCTGCGGACGGAAACCAGGACCCACCAGCCATCCTAATGTGGCGGTGGGTCTTGGTGGGTCCGCAGACGATTTTCCGCATCCTCCAGGCCGGCGGTGTCTTCCGCCGGCCCGGAGGATGCGGAAAATCCTCCATCATAATGAGGCCCTAAATGTGTTGTGGGGGAAATGGCCAGAAATTTGAGAAAACATAAAGGGATCAGAGCGCAAACACTGATTTCTACCGCAGTTACTCATTTCTGAGTGAAAATTTCACAATGACCAGATGTACCCAGACTTCAGGAAAGCTAAACCCCTCAGTACTGGTAGTTCCATGATTGCCAATGCGGACCAACGCATTCCTTGTTTAGGAAACCTACATAGGAAATTGAAGGGAATTGTGTCACTGTGGTGTAATACCCTACTTGCCTATCAAGATTTGCCCTGTAATCTGCCCTTACCAGTGTTTCCTTCCAAATTAGCTGAGTGGCATAAATGAGCGCACATACTATGTTGAAATGCTACATTTTAACAGTTATTTTATTCAACAGGAAAAAAATAAAACCGCGCTACTTTCTTCTTTCTAGCAGGTCCTTAGACAGTAGTAATGTGCTGTGTTTTATATGGTATTGCATGGTTGTTTGCATAGCGCAGAGTAAGCACTCATTTCCACTTTGTGACGCCTCCAATATGTATCATTTTATGTCATATTTCGAACACATGAATCTGCATGCCAAAAGGTCATAGCTTCTTAATTTACAAATTGTGATCAACTTGACATTTAACCGTTAAATAACAAATGGAATTCCTGCAGCGGTAAGACTCTTTTCGCGGCTATTTCCTTGGCTGATTAAGAAAAAGAGCACAAATAAAAGAATCACATTTAGATAATAGTTCACTATTTGAAAATGTTAATTTAAATAAATGGATCATCTGTGAGGCAGTTCAGGTTTCACAAAATGCAGCAGCACACATACATTGTATTATTAAGGAATTCACAACATTGAAGAGTTGTGTACCCAGGATGAGTGCTTGGTTTTAGTTTTTTTGTGTGGTTTTTAGCAGATTGCTAATGACAGCGGATGAAAAGGAATATTCTGGAAAATATCAGCCCCTATTCTGAAAGTGTATGAACGAGCAAGTGAATGCGTAGCTAAAATTTCCCATATTTATTCAGAACACGAAATTGATTTGATAGAGATTTTTTACAACCTTCTCTTTATGTTCCAGTGCGCCTGCGCATATACCTAACAGTTGATGCATGATAAATAGACATCGGTAAGTTAAAACTGGGACTGAGTGATCAAGGTTTGTGAGGAAAAAGTTCTGTTGGCAAAAGTAGCGGCCCTCAACGTTTTGAACAGGTGCAGCACCGAGGGTACGATTATGCAGCACCTGGGGGGTCCTATGGCTCAAAGCAGCTTGGAATGACAGATGGGGCTGCAATGAAGAGACACACAGTGAGAAATTCCGGTTACAAGTAAAATAGAAGTTCAGCTAGATTAATAGGGTGAACCTTGATCAGGCATTTTGCATTCACTCCCATGTGGACTTCTACTTATTTAAAAGCCTTTTTGCGAGGCTAGGAAGGGCTTGGTAGCGAGGCGGCATGACTGTCTCAATCGAAAGCTCTGAGTCACCCAAAGGCTTTTCAGTGTTTTGTTGCATCTTTGACCTGAGCAGAGGGGTTTGCTGCTTCAATTTGCCATGCAGATACTTAACGTTCAAGGAGTTACTGCATATAAGAAGAATGATCTGGTTTCAACTCTCATGACTTCTGAACAATTGTCTGAAACTGAACTCTGACAAAACGGAGGTGCTACACTTTGGCAAACAACCATCCTTTTGGTCCCCTTGCTGATGGCCCCAAGAATTGGGTACCCTCCCTATTCTGGTGACAAAGATGAAAAACCTGGGAGTCCAGTTTGATGAAAAACTTTCTTTTGTGGGTCATGCGAATGCCATAATATCGTCATGCTTTTTCATCTTTTGTTGTACAGCGCTTTAGATTATGAATGGATTTTCCCGATTCATGCTCTTATATAGGTACAATTCACGTTGTTCTTATATAGGCATAGAAATCAAGTCCTCATTTAGGCATAGTCCATGCAGCCCAGATACAGGAATGGCTACTTCCATCCGTTCACCAAACGTCACAACGATTTCTTGGAAAACCAGCTTAAGCCGTTAGGGACTTCCCCTTGCTTAAATGTTGATTTCTCCAAGAACTCAGTTAGTTTTACAATGAACAACTATTCCTTAGGGGTTCATTCATAACGTTCATATGCCCATCTTTACGTCAAACATGGCATTCCTAAACACCTTCAAGGTATAAATATACCTTCACTTGCTATGGCAAAGCATGGTGGTTCGGAGCAGTTCGACGACCTACTTGCCCGATGCAGCTAATTACAGCAAGTGCCGAAGGAAGCCAACTCTCCAGCTGACATACTGATCAGGAAGCTGCCCTCCTCCGCTGAGAAATCCAGCTCCAGTGTTTCTGACTCCCCATGCGGGGTGTTGGGAAATCGAGTCCCGAGACAGAGATTCCAGACCTCCTTCATTCTAAGGTTTGGAGCTGATAAGAACCTAGAGAAACCTTTGGTGGATTCTTGGCAAAAACGAAACCTATGCTAAAGACCATACTTACTTTTCCCCTCGTACTAGACCTAGGTTAGGTACATTGGGGTAGGCGTATTTTAGAAGCACCAGTTGAGTATTTTAGCCTGTGTTATTTATGTTTGTATTTTTATATGGCTTAGAAAACATACAATGCTATTACAGTATTATTTTATAATACTATTCTCGCTGTACGCCTTATACTTTGCATTCTATCCAACAATTGTAGCAGTTCACCTCTCTTGCATGAGAAAGAAGACTGTTCAATAAAACTTTTATTGAAAACGCCTGTCTCACTATTTTTCTGCAAACTCTGTAGAAATGAAGCATGCACGATTGACTGAGTGAAATACTTATCTATTGTTTCCACGACTCTGAAGATAGTTATTCCAGTCCTAGGAAACAAAGTTGTCATGTTTATGCGGTTGTCAGAAACTAATCCCTTCTTGTGTATTCGAGATAGTTTCTAGTGACCTCTGAGCTAGCTGGCACCCACAATTAAGTTTAGTATATTCAATAGAGACCTACTGACCTAATTTCTACGTCATATCTATAGGATATATTATTCCAATGCACAGAGCCTATTGAGAATATAGGAACTGCACTACATGGCGTCCAACATCTGGTAAGGCACTAATTTAACGCTAGATACTAAAGTAACTCAGTCATGCTTTGACCCTTTTTCCGTAATACTCCAATAGACGTCTGCAGTGGGTAAAAGGATAATATCCGCCTTAGCTGAGTAGGACGAAAATCCTAAGTATTAGTTTGTTCAACGTTGAAGGATACAGTGTTCCAAAATATTGTGCACCTTATCTTTGTCTCCTTGAAACTTGCTCTGCAATTTTCATTAAACAATGTCGATTAACGGTGACAGCACCGAGAATGGTGGAGCTGCGGCTGATCCAGCCAGTGCAGCTTTTAACATAACAGGTTTACAAGAAACCGACGATGATGCTATAATCATTCCTCCAAATTTAGGGAAAACCATCACTATAAAACTTATAAAAAATGGCCTATCAGCAAGAGGTAGTAGGGTAGTTTTTGTGATAGAGGCACATGAATATCATCAGAGGTATTCTATTCATGCATAATCTTCCCAGAAGCAGATCCAAGAACACATGTGTTTCACTTCTACAAAGAGGATGAACCACCAGCGTAATGCATTCCTTTCTAGGATATAGAAATTCCACTAACTTACCAGGAACATGCGCTCTGGTTTAAAGGCGCCCTAAAACATTTAAATCAAATTACAAGACTCGGTCCACTAGACAGACCAGGAGCAACATGCCCGGTGTTAGCCAGCTATACTCCATATCCTGAAATTAATGAAATGACAGATGTGGAACTATGAGCTCAACTCAAAGAGCTATCAAAATCTATAGACAACTGGGTCAATATGTCATGCAGACTCTTACAGTCCAACCAGCAATAATGATTCCACCGCATCCCCCCCACCAGGGGAACACAAATAAAATTACACCACAGACTCTAAATTCGGTTGTTGGTAAATTAGCCGCAAAACGGGAACAAATTCCATTCTGGATAGCTCAAAAAGTTACTCAAATCGAGGCAGTATTTCCTAATACTACCCCTCATGAAAAGCACAGAATTTTAACAATCTGTTTACCAATGGGGATCGCAACACATCTGGAGGATTGCAACACTTGGGGTACAGTCTTTGCTGCAATCTACACTAATAAACACAGAGTGTACCATCTATGGCAGTTGTAGTAATCTGCCTTTCCATTTTCCACCTCCTGCTTTGGAATGTTCCTCTTTGCTCCCCCCTCCCTCCCAATTGGTACGTTCCCCCAGAGCTTGCCTTAGAATGTTGGCATCCCTCTGGCAGTCTTGGAGAGTGGGTGACGGAATTAAGTCTACTTTTACTCACCTCTGCTTCAGAGTTTCTTGTTTTCAACACTGGCGACCAGTTGGCGCAGGGGGAATACGGAATGTCCTGAAACAGATTCAAAATGAATACGGGGCAGAGCCTGCTTTGAATCTAGGAATGAAATTACTGAAAGATTTCAAACAGGTCTCAGCAATAATATTAGCCAATATTAAAAGTGAAGCAGCATCCGTGGCGATGAAGAAAATACGTTTTTACTAGGTCCTATTAATTTCCTTACATTCCTCCATTTCTAGCCATCTCGTGACAAAACCCTGTCTACAGCCACATACCCAAGCCCTCTGTTCTTTGCAGTTAAACAATTCATCAACAGAAAGCCATGAGACACCTACGCCCTGTGTAAACAAGCTTGTTTTTCATCTTCTGCTCCCTGCTTGGTAAACATCCTTGTGGCTGTGATCAGGTCATCTGGACAATGGTCTGACTGACCAAGCCTTGATCAAGCTGATTGAACAATGGTCTGACTGAACCAGCCTTGATCAAGCTAATTGAACAATGGTCTGAATGCCGAGTCTTGCTCAAGCTGATTTAACAATGGTCTGAATGGCGAGCCTTGATCAGGTCATCAACTACAAACACCGCCCTGATTAAACAATGGACTGAATGCCAAAAAAGTGGAATAAAAATGCATATAAGGCTTGCTCGCTGTGGAGTAAAGCAGCATCCTCCTGGGTTTTGTCTCTGATCCATAGCCCGGGCTATTGTAATAAAGGTGGTTCTCGCTGCAGACAAAGGTTTCCGGGTCCAGTTTATTATATAAGGAGGGTAAGAGTAGACTCGGGTGATTCCTACACCGCCAAGCCCCACTCCTCCTTGAGGTGGGCTTTTCTTGGTTCTACAGCGATCCTCCAAAAGTTAAGGGAATTTCATGTAAGTGAGCAACCACAAGAACTGGCCAGAATAATTGAAAAATCCTATGAAGAATTGGGCAGAGACAGGTTGGGTGGAAACCAGTTAAATCCCAACTGTCTGAAAATCGTGAGAAGGTCTTTACTAAAAACACTCTTACTCCTATTAAAAAAAAGAGGGAGAACACTAAAGAAACTTCTAAAGAGAAGCATTCCCAATCCTGAGGTAGGTCTCCTCAGAAGGAGCCCTCTGAAAGGAGGTATAACCTCAGGAATAGGGATAATGTGAGAAAACCTGATAGATATCAAGATACTGATATACGTTCCTCTAGTACCTTTCAGACTTCATCACAGATCTCCGAAAGAAGAGGATGGTCAGAACACAAGGAAGAACGCATGAAGTCCAAAGATGATCAACACGTTCAAAAAAGCAACAAACCTCAATTTACCAAAAAGGAGGTAGCAGGTCTAAAAATCAGACATGCCGAGGATCCTGAGGACACAACTCAAGAACGGGGAATGGGCTCAGCCAATGTTGGACAGAGCAGCAGAAGTCACCATAGCTCGCAAGAACTTGAAGGATCATCTGGAGACAGTGGACTTGAATGAATTCATTCAAGTGAAAAGTGTAGATATCAGGGTTAGTTGTCCACATAAGTTATATGAAATAACACTCCAGATGGAGGGGGACATACCAAGAAAAGTGAGAGCACTCTTTTGGGAGCGACTTTCTAAGGGGTAAGACATTCTTCTAGCTGAACAAGACTGGCCACCACAATTTTTCAGGGAGTGACCACATGGCGAAGACTTCCTTATGCCAGCCTTCTTCAACCACATTCCAATTCATTTAAAATATACCTATGCCAGGAAATGGGCAGTAGCCCAAGCTCTGGCATTATACAAAAATCATGTAGGATGGGAGGAGGACTCGCCTCACCATAAAATCCTACTAAAAATATCAACCAACTGCACAAAGGCAGTACCCAGTTAACACCTTGGCTGCTATGGACATTTTTCTCCTGTGCTGTCATTCTATGAGTCCCATTGTTCATGACGAGCTCAGCTCGTCATGAGCACAGCTCAACCGTGCCTCATGGCGAGCTGAGCTCGTCATGAGCATCGAAGGGGTTAAGCAAGAAGCTAAAAAACAGGTCAGGGAGATATTAGATAAACTTGAATACCAAGGGGTGATTGAAACATGCACCTCGTCAATGAACAATCCTTTGTTTCCTGTCTCCAAACCAGACAATACGTATCGTCTAGTTTTGGATTACAGACATTTAAACTCTTGTTGTAAAACTTTTGCAGTACAAAATGCACACAGTGCAGCATTAATGAATAACTTTGTGCGTAAGAAATATAAAACCACATTAGATATTTCTAATGGTTTATTCTGTCAAAACATTGTACTTGACCGCTTTCTCAATTATGGGGACACAGGGTCACTTCTGTTGTCTTTCACAGGGATTCAAGAATAGTCCTGGGTTATTCTCAGCAAGGGTAACAGAGTTGATGATGAAGCATTATCACATGTTGATGACATCTATCCAACAGACAATGACCTGTATAGGCACTTGAACAGGGTGAACACCATTATACTTGGATTAGCCTCAGAAGGGTACAAATTAAATTTAAAAAAATCTTGAATTGCCCATTTAAATGTCCTTTTTCTAGAATACAAACTTTCAAGTGAAGGCAAAAGCCTGGCAGCAAACTTTCTAGAGAAATGTGCGCTGCTCCAACCTCCAAAAACACTGAAAAACTTACAGTTGATTCTAGGTTTCCTAAATTTTGGAAGAACATACATTCTAAATTATGCAGAAAGGGTTAAACCTCTCTATGAATTTATCAAACCTGATTTCAAAATAGTTAATTAGACACAAAAACACACAGAAATTTTGGGTTCACTCCAAACAGACATGTTAGCAACTAAACATTTGCAAACACTTGTGAACTTACGCAA
The DNA here is from genome assembly GCF_964263255.1 of Lissotriton vulgaris. Taxonomy (NCBI): domain Eukaryota; kingdom Metazoa; phylum Chordata; class Amphibia; order Caudata; family Salamandridae; genus Lissotriton; species Lissotriton vulgaris. Next base: position 1,601,818,112 of record NC_141687.1, on the reverse strand, counting down.
CTTAGTTATCCGAATCATTCCAGGACAATGCCGATTCATGTTTTTAACTTTTAACGAAGGGGAATAAGTACCAATTGCATACAAAACACATTTGTACACAGAAGCAGAAATGAAGTTTACTTCAACAGAAAAAAATTCTGACAGAGGTTCACACTGTAGTAGCAAAAGAGAGAGCCCTCGCACAGGGTAAGCACATTATGGTTGCTACACCTGTACCTGCCTTAGAGGCAATAACAAAAGCGAGCATTCCAAATGCTAAAGCTTTACATCCAAGATGGATACAATGGGTTAATTCTCTTGCTGCAAAAGACGTTGAATACGTTTTTGATCCATATTTGATAACACAAGCATTTCTACAATACAAACAAGAATGTCCTCTGCCTACTGATCTTCTGCCTCTAGAGCAGTAAGAATGTATAATTTATACTGACAGATCAGCTCAACACACTATGGGGGAAACAAGCTTGTAGTGCGGCGTGCGCGATCGTTAAAGGTCATTGGCGCGATGACAAATTCATACCAATGGTCACTAAAACACAATCTCTAGGAGATTGTACAGCTCAGCAAGCTGAACTACAAGCCTTCAAGATGGCACTTGAAAATACAGATCGCAAATTCCCCACACTCATAGTGTGCGATTTGTATTATACAATGAATACTTGCAAAACTTGATTCAAAACGGTTACAAAGATGCATAAGGTGGCACAATCAAGCATAAGTTGCTTTGGGAACAAGTAGTTCAGTTACGACAAGGACTACAAAACACTCATGTGAAACATACGCTGAGTCATCAACGTGATGACGTTCATGTTACAGGGAATTCATTGGCTGATGAAACCGCTAAGTCAGCTGTGCAAACGTCTTCTGTAGCTGCAACATTCGTTCAAAAACTAAAATAGACAGCTAAATAATGCAAGCTGTCAATGCTTCAAGTAAAGTCAGTGGTAAAACATTACCAAAAGGGTTTCCACTCAAATACTCATACGTAACTGATGCAAATAATGTTCAGTTTGTTCGAATCCATGGAGTGGGGGATAGGGTAATTCCAAACATGGAACATAGATTAGGACTAATCTTAGCAGCACATGAAGGGCTCGCCTCTGCACATACAGGTGTTTCCGCCACAGTATCATTATTAAAGCATACTTGTGGCTTGTGCATGAGGAAACAAACCAGAAACTATGTTTTGGAATGTGAAATTTGCCAAAAGATGAAAGTCTCTACTGTGAAACGTCCTTCACAGACGCCCCGGTTAATTTCAGATAAACCATTAGCTTGTGTTTACCTGGACCACTGCGGTCCCTTACAGAGGGATGGTAACTATAAATATATCATGGTCGCAGTGGATTCGTGTTCAAGATTCATTTGGATGTGGCCTCAGCGCTTGGCTGGCGCTCGAACTGTTATAAAAGATTTGCGAGTCTTTATCGTCACATACGCAGTCGGCACACTACATTGTGACCAGTGTCCTGCATTTAGCTCTCGAGCTTACAAGGAGGCCATGGCCAAATTGGGCATTGCATTGCGGTACTCTAGTCCATTCCATCCTGAGGGAAATTTAGTAGTGGAGAGAAAAAACTGGGACATAAAGCAATCTATAACAGCTAGGGTATTAGGCTCGGGTGACGGGTGATTCAAACATCTAATAAGTGTCCAACATAGTCTTAACAATCTGCCAAGAAGTTCTCTAGGGGGTATCACTACATATGAAGTCCTGTTTGGGACAAGAATGTTAGTATCGGATCTCGATTGTCAGACTTCAGTGGTAGACCAAAAACCCTTTGATATCAAAGACCGTTTGGCTGTTTTACAGGACTTAAATGAAATAAGAACAAAACAAAGTAACGTGTTCCTGAAGCCAACCACCACTGAAGAGAAACCGCCCGTCCCAACAAGGCCTGTCCGGATTCCTAAGCTTGGGGATCTAGTCAGAGAAAAAATCACGGATCAGAAAAGGAATTTGGGCCTTCTTACAGACAACCAGTACCTGTCAATCCACAGATCAAGAACAGTATTACTGCCGCCCCTTGCTGGTAAAAATGAGAACAGGTTTGTGTCCATCGTCCTGGTCAAACCACATCATGTGGCTGATCATAAGCAGTAGGCCAAGTGGACTCCGCCAATGTAGCAGACGCCCTAATCTGGCTACTATTCAAGAGGTTCAAACTGAGAGACTCCTCACCTTTGAAGAATCTGCAGTGCGAAATGAAGGTCTATGCAACAAAGCTATAGAGCTTGTACCTCTTGAAACCCAAATAACAGTTTGTCAAGAAACACCTGTCTACAACGAAGTGGCATCTGACTATACAAATGTAACAAGTGGTTCCAGTGATTTTAACGAATCCTGATGCAATCCCTACAATTGACAGAACTGCTTCTGGCTATTTCATTAACTTTGATACATTTTCCGAGGATTCCAGCGAACCTGAAACAACGCCAGTAAAGAGAACTTTCAAAGAACAAGCGACAGACCTTTTTCAATACTTGGAAAAGACTTATCTGGTTTCACCATGGATTGAACTTTGGATTGTGTTGGTTGTGCTTTTACTTCTACTATGGTTGACTCTGATAATAACTTTGGTAATGCTGATATATGGAAGGTATGTTAAAAAGGACACAGCAAGTAAGAACATCAACTTATACTCAAGCCACACAAATCATCTCATTGTGAACAAAGAGACTTGTCAACAGTGAACATCACAGCCATTCCTATACCAGGGGGTATAGCTTGGGACAGAACTGACTATGACATTTTTGGCCCTGCGGAGCTGTTGAAGATTCTACACCAGTTCAAGATTTCCTTGAATGACTTTGTTTCATTTAGTACCTTTTCTGATGATTGGGACTTCACGGCTGTTAATAATAAGATGTCAGTCTTAGAAATGTCTGCTGTATTTACAAATCAGGAATACTTATAAGGTTCATCAGATTATGAACAAATGTACTGTTATGTTATGTTATGTTAGAAATGCTTATATAGCGCATGGCTACCCCAGCAACAGGGCGTCCCAGCGCTTGCGGACAGTTTGAAACAAAGACAACTTGGCCCCAGGAGAGAGCGTGTGATAGCACTTCGGGACCTTAAGTAAGCGGGAACAGCCATGTTTTAATTTGCTTTCTAAATGACAGGTAGTTGTTAGTGGCTCGCATCTCCAGGGGGATTGAATTCCACAATATCGGAGCCAAATACCTGAAGGAACGGCCGCCAGCTCTGCTCCTTCTGATTTTGATGGTACAGGCAAGGTGAAGATCCACTGAACGGAGAGCACGTGTGGGAACATAGGAGGAACATAGACCCTGCAAGATTGGGGGGGCAAGAGAAATGAAGGATTTTATGAAGAACACAGAGGGCTTTGAATTGAATGCGCTGTGTCACCGGGAGCCAGTGTAGGCACTATGGTCATCATTTCTTGCACAAATCTGCAAACCCTAGAAATGTACTGATGTATAACCAATGGGAACATTGTCCTACACCACCAAAAGGTAGCTCAAAAACATTTTTGGGAAAATTACCACACTTTTCAGGTTTTAATATTTCCAATCCAGATTCATTTTACTTTAAAAATGTTAATAAGACAGGAATGAAAAGTATGTTGACTTTTGGAAAGATAACATTGAGACAAAAACTGTCTGGGGCACAAAAGATTGGCAAGTGTGGGGGATAGAAGCTTTATTTAGAGCCTGCAACATCCCAGAGCAAATTATGTTTTTGAATGACACTGTCCAACAGACATCTTGTCTTGGGTTAGCCAAGATAAAAGACCTAAACAATCTGTCTATACCTACACCTACACCTGATAGCAGTAACACTTCAGAGGGGGAGGTCGACGTACATAATATTTTGCATCACAACAGAATCGATCCAGATTGGAAAAAATGGTTAATCTGGCCCACAGACACAAAAAACTGTCAAGATAGATTCCTGAATAAAACATGAGGGTTCACATTCACTAGGCCAGATCCAAGATATGTTCAGAGACAGCATCCAGGAATAGTAACAACATACAGTGTAGGGAAGCTCTGCCTTGATTGGCTACAAAGATCTACACTCAAGGATGTAATACAACACTTATCTTTACTTCAGATGGCGCTGATCTTAGGGAATTCTTGCTGGGACCAAGAAAACTGTGTCATAAACGTTTTTTATATGCTGGTGTCTATGCTGCTCATAATGAAGCATGGAAGATTACGCAAGCAGAGACTGCAGAAAGAATAAGAGAAATTGATCGTACTAATTTAGAGAAAACTCTCACTGTAGTTGACAATGGGTTAACGACTTTGTCGTCCAGGATATATTCTTTGGATAGCATAGTATCCTGTGTCATAAACATCATGGAACAGGACTTGGTCATGTTGGAACATGGTCAGTCGCAATTACGTTCTATCATGTTATAGGATGGACGTTACAAAATCTTCATTCGGGCTATGTTCCTTTGTGTTTAATCAATACTACATTACTGTTTTCAGAATTCAATCTCACTGATAAACAGATCAAACTGGCACTGAGGGCAGAAGTCTATACGGTGCTGAGCATTGAAAAACTGGAAAGATTACCATTAACTATCCCTGAAAAGCCAGTCACAGAATGGATTATACATAGAACAATCACTCTGCCTGTTACCATTTTCCATTTTCAGTATTGCCTAAAACATATACCAGCAGGCACATATGAGAGGTTGGGTAAAGAATACATCAAGACATCCTGAGAATTACCATGCACACACAGATGTTGGAGTGGGGGAAAAGAAGTGTTTCTTAGTGGTAAAAATTGTGAAAACGCACTAAACAGTTCTCTCCTTTGTCAGGGTATTAATTTACATGGGGCTTGCAGTGGTTCTTCTAACAAGTTATCCTGCCACCTGCAAAGTTCACCGGCTGCGGTGATTGATCCAATTTTTGGACAGGTTTCTAATGGAAGATGGAAGTTACCTCATGTTCAATGATCACACCTGCTGTGGAATGTTGCCAGGTTTACCCTATCTAGTAACTGTGTCAGCCAGGGTCACTTGCTTTATGCAAGTATTGTTTCCGAAAACCAAGACAGACCGGGAGCCGCCGTTATGGCCTTCACTGAACATCTCTTCTATACGAATTGATACAGAAAACTGTGCCACTGACCTCGGCCAAAGAAACCTATGATCTGCAAGTTGCAAGGACTTCTGCAGAGATACATGCCTTCAACTACAAATTGCCCTATATATTTCTCAGAAATGTTATGTCGTATCTTAAACATGTCTGATACGAGTGGTATTGTACATGTATTTAAGACAGTATTTTCTGGACTGTTAGCACTTTTTGAAGCAGTCCTAGGAATAGTTCTAAACTTTGTGCACTCTGTGTTTTGTGGATTGCCTCTCATTTTGGGATTCGCTGCAGGGATACTATTTTTGCTCCTACTCCTGCGATATGGCAAGTCAATCCACAAGCGGCACCCAGTTCGCCATGGAGACAACTCTACTGGCGATAAAGTGTCATGAGTGCATTGTTCAAATTTTGAGATTAACTTGTTTAGGAAAATTGAATACCACACAGCTTCTATCATTCAGACCAATTTGGCAAGATTGCATCTTACCTGTTCTATGCTGCCTGCTATGCGCAGAAGAATGCGTTCTAGACACATGTTTCACACTCCCAACAGTCATGCCAACAGATGTTGATACTTTGTTTGAACCAGTAATGGCCCATACACTGTGTTGTCCCCAGCGGCTACCAATTCTGATGACGGCATTCATTGAGATCTCACTGACGCAAATTCCTGACGGTGAGGTACGAGAGGAAAAGGCACACAGGTATCATCCACTACGAACATTGCTAATACGACCAATGCTGACGGCGATGCTTCACATCTATGTGCGGTTGATCTTCTTAACGAGGTAATCCCACTTTCACCTACAATGGTAGATGAATTCTTTACAGACTTGGAAGATTTGATGTTTTCTCCTACAATAACACTGACTTTTGATTTGGCACACAGTGTTCTGAGAGACTCTGAATTCGACCTTCATTTTTTCAAAACAAAGTTCTAACTTTGGAACTCTTTTTTTCGATGATTATAAATTTTTCCAAATTTGTATTTTTCATTTTTTGGCACCAGGTAATCTGCTTAAAGTAGAACTATTCATAGAGAACTAGAATTCTTTGAAAAGCTTACAGAGACAATCTTTGACCTTGTCCTCATAAAAACAGTTATATGTAATAATACATTAAATGGTTTCGGCACCTTTTTCTTCTGTATTTACGAGCCATTTCATACATGTATTTTTATGATTCATTCAGACAGCATTTACAAATGACAACATATATGCTTAGAATGATACATTGCTTTGAATGCGTACAGCACTAATGCACTTTTGTATACAACCAGTACAATTGCATTTTTATGTGTTTTGGGTGGGTTTTAACACATCATGTTTAGATATGTTTAACATGTTTAAAACTTAGTAATGTCGTACATAAGAAAGTGGAGTGGGTGTTAAATGGCGTTTTAGATTCCGAAAGGATTTTCCTGATTCATGCCCTTATATAGATACAATTCATGTTGCCCTTATATAGGCATAGAAATCAAGCCCTTCTTTAGGCATAGTCCATGCAGCCCAAATACAGTTATGGCTACTTCCATCCGTTCACCAAATGTCACAATGATTTCTTGGAAAACCAGCTTAAGCAGTTAGGGACTTCCCCTTGCTTGAATATTGATTTCTCCAAGAACTCAGCAAGTTTTACAATGAACAACTATTCCTCAGAGGTTCATTCATGATGTTCATATGCCCGACTTTATGTCAAACATGGCATTCCAAAACACTTTCAAGGTATAAATATACCTTCACTTGTATCGCAAAGCACGGTTGTTCGGAGCAGTTCAACGACCTACATGCCTGACGCAGATCGCTACAGCAAGTGCCGAAGGAAGCCGACTCTCCAGCTGACGCACTGATCAGGAAGCTGCTGTCCTCTGCTGAGAAATCCAGCTCCAGTGTTTCGGACTCCCCTTGCGGGGTGTTGGGAAATCGAGTCCCAAGACAGAGATACCAGACCTCCTTCATTCTAAGGTATGGAGCTGATAAGAACCTAGAGAAACCTTTGGTAGATTCTTGACAAAAACTAAACCTATGCTAAAAACCATACTTACTTCTTCCCTCGTACTAGACCTAGGTTAGGTACATTGGGGTAGGCATATTTTAGAAGCACCAGTTGAGTCTTTTAGCCTGTGTTATTTATGTATGTATTTTTATATGGCTTAGAAATCATACAATGCTATTACTGTATTATTTTAGAATACTAATCTAGCTGTACGCTTTATACTTTACATTCTGTCTAACAATTGTAGCAGTTCACCTCTTTTGCATGGGAAAGAAGACTGTTCAATAAACCTTTTATTGAAAACGCCTGTCTCACTATTTCTCTGCAAACTCTGTAGAAACGAAGCATGCACGATTGACTAAGTGAAATACTTATCTTTTGTTTCCACGACTCTGAAGATAGTTATTCCAGTCCTAGGAAACAAAGTTGTCATGTTCATGTGGTTGTCAGAAATGAATACCTTCTTGTGTATTCAAGAAAGTTTCTAGTGACCTCTGAGCTAGCTGTCACCCACAATTAAGTTTAGTATATTCGATAGAGACCTACTGACCTAAGTCCTACGTCATATCTATAGGATATATTATTTCAATGCGCAGAGCCTAATGGGAATATAGGAACTACACTACACTTCAAATCACTCAGGATGGTTTTCCCTTTTATCCCTCTGGACCTACGCAAAGCAGTGATCACAACACTGTTTTTTTCTAAAATAGATTACTGTAATGAGCTCATCTTGACTCTCCATAAGAAAGCCCAGGATAAACCTCAAATGTTCCAAAATACGGCCGCCAGACTGCTCTTGGGAATTCCAAAATATCAGTTGGTGTCCAAGTCTCTCCCCCTACTCCACTGGCTCCTAGTCAAAAAGAGGGTTATGTTCAAGTCCCTGTGCATAGCCTTTAAGGCCCTCGTCTCTGAAGACCAAGCTTCAATTAAGCAACTTTTCCATTGTTACATACCTGCCAGAACGTTGAGATCGACCCCCCAGGCTAACTTGGTTGTTCCCAAGTTTAAAAGAGCTACCTGGGGTGGCAAGATCTCTGCATTGGCCACTGCCAAAATCTGGAATATTTGCCACTAACACTCAACACTTAAAAAAATATTTACACGTTTCAGAAAGCCCTTAAAACTTGGTTATTGAACCAGTAGATCTTTATGCTTTTCCGCCTCTCCTGCTTCACTAGGGCTGTAGTTATACTCTACCCGCCACACCCTGTTTTGGTAGTCAGGGCCTAGACACCAGTGGGTAGTAGTGTGCTTTAAAAATCAGAATTTCATTTCATTTCATTTATAGACCCCAGATTTAGGTTACACTATGCATGTCCCTGCTAGGGCCCTTATTTCCTGACTTATTAGCAAATCTGAGCAGCAATGGGAACCTGCATGGCAGAGCACACACCCACGGAAGGATGCCCAGTGGTGGTGGTAAGTGTGGTGTTTCTGTCTAGGACATCACTGTTATATTATGTATGTTAAGGGACTTGTAAAGCGCATGGCAGGCCTGTCATTCTGCAGCCACATGCAGAGCAGGCCCAGTTGTGCTCGGACCTCGGCCTAGCTAGCATCACTGTAGCAGCAGACCCAATATTTGCACTGGAGAACACCTCCAGACCCCGACTTGTCAGCATTCTGCATATCTGCATATCACTCCCTGCAATTTGCAAATAGCCGCCTTCTTGGATTGTGCCCGTGTAAGTTAACAGTACACCCGCGAGGTGACCATAATGGAAGACGTGAATGACACCACACTAAACAAAATGTTAAATTATGTTTGCCCATAACACCCACTGACCAGCACTTACAATAAGCACTTTAAACCCATTCTTTCTCAAAGTGATCAATGTTGCTGGCAGCTCTCCTCATGCGGGTCTAACAATCACTTCCCTATGAACCAGAAATTCCAATTATTTGACGGCACCTGGAATGTAGTTTATTGTAGAAGTGCAACACATATAACAAGAGACTGTGGGGATCATTTAGAGTCTTGGTGAGTGGGTGAATTACCATAAATTGGTGGTGCAAAGACCCCGACAAATTCAAATATTCCCTGTCCCCTTTACAGGAGGAGGAAATGCAGCGTTTACACCAATGCTGACTCCACCATCAGAAACCCGGTGACCTGAAAATGTACCTAACACAGTGCCACCACAGCTTTGTGGCAGGCGCCCCACTGTAGTTAGATTGAAAAAACCATCACTATAGTCTTTCCAGTAACTACAATGGGAAGCATGGTTCTTCTGGATAAGGAATCCAAACAATGACCCAGATGTAGAAGGAGAAACCATCCTACGTAATATGGCCATTGTTTTTTGTTTTATTTCTCCTGCTGTGGAAGTTTCTTTTTTGAAAAACTAAAAACGCGTCTGAACAGGACCTACACAAGATGATGTCTACTCAGCAAACTCTTCTGCCATCAGAGCATCCACCATAGCAGTGTCACTGCAGAAGAAAACTCTCCAAGGTTATAGAAAACATGTAAACGAGACTATGGAGAAGATCGGGTACACATCACTGTCGGCCAAAAACAAAGACTCATAAGTCAGAAGAGCTCTGCTTTCTAACTGTAACAGAGCTACTATATCACTCAAACCAGGAAAAAGATCTCTTCATTGTTGCAACTTCAGTCCTAACTCAATATTACACACAAGCATAAAGATCCTGCCAAAGGTGCTAGTGAATAGGCTAAGAACTGTTGCACCACTCCTCATACATTCCTCCCAAATAGGGTATGTACCAGTCAGGTCAAAAAACTCTGGGACATAACAACACCTCCCCTGATAGGTGAAAGATTATTTAGACAAAAAAGTGACACTCTCACAAGATGATGAGAAATTGTCTGACAGTGTTGAACTTATCTCTTCATTCAGAACTCTGAGAAAGGCAGACATAGGTCATAAATTCATTGTGAAAACAAAGAAATGGTGAAAAGCAGGGAAGGGGCCAATAGCTTAAGATCTTGAGTTTGAGAATCAGGAAGATAAGGGTATTCGACCTATGAGCACCAGAGTAGCGTGGTGTTCTTGTCAATTGAGTGAAGCATAGGTTGTGCAGCTCTTGTATGAATCCCCAGGCATAAGTGTTACATTGCTTGTGCTCTCTCACACTCAGACTTCCCAGCACACTTCACGAATCTAAGATGTATTGAAGCATCTGGGTGGATTTTCCCCTGAAAAGGAGGGGGTTTTCTCTGTGTGAGAGTGAGGGTGGTTCCTTATCACACCTACAAGATAAATGGCCGGTGGCACGTTGTTAGTCTTAAATCTTTACTTGCACAGCAGTATATTGAAGCATTACATTGCAAGTCAATCAATACAGTATGCAGGAATGACAGAGTTTCTGCAGGTGTTCACAAGTAAACAAAAGCAATCAATCAGGGGGTTTATAAAGGGTACTACTCACCTGTGAGTGTCTCAAGGCGCGGGGGGGGGGGGATTCAGCTCCGGGTCAGTCGAAGAGCCAGGTCTTAAGTTTCTTCCTGAAGGTGTTCAGAGTGGGGGAGCATCTGATGTTGACTGGGAGCTCGTTCTAGGTCTTTGCTGCGACTTTGAAGAAGGCTCTACCGCCTGCTCTAGTTCTGCGGATACTGGTCTCTGCTAGGGCGGGGTCAGCGGAATGTAGGTTTCTTTTGGGTACTTGGAAGGAGACTCTTTCGTTGAGGTATTTTCTTTCAATGTTGGGGAGGGATTTGTAGGTGTGCACTCATGGAGGACAATAAAATGTAAGTTTTGTTCAAGGTGAGCTAAATAAAGCTAGAATCCACCCCCAGGCCTCTGCCCAGTGAACATCAACACTCTGCTGCTCTCCACTGCAGGTGCAACAACCTATTGACACTTACAGAAATGTGGTCAAACATGTTGCAATGTGTGTATTCAACATAAGTCTCCCTGGCGCATTCTATAATAATAATAATGAGAAAGTTATTAATGAGCACTATTTTTTGAACTAATTGGGTATGACATGGGTCTTTGGTATATAAGGAAATCAGCGATACAAACTCTCACTGTGAACAAGGTGCACGCTCAGATACACCTTTCTAAGCAGGTTCTGCTGTTGCATGTCAACAATTTATTAATAATTAAAAATGTCAGTGGTACCTTGGATGACTGAGCTCACCTTAGGAATATGTAACAAAACAGATCAGCAAGCCCTGAAGTTTGTACCTTGCACCTACTGCTCCAAGGGAACAACGCCGCATCACTGCTTCCAGGCAGGGCACCCCCGGGAGGCCATTAATCTACCTGGCATACCTGGGCTGAAGCGAAGCATTATGAAATAGGTAACTGAAACTCCCTCCTCAAAAGGCAAACCAAACACCAGGAAAAACAACTTTATTGTTTTAGCTTCCTCACTGCTGACTTACTTTGCCTCCCCTTTCCAAGTTTGACAGCTGATAAAAGTAGGAGTGCATATTTCTGCGGTGTACCTCATTAAAAAGGCGCCCACCTTTTAACTCTTTTGATTCTGGTGTTTTTGCTATCTGCTGATAGCTGTTGCTGTCTGTAGCTTGTGCTAATGGGCCAGAGAAAAAATATGGACGCTTCCACAGAAGAATCATCAAAGTGCCCATGCCTTTGCAGCATGTAAACAAATAATGTATTAAACACAAATGGAGTCGAATCGGGATCACCTTTAACCCCGTGCCAGCACACTGGAATGGCGGCTACCTTTTAGCTAATGTATGCATTTAACAAACATCAAACCTGCACCATAAGGTCACTGCTAATGCTGCTTAAATCAGATATCATGTCAGTAGGCTTGCAGTATAGCCCATATGTGAAGGGAACCTCCAACCTCATTTATGCGGTTTACTTTTGTCTCCGTTGCATTTGGCTAAGGTAAGTGATTTATTGGAACTGTCAGCTGCAATAGCTGTCAGATCGTTATAATTCTGCGACAGCGCGACGCGGAGCGACAGTAAAGTTGGCCATTTGCACACCCCGGGACAGAAAAGATTGGGATTTTACTGGCTAGCGCATTAGTAAAATCGCAGGTATGAAAATTGCCTTTTTATTGCGGCTATATTGTATTTATGCACAGCCACAAAATGGAAGGTATTTCAAAACCCAGGAGAGATTCCCCAGATGCTTTGAATATAGATTCATAAATACTGTGGACAAGACATCCCACCGTTTTATCCTGAATCTTTAACTCAGATTTACGTGTATTATATATGGCGCTTTTACTTGGATGTATGCATATTAAGGTCAGATCATAAACTTAATTTAAATCTAAGCAGAGAGCATTTGTAGTGCTTTGGGGATGCACAAGGGTCTCTGGTGTATTTTTTATTTTTCTATATCTGCTCACTGCGCGTAGACATATCAGGGGATTCACATTAGTACTCAAGTCTCTCGCATCATAGCCTGCTAATTTCTTTACAATTATGTGCTTTGATATTTCACCGAGGCCTGCCCTAAAACCTCACCCAGGGTCCGGCCTCGGTTCAGCATCCCCCTGCGCCGTGTGCATGTCCGACGAAGCGTCTACTCCATGAGACTGCTTCATAGAAGGCTGATCATTCACGCGCCGTCCCCCCCAGCCTATGGCTCCCTGCTGATACCATTGACTTTGCACTCCACGCCAGGCTTCCTCCTGCAGCTATCCCATAGTGCTTTGCCTCACGGACAACATGAGAAATGTTCAACATCTTCAGAAATGGATTCCTGACTTTTTTTCTCAGTTCAGTGCCCCCACAGTAGTAAAACGTATTGAATCAAATTTAATAACATAATAAATTCTTCCCTTCACACAATGTTGAGGCTTAATTGAGTAGTGCGCGTTCATCGTTCACCCCTTAGCACGCAATGGGTCATTAGTCTGTAATCCAGCAGCCAGCTTGTAAACGAAGTCAGCAAGTACCATTTCAGTGGTCTCTGAAATATGATTGGCAGGTCAAATATTTCTCAAGAAAGCCACTTGAGGAGGCCAAGACTAGAGGCGGGCCGTGACCGGAACATAGCCCCACTGAGCCGGAAGCGTGGAGTCACTGAAAGGGACTTCATTCATTCCGGCTCTTAACTCAGTAAGCATTACACTTCCTCCAACTATTTGACTTCCACCTCTGATGGTTTTAACCAGGGGGTCATGCAGTGAAGTTATTCGTACATCTGCCAGTCAGCTCATTGCACAGATCATTGGCCCCATGCAGGAACATGTTTTATGAATATCATCTCCATCCCTCCCGTGCCATAGTGGCTCACTGCAGCCTGCTTCTCTACCAAAGCTGCCCCAATGCATTGACAGCAGTGCACCGTGCACTCAATATAAAGTACTATAGGGTCTGTGTCAAGTCATCAACGGTTCGAAAATGTCTAAAAGAAATTATGCACGCTAGCAGAGGGCAAGTAGTGTTTTACTAATGCTTTACCTGCTTGCTGGATCTAATTGAAGATACTTAAAAGAAGTGACATTGTATTGATTGGTGTAGCTTTTAAAACAAAGACGGTGTTAATAGTATTGTAGGTGTGCTCTAGAAAATGATTTGTTTTTCGTGCAACATTATTCCATTTTCTTTTCCAAGAGTGTGTTCTTAATATTGTGTATTGTGCATATGTTCTCATAAATTTACGTTTTCACTGTCTTCTTTCTCTATCTCTATTCCTCTGTCGTTCTCTCTAGTGCTCTCTCTCAATCTCTCAATCTCTCATTGTCTCTTTCTCAGTTTCTTGTCACACTCTCTATGACTGTGCATCTATCTATCTATCTATCTATCTATCTATCTATCTATCTATCTATCTATCTATCTATCTATCTATCTATCTATCTATCTATCTATCTATCTATCTATCTATCTATCCATCCATCCATCCATCCATCCATCCATCCATCCATCCATCCATCCATCCATCCATCCATCCATCCATCCATCCATCCATCCATCCATCCATCCATCCATCCATCTATCTATCTATCTATCTATCTATCTATCTATCTATCTATCTATCTATCTATCTATCTATCTACCTACCTACCTACCTACCTACCCACCCACCCACCCACCCACTCTATCTATCTATCTATCTATCTATCTATCTATCTATCTATCTATCTATCTATCTATCTATCTATCTATCTATCTATCTATCTATCTATCTATCTATCTATCTATCTATCTATCTATCTATCTATCTATCTATCTACATCTGATATCTTTCCCTATTTTTATCTCCCTGCTCCCTTTTTTGGGTCACCTCTATTAGACAGCGCATGAACAATTGCAAGACATATAGTTAGCTTAGTGGGTTTAGAGCCTGCCATTGCTTATCATTGACTGGCTTCAATGTCACTCCTATTTGCTTGCCTCTTTTTTGTTAGCATGTGTGGGCATTCCTTCTTCTTCTTGCATTTGAACCTCAGCCGGCGCATGAACGCATTACTGTGTTCTTACATTGCTTGCTTTTCAGCCGTTACATTATTCTTTATTTCTCTTTGAGAGTCTTGCCCTCCTATGCTCCCTCCACCCTTTCTCACCAGTGTGATTCTACCATCACCTAGCTCCAACTGCTCTATTGATAGAGCGCGCAGTTCACCCGGGTCACCAATTTCTTACACGCACTGGGCCCCGGCGTGCATTCAATCTCAATTAGTGATTCCTGCGAACCGGGTGAAATCCTGGCACGCTTCTATGAGTAATAAATGGTTCAGGAATACCTCTGCTTACCATGCACCTGACTTACCACAGGCACAAACTTTCGACGGACCTGGAGCTAAAAGGGAAAATAGTAGACAGGAACCTAAAACATTTCTTTACGGCAGTACATACTTATTCCCTTTCTGTAAAATGACCACAGACACCTGATGAAGTTTAACACTTTATATGAAGATTCAAAGAGAAGATGCCAAGACAATAAGCGATATGCAGAATAATATGTCAAACATCAATATCAACACCAATAGGTAACTTTGCACAAAAAATATGACCATTAGGATATATGGGAAGACTAGAGGTAGGTTTCTTAGAACAGAACTAATCACTGCAATTATATACTAAGACAAGAGTTATGGATGGACCTAAAAACATGTACTTATCCTTATCACTTTAGACTATTCTTGTTAAGTTCACTGCAATCCACTAAAGGAAAGGGCAAAATGGGAACAAGCTATTACTTATAATAGAATCAATGAGCTCCTAAAGGAGGGGGGGGAGAAGGAACCAACTAAATCAGACACATATACTTGATGTTTCAACGGCAATAGAGCAATATCACAGGTAAAATGCTTTAATAGATTATACGAGGGAGAGAAAGAAAGAGAGAGAGAGATAGAGATACGCAAACCCACAATCAATATTTACCTAATTCAGATTGAAGACCAACCCTGGCCACGGGTCAGTTGGGAAGACGGGGACAGGGACCCTCGGAAAAGGAACACCAGATGCGAACAGGTACAACCCACGGACAGATCGGGACAGGATACCCCTCAGGTTCGGGTCAAAGGACTGGGCCTCCCAGGGTACGACCAACACCCACAGCTTCGGACAGCAACGCCTGCGTTACCCCCTTCTGCAAGTAATCCGCCAGAAACCCCGATTGGATTTTCAAATTTCCCAGCAAAGTGCTTCGCCAGCACTTAGGATTTTCCACCCCTTAGGAGTTTGTGGAAAGTATGGACAAAGTGCTCCGCAGCACTTTCAGATTGAGCACCTATTGAGATCGTAGGGTCAGTGACAGGTCTGCTACTCGGACAAGTCGGACAATTTTCCTAAGCTAAACTAGGGCAATTATACAGTTTTGGGGACCCTCAGACCACCCACTAATGTTGCAAGTGACAGCTTCTCATATTATGATTGGTCAAGAGAGGTGGTGCGATCATTACCACCTCCTAAAATTCAGCTTTCCCATATTTAATATTCAGGTTTGCATACCCGCCCCCCGGGTTCACGTTCCCAGGCATAGGAATACAGAATACAATACACGAGTTCAGTATATAGCAACAGTGTATGATAGTTCAAGGTACAATCTTGCATCTTCGGGATGGGTTCCCAGGCGCATCGAGCTTCAGGAGCCAGCTGGCTAGTTTTAGCTTCTGCGCAGTTAGGACTTTCCCTGGTCAGCTGACAGGGTTCAGAGGAGCCTCAAGATGGCGTTGCTCACGTATGCCCCAACCCACAAAGACGCGGTACATGAAAAATAAGCGAGAACAAATTAAAATCACATCCAAAATGATTACACTGTATACCATGATAGAACATTAACCAACCCTTACTTTATAATGACTATAGCATTATGGTTTAGTGCGAAAGGACAGATAGGCTAAAGCAGCGGTAGCAAGCAGAAAGCGTGGTGAGAGACAAGCGGCCATTTTTGCAACAGTGCGCATGAGCACAAAACTCCCTCCAGAATGCGAGTGCGTCACATCACATGGGTATGACCGACGCATGCGCAGACTGAATTTCAGCGAAGCAGCCATTTTCCTTAATGCAAGCTTCGTTAATATGAAAAAGACATACAAGCAAGCATCCGGGGACACCCGCGTGTTTGGGAAAACGTACAATAAACGACAAACAATGATTTTAGTAGTATTATACATTTGGCGAGGTTCTTGCACTGGGCAAGGCGCTTCACGTGCGAATCCTTGCTCCATCAATCCCCTCTTTGATGATATTTACTATCATCACTACATAAAGGAAACAGATGCCAACTTTTCTCATTCATCCATATCACTCATTTCAATTTCAACAAATTTATTGTTCAGTTTTCTTTCAGCTTCTCTATGAGAGTGGTGATTTTTCGCCTTTTTGTAGATTGTATTCTTTAATTCTTCTAATTCCAGTTCATCAATATTTCTTTTCACCCCCCTCTGATTTACTGTGTATTTCTTTTTACACTTCTGGCATTTGCAGCAGATAAAAATAATCAATATAATTATACCTATCACAACTATTGGCATCAGTATTTTCCATAAAATATTTCTACCTAGGTTAGAAAACCAACTACCTATAGAGGAGAGA
Organism: Lissotriton vulgaris; assembly: GCF_964263255.1. NCBI lineage: Eukaryota > Metazoa > Chordata > Amphibia > Caudata > Salamandridae > Lissotriton > Lissotriton vulgaris. Next base: position 1,601,801,083 of record NC_141687.1, on the reverse strand, counting down.
CCTCCAGTCAGTCTCGTCCAGGCACTGTCAACCTCCAATGGTTTGAGTTCCTTTTCCAAATTAGTTATGTTCTTCACATATTGTTTTAATTCGATACTTTTGTCAGGAATGTAAGTGCAACAATGTTGCGCCTTCAGCATTCTACAGACTCCGCCCTCTTTTGCTAATAGGGTGTCAAGGGCAAGACGGTTTTGTAAAACCATTGATCTGATCGCAACCATTTCGGTATTGACCATCAGGAATCCTGCAGCAGTGTCCGTTGATAACCGGTCCACCACTGTAGACAATTTGCAGATTCTATGGGTGTTCAGAACTACCCCCATTCCAGGTATCAGTGCACTAAAAATATCACCTATAATTTCACCTACACTTTCACGTCTACTACGCACTAAGCCATTAGTATCGTCATCGCTTCCAGCTGCATTATTCACATGGTATATTTTCGGGAAAACAATGCCAAAGTAGCAGCTTCCATACCAGTGATCCAGCAATTTAAAATAAGCCTTATTCCCACATATATAATATATTCCGGGAAACACAGGTTCTGACCCATTTTTGAAACCCCAACCTCCAATTACCTTATAATTATGTTCACACTCACTGGAACCGATGAATACATTGTTATAGTACTCTGTCTTTTCCCTATGGATACAAAGTTTCCCCTTTCGTTCAAAATCCAGCAACAAGGCAGGATTAGCTTCGCCTTGCGAGGTGTTATCCATGTGCTCAGCCCACCTAGGGACTCTATCCTTTTCGTCATTTGCTTTCTTTTGAAACTTTTCTCTCCTTCTGTCTGCCATCTTAATGAACATCTTTTCCTGCTCTTGCAGAGAACAGGTCAAATTAGATTCTCTAGCTTCATTTAAATCTATGTTACCTATGGTCAGAAAATATTCTCCCATATAACGGGTCACGTCACTTGTAGTATGTACACGGTTCAAGTGTCCTCTAATAGGCAGTTCAGAAAATACTACGTCATCATTTGAATAATAGTATTGCAAAGTGCTTCTATAGAACAAGCTAGCTAAAATACTACAGGAAATTCCATAGGTTAACGGTAGATGATGGTATGTCACGCCTTCAGCTACTGAGGTAGGTAGCTTCATGCAGACATAACAGTCTTCTATTTCCATAGCTTCTACATAATGCACCAACAAGTTAGCAAAAACATTTAAATGTGTCCTGTTTTTCATTTTGTGAAAATGTAGTCCATCCTCATCTGATGCTTCTAAGTTAGGTCGTGTGTGTGTCAGACTCACTTGTTTGTCGCGTCTTTCTAAGTTTCGTGGTGTTTCTGCAGTCGGGTCAGCCCCTACGTCTACTGCTTCAGGTTCAGTAGGGGAAAAGTTAGGATTCTTACTTATCATAAACGGTAAGAAGATTGTTAGTCCTATCCACATTACTATTAGCATAGCTACGCTACATAAGCATATTTTACAGCAAGTTTTAAGACACCCACATCTGGATCTCCCAGAGACACTCGGATCAGACATTTTAGCTTACAGGAGGCTTTTGCTACCCCTCTTCGTTTCCTTGTACCAGAGGTTCACTTCTGGGCTCTCTCAAGGAGGGTCTTCGTCCGAACTCCGATCAGCAATGGACTCGTCGTCACTGTTGCCACTGAGGTGTGGTTCGTCAATTTCTTCCAACACAAAGTAAGTCCATTCAGGGCTTCGATACAGCCGGTTCTGTTTCTTTATTCTGTCGCTCTTTCTCAGCGATTTGCCTTTGGCTGCCTCTCTTTCACTTTCAGCCCTTTTTCGGTCTTTCAGTTTTTCTCCGACTGTTTTCAGTCTGAGCCTTAGTCTCTTGATGTATCGAGGTGCACTTCTGCCTCCTTTCCTCCCAGTAGTTGAGGAAACTTGCCCTTCTTCGTGCACTCTTTTTACTTTTTGTTGTGGCACTTCTGTTTCCCTACCTGACTGACTAGTTCCAGGTCTTTCATCTATCTCTTCTGCCTGGTCCCTAGTCTGACCCTGCTCAGATTCAAATCGTACTTGCTTTTTCTGTTTAGTTGGTTTTATTTCTGGTGTCTGAGCACATTGATCTATTTCTATCTGTTCCTGTTCATGCTCTTCGATCTCTTCGTTTTCTTCTGCATGAACGTCAGCTCTAATTACTATCTGTCCCTTTCCGGACTCCGGAGTTCCAGGAGGAGTCTCGATGCCTTGATCTGACCCTACTTGGCCTACTTCCTGATCAGGTGTGATGTGATTCTCGTGGACCTGATCTGCTTCGTCTATTTCTAGCTCACCTGGACTATCCCACTCACTGTCTAAGTAGGAATATTTCCTGGTTCGTATGGGATCACGAACCGGGTCGTCGGCGGGGAACCATTCAATGTCTTGACTTGTGCTCGGCAGCTCGATGTCAGCTAGTTCCGGACTCTCCTCTTCGGAAGCCTCATCAGCTGCGCTGCCTTCAGCTTCAGTCGCGTCTTCTCCAGTTACCCGCTTGGTGTGGCTGGCGTGGATCCACTTCGGTACACCAGCACACTTTACAGCAGTGGTAGTGACGAGGATCACTTGTCGTGGCTTTCCCCACCTGGGTTTCAGGCAACTGCTCCGGGTGTGTTTCTTTAACGCCACCCAATCTCCTGGTTGCAGTTTATGTGCTGGAGTCTTTGGCCACTCGTCTTCTGTCTCTCCAATCTGCTGAGAGAGAGAACGCACTTGGTCACCCAGCTGCTTGCAGTATTCTAGCACCATATCATCAGAAATGCTTAGCAGTTTGTGTCCGGGTACCCATGCCTGCCGCATCACTCTTCCCATCAACACTTCATGGGGACTCAGGCCAGTCTTTCGGTTCGGGATACTTCTCAAACTCATCAGCACAAGGGGTAAAGCCTCTATCCAGTTCATTTTTGTGGAATCACACATTTTTCCCAACCTGGACTTCAGGGTGCCGTTTATTTGTTCCACTACTCCAGAAGCCTCTGGATGGTAGGCACAATGTAGTCTTTGCTTCATTTTGAATGCTTTACAGAGTTCCAATAGGACATCGTTGGCAAAATGCCCACCTTGGTCCGTTTCGATAGTCTCTGGGATCCCATACCTAGGTATCAACTCCCTGAGCAATAGCTTAGCTGTAGCTAGGGCATCATTCTTCTTTGCTGGGTAAGCCTCCACCCACCTGGAGAACAGACAAACTATGACTAGGATATATCTATATCCTTTGCAATTTGGCATAGTTACAAAGTCTGCCTGCATTCTGACAAAGGGACCTACTGCCTTCCCAATGGTACTCTGTTCTACCACAGTCCTTTTTCCTGCATTAAATTGCTGACACACTAGGCACCTCTGGCAAAGCCTTTCCGCCTGGTTCCTGAATTTTGAGTTACAGAACACCTTGTCAAACACCCGACACATTGCGTCTCTTCCCATATGTGTTGGTTCATGTATCATTCTGATCATGGGGTCTACCAAGCTATCAGGCAGCACAGGCACCCCAGTCGCGCTTACCACCACACCATCCTCTCTCAACTTGCATTCATTTGCGGCCCACCTGCCTTTTTCTTGCCTGTCTGTTGCCTGTTGCAAATCCTTTAGTTCTTCCCACGTTGACACATTCTCAAACAACATAAGTTGGCAGCTGGTTCCACTCCACAATGCAATTTGGAGGGACATTTGATGTCGGGCACAAAACTGTGCAATTTGGTCAGCGTATCTATTACCGGCGGTCACATCATCGTTTCCTGATCTGTGAGCCGCACACTTGACCACAGCCAATTCTTTGGGCAATTGGATAGCTTCCAGTAAGTTATGCACCACTTTTCCATTTCTGATGGGGGTGCCTGAGGAAGTCATGAATTCTCTTTGCAACCACAACTGGCCGAAGTCATGAACAACCCCGTAACAATACTGGCTGTCGGTGTACACAGTTATTCTTTTGTTCTTACCCCTCTTACAGGCTCTAGTTAACGCGATGAGCTCTGCCACCTGTGCAGATTTCACCTCGCTTAAGTATGATGCCTCTATGGTTTTCGTCAACGTGACCACAGCGTAGGCAGCACACAGACCTCCATTCTCATGTCTTAAACATGAGCCGTCCACAAACATTGTCTCATCCCCATCAAGTAATGCTATTTCACGGATGTCCGGACGGGGTTTAGTACTGAACTCAGTCAGATCAATGCAATTATGCTCCCCCTCCTCTTCTGGTTCTACATCCAGGGGGACAGGTAACAGTGTCGCTGGGTTTAGGACATTGCACCGGGAAATGGTGACGTTTTCAGCACCAATCAGGATTCTTTCATACTTAGTCAGCCGACTAGGTGTGAGGTACTGGGTCTTAGTTCTAGTTAGCAGGATTACAACAGAGTGAGGAACATATACAGTGACGTGATGTCCCATGACAATGTTCTCACTCTGTTCCAGACTGACACAAGTAGCAGCAACTGCCTTCAGACACCCCGGCAATCCAGCAGCCACCGGATCTAGGGTGGCCGAAAAATAGGCCACTGGGCGTCTAACTAATCCGTGCTCCTGGGTCAGAACTGAAAGAGCACAATTTTCTCTGGTGTCACAGAATAGTTCAAAAGATTTAGAGTAGTCCGGCATACCTAATGCAGGAGCTGTACATAGGCAATTTCTCAATGTTACCCACGCGTTCATGCTTTCGTTGTCCCAACTGACGGGGTCTTCTACTCCTTTCTTGGTCATTTTTATCAGGGGCCTGGCCAGTGCAGCAAACCCTACAATCCATTGTCTACAGTAACCCACAACTCCTAGAAACATTCTCACTTCTTTCTGAGTTTTGGGCAGTTCCATTGCTCTAATTATTTTGATTCTTTCAGTAGTTACTTTCCTGATTCCTTTTTCTATCTGGTGCCCCAGATACTTCACTGAGTTCTTACAAAACTGCAATTTGTCAGGCGACACTTTATGTCCTCCCTTTCCTAGGTGATTCAGCAAGGCAATGGTGTCAGTGACACAGTCAGTTTGGGTTTTAGATGCCACTAACAGGTCATCTATGTACTGTACCAAAACAGACTCTCTTGGCAGCACTAGGGATTCAAGGCACTTTTTCAGTATCTGGTTGAAAATCGATGGACTTTCGGTGTACCCCTGGGGGACACGATTCCAGACATAGATATGGCTGTCGAATTCAAAACTGAAAAGGAATTTGCTTTCTGGATGTAATGGGATGGAAAAAAATGTGTGGCATAGATCGATGACAGTGAACCATTCTGCATTCCAGGGAATCTGATATAGTATTACTGCAGGGTTGGGTACAATAGGGCAGCAAGGTACAACAATTTGGTTTACTTTGCGCAAATCTTGCACTACCCGGTACTTCCCACTAGGCTTTTTGATCCCAATGATAGGCGAATTACAGGGGCTGCTCATCACTTCTTCTATTATTTCTGCTTCGAGCAGCCGGGTAATTTCAGTCGCCACTCCTGCTTTCACTTCTGCACTCATTTTGTACTGTCTGGTTTTGGGGTATACAGCATTCGTTTTTATTGATATTTTAACTGGGTCCACATTTGCCATCAGGCCTACATCTTTTCCTGTGAAATCCCACACTTCTGGTACTACTCTTAACTGGAGCTCTTCAGGTAAATCTTCAATTGTCAATGATTTTATATCAGCATCTTGTCTAACTAACATCAGTTTGTACAGGCCATCTTCATCGGGGGTCTGAATTTCGACACCATTTGGTGTGCAGTAAATGGTACAACGCATCTTGCACAACAAATCACGTCCTAGCAGGTTTACGGGACTGGAATCACAGACCACAAATCTGTGCATTTCCTTGAAATTTCCTATAGAAATTTCCATTGGTTCGGTTACTGGGGTACTTATTATTTGATTTGAGACTCCCACTACTTGGATTGCTTCTCCCGAGAGGGGTAGGTTAGGAACATCCACTGTTCTTACAGTAGATCTGGTAGCACCAGTGTCCAACAGAAAGGTGACATCTTTTCCTTCAACCTTTCCTTCAATGTATGGTCCAGTCTGGTCTACCGGCAAGGAGGCGCCAAGTACGCACTCCTCATCCTCCCCTCTCAGGCCCCGTCAATCTTGATCTTCACAGAAGAAGGTATCATTTAACAAATATTGTGGAATGACTGCGTTTCTTTCATTCTCGACTTCCCATGCTTCCGCCCTTTCATTCTGCTGACCCTGATTCTTAAAATTCTGTCTAGGAGCGCGAGGTACTGGGGGTAATTTTACCTGTTGCTGGTTCTTCCTTTTCCCCTCTTTCTGCACCTGTGGATTTAAACCATTTACAGGGGCATTACCGGCCTGCAGGTGTGGACACTCGTCTCTCCAATGCCCTATCTGGCCGCACCCATGGCACGGGAATTTCTTCATGGCCTCTTCTCTACTCATTTTAGTTCGGGGTTTTCCTCCTCCTCCCCCACCAGTGGTATTCTGTGAGTTCTTATTAGAATTCAAATTACTTAACTGCTGTTCTTGTTGTTCAGCCAACTTCACCTGTGCCCACATTACCTTCTCCTTGAGGGCCTTCCTTTTGTTTTCGATTTCATCTTCGCAGTATTTTGCATATTTCAAGACATCATCTATTGGTTTTCCCTGCCAACTGATTTTATTGTCTCTAATCCATTGGGAAATTTCGGGCCTTAATCCTAGCACAAATCTGTAACTGAAATGTGTCATGTCTTTCATGTCCACATTGTCGATACCGCTGTATGTTTTAAACACTTGCAGTAGCCTTTCATAATAGGAGTGAACAGTTTCATCACGTTCTTGGGTGGTTCTATCTATTCGGGTCCAGTCTGTTTCCTTTGCGGGAACCTTTTTCTTGAGATATTGTATGACTTGTTCATACTTCCTCATTACTTCAGGTGCAGGCGCACCGGTTTTCTCATCTCTGGGAAATTCCTCACTGGGCCAATCAATTTCAATTTTACAGTCGGTCCACAGATCTACAGGGACCACAATGTCGAAAAACCCATCCAGGTCTTTCAGCAGACATTTCTGAACTTTTATGAAGCGTTCTACCTGCCTGTACCAATCAACAGGCTTCTCCCGTAATTTCGGGAAGTCATTTGTAAATGACACAATATCCTGTCGGGACCAAGGGACATGGACATATTTTCCTCCCGGGACCTCCCTCATGGGGCACAATTTTTCTGTTGGTGTTACTTCCTTTAATACGAATTCTGAAGTTACTGACCCAGCCCTGCTGCTTTCCTTTTTCTTTGCCCACCGGGTTCTCCACTTCCCCACCTCGCCCCACTTCTGCAGGAGTTTCAACAATTCTTTTACTTGGATCTGTTTTCCCATCACATTCAGGCTTTCTAAATCTTTGTCTGAGAAATCCACTCTGTAAGGTTTCTGAAGAACTTTGGAGCGACTAACATCAATTCCCATTTCTTCTGCTGTATCCATTATCTTTTCATGGAGCAACCTAGCGCTCCGGGTAAGATTTTTACTGATAAACAGTAACTCTTCTTTATTATACGAGCTTAGGCGCTCAACTCCTACGTTCCCAGCCATCATTTCTTCTATTTCTATTCTCAATTTATATATTTCCAATGCTCTGGGTTGGGGAGTGACCTCTTTCTCTAGCTCCTTTGTCCATTTGTCCAATTCTTCTGGGGAAACCAAGGTGGCACTCTTAATCCCAGTTGCACTTTCAATCAACACTTCCTTTTGTCTGGGCTGACTTTTTGTCCCTATTATACTAGCCCTCGATTCTCTAATGGGCAGATCCATCAGAACCACAGATTCACACTCACTCTCTTGATCCTCATCTATGAATACCTCCTTCCTCGGGGTCGGGATGCTAGAAGTAGGCAGCATTGAGGTGACAACAGGAGGATGGGGACTAGTCATGTCATTTCTATACAGTGGAATAGCTGGACCAATAGTTACTGGAATAGTCAAGGAATCAGGATGGGGATGCATCTGGGCAATGGTTCGAACTAACTCATCTCGCTGTTTAGACAGGGCCTCTCTCTCTTTTTCTCCTAATACCCTTCCGGCAGATTTGTCATGCAATACTTGAGGTACTAAGGACGGATAAATATTCGGAGCTGTTGGAGTGACCAATCGAGGTGGATCTTCTCCGAATGGCTGATAATTCGGGACTGTGGATTTAGGTCTGCAAAACCCGTCCCTTTCACTGGTTTTACTGTCTGTCCCTGTTCCATCTGTATTACTGTCCCTCCTACATCTGGGATAATTTGTAAAGGGATTTCGAGAGGGCACAGGTTCTGAGTCTGCATCATAGGGAGGTGGATTTTTCATTAGCAAATCTTCCAAGTGTTCATCATCTAAGTCCCCCATAGGTGCTAGGTGATGGGTCTTTTCTTTGCATTTTCCTTTCCTTTCTTCCAACACCCCCATCATAGGGAATAGTCCTTCAGTTAACATAGATTGCCTCCACTGTTTCATTTTCTGCTCTTTGGTTGGCGTTGGAAGCTTAGGATACCATTTACTCACTCCCTTATCCATCCGGGGTTTATCTCGCTCTGCAGCCTCAATCTCCCATTCCTCCAGAGCTTCGTACTGGGTCAACCTAGGTCTAGGGTGTAATTCATTCATACGGGTCCTTAAGTTAAACAGGATCCGACCATTAAAGGTACCTTCAACAGGGAATGCTAGAACTCCGTCATCTACAGTATATTTTGCCCAATTTTCTAACCAGACACAAGTGTGATACCCTTTATCAAACATCATGAAAGAAGCAGGAGTATTCGGCGGGGGAATGAGCACACCTTCCCTCGTCCTAATGGGCTTGTCGGGTTTGAAGAAATTCTTTACCTTGTCAGTAAATGACATTTTCCTCTTTATTCCATACATCATGTGTGGTCTACCTCGTCTAAGCTGATCCTTATAAAATCCTAGGTATTTGGGATGAGGTATAAAATCTGGATACCACATATAATCTTCGGGACTCTCTTCGAACTCGGCTTGATTAATTTTGTTTACCTTTGTACTTCCAATGCTAGCACGATTTTTATTTCGCAATACCCAATCAGGTCTGTGAATACAGAAATTCTTAACCAATGGGTGCGCGGCCTTTCACGAGAACAAGTCTCACGCTCCGGCACTCACCCCTCCTTCACAAATTCAGCTTCACTACACACCCGCTGTCTTGACCAATACCAGCGCGGCACGGAGTGACGTCAGAGCAGCTCTCCGACTGACTCCCTCCTTCACAAGGTAACGGAAACTTTTAACTTTTCCTAAAGTGCAAATGTAAAACTTAGTTACTAACACACAACGTCTGCCACTATGTCTGAGTGTTCTAAAGAGATAGAAAAACTTCCTTTCACTGCAAGTAAACCACTTCTGTCTACTTCTCATTCACTCTGGGTAGACTTCTTTGCCTAACCTCACACTCGAGTAATATAGAACCCGTTATTCTTCCGACTCATCCACTTTCGTCAGGGATATGTACTGAGCCGGGATTTCACCAGTGAACTATTTTACTTACCAGTCAAGCCTCGGAGACCCTACTACTCCTTTCCGTATGCGACCCTTACTAGGTGATATCGCAATGAAAGTTTTATACCGGACTCGTAGCTATCAATTATTCAGATATAACAAAGATCCTAATTAGTGCTTCCAGTTATTCTTTTAACCCTACACTAATGATTCAGACCCTAGTGACTTCAACAGCTAACCGGATTCTGCTCACCGTTAGCTAAAATACTTCCCCGGGGATTCGGACTACACTGAACACTTACAAACAATCCTGGGTTAATTCAACATGTAATATCTATAGCAAAAATGCAAAAATCATATACTTTTACACATATCCTTAAAACATTTCAAAATATTTCAAACAATATAGTAGAAAATCAGCAGCACATTTTATATTCACGGTTTGTTTCTTAATTTCCCTGTCTACCTAATCTAACTAGTCCAAACCATACTACTGCTACCAGAAAATTACTGATAGAGCGCGCAGTTCACCCGGGTCACCAATTTCTTACACGCACTGGGCCCCGGCGTGCATTCAATCTCAATTAGTGATTCCTGCGAACCGGGTGAAATCCTGGCACGCTTCTATGAGTAATAAATGGTTCAGGAATACCTCTGCTTACCATGCACCTGACTTACCACAGGCACAAACTTTCGACGGACCTGGAGCTAAAAGGGAAAATAGTAGACAGGAACCTAAAACATTTCTTTACGGCAGTACATACTTATTCCCTTTCTGTAAAATGACCACAGACACCTGATGAAGTTTAACACTTTATATGAAGATTCAAAGAGAAGATGCCAAGACAATAAGCGATATGCAGAATAATATGTCAAACATCAATATCAACACCAATAGGTAACTTTGCACAAAAAATATGACCATTAGGATATATGGGAAGACTAGAGGTAGGTTTCTTAGAACAGAACTAATCACTGCAATTATATACTAAGACAAGAGTTATGGATGGACCTAAAAACATGTACTTATCCTTATCACTTTAGACTATTCTTGTTAAGTTCACTGCAATCCACTAAAGGAAAGGGCAAAATGGGAACAAGCTATTACTTATAATAGAATCAATGAGCTCCTAAAGGAGGGGGGGGAGAAGGAACCAACTAAATCAGACACATATACTTGATGTTTCAACGGCAATAGAGCAATATCACAGGTAAAATGCTTTAATAGATTATACGAGGGAGAGAAAGAAAGAGAGAGAGAGATAGAGATACGCAAACCCACAATCAATATTTACCTAATTCAGATTGAAGACCAACCCTGGCCACGGGTCAGTTGGGAAGACGGGGACAGGGACCCTCGGAAAAGGAACACCAGATGCGAACAGGTACAACCCACGGACAGATCGGGACAGGATACCCCTCAGGTTCGGGTCAAAGGACTGGGCCTCCCAGGGTACGACCAACACCCACAGCTTCGGACAGCAACGCCTGCGTTACCCCCTTCTGCAAGTAATCCGCCAGAAACCCCGATTGGATTTTCAAATTTCCCAGCAAAGTGCTTCGCCAGCACTTAGGATTTTCCACCCCTTAGGAGTTTGTGGAAAGTATGGACAAAGTGCTCCGCAGCACTTTCAGATTGAGCACCTATTGAGATCGTAGGGTCAGTGACAGGTCTGCTACTCGGACAAGTCGGACAATTTTCCTAAGCTAAACTAGGGCAATTATACAGTTTTGGGGACCCTCAGACCACCCACTAATGTTGCAAGTGACAGCTTCTCATATTATGATTGGTCAAGAGAGGTGGTGCGATCATTACCACCTCCTAAAATTCAGCTTTCCCATATTTAATATTCAGGTTTGCATACCCGCCCCCCGGGTTCACGTTCCCAGGCATAGGAATACAGAATACAATACACGAGTTCAGTATATAGCAACAGTGTATGATAGTTCAAGGTACAATCTTGCATCTTCGGGATGGGTTCCCAGGCGCATCGAGCTTCAGGAGCCAGCTGGCTAGTTTTAGCTTCTGCGCAGTTAGGACTTTCCCTGGTCAGCTGACAGGGTTCAGAGGAGCCTCAAGATGGCGTTGCTCACGTATGCCCCAACCCACAAAGACGCGGTACATGAAAAATAAGCGAGAACAAATTAAAATCACATCCAAAATGATTACACTGTATACCATGATAGAACATTAACCAACCCTTACTTTATAATGACTATAGCATTATGGTTTAGTGCGAAAGGACAGATAGGCTAAAGCAGCGGTAGCAAGCAGAAAGCGTGGTGAGAGACAAGCGGCCATTTTTGCAACAGTGCGCATGAGCACAAAACTCCCTCCAGAATGCGAGTGCGTCACATCACATGGGTATGACCGACGCATGCGCAGACTGAATTTCAGCGAAGCAGCCATTTTCCTTAATGCAAGCTTCGTTAATATGAAAAAGACATACAAGCAAGCATCCGGGGACACCCGCGTGTTTGGGAAAACGTACAATAAACGACAAACAATGATTTTAGTAGTATTATACATTTGGCGAGGTTCTTGCACTGGGCAAGGCGCTTCACGTGCGAATCCTTGCTCCATCACTATCTCACCTGTTTGCTTTTCTCCTCCCGCCCTTCATGCATAGGTCACTCTCACTCTCAGCAGTTTGCTCCCACGTGCTCTCCGTATTGCTTTCACCACCTGCATCCTCCATGTTGCTTCCAGGGTCCCTTTTAATTTCAGGCTCGGCTGCTCCCCATGTTACATCTGTGCAGTAGTCAAAGTGGGCGGGATCGGCAGCAGTAGCGGCTGGTGATAGGAGTGCTGCGGGGTGGTGGGGAAGGACAGGGGTGGAGCAGGGTAGGGGGTAATAAACTATGGAATACGGCCCAAAGGAGGTAAGTAAACAAATAAATGATCAAAACAAGTTTTATTGCGATCGCTGCATAGCATTTGGCAATACAGCGCGTGAAATGAAATTTGTTTTATTTATTTATTTGTTTACTTACCTCCGTTGGGCCGTATTCCATAGTTTACTACCCCCCTGAAGAATCCCAACAGGAAAGAAACGAGGTAAGCTGAAACGAGTATAATTATATTTTTTTATTCAATAAGGTCAGATCACTTCTTTAGGAGCCCACGCCAACCGCCGCACTGGAGTACTCGGAATCCACTACACAGAGTGTTCTGAGTTCCAGAAGCAAGCAGCAGACACGAGCCCACGCGAGGATACCACACATCCTCCTTCCTTGAAAAAGAACAAACATGAAAAGAAAAGAACAAAAATAAATAAATAAAGATACCTCATATGAATCACATCAACCAATACAGCAATAAAGCTGAAACGACAAAAAGAATGTGATAACCTTTACATATTGGTAACATAAATTACATTCCCACTTTGTAGTCTTTGAGCCATGAGGGAGGCTTCCTTAGCCGAGGGTTTGACCTGTTGACAGGAGAAATAGGAGCAGCAAGGTGCATAGGAACAGAAGAGGAGAACCGCCCACCATGAAGAACGGGTGCACCACCAACCTTATTATGAGGAACACCAGCATTAGGTGGTGAAGACCCACCACCCAACCAAGGAACCTTAACAACCTTGGAAAGACTCCAAACATTTCCATCCGTCAACTCTACCACCTGTCTACCTACTCTAACTACAAGCATAAGATCAGAAAAGTGTGACTCACCAGATCTAATGAAGCCAGACTTCCTCACACGTACCCAATCACCAACGCTACACGGGCTACTAACAGCAGCACTGACTAAAGTAGAACCGGGTTTCTTGCATTTTCCATTAATAAGATCCCTCATCCACAGTTGGCTCATGTTCTGACACCCTTCCTCCCACGCATTTTTTCAAAAGGAGACAAATCACCCTCACATCTAGGAGTATTTCTATAACTCCATAAGAGTTTCTTAACAGCATCATAACAATTTTCACCATTACACACAGCCAGTTGTAAAAAGGCAACTTTGCTAGAATGTGCAAAAGTCGTAACAGACCTAGAAATTTTTCCGCTGATCCCAGACGTACCAAATATTCAGATGTTCAAGTTGTGGATAGTGATAATGAAGACTATGAGGACATTCTAGCTGTGTATGAAATTGTAGAGGAAAAAAAGGATGCACCTTTCTGTATGTTACAGATTGGTTCCAAATTTATAAAAGTCATGGCAGATTCTGGTGCAAAGCACCCTTTAATTGGTGACGAAGTTATGAAAGAATTTCCAGATGTATCTTTGTTACCTTCTGACATAAGATTGCTTGGTTACAGTAAAAAAACAATATAGGTACTTGGGTATTTTTCCTCTACCTTATCGTTTAAAGGTAAATCCATTATATCTAAAGTTTATGTGGCTTAAGGAGGGTTCATGTTTATTGGGTTGGCCACAGCAAAGAGATTTGATGATTAAGCTTGATCCGAACCATCCGGAACAAGTTTTGGGATATTCTGATTTTGTTAATTCTGTTGATGTTTCTTCTGTTAACAAGTGGGAAATGATTTTTCCTCAAGTCTTTTCTTCCAATTTAGGTTTGTTAAAAAAATTTAAACACAAGATCATTTTGAAACATAATGCAATACCTAAAGTACATAAAGTGCGCAACATTCCTCTGTCTTTAAGGGAGTCTGTTAAAAAAGAACAAAGACTGTGTGACCTTGCTGTAATCGAAGAAATTGAATCTTCTGAATGGCTTTCGCCTGTTGTTGTAGCTCAAAAACCGAATGGAAAGATTCGTTTATGTGTTGACATGCGTGACCTAAACTCTAATGTTTGGGTTGACAGACATCCACTTCCGAACATTGGTGAGATGTTCTCAAAACTCAAAAATGCTTCAGTTTTTACCACGTTGGATTTATCTAACGCATACCATCAGATTGCCCTCCATGAGGATAGTAGACATCTTACATCTTTTATAACTACTGAAGGAGCATACAGGTACAAGAGGATGCCCTTTGGTTTAGTATCTGCTTCCTCTGTATTCCAGCGTGTCATGCATAACCTGTTCAAAATGTGTCTAATGTCCTTTATTTCCAGGACGACATTTTGGTTTTTGGTAAGGATGATTGTGAGCATTCTGAAGTTCTATTTAAAGTGTTATCAATTTTGCAAGACAATAGTCTTACTCTCACCAAGGATAAATGTAAATTTGGCAGGGATTCTGTAGACTATTTAGGGCATTCCATCAGTAAGAAGGGAATTTCTCCCAAGTTAAGTTTAGTTAAAGCTAACGAAAATGCACCACAAAAATCTTACTCTGCAATGCAGACACCCTTGCACTATGGTGCAAGGGTGCCTGCGTGGCACTAGGCAGCTAAATTTAGAGCCAGCTGAGGGGAAAAGAAGAGCTGCACCACGCCGTGCTCTGCCACTTCTAAGTAGGTAGTATAGGGCCCACAAAGATATACAACATTGATTGATTTAAATGTACATTTGTTCGAATGAAAAATAGAAATAGTGTACACAAGTCTGATTCACTACGCTAAAAGTTATACGATTTACAGTTTTGCTACAAGTACATTTTTAAATGCAAACAGTACTCAATATAAGCAAGGTAGAGACAGAGTGAAACTAATTTGAGCTACTGACTTACGTTATAAATAGGTTGCAGCTTAAAGCAATGTCTTGTTGCCAAAATATGTGAGAGAAACGAATTCTTTTCTTTGCAATACATTATTCATCTGTGGATTTCTGTCCACATGCCGTTTAAAGAGTCATCATGAAGTGCCATCAATAATTTCTATATTTTCTTGAGAATTATAAGGGGCAGATGTGTTTTTTGCAAAAGTTCAGAGAAAATTCTGAGACATTATACATGTACATTAAAGATTATACATTGTTGAAGAATTTAGAATTTATGGGTGAATCGTTTAAAATACTTCAAGCCGCAGTATGACTGTAAGCGGTGTCCTAATGGTGTACATAATTCTGCTAATTTCAGGAATATATGAAAGGTATTTTTATACTACAGAGCGTTGGGCATAGGATCTAGTTGTGCATTCCTTATCAATGGCTCTTGCATAGAACTGAAGCAGTTGACTGAAAATGTGTATGTCAGATCAGATATCCCACAGGGACACCTTACTAAGGTAAATATTCCTCAAACACTCTTTTAAATCATATTCAGCATAACTGATCACTGTCTACAACTTCCATTAGTCTTTTAGAACCAGGACACTCCTAGGAGTAGCTATGTACTATACAAATATTTGCATTTGTTCATTCATGCAAGGTTTAATAAATTGCAGATCACACCCGGGCAATACACAAAGATTTGCGAGTAATGTGCATGTGTAAGTTTGCACTTGCATACATTGCTGATCACATTAATATTTACAGATACATTACATTTCTTTGACACTTGAATACCACTAAAAAGGAGCATGTGGGTGATTTCACAGGTTTGCTTCATGTTCTGCATGTTTCAATTGGTTGCACCTTTTAGCCTTACCACGGATATAGAAAATTGGGTTTAATTGTACCTCCCTGACTACCTTTCAGTATTAAAAGTGCATGGCAAACTACATATTCATCGGAGGATTTAATTAGTTATCTTCTTAATGATGTCATTTAAGATGTTAAAAGTGATGCCATCAATGATATCATGAGTGAAGTATTATGTGAGGTTATAAGAAGTGCATGGTGGGGGCTCAAGTTACAGTTAGTTCACCGAACTATACGTTACAAACTGCAGTGTTGTTTGTTTATAAATGTTAATTTTTAACCCTTACTGGAGCAGTCCATTGAGTAACTGAAGATGCTCAAGACGGCAGTGCTGGCACTGCCCATGAGCACCCAGAGAGAGCAGGTGCTGGGGCTGTAGTTCAGCCTGCCTAGTGGGGATGACAGGTATGAGATCTTCTTGAAACCCAGGGTAAAAAAAACATGCCCATGAACAAATTTTAAGTTTATACAAGACAAGACGAAGAAACCATAGCCTTTCCTTCATGCACACATGTTGTGCTTTCCTACAACACCTGGATATGCTCAGGGTGACATGCAGTGCTCTACAAATCTACGTTACCTTACCAATGACAGGTTGGCATAGGCGCACCAGCTTGGGCGGCCAACTCAAAGCAGCCTGCCCTCCTGCCTATTCCCTGTTCTTTGTCTGCAAGCTCCTTCCTAATCCATCTTGCCCACTGTTGTCACCGTGCTGCCCCTTCCATTGCCGGCCTTCACAGAATAGTCAGATTAGTCAGCTTCAAACTTGGAAAGCATGGCGTCAGAACTTCTGTCTATTATATGCTTGAGTATGCAAAAAAACACAAAGAGTCCCTAGTTGGTGGGGGTATATACCCTACAGCGTAGACTGACCCAACCAAAAGGCTCTAAGGGTAGCTACGTTGTCAAGGACAAGATAGTCTTTAGCATAACATACACATAATTTACAAATAATTTACGAATACAGGCTAACAGTCAGTATAGGAACCCTGTCTACAAAGCACCACATTAATTAGGAAACTATAATCTTTACCAGTGTAAAAAACAATTTATTAAAAGCAATACAGTTTAAATTCGCATTCATAAAACAATTATACATTCAAACATATATTAAAAAACCAAAGAGTCCTCAAATATATGTTTGAATGTATAATTGTTTTATGAATGCGAATTTAAACTGTATTGCTTTTAATAAATTGTTTTTTACACTGGTAAAGATTATAGTTTCCTAATTAATGTGGTGCTTTGTAGACAGGGTTCCTATACTGACTGTTAGCCTGTATTCGTAAATTATTTGTAAATTATGTGTATGTTATGCTAAAGACTATCTTGTCCTTGACAACGTAGCTACCCTTAGAGCCTTTTGGTTGGGTCAGTCTACGCTGTAGGGTATATACCCCCACCAACTAGGGACTCTTTGTGTTTTTTTGCATATTGGTTTACCCAGTCCCTCACTGGTCTTTGGGTACCTCTCTCATTGTGTTGTTATTATATGCTTGAGAACTGTCCTTTTTATATCCTGTGGCACATGGCCATTTTCTACATAGTGTTGGACCATGGGGGCGTTTGGTACTTTACGCTTGATTCTTGATCTGTGTTGGATGTTCCTCTTTTTAATGGCTTGGGTGGTTTTCCCTACGTATGCCACATCACACGGACACAATACGCAATAAATTACGTTTGTGGTATTACAGTTCGTAAATTCTTCATGCCAGATACTTTTGCCTCTATATTCGAATTTTTCACCTTCGATGGTACTCGCGCACAAAATGCAGTTTCCACACCATCGGTGATCTTTGATGGGAGGTAGGGCTAACATGATTTGTATTGATACTTGAGGTCTTTTCACTTTTGTGTTTGCACATCCCAGTCTATCTTTAATATTTGTGTTCCTTTTAAGTATTTCCTTAAGTTCTTCTAAGCCTTTCACAGTATTCATTCCTCTTGACTATCTTTTTGGCTTTGTTGGTGATTCCCGAAAAGGTGGTAATGCAGACCAGCGGCATGTCTTTCTTCACTTCCTTTGGTGTTCGCAACGTCTCTCTGCGGGTATACCAAGCCCGCTTCAGGGATCACTTCAATAGTTTTCTGGGGTAGTTTCTTTCAACCAATTTCTCTGGCAAAATCTTTGCGTTGTTAAAGTAGCCTTCCTTCTTGGTACAGTTTCTTCTGATTCTTAAGGACTGGCTGTCTGTAAGTTCTCTCTTAAGTTTCTTTAGTGGAAGCTTGAGAAGTACAGGAATGTGTTCTTTTCTGTTTGTTTTGTATATAGGGTTGTGTATATGGTTCCTTCTTCATGTTTCATGTCAAATTATTGTTCTGCCAGGTGGGTTAATTATGTCCTAATAGATTTTCAGAAGGACATAAATTAGAAGCATTCTCGGATTTTCATTATATAGGTACTTTGTTTCCTTTTTTGATACCAGTCATGTTCTTCTCCAATCTGTATGAGTTTCATGAGTTTGTTTTGTACCATTTTACTTAAATCTTCCTCCAGATTTCTGTAGTGGTCTTGGTTTGAAAGTTGATGTGTAATTTCCGCCTTGTACTTCCTTCTATCCATGATGATGATTGCACTGCCTTTATCTGCAGGCTTGATTATGATTTCTTGATTATTCATCAATTTTTCTAGAGCAATCTTTTCGTTTTTGGTCATGTTCCACTTGATGTAATTTTCTTTCTGTCTAGAGCATCTAGGTCTCTCATGACATTCTTTTCAAAAGTAAGAAGTTCCAATGGAGTGCTTGATGTGGGTGGAAAGAATGTCGACTGTTCTTTGAGGTCTGAATAGTTCCTTTCTGGTATACCTAGTTTTTATGCAAAGAATGAATTCAGTTACATTTTCCTAAGCAGTTGGATAATTTCCAATTTTGTCTGGCCCATGTCAGATTTACTTGATGGTATGAATGATAGACCATTATTTAATACTTTGCTTTTGTCAGGTGTTAGGGTAATGTTTGTTAGGTTATAGAATGGACTATATTCCTTTCTTAACAGCTGTAGGTTTGTCTCCTTTTTCTCATTTTGCCCTGGTATTGGTTGGGGTTCGACCATTCTTTTACTCTGGTTCTGGCTCGTGGGCGTCAGTTGCCTCTGTCCCAAAACATTTCTGGGCCTTGGTAAAACTGTACTTGCTGGTTCTATCTGTTGTTTGTGAATGGTTCTGCTTCACTTGAGCTATCGGAGTATGATGACGGGTCTGAAAAGGAGATGAATTGTCTTTTACTCCTACCACCATACGTTCTCAAAGCATTGCATAGTTGCTTATAGTAATCCTTGTCCAGATACGGGTAGGCCGTTTTCTCGCTGAAGTTGAGAATATCTTTTTGCAATTTGGTTTTTTTTTAACACTTCTGTGTTTTTCTTAAAAGTTGTACTTTCTTTTTCCAATTTGGTTAACAGTGCCTGTAAATTTTCTATTGCTTCGTTATTCAAAAGAGCATCTTCTAGCTCTTTTATTAACTTCAACTCTTTCAGACTTAGGCGTACTGCTATTTTAATAGAAAGAAACATCCAATCACGTGAACCTTTTCGTCCCTATGTGGCTGAAATCTCCTAGATATTCCGGCTGATCGACAAAATTGATGGGAATGCTTTTCACCTGCACCCTAGAGCACTGTGGGAAATGACACACACAAACACAGGTTATACTGATGTTACAGTTCAGTACGGTAATACCTTACTTTGCATAGGAGAACCTTATAAATTCACTGGAAAAAAATCAAAGGTTAAAGACGTTATATGAACAATAACTATGAAGTGGTGGTATATATGTGGCATCGCAGACACCACTGTGTAGTTATAGTTAGGTCAAACGTTCTATAAGAAGAACAGTATTTTCTTGCTAATAACTTTGGTGCCATTTGACAAATCTTCACACAGCATTCAAAAAAGAATCAATCAATCAAAGCATTTATATAGCGCACTACTCACCCGGAGGGTCTAAAGGCGCAAGGGGAGGGGAGGTCCGCTACTGCTCGAACAGCCAGGTCTTGAGCTGCTTCCTGAAGGCAAGGTGGTCCTGGGTCAGGCGGAGGTGGGTCGGGAGGGAGTTCCAAGTCTTGGCGGCCAGGTAGGAGAAGGACCTTCCTCCTGTGGTGGCTCTTCTGAAGCGAGGGACGGCGGCGAGGGCATGGCCGGTCGATCGAAGCTGGCGTGTGGGAGCGTAGAAGTCGAGGCGGCTGTTGAAGTACCCTGGGCCTTGGTTGTGTAGGGCTTTGTGTGCGTGGGTGAGGAGACGGAAGGTGATTCTCTTGTTGACCGGGAGCCAGTGCAGATCTCTCAGTTGTCCGGAGATGTGGCTGCGACGGGGGATGTCCAGGATGAGTCGTGCTGAGGCGTTCTGAATCTGCTGGAGGCTCTTCTGGAGTTTGGCTGTGGTTCCGGCGTAGAGGGAGTTGCCGTAGTCCAGGCGGCTGGTGACGAGGGCCTTGGTGACCGTCTTCCTGGTCTCGGTGGGGATCCACCGGAAGATCTTATGTAGCATGCGCAGGATGTTGAAGCATGACGAGGAGACGGCATTGACTTGTCTGGTCATGGAGAGGGAGGAGTCCAGGAAGAAGCCCAGGTTGCGTGTGTGGTCTGCTGGTTTGGGTGCGCCGCCCAGGGCGGGGGCCACCAGGAGTCGTCCCAGGCGGAGGGTGAAGATCCCAGGATGAGGACTTCCGTCTTGTCCGAGTTCAGTTTCAGGCGGCTGTTCATCATCCACTTGGCTACGTCTGTCATCCCTTCGTGTAGGTTGGCTCTGGCGGTGGCGGGGTCGTTGGTGAGGGAGAGGATCAGCTGGGTGTCGTCGGCGTAGGAGATGATGTTGAGGTTGTGTTGGCGTACGATGGCTGCGAGGGGGCTCATGTAGACGTTGAAGAGGGTTGGGCTGAGCGAGGAGCCTTGAGGAACGCCGCAGATGACTTCAGTGGCTTCTGATCTGAACGGGGGAGGCGGACTCTCTGTGTCCTTCCGGCGAGGAACGAGATTATCCATTCCAGTGCCTTCTCCTGGATTCCGACGTTGCTAAGGCGCTGCACTAGGGTACGGTGGCAGACAGTGTCGAAGGCTGGAGGAGAGGTCTAGGAGGATGAGGGCCGCTGTTTCTCCGTTGTCGAGCAGGGCTCGGATGTCATCAGTGGCTGCGATCAGGGCGGTCTCGGTGCTGTGGTTGGCTCGGAAGCCAGACTGCGAGAGGTCGAGGGATCCGTTCGTCTCGAGGAAGGCGGCCAGCTGCTTGTTGACGGTCTTCTCGATGACTTTTGCAGGAAACGGGAGCAGCGAGATGGGGCGGTAGTTCTTGAGGTCGGTGGGGTCGGCTGATGGCTTCTTTAGTAGAGCGCTGAGTTCGGCGTGCTTCCAGCTCTCCGGGAAGGTAGAGGTGTCGAAGGAGGTGTTGATGATATCCCGCAGGTGGGGTGCGAGGACAGCGTCGGCCTTGTTGAAGACGTGGTGAGGGCAGGGGTCGGTCTTAGATCCTGAGTGGATGGAGTTCAACGTGCGGACGGTGTCTTCGGTGCTGATCGGGGTCCAGGCGCGGAGGGTGGTGGTGGGGGGCGGTGGTTCAGTCGTGGCGTGCGTCGGTTGAGTGCTGAAGCTGTTGTGTATGTCCGCGATCTTGTTGTGGAAGTAGGAGACGAGGGAGTTGCAGAGGTCTTGTGAAGGGGTGATGTCGTTGTTTCCGGCGTTGGGGTTGGAGAGCTCTTTAACGATGTTGAAGAGTTCCTTGCTGTTGTGTGCATTGTTGTCCAGTCGTTCCTTGAATGCAGTTTTCTTGGTGGCATGGATCAGTTGGTGGTGTTTTCGGGTGGCGAGCTTGAGGGCAGTCATGTTGTTCGGTGTTAGGTCTCTGCGCCAGGCTTTCTTGAGGGCTCGGCAGTTCTTCTTGGAGCTCTTGAGTTCGTCGGTGAACCATGGGGCTTTCTTGCTGCCGGGTCTGCTAGGCGGGGTCTTCAGGGGGCGACGTCGTCTGCGCAGTTGCTGATCCACTTCACGAGGTTGGTGGCCGCCTGGCTTGGGTTTGTTGCTCTGGTGGGAGGGTTCATGCTCAGGGAAGTCGCGAGTTGGTCGGCTGTGATCTTGTTCCAGCTTATGCGTGCAACCTGTTGCTGGTGGTGGTGGATCGTGGTCCTTCTGAAGCTGAAGTGGACGCAGCTGTGGTCCGTCCAGTGTAGTCCGGTGTCGTGGCTGATGGTGATGTCCTTGCTGGATGAGAACACGGGGTCGAGTGTGTGTCCGGCGTAGTAGGTGGGGTGGTCACCAGCTGCTTGAGACCGAGGTTGGCGAGGTTGTCCAGCAGGGTGGTGGTGTTGCGGTCGTTGTTGTTCTCCTGGTGGAAGTTGAGGTGCCCGAGGAGGATGTAGTCAGCGGAGAGGAGGGCGTGCGGGCTGATGAAGTCGGCAATGTCTTTGCTGAATTGTGTGCGTGGTCCCGGGGGTCTGTAGATGAGGGTGCCTCTGAGGGTGGTCTTGGGGTTGATGTGAATCTGGAAGTGCAGGTGTTCGGCGGGTGCG